>NW_027507718.1:499223916-499835811 GCF_037356315.1 Lithobates pipiens | reverse complement strand
GGTGAGGAGGGTGCCCTGGAAGTGGTGCAGATGAACTGTTTGCTAGATCTGTGCATCTTTTTGCAGCCATTTTTATTGCTTGAATTTTTTTCCCATTATGGGCGTGATTGGGGCCTCATGTGTAAGTTTTGCCTAAGGCCTCACAAATCCTAGAGCCGCCTCTGCTTTAATGGCATGCGATTTTGCCATGATTTCAGAGAAACTCTATCCAAAATGAGAAATAAAACGATCAAGTCCAAATTGTCCGCGAGCCGGACTACCAAGTGATATTAATAGTGACACTAAACAATGTCCACAAATGTAGTGAATCTTCTAAATGATGAACACAAGTGCTTCTAAATGTAAATCTTCATGACTATACAGCTACCTAATGCTCACAGAGCGCTTACCTCCATAAGGAGTATTGTAAGCCTGAAGGATATCCTGTGACCGGACCGGGTACACAGCACACGTATTTCCAATTGGTGTCCGTATGGCGAATTCTGGGTGTGGGTCACAATCTGTTCGGGCTCTAGTTTCCCTCTGCTGTAGGCCAAATTGTCTTCCAGGCCTCGTGGTGACACGGTTGCCATTTAGTATCAACCATTAAAGCATAGAAGAAGGCCTCCCATAGTGTAATATTTACAAACAATTAAAATGCCAAATGTATGCTTACATATTAAAAAAAAACGGCTTCTAAGTGCAAAACACACTTCTTACGTCACTTCCGGTCTTCTCAAACATCCGAACACACGTTACATCACAACACGTGACTTCATCAGGGTAACCGGATTGGTTGTTAGGCAACCCTATTTATGTCCAAAAATAGGAAGTAAAAATGGTGGCCATTTTGTTGGAGAAAATGTCCCCAACATAGCGGCGGACATTTTCTAGGCAGGTAAAAATTAACTACAGTGAAAATCTTCTTGAAATAAAACTGGGTGGCCACTTTGTTGGAGAATCGGTCTCCAACATAGCGGCTGCCATTAAATCGGTAGGAATAGATGTCCTCCAGCTTAAACTAAGCTGGAGTTTGATACTTAATCGATAACAAGGTGGTAATCGATAAAATAAATGTATTTAAATAATAAAATATGGCCAGCAATATATGGATGAAAAGGCTCAATGGAACACTTCAACTCATACTGTCATAAAAAAAATGACTAAAAATGTAGCTATATTAATAGATTCTGCTGTAAATACAGTAAGCTGTAGCCAAAACTAAACTGGCTGCTACAAGTAAAGAGATAATTAAAATAAATAGACCAATAATGTACAGAGAATCTAGAATTCAAGAGAAAAAGAGCACATGTTGGAAATGAGGTAATGAGTGTACAGTAACCAATCATATAAAAATCAAAATTGACTTTAAAAAAAGAAAGTTAAAATCGACATTAAGGTCATCCGGTGTGAGAGTATGTGAGGTATGTATCCATTTTGATTCTTTTTTGGCTAATGGATCTAACTTTGTGTGTCCCCTCCATGGTCTGTTGTATTTCTCAATGCCCAAAAAATAGGATTTTTAAAATAGCTTACCTCTAAAATCCTTTTCTTGGGGTACATCATAGGACACAGTCAAGTAATTACTTGGTGGGTTATGGGCCTACCTTCAGGTGTTGACACTGGTATAACCAATACCGGAAGTTGACTCTCCTATATAACCCCTCCTCCTTTTAGGAGCACTCAGTTTTTGTAGTCAAGCAATATAAGCAATATACTCTCACCCCATAAAACAGAGGGACGGGAGCCCTGTGTCCTATGATGTACTCCAAGAAAAGGATTTTTATAAGTAAGCTGTTTTAAAAATCCTATTTTCTTTATCATACATCATAGGACACAAAGTCTCAAGTAATTACTTGGTGGGATGTCCCATAGCAATGCTACTTGAGGGGAGGGAGACACAAGCCGTAGAGTAACCCCCAGACCTGAGGACTTATACTGCTGCCTGCAGCACACTGCGCCCGAAGGCGATATCCTCATTCCATCTTACATGCACTTGATAAAATTTTGCAAATGTATGTACTGTAGACCAAGTCGCGGCCTTGCAGATTTGAGACCTGGAGGCCTGGTGACGCATTGCCCAAGAAGCACCAACCCCTCTGGTAGAGTACGCCTTAACTTGAAAAGGGGGAATCTTTCCCTTTAAATCATAAGTTTGAATTATAACTTGCCGAATGCACTTAGCGACAGTGGATTTTGACGCTGCCTGTCCCTTCTTAGGACCCTCTGGCAAAAGAAATAAGACATCAGTCTTACGAATCTGAGCAGTTTTCTTTAAATACATTTTCAACTGCTCTCACTACATCAAGACAATGTAGTGACTTTTCTTCCCTGGAACAAGGTCTTGGGAAAAACCCTGGCAGGACAATATCTTCAGATGAACGCCTGAAACCACTTTTGTCAAAAAAACCTGGTCGAGGGCGTAACACCACTCTGTCCTCATGAATAATAAAATATGGCTCCTTACAAGAAAGAGCAGCCAATTCTGAAATCCTCCTTGCTGAGGATATAGCAAACAAAAATATCAGCTTCCTAGTCAGAAGGACTAAGCGAACATGCTGTAAAGGTTCGAAAGGCTGTTTTTCTAACACTGACAAAACTAAATTTAAGTCCCAAGGGCTTAAGAGTGATTTAACTGGCGGATTAATCCACAGCACTCCTTGCATGAAACCCTGGACTAAAGAATGCATAGCAAGCAGTCTTTGAAATAAAAATTGATAGGGCTGAGACTTGGCCCTTAATAGTACTCAGGGCCAACTTCATCTCTACGCTTAATTGTAGAAAGGTAAGAATTCTGCCTATGATATATCTCCGAGGGTACCAACCCTTGGATTCACACCAGGAAACATGAGCTTTCCAGGCTCTATAATATATAGCTCTAGAAGCTGGCTTCCTAGCATTAATCAAAGTAGAGATAACAGACCTGGAAAGCCCAGGTTTATTCAGAATGTGGGTCTCAATAGCCAAGCCGTTAAATTTAGCGCTCGTAAAGTAGGATGGAATATGGGCCCCTGAGATAGCAGG
The DNA here is from genome assembly GCF_037356315.1 of Lithobates pipiens. Taxonomy (NCBI): domain Eukaryota; kingdom Metazoa; phylum Chordata; class Amphibia; order Anura; family Ranidae; genus Lithobates; species Lithobates pipiens. The sequence continues at coordinate 499,832,808 of NW_027507718.1, read as the reverse complement.
TCTGGCCTTAGTGGGAAGAGCCCTGGACCCTCCACTTCCATCTTTACGATCTCTGCGTACCATGACCTTCTGGGCCATACTGGTGCTACCAGTATTACCAATTTTCTTTCCAGCTTGATCCTGCAAAGAACTTGAGGTAGCAACTGAATCGGAGAAAAATGCATAGATCAGTAAAAACTGATTCCACGGGGCCACCAAAGCATATGTTCCGTATGCGAGTGGGTCCCCTGTCTTGGATGCAAAGTTGACTAGCTTCGTGTTGAATCTGGACGCTAGAAGGTCTACGTCCGGAGTCCCCCATCTTTGGCAAACAGCCTGAAACACTTCAGGGTGAAGAGACCATTCTCCTGGAAATAACTGCCGGCAACTTAGATAGTCCGCCTGCCAATTCTCTACTCCCAGAATGAAAACTGCCGAAAGGCATGGGACATTCTCTTCTGCCCAATTTAGAATCTGGTTCACCTCTCTCTGAGCTGAGAAACTCTTGGTGACCCCTTGGTGATTGATATATTCCACAGTTGTGGCATTGTCAGATTGGATCCTGGCAGGTCCAGGTTTCTAGAGCCAGATACACTGCCGGAATCTGTAGGATGTTGATGGGCAAGGCTCCTACTCCCCAGCCTGAAAGGCTGGCATCTGTCGTTACTACCTTCCAGATAATTGAGCTGAAGGACTTTCCCTTCAGCAGGTTCCAAGATAGTAACCACCAACTGAGGCTTTGGGTCACTCATGGAGACAGCCACATTGGCAAGTCCAAAGCTTGAATCATTTTGTTCCAAGCAGACAGAATACTGTTTTCAGTTTCGAATGGAATTGAGCATAGGGAACTGCTTCGAATGAAGCTACCATCTTCCCTAAGGCTCGATTCACACTAGCGCATTTTTTGATGCATTTTGCAGAAATGCAAGGAATTTTTTTAACATGGGTTCCTATGGAACAATGTTCACATCAATGCATTTTTGTGCCTCTGCGTTTTTGGAAAGGGTCGGGGACTTTTTTTCATGCAAAATTCAGCCTTTTGCATGTAATAGAAGTCAATGGACCTGCATCAAAAACGCAAGTACCGCGATTTTTACAATTTTTTTTCAATTTTTTTTCACTGTATATATCTGGTTGCTAAGCAAAAAAAAAAAAAAAAAAAAAACGCAAAACGCAGCAAAATTGCGGTAAAAACGCGTGTCCAAAAACGCGGCAAGCACCGCAAAAAGCACTGCAAAAACGCTCAAAAGCAACATGCATAGATGTGAATCGAGCCTAACAACCTCATGCAAAGGCGAATTGAAGGATTTCTCTTTGACCTGATCATCCTCACCAGCTCCCAGGGAAGAACACCCCTTTTCTGGACTGTGTCTATGATCAGGCCCAGATACTCCAGCCTTCTTAGTGGCTTTAAGGAGGATTAGTTTAGGTTGAGAATCCAACCCAAACCTTCCAGGTAACTGCTTGTGATGGCTACACCTTGCTTCAAGCAAGCCACTGACTGGTCTATTAACAATAGATCATCCAAGTAAGCCAAGACAGTTATGCCCTGTGCCCTTAACCTGACTAGAGGTGGGGCTAATGCCTCAGTGAATACCCGGGGTGCTGTAGCAAGCCCGAAGGGCAAGGCTATAAACTGAAAATGCTTCTGTTCTACTTTGAACCGCAGAAACCTCTGGTGAGGAGGAAATATAGGGACAAGCAGCTATGCATCTCTGATGTCGATGGACGCCAGAAGTTCTCCTCCTTGCAGGATGGAAACAACTGACTTGATTGACTCCATGCAAATGGAGCGGATTTTCAGGAACCGATTTAGATTCCGTAGATCTAGACTTGGTCTGATATCCCCATTTGGATTTGGCACCATAATTAGGTTTGAGTAAAACCCCAAAACCTTGCTCTTGTTTGGGAATCTGTCTGATCACCCCTTGAGCCAATAGTCAGTCTAATGCTTGCAACAGGGATTGCCTTTTCCCTGGATCCTTGGGAACGTTTGATCTCAGAAAACTAGATGGTGGAAATTCTCAAAGCTCTAGCTTGTATCCTAGAGACACTGTGGATAGAGTCCATTTGTCCTGAATCTCCCTTTGCCAGACTTCTGAGTACACCTCGGTGAGGGGAGATGCCTCATCATAACGAGGTCTTCTATTCTGCTTTGCAGACTTGTAGCCCCAGGTCTTTCTTTATGCCTGGTCTGATGGCGAAGGCGGAACAGTTTAAATGAAGGACGCTTATATTTTCTCTTGACTGGCAAGATTACTATTTCCGCTGGAAATTGTTTGAATGTATTTATCCAAACTATCGTCAAATAATCGTTCTACCTTAAAGAGGAAACTAGTTAGAAGGTTCTTACAAGGCGTCTCAGCTGACCAACCCTTTAACCAAAGGGTCCTTCGCATATGCACAAGTACAAATGCAAGGCGTGATGCCTGGTGAATAGAATCCTTCATATCGGCTACAGCAAAGCATAATGCTTTAGGTAGCTCGGCCAGTTCCTGTGCTCGTTGTGCAGGGAGCTCATCTGAGAGCATCTGTGAACTGGTCCTTTAAGGACTGACAGAAGCCTATAGCTGCAATTAAAGGCTGAGCAACAGTACCTGCTAAGAAAAAGAGGATTTTAACAGACCTTCCAACCTCTTATCTGTTGGATCTTTAAGCATAAGAGCATTGTCCACTGGGTAAGGTTAAAAAAAAAAAAAAAAATAAAAAAAAATAAAAAAAAATCGCAGCGTCAACTGCTGGAACTTTCCATCTTTTAGTGAATCTTTCTTCCATAGGATAGAGATTTGAGAGTCTCTTTGGAGGGGAGAAATGCTTATCCAGATGATCCCATTCGGTATAAATAAGCTTTTTTAGTAATGCGTGGACGGGAAATGCATGCAAAGGCTGTAAAGGCTTCAAGGAACCCAAGGAGACCGGCCCTTCAGCTAACTCTGTTAGGGGTAGCATGCAAGTAGAGCGAACCATCTTTGCAAGCCTCTGTACTTTAGATTGTGAAGTAGGGATCCTTGGGAACTTCAAGTATTGTTTCCTCCGCAGAGGAATAATCGCATGTCTTTCCTCCTGATCATCTGAGGGCAATACCCCATCCTGTCCCCATAATTCTCTTGGACCCTCCACAGACTGTAAAGGGTCTAAGTTGGGGGAGGGGGATCTAGGACACTTCCTATAAACTTGGATGGAGGATGCGATTAAAGCCGCTAATCTTCTTCTAAGCCTTGCAAGGTAGAGGAAAATGCATTTTCAGTCACATCTACAGGGGCTGAAGTGTGTGAAGCAGTTGCACCACCGCTAGCTTTCAATGACTCACCCTGGCTTGCCATGTCTGATCTCTCCAAAGAGGAAGACAGTATGGAGGCATAACTGGGATTCCCAGCACCTGGGGGTGACACCTTAGGTACCTTTATGGTAGGTCTGGAAGACATAGTGCAAAGCACAAAGCAGAGGTACACACAAAATATTTGCTTGACAACAGTTCTAGCAAAGACAATGTCACCAAAATAACAGTTCTTTTGCTGCTAAGTAACAATAGTTTTTCCTGTCTGGAAATGCCTGTTTACACCCTTATGTGTCCAGCACTCTGGTGTCTCTTAGGGTGACAGACTGCCTCTCTTCAGTTAAAAAGTCTTTCTGAAATGAGAGTGTCTGTGATATAAAGCCTCAGGTGGAACCTGATTGGCATCCTCAGCGCTTTCCCTCAGCTATGCGGCGAGTGTGTGTGGACGTTACATCCATACACAGCGCCACGTGACCGTGCGGACATGCCCCTCTGCATTCTCAGGCCCTGCTAGGGACCTGAATGGCCAACACAAAGATGAACGTACTATACACCGCTACAAGGGGGGATGGGAAAGAGGGGGTTCTGTCAGCAGATTTATAGTTTTTAAAACCACAGATGCATAGGGTGTTTCCCAATGTTACTAGGTGGAAGTGCTGGGTTGTAATTAAACCATGCAGCTAAAGCAGCTGCGTCAACCAATCGGCCACCGCCCATATAGAAGTTTATACACATCTCTATTAGCAACTGCTGTACTTTTACCAAATCCCACAAGATCTATTTAAGTAAGAACCCCCTCTGCCGCTGGGATCACACGTTCTGGAGACAGAGCTGCACTAAGATACATACATAGGTAGTGTAAGTTACTCCTTATAGAGGAGACATTTATAAAGGCATATAAGGTATATTGAAGGAAAAAGCAAAGCTTCTTCCCTTACCTTGTCCTCGCTGCAGGATACTGCTGATTTAACAAACAGATCCAACTTTAACCCATCACGGCGGGCAGCGTAGTTTAAACCTTCAAAGACTGGGGCCCTTTTAATAGGGGTTCCACTCCTTTGGACCTTGTATAGCGCCCCTCAGGACAACTTTAGGTAATGTAGCAAGACCAAAAAAAGAGTCCTGGTTCCTAGGGTCCAGCTCTCAGAGAGAAACAGGCAAAAACCTTGTTCTTGAATCGAGGTCCAGGTACCATCCTATGGCTTCAATGGCGAGGGTGGATCTGGTTGTGGAGGCTTTTTAAATCCAGCATGGATCCCTCCTGGAGCTCCGTAGAGCACATCTTCACTCATGACCAACACCTTAGACACTGGCGAAAAAACTGAGTGCTCCTGGAAGGAGTAGGGGTTATATAGGAGAGTCAACTTCCTGTATTGGTTATACCAGTGTCAACACCTGAAGGTAGGCCCATAACCCACCAAGTAATTACTTGAGACTCTGTGTCCTATGATGTATGATAAAGAAATTGTAGGCGTTTGGGGGTCATTGTTATGTACTTGTGTGAAACGTCTTGATACATTATGTTTTGGAAACCTTTTATAATGTTCTGCAACATAACCCGTTCCAGTGAAGAAAGTATTAGTTGGAGGAGGTTTTTTCCCTTGCAAATACGGTTTCGCTTGTCAACATTCCAAGAAGTCACAATTGAAAACGCACACAGTTTACATCAACCAACAGCTGCCATAGGGAGGGGGTAGTATATGTCCTCCAATGCAGCTGTAATTTACAGTATGTGGGAAGAACAATGAGACCCTCTCATGGGCAGGATAAGGGAACATGTGCAGAACATTATAAAAGGTTTCCCGAAACATAATGTATCAAGATGTTTCACACAGGTACATAACAATGACCCCAAACACCTACAATTTTGGGGCATTGAGAAATACAACAGACCATGGAGGGGGACACACAAAGTTAGATCCATTGAGCCAAAAAATCAAAATGGATACATACCTATTATAATGTTCTGCACATGTTCCCTTATCCTGACCATCTCTTTGTTCTTCCCACATACTGTAAATTAGAGGAGGACATATACTACCCCCTCCGTATGGCAGCTGATAAAAAATGTTGATGGGATAGCTTTGTCCTGTGTTGGTTGATGTAAACTGCGTGCGTTTCAACTGTGGATTCTTGAAATGTTGACAAGCAAAACAGTATTTGCAAGCGAAAAAACCCTTTCCAGAGAAGAAAGTATAACCCTTAGTTGGAGGAGGTTGAGTTGCAGAACATTATAAAGGGTTTCCCGAAACATAATGTATCAAGACATTTCACAGAGGTACATAACAATGACCCCAAACACCTACAAGTTTGGGGTATTGAGAAATACAGACCATGGAGGGGGACACACAAACTTAGATCCATTAGCCAAAAAGAATCAAAATGGATACATACCTTACATACTCTCACACCTGATGGCCTTAATGTAAAATTCGACTTGAATTAAGAAATTTTTGATTTTTATATGATGTATTGGTTACTGTACACTCATTACCGACATGTGCTCATGTTGTCTTGAATTCTAGATTCTCTGTACATTATTGGTCTATTCATTTTAATTATATCTCTATACTTGTAGCAGCCAGTTTAGTTTTGGCTACAGCTTATTTACAGCAGAATCCATCTATGAATATAGCTACATTTTTAGTCATTTTTTATGACGGTATGGGATAAGGTGTTCCATTGAGCCTTTCCATCGCATTAGAGCTATATATTGCTTTCCATATTTTATTATTTTATCCATTACTACCTTGTTATTGATCAAGTATCAAACTCCAGCCTAGTTTATGCTGGAGGACATCTATGCCTACTCATTTAACCACCTCAATACAGGGCACTTAAACACCTTCCTGCCCAGACCAATTTTGAGCTTTCAGCGCTGTCGCAATTTGAATGACAATTGCGCGGTCATGCTACACTGTACCCAAATGAAATTTTTATCATTTTTTTCCCACAAATAGAGCTTTCTTTTGGTGGTATTTGATCACCTCTACGGTTTTTATTTTTTGCGCTACAAATAAAAAAATACCGAAAATTTTGAAAAAAAAATATGTTTTTTTTTGTTTCAGTTTCAAAACTTTGTAAATAAGTACGTTTTCTCCTTCACTGATGGGCACTGATAAGGCGGCACTGATGGGCACCAATGAAGTGGCACTGATAGGCGGCACTGATGGGCGACACAGACGGACACTGATAGGTGGCACGGATAGGCGGCACAGATGGGCATGGATAGGCGGCACAGGTGGGCACTCATAGGCGGCACAGGTGGGCACTCATAGGCGGCACAGGTGGGCACTCATAGGCGGCATCGGTGTTATACTATAGTAATGGATGCCAATCAGTGCCAAACAATAATGCATGCCAATCAGTGATGCCCATTTTGGGCACTGATTGGCATCCATTATGGGCACTGATTGGCACCCATTGTGCTGACTGGCATCCCTGGTGGTCTAGGGAGGATTATGACCTTTATTACCTTTTCCCTGGTGGTGTCCCTGGTGGTCCAGTGTGGGCATCCTCGGGGGGGCTGTGCTGATAATCGATCAGCACAGACCCCCCTGTCAGAGGAGCAGCCGATCGGCTCTCCTCTACTCGCGTCTGACAGACGCGAGTGAGGGAAAGCCGATCACCGGCTTTTCCCATTTACACTGTGATCAGCCGTGATTGGACACGGCTGATCACATGGTAAAGAGTCTCCGTCGGAGACTCTTTACCGAGATCGTAGTTGCCGGGTGTCAGACTGACACCCCGCAACAACGATCGCCGGGGGCGCGCAGCGGCTCATAATCCTGATCACGTCCGGTCAGGATTATGAAACCACTTTGCAGCCGTCAATTGCCTATAGGGCGGGCGGCAAGTGGTTAATGGCCACCGCTATGTTGGAGACGGATTCTCCAACAAAGTGGCCACACAGTTTTATATCAAGATTTCCACTGTAGTTCATTTTTACCTGCCTAGAAAATGTCCGCCGCTATGTTGGGGACATTTTATCCAACAAAATTCTTCCTGTTTTCGGACATAAATAGGGTTGTCCAACAACCCAACCAATCCGGTTACCCTGATGAAGTCACGTGTCGTGACATAACACGTAGGGTGTGGTCTGATGTTTGAGCAGACCGGAAGTGACGTAATGAGCGTGTTTTGCACTTACAAGCCGGTTTTTATCTATTCAAATGTAAGAGTCCATCTGGCATTTTAATACATTTTGCTTGTTTGTACACATTACACCATGGGAGGCCTTTTTCTGTGCTTTAATGGTTGATACTGGATGGCAACTGTGTCACAAGGCCCGGAGGAAAATTTGGTCTACAGCAGAGGGAAACTAGATCCTGAACAGATCGTGACCCACACCCAGAACTCCACATACAGACACCGATTGGAAGTACGTCTGCTGTGTACCTGGACCCATCACAGGCTATCCTTGAGGCTTACTATACTCCTTATGGAGGTAAGAGCTCTGTGAGCATTAGGTAGCTGTATAGTCATGAAGATTTACATTTAGAAGCACTTGTGTTTATCATTTAGAAGATTTGCTACATTTGTGAAAATTGTTTAGTGTCACTCTTAATATCACTTGGTAGTCCGGATCGGACAATTTGGACTTGATCATTTTTTTCTTATTTTGGATAGAGTTTGTGTTACACATTTGATCACTCCACTTAATTATTCATTTGATAGATTTGATACAGCATTATACATAATTCTGAAACTCGCACATCACTTTAGTTACCATTTTGTGTTTAGTGTACGCTTTAGAAGCAATTTTAATATTTTTTATTGTAGTTAGTATTGTTATAATACACGTAGTAGTGCGAGGGACCACACTTTATAAATACAACATCTGTTCAACCTTGTAAAATATACAATCATTTCCTCAGAATAATTTATTTTGATTGCGAACATAAAAATGTAAAAATGGCTAAGTGCAATGTAATGGTATTACGGACAACATAACACTGAAATTGCAGAAGGGACAGCAATCAATTTACCAGAATGCAAAATCTCCTGTATGTGAGGTTTAGCAGTCATAAGGCCAGTGGTTACAGTTTAGTGCCTGTAGGATATGTTCACATAAAATATAACACTGTAAAGAAAAAACACACACACACACACAATACCAGTGTAAGAAGTGCAAGTTAAAAAAGGTCAACAGCCAAGTGGATCACCTTCATTATGGATGAGAACAGGTAGACAATCGCCAACTGACTTCCTCCATTTGTCAGACATGACGGTGACATTTCCTAGCAGCGGTCTGTGTCCCCCAACCCCGTCACATAATGAAGGGGGTCACTCTCACAGCTGGACTCCCAAATGATCTGCTTATACAGCACAATGGAGAATCCACTGGGGCGAGTGACACCCTTATTCGCTTTGTAATGGCTGAGACATGGGAATCTCTCAACACTGGAAGCCCCCAAGAAACATATAAAGACAGCGTTTGACAGAGCTTGCCTGAAACAGTTTAAAACGTAATTGATTTTGGGTGGTGGTGACATAAAAACCATGTTTGTCATCAGCAAATCAAAAAGAAAATCGCAATAATAATAAATAATGATAAGGCTGAAAAAACAAATCGATTATGAAAATAGTTGTTAACTATTTTCATAATCGATTAAATCAGCCAGCCGATTAGTTGGCCTGCATACAGAATGCATTATTTGTTTACATATCGGGAAATACAGTGCAGCACACATACAGCTCAGTACACCGTCCATACATGTCAGTAAGTGCCCGAGAACTTGTGAAAGTGTGAGGAGCAATGCCTCATGGGACATGTAGTCCTGGGCAGGAGGTGAGTGGGTCTAAAATGCAGAAATTGTTTACCTTGCTATAGGGGCGCGCTATACTATAATTTGTAGATTGCTACTGGAGGACTCTGAAAGTAGGAGGCGCCACAAGCATTGGTGGGGGACCCCAGAAGAAAAGAATCAGGAAGCTGCTCTGTGCAAAACCCATTACACAGAAGAGAGAAGTATAACATGTTCGTTGTTTAAAAAAAAAAAAAAAAAAAACTTTAAAGACTGTGTGCAGGGAAGATCAGCATCTGAACCCAGAGAAGGTGGAGGCTGATAGACTGGAGGTAATAGAAGGCATTACATTTAAAGTAAACTTTTACATGGAGGCAAGCCACATTACGTGGAAGCAGGGCACAATACATGAGGGCAGGGCACATTACATAGGAGAAGAGCATATTACTGTATTTATCGGCGTATAACACGCACTTTTTTTCCCCCCCCTTAAAATCAGGGGAAAATCGTGGGTGCGGGTTATATGCCGATCCCCCGCCGATTGTGAGTTCTCTGCAGCTTTCAGCTATTTTCGGCCGCATTCGGTGGCTTTCTGAAAGCCAGCGAGAAAGGCCAAGAGCTATTGAGCGGCGCCGAGATACACAGGACATCCGCTCTGTATCTCGGCGGCGCCATTTTTAAATGGCAAAGACACTGACAAGGCTGCAATGCAAGGCTGCAAACGACAGGCATTTAAATGTACATTTTTTCCCTTAAAATTCCCTCCTAAACTTGGGGTGCGTGTTATACGCAGATAAGTATGGTACATGCAGGCAGGGCACATTACGTGGGAGCAGGGCACATTACAGGCAGGCAGGGCACACACGGAAGAGGACCCGATTGCCTCCGCTGCTAATGACGGCTCCCGTAAGCGGCAGAGGGCACCAGATCGTGGTGGGAGAGGGCCCCTCTCCCGCCGCCGATAAAAGTGATCTTGCAGCGAATCCACCTCAGAGACCACTTTTATCTGAAAGCGGATCACCTGCTGAAGAGGATACAGGGGTTTTTGTAGCTATCTACTGCCATAACAATGATATTCCTCTTCAAAGTGCTGACGTATAACGACGGCCGGCGGTCAGTAAGCGGTTAAGCACGCTACTAGCAGTCATTAGCATTATTTGAGTTTTGTTAAAAGCCTGCTAGCAGCTTGTTTAAAGTGACAAGGGGTCTAAATAAAAAATGTGATCTCTGAGTCTATTTACCAGATTCAACCTCCAATAGTATATACATTAGATCTCTTCTGTCTGTTATTCTCAGAGTGGATTAGAGATTTTACTCTCTAACCATTATAGTTGGTTATTTATATGTACCACTGTATATAGATTTTTAATACATTTTTTTTTAAACTTCACATATTAAATTAAATTATACACCACACTTTTAAAGAGGAAGTAAACTCTGATGGGTTTACTTCATCTTTGATTCCCTGCAAAGGTAAAGCATAATGGACTACTATGCATCGCATTGTAGTCCATTATGTGTCACTTACCTGACACAGGAGCCAGCGAAGTCACCGCTGTCCCCTGTAGTCCGGAGCCTCCATCTTCTAGGTGGGTCTCGCTGCTCCGCCGCTGTCATTCGACGGAGCCGCGATGACGTCACTCCCGCGCATACGCACGGAGCCACCACTTGCGGCATATCGCTGTTAACAGCGGCGCGCTCAGTGCGCCTGCGCGCCGCTGTCTACAGCGCATGCACCGTAGACAGAGGTGCCTGACTTTTGGCAAATATCTCCTAAACCGTGTAGGTTTAGGAGATATTTCTTAGACCTACAGGTAAGCCTTAAAGCGGACCTCCACCCTGAAGTGGAAGTTCCGCTCATCTGATCCCTCCCCCCCTCCGGTGCCACAATTGGCACCTTTCAGGGGGGGGGGGGGGGGGTGCAGATACCTGGATAATCCAGGTATCTGCACCCACTTCCGGGACAAGCTAGCCACAGATGTCCCGCCCCCCCCCATTGTGTTCTGGGAAACACACAGTTCCCAGGACACAGCGGGGACCAGTGGAGACGAGCAACGCGACTCACGCATGCGCAGCAGGGAACCGGGCAGTGAAGCCGTAATGCTTCACTTCCCGATTCCCTGACAGAGGATGGTGGTGGGGGCAGCGGAGAGACGAGCGATCGCTCATCATCTGCCGCCAACATCGCTGGACCCTGGGACAGGTAAGTGTCCATTTATTAAAAGTCAGTAGCTGCAATATTTGAAGCTGTTGGCTTTTAATATTTTTTTTTTTAAAGGGGCAGCTCCTCTTTAATCTAGCCTTACCTGTAGGTCAAAGTGGTTTGTAAGGGTTTACAACCACTTTAAGGTTATTATCCGATTAATCCAAAGAATAAATCGGCCAACTAATCTATTATGAAAACAATCGTTAGTTGCAGCCCTAAATAATAATAATCCACATATTCAGCAGACACCCTCCACAGCATATCATTACCACTTCTGTATACTGCTCTTATCTGCAGCCCCTGCAAAGATCCTAAACAAATACCAATACTTTCATATTATCGTTAGACATGTTCTGCCTCTCACCAGTCCCTTCCCTGTAATGTGACCATTCTTTGGTTGGAAGCATTGGGTCTTAACCACTTGAGTCCTGACTGGAGTTTTAAAATGGCAGGTATTCATCCCAGTGCTGTTTTGTTGGGTCCCTGCCAGCTTGTAGGCTGCAGCTGTCGACTATCAGTGATGTCACCAACAGTGACATCAGCGCACTTCCTCATATGGGGGCTTGACCACAGCTGGAGCAGCCCCCTTACCTGCAGCAGCAGACCACTCCTATATATGGTTGATTGCAGCCAGCAGCAGATCACACTAAGAAGTTATCTGTTGCTGCAAATCACATCTCCACTGACCAGATCAAGAACCCCCATAAAAAAATAAAAAATAAAATAAATATGATAGAGATACAATACATAAATAAATCCCTCCACAGAGCTATCCCTTTCTACAGTAATGTATCTTAGCCCCTTAACCTCAGGAAGATTCCCCCCCCTTTCATTACCAGGCCATTTTTTTGTGATATGGCACTGCGTTACTTTAACTCACAATTGCGCGGTCATGCAACGCTATACATAAATTCATTTTTTTTTTTAACATGTTTTCCCCCCACATATAGAGCTTTCTTTTAGTGGTATTTAATCACCTCTGCATTTTTATAATTTCTTGTGCTATAAACAAAAAAAAATCCAAAAAGGTTTTACTTTCTGCTACAAAACATATCCAGTAATAAAAATAATAATAATAACATTTCTTCATAAATTTAGGCAAATATGTATTCTGCTATGTTTTTGGTAAAAAAAATTAAAAATAAAAATCCCAATCAGGTGCTTTCACTAAGGGCTGTGCTGGATTTTATTCAAAAGCAGGGAAACCAAAATCAAGCACATCCCCACTGACAGGACGGAACTCGGCCTTGTTTACATAGACAGAGCTCCGTCCAGCGGCCTCCTCGCTGATCAGCAGGTGCCGATTATCATCCATTGGGTGGTACCTTGTGATAAACGTCTGCTGTGACACATATACACATTTTATTTATAAATATATATTATAATTATATAATTTCCTGTAAAATGCAATATGACAACCTGGAGATGTTCTGTACACAGTTGGTGTAAGGAACGTCCATCCAGAAATGTCAAATCCTGCTTGTGTGATTGGCTCACAGAATTTCCCAGAGGTCTGCACTAAGATGCATGTCAGATTTTGGGCATCCCCTGCATACCCTTATTCACGATCAGAATCCCAAAAATATGAAGAAAAAATAAATAAAATAAAAAAAACACAAACAGGTAGGAATGTTACAAAGTTTGGTGAATTCCCTGCAATGTACACAGACCAACCAGAGAGGATTGTTCTTTTCACAACAAAAAGTGGAGTTACTCTTTAAGCTAGCGGACAGGAAAGTTACCGATAAATGATGGTACTGAAGAGTGCCCCTTATAAAGTACGCAAGATCTTTGTATTTGATTTGCTCATAAAAGGTTTCCTTCAATGTAAATATTTGGCCCTACGCTAGATTGCACAGTATAAGTCAGCCATCAGCCGAGCAGCTGCAAATCCTGGAGAGCTTCCGTGTCCCCCACTCAGGGACCTTAGGCTGCCCACGTAGCATGGTCCTACATATTACCCATACTCCTCTGGGGTATCCGGGCTCTCACAGTCCAGCAGAAGGGGAGTGGTAATGGCAGTGCCAGAGACCAGGTTTTCCGTGCCATAGTCTCTTCGGTACTTCCTCGCACAACAACTAAGAAGAGTTGCACAGACAGCAGCCAGGAAGGTAGAGATGGCAAAGTAGAAACTTTCTCCCATCTTTACGTAGTTTGCTGGGGGCTTCATGACCTGGAAGCGGACTTCATCATGGAGCAGCACATACAGGTAGGAGCAGAGAGCCACAGAGGCTGCCGATGAAACAACTGCAAAACAAGCAAAAACACCAAATTGTCACATTATTTGGATTATTTATTCAGGGGCTACAAAATATTATTCTACCATGGTCCTTTGTTACTAGGGGTGCAACAGATCAAAAAAACTCACGGATCGGATCGTTCCTCGCATCAGCAAATAATTGAATTTGCAAAAACCTGTGAAAATTCCACCACCATATAGTCCCCACTGTAATATCGGCCGAGTACTGGCAGGGTATTGACTGAGTACTGGCAGGGTATTGACTGAGTACTGGCAGGGTATTGACTGAGTACTGGCAGGGTATTGACTGAGTACTGGCAGGGTATTGACTGAGTACTGGCAGGGTATTGACTGAGTACTGGCAGGGTATTGACTGAGTACTGGCAGGGTATTGACTGAGTACTGGCAGGGTATTGACTGAGTACTGGCAGGGTATTGACTGAGTACTGGCAGGGTATTGACTGAGTACTGGCAGGGTATTGACTGAGTACTGGCAGGGTATTGACTGAGTACTGGCAGGGTATTGACTGAGTACTGGCAGGGTATTGACTGAGTACTGGCAGGGTATTGACTGAGTACTGGCAGGGTATTGACTGAGTACTGGCAGGGTATTGACTGAGTACTGGCAGGGTATTGACTGAGTATACAGTGTACTACAGTTCCAGCCCACAGCTCTGCTTCCCTCCGATCTCTCCCCTCCACTGTACAGATCAGTACACAGAGCGGAGAGAGGAATCAGCGTCATGTCATGATGCCGGTTTGTATACAAGTGATTGCCCCATCTTTTGACGGAGCGATCACATAGTAAACGGCCTGGGTGTAGAAATATGGCCGCCACTCCGGAGCTAGGCCGAAGCTGCGGCCTTTCCTAAGGCCGAGACCGCGGAGAGCTCTGCGGATCGCAGTGTGCGCCGATCCGAGCGGTGTAACCCGTTTGGATCACGGATCATCGACGATCCGTTGCACCCCTATTTGTTAGGGGTATGGCATGCAAAAAAACATGCAGGAATGCATCCAGGACACATCTGGAGTGCGTTGTAAGGGGGTGAGGAGTGCTTAAAGCGAAAGTTTCACTTTTGGGTGGAATTCCGCTCTAAAGGACCGTTAACACTCAGAACAGTAAGGGGACACATGATATGAGGAAGCAGTCTGAGGACAGACAGCTGGAAAAGACCCAAGTCAAGTCCACTGTCGAGAAGACAGGGGAAATGCGGATTTCCCTCATCACTTCTGGACAGTGGACTTGGGCCTTTTCCAGCTGTCTGTCCTCGGACTGCTTCCTCATATCATGCAATTTGGTTTTATGCAATTTTTGTATTATGAGCTATACTCTGTGCAATAAATTTGTACATAATATATAAATATATATTTTATTTTTTTTATATATTCCTTAACCACTTTCAGACCGGACCATTTTGCTGGTAAATGACCAGAGGTCTTTTTACACTTTGGCACTGCGCTGCTTTAACTGGTAATTGCGCAGTCATGCAATGTTGTACCCAAACAAAATTTGCGTCCTTTTCTTCCCACAAATAGAGCTTTCTTTTGATGGTATTTGATTGCCTCTGCGATTTTTATTTTTTGCGATATAAACGTAAAAAGACCGCAAATTTTGAAAAAAAATGATATTTTCTACTTTTTGTTATTAGAAAAATCCAATAAACTCAATTTTAGTCATACATTTAGGCCAAAATGTATTCAGCCACATGTCTTTGGTAAAAAAAAAGTCAATAATTGTATATTTATTGGTTTGCGCAAAAGTTGTCACATCTACAAACTAAGGTACGTTTTCTGGAATTTACGCAGCTTTTAGTTTACGACTGCCTATCTCATTTCTTGAGGTGCTAAAATGGCAGGGCAGTACAAAACCCCCCCAAATGACCCCATTTTGGAAAGTAGACCCCCTAAGGAAATTGATAAGAGGCATGTTGAGCCCATTGAATATTTTATTTTTTTGCCTCAAGCGATTGAATAATGACAAAAAAAAAAATTTTTTTTTTTTTTTTTTTACACAAAGTTGTCACTAAATGATATATTGCTCACACATGCTATGGGCGTATGTGAAATGACACCCCAAAATAAATTCTGCTGCTTCTCCTGAGTACGGGGATACCACATATGTGGGACTTTTTGGGAGCCTAGCCGCGTACGGGGCCCCGAAAACCAAGCACCGCCTTCAGGCTTTCTAAGGGCGTAAATTTTTTAGTTCACTTCTCACTACCTATTACAGTTTTGAAGGCCATAAAATGCCAAGATGGCACAAAACCCCCACAAATGACCCCATTTTAGAAAGTAGACACCCCAAGCTATTTGCTGAGAGGCATGTTGAGTCCATGGAATATTTTATATTTTGCCACAAGTTGCGGGAAATTTACAAACTTTTTTTTTTTTTTTTTTCACAAAGTTGTCACTAAATGATATATTGCTCACGCATTCCATGGGCATATGTGAAATGACACCCCAAAATAAATTCTGCTGCTTCTCCTGAGTACGGGGATACCACATATGTGGGACTTTTTGGGAGCCTAGCCGCGTACGGGGCCCCGAAAACCAAGCACCGCCTTCAGGCTTTCTAAGGGCGTTACAGTTATGAAGGCCATAAAATGCCAAGATGGCACAAACCCCCCCCAAATGACCCCATTTTGGAAAGTAGACACCCCTAAATTTAGGGGTACACTAGTGAGACTAGGTAATAAATGGCGGGTGCCCTGAAACTATAAAAAAATAACTAACCAACCAGCGTCACCTGTAACAGTTATATGGTGATCACTGGTGAAAGGGTTAACTAGGGGGCAATCAGGGGGCTTTATGCGGTAGTATATGGGGGTCCCTGGCGCTATAAAAAGCTGCGGCGAACCTAAATACCTACCTGCCTAACTAGCGTCACCTGTGACACTAATACAGCGATCAGAAAAACGATCGCTTATTAGGCTGGGTTCACACTGGAGCGATGCGGGAACGCCACGAATGCGCGGCGGGTTCCCGCATCGCATGCCTCCCGGCGGCAGTTCACACTGCCCTATGCGAACTGCTGGGAGTGTCAGTGAAATGTTACTGACACCCCCAGATCAGTTCGCATATCGCAGTGCGATCTGCAAACTCGGATCGCATGGTGTGAACACCCATGCGATCCGATTCTGCTGCGGGCCAAAAAAAGGGTCCCGTGCGAATTTGCGGCGGGTGCGGCGAATGGCTGAACTCGAATCGCACAGAGATCGGATGTGATTTGCACTGCAGTGCGGTGCGAATCACATTCATTCTCATAAACCGCTGCAATGTGAACCCAGCCTTAGTGACACTGGCGACGGGGGGTGATCACGGGGTTAAACCTTTATTGGGGGGGTTAGGGGGGTACCTTAGAACTAAAGGGGGCTAACCCTAACTGCCCTAACAGTTATTAGTCACAAATGACACCCGCCGGGTGATCAGGGGGTTAAACCTTTATTAGGTAATAAATGGCGGGTGCCCTGAAACTATAAAAAAATAACTAACCAACCAGCGTCACCTGTAACAGTTATATGGTGATCACTGGTGAAAGGGTTAACTAGGGGGCAATCAGGGGGCTTTATGCGGTAGTATATGGGGGTCCCTGGCGCTATAAAAAGCTGCGGCGAACCTAAATACCTACCTGCCTAACTAGCGTCACCTGTGACACTAATACGGCGATCAGAAAAATGATCGCTTATTAGGCTGGGTTCACACTGGAGCGATGCGGAAACGCCGCGAATCCGCGGCGGGTTCCCGCATCGCATGCCTCCCGGCGGCAGTTCACACTGCCCTATGCGAACTGCTGGGAGTGTCAGTGAAATGTTACTGACACCCCCAGATCAGTTCGCATATCGCAGTGCGATCTGCAAACTCGGATCGCATGGTGTGAACACCCATGCGATCCGATTCTGCTGCGGGCCAAAAAAAGGGTCCCGTGCGAATTTGCGGCGGGTGCGGCGAATGGCTGAACTCGAATCGCACAGAGATCGGATGTGATTTGCACTGCAGTGCGGTGCGAATCACATTCATTCTCATAAACCGCTGCAATGTGAACCCAGCCTTAGTGACACTGGCGACGGGGGGTGATCACGGGGTTAAACCTTTATTGGGGGGGTTAGGGGGGTACATTAGAACTAAAGGGGGCTAACGCTAACTGCCCTAACAGTTATTACAGTCACAAATGACACCAATGCAAAAAAAAAAAAAAAATTACATTGGTGTCACTGTGACTGGGGGGCAGGGGTAATTGGGGGGGTGATCGGGGGGTAAAGGGGGGGTGTGAGTGTGCCTGGCATGTTCTACTGTGTGTGTAGAGTGTTGGTGCAACTCACCGATCCGCTCTCCTCCGTGTCGGAACAAAAAATACCGACACGGAGGAGAGAATACATCACTTCCTCTCCTGTGTTTACATTACAGGAGAGGAAGTGATGTCACGGGGGATTTCTATTCGTCTGGAGCGATCGCGAGGGGGTGGCCATGAATGAATGGCCGCCCCCTTGTCCCGGATCGCTCCCGGACGAAAACCGACCGCCGCAGGCACCGGGCGGGGGCCCGATCGGGCCCCCGACCCGCGGGAGGCAAGGGACGTACATGTAAGCCCTTATGCCTGCCCGTGCCATTCTGCCGACGTACATCGGCGTGCGGCGGTCGGCAACTGGTTAAAGGACCATGAACAGCAAGTCCCACTTTTTGAGGAATCCAGTTTTTACTAAAAAAAAGGTACAGCACATTTTTTTTTTTTTTTTTTTACACATATCCTTATTTCTATTACAAGGGATATATACATTCTGAGTAATAGGAATAAAATAAAAAAAAATAAAAATAAAAAAGAAGCACCCCTTTCCCTCTGTGCCCACACCCAGAAATAAGCGTATATGTAAACAGAATTCACACCACACACGTGAGGAATCACCATGGATGTTACAGCAAGATCAATAATTCTAGCGCTAGACCTCCTCTAACTCTAAACAGATAAAAAATGTTAAAATCGTCCCCTATGGAGATTTTTAAGTACTGTAGTATGTCACCATTCCACAAGTGTTTGCAATTATAAAGCGTGAGATGTTAGGTATCTATTTACTTGGCGTAATATCAACTTTCACATTTTACAAAAAAAATTGGGGTATATTGGGTTTTGTTTTTAATTAAAGTGTATTCTTTCCAAGAAAACAGCATTTGCAAAACTGCTGTGCAAATACTGCGAGACATACAAAAGTTGCAACGATCACCACTTTATTTCTTAGGGTCTCTGAAAAAAAATAAAAATAATAATCAATCGCGAGTCGCCCGTGAACATCAAGTCCGCAGGACACACGGGCACAATCCCGCGGTGTGCGCGTGCCCACAAGGTGGTCAATTCAAAAGGGACATACAGGTATGCCCATTTGCCTGTATGAGCCATTCTGCCGACGTATATGTGTGTGCAGCGGTCAGCAGGCGGTTAAAAGATGGAAAGTTTATAAAGAAAAAAAAAAGGGACTGAAGTTCTGCCTTAGTCCCCTTTCACACTGGGGCGCTTTGCAGGCACTATAATGCTAAAAAACAGCGCCTGCAAAGCGCCCTGAAACAGCCGCTGCGGTCTCTCCAATGTGAAAGCTCCGAGGGCATTGGGGGCGGTGCGCTGGCAGGACGATAAAAAAGTCCTGCTAGCAGCTTCTTTGGAGCTGTGTATACACTTCTCCTAACCCGCTCCTGCTCATTGAAATCAATGATGGAGCAGTGGTTTTAACCCTTTCTTGGCCACTAGCGGACGGGGGGGGGGTGTGTAAAAGCTCCCCGCTAGCGGCCGAATAGCGCCATGAAACCGAAGGTAAAGTGTCACTAAAAATAGCAGCGCTTTACCGCCGGCGCACCCACCGCCCGGGTGTGAAAAGGGCCTTAACCAGTTCCCGATCGGCGCACGACGAACGTCGGTAGAATGGCACGGAGAGGCAAACTGGCGTACAGGTACGTGCAGTTGAAATTGCCGCCGGCGGCGGGTGCCGGTCGGGCCCCCCTGTGAGTCCAGTTGTGGGTCCCGCGGACTCGATCGCCGTGGGGATACCCGCGATCGTCTCACGGGGAGGCTGAACAGGGAGATGCTAATGTAAACAGCATCTCCCCGTTCTGCCTAGCAACAAGTGACACTGAGCTCTGCTCCCTTTGGAGTATAGATCAGTGATCTGTAAATCACAGCCACGCCCCCCCAAAGTTAGTAACACGTCCCTAGGACACACTTAACCCCTACACTGCCACCCCCTGGTTAACCCCTTCACTGCCAGTGTCATTTACACAGGAATCAGTGCATTTGTATAGCACTGATTGCTGTATAAATGACAATGGTGTCAAAAATGTCCGATGTGTCTGCCATAATGTAGCAGTCACAATAAAAAAAAAAAAAAAAAAAAAAAAGAAAATTGCTGATCGCCGCCTTTACTAGTAAAAAATAAAAAAAATATTTATAAAAATGCCATAAAACTATCCTCTATTTTGAAAACGCTATAAATTTTGAGCAAAACCAATCGTTTATTGCGATTTCTTTTTACCAAAAATATGTAAAAGAATAGGTATCGGCCTAAACTGAGGAAAAAAAATGTTTATGTATTTTTGGGGGATATTTATCATAGCAAAAAGTAAAAAATAATGCATTTTTTAAAAAATTTTACGCTTTTTTTTTGTTTATAGCGCAAAAATAAAAACTGCAGAGGTGATCAAATACCACCAAAAGAAAGCTCTATTTGTGGGAAAAAAAAGGACGTCAATTTTGTTTGGGAGTCGCACAGTTGTCAGTTAAAGCGAAGCAGTGTCAAATCGCAAAAAGTGGTCTGGTCTTAAGCCAGCAAAATGGTCCGGTCTGAAAGTGGTTAAGCTTTGATAAAAAAAAAAAAAAAACCTGGAAGCGGATTGGGGGGGGGGGGGGGGAGTTTGCAGGACAGAGAGGGGGGGCGAGTTTACAGGAGTTTGCAGGAGAGAGAGGGGGGGTGGAGTTTGCAGGAGAGAGAGGGGGGGGTGGAGTTTGCAGGAGAGAGAGGGGGGGGTGGAGTTTGCAGGAGAGAGAGGGGGGGGTGGAGTTTGCAGGAGAGGGGGGGGAGAGTTTGCAGGAGAGGGGGGGGAGAGTTTGCAGGAGAGGGGGGGAGAGTTTGCAGGAGAGGGGGGGAGAGTTTGCAGGAGAGGGGGGGAGAGTTTGCAGGAGAGGGGGGGAGAGTTTGCAGGAGAGGGGGGGAGAGTTTGCAGGAGAGGGGGGGAGAGTTTGCAGGAGAGGGGGGGAGAGTTTGCAGGAGAGGGGGGGAGAGTTTGCAGGAGAGGGGGGGAGAGTTTGCAGGAGAGGGGGGGAGAGTTTGCAGGAGGGGGGGGAGAGTTTGCAGGAGAGGGGGGGAGAGTTTGCAGGAGAGGGGGGGAGAGTTTGCAGGAGAGGGGGGGAGAGTTTGCAGGAGAGGGGGGGAGAGTTTGCAGGAGAGGGGGGGAGAGTTTGCAGGAGAGGGGGGGAGAGTTTGCAGGAGAGGGGGGAGAGTTTGCAGGAGCTAAACACAACCCTCGCGCGGGGTACACAGCAATACATAAACGGGGCCCAAGACAGACATGGTTATATGGGTTAGAGCTCTGGACTTTCCTCACTTCCTGTCCCACTCCCTGGAGAAGAGTATTCCAATCGGGAACAATAAAAACCTGACAGAGTTTCTCCCCCTTCTCCAAAAACTGTCCAGAAGTAACAAGACATTACCTGTAATAAAGTGCAGGATTGTGGAGATATTAATGCGGACCCTCACAAAGTCCAGCATGAAGGCGAAGGATCCGATGAGGATATTGATGTAGCAGCAAAGTGCCATCAGTGCCAGGATGTAAAGTCCAGTTTTATGGAGCAGTTGGTGTGAACCTGGGCAACAGCAAAGAGAACCAATCATTTCAACACAACCCACATCACTGTACCCCAAAGGGGCTACTAAACTCTTGTAGGAGAGCTGCAGACCAAACACCACAACCCCCGATGAGTCCATAGGACTCCCATGTAAACCTCTCCACTGTGATGTCATTATCACCGGAGAGTCCCCGGACACCAAACCTTCACTCTGAAAAGTCATCCACAATGGACTGTTTCTTCAGAGGACAGCAGAGCAGTGGCTTCTAGGCATTCAGGGTGTTAACCACTTCAATATCAGACACTTTTACCCCCTTCCTGCCCAGGCCAAATTTTCAACTTTCAGCTCTGGCATGCTTTGATTGACAATTGCGCGGTCAAATATCACCAAAAGAAAGCTCTATTTGTGGGAACAAAATTATAAAAAAAAAATGTGTTTGGGTACAGTGTAGCATGACTGCGCAATTGTCATTCAAAGTGCGATAGTGCTGAAAGCTGAAAAATTGGCCTGGGCAGGAAGGTGTCTAAGTGCCTGGTATTGAAGTGCTTAAAAGGTGAAATTGTAAAAATAATAAAATAAAATTTAATAAATAAAAAGGTAAAACAAATAAAAAAAAATTGTAATAAAATATTTAAAAGGTGAAATTGTACAAATACATTTTAAAAAATTGTAATAAATATTTTAAGGTAAATTAGTAAAAATAAATGAAAATTATGATAAATATTTAAAAAGGTGAAATTGTAAAAATAAATAAAAATTGTAATAAATAAATATTTACATCAAGTTCATCAAGTCCAACCTAATCCCAAAAAAAAAAGTTGTAATAAACGTGAAAAAAAAAAGTCAGGTAGAATTGGCGCTATACCCTTAAATAAAATGTGTGTCACTCTATTAATTAATAAAATTATTCCTAATCCGTGCAATTGGTTAAAAAGTTATACATCCATACCAATATCTGTTGTGAAACAATAAAAAAAAAAAAAAAAATTGGTAATATACACCTAGTGAAAAATACTGAAATAAATATATGCAATATTATTCTATAAACATAAAATGCCGACAAGTCCTTTGTAATATATTAAACGTCATCAAGAGCCATCAAGAGCATCAAGGTGCTCTTGATGATGTCAGCACGACGAAACCGGTAGGCGTGGCTATAGAGAAGTGACCTCTTTTGAATACACCGCAGCAGCTGGCAGTGTGAGGATTTCTTATAGTGAATCTTGCTCTGATAAGATGTGAGTAGTTTTCTGTTTTCAATAAACCTTTCTTAAAGACATACTACACTATGGATTCTCCTCCTTTTTACATGTAACGTTTAACCTCCCTGGCGGTATGATTCAGTCTGGAATTAGGTGCTGAAAGCGGTACAATTATTTTGCATGGAAATTTGGCGTTTTATTTTGTAGTCCTGTAATTCTTAGGAAAAACTCTCTTAAATCTCTTCAAACCAGAGTCTAGCGGACATCCCGGGTATGATAAAGTTTATAATATAATAATAAAAATTATTCAATAATGTAATCAAATCCTAAAACACTGAAAAAGGGACACGTTTTGGTTGCTATGGACAATCTCCAAATTCCAGGCAGAAAAAACAGTATTTATAATATAAAAGTGCATGCAGGGTACTGCACAGACCACTAGGGACAAAGGGGGTGTGTCATTTTTAATACAGCACTGTAATCTGTAAGATTACAGTACTGTGTGTGTTTTGTGTCTTTTTACTTTTTTGAATTTGCCGCCGTTCTCCGCTCCCATGCGCCATAACGTCGCAGGGAACGGAGCTCGGCGGCATTCGGCACTGTGAATCGAGCGGAGGACAGTTCGATCACACAGCGCGGGGGACACCGCTGCATCCAGGGGACAAGGTAAGTAACTCTCCCTGTGTCCTCCCCTGCATCCAGCGGTGCGATCCCGAGTCTGGCTCGGGGTTACCGCTCCTGCTAGTAAATTCCCAACCCGAGCCAGACTCGGGATTACCGCTAGGGGGGTTAAATGAGAATCTAAACTGTGGATGGCTGAATAACCAAATTCCCAGGGAGATGCCAGAGAGCGACACAGGGGCTATACACTGTGAAGGCGGTTCTCCCCCAGTAGGGGTAAACGATCTGGTGAGCGCAATATAATTTATTTTCACCAAAACGCACCGGGGATTTTCTTTGGATATTTGCACGAGGCACCATTTGGATTATGAACTTTTTAATATATTACAAAGGACTTGTCGGCATTTTATGTTTATAGGATAATAATATTGCATTTATTTATTTCAGTATTTTTCACTAGGTGTATATTACCAATTTTTTTTATTTATTATTGTTTCATACCTTTATTGGTATGGATGTATAACTGTTTAACCAATTGCACGGATTAGGAATAATTTTATTAATTAATAGAGTGACACACATTTTATTTAAGGGTATAGCGCCAATTCTACCTGACTTTTTCACATGCTAATAAGCCCCACCCATTTTCGGGGAGGGGGGGGGGGGTACACCAAGTAGAGGCAGCTCGCACCCAAAAAACATCTTAAGATATTTAAGAATTTTTCAGTAGAATCACAATTTTATATGTAATTTCCAAACACTGATTTGGGGCTGTTTAAACATCACTATTATATATACACATATATATTTTTTCAGCAGGAGGTCCCTGCAAAAGGGTATGGACACTAATATCTTAATTTGTATAACAACGATAGCAATTTTATAGTGCTAACAAGTTGAGGATTAGTGGCAATAAATATATTAATTTAAAAGGTATAGCGCCAATTCTACCCGATTCCTATTTCACAAGTTGTAATAAATATAAAAAAAATTTTTTTTTAAAAAAAGTGGAATAATAAAAATTAAAAAGGTGAAATTATAAAAATAAAAAATTGTAATATTTAAAAAGGTAAAAAAAAAAAATGTAATAAATATTTAAAAAGGTGAAATTTTAATAAACACACATACACAAAAGAAAGCATTATTTAAAAAAAAAAAAAAAATATATAAAATTGTAAAACATATAAAGTAAAAAATAAAACAGCCAAAAAACAAAAAAAACCTACTGGCACTGTCTGCGCCTCATCAGTGCTGCATATTAGTGCCGCTGTCACACAACATACTTGAAAAAAGTTTGGGGACGACACTAATTTGCGTGATTTTTAACCACTTGGGCCCAAGCTACGTCATATAACGTCGTGGGCTTTGTGGTGTTATATCTCAATGATGCCTGAGGCTACAGACATCATTCAGATATCGGCATTTTCAGCCAGTTATTCCCTGCACCATAAGAATGATCATAGCGGCTGTATGGATCATAGAGGGGACGCTCCCCCCCCCCCCTCTGGTGCTTCTACCGACTCATCGCTTCCATCGGTGAGTCGGTCACAGGATCCGCCGGCCCCCGGATGGTATCAGAGATTTCCGGCAGACCAGATGGTCCCTGGAGTCTCTATGATCGTTAGGAGGCGGGGCGTGATGTTATGACGTCACGTCCAGCCTCTGCATTCAAAATAAAGGCGCCGCCTCGGCTGGGAAGCCGTGATCTTTTTTGGGGGGGGGGGGGGGGGGGATTTTAGGCTTCCCAGCTTAGAGGTGAGATGCGGGGTCTTATTGACTCCATATCACACTGTAAAGAGGACCTGTCATGCCATATTCCTATTACAAGGGATGTTTACATTCCTTGTAATAGGAATAAAAGTAATCTTTTTAAATACCAAAGTTTGGCGCCATTCCACTAGCATGTGCAAATTTGAAGCGTGACATGTTGGGTATCTATTTACTCGGCGTAACTTCATCTTTCACATTATGCAAAAACATTAGGCTAACTTTAGGGCCGGTTCACACTGCGAGCCGCGGCGAGGCGTCTCCGACTTCCTCGCCGCGACTTGCAGGGGGGGGTCAGCGGCGACTTGCAGAGGACTTCTGCATAGAAGTCAATGCAAGTCGCCCCGAAGTAGTACAGGAACCTTTTTTCTGAGTCGGAGCGACTCGAGTCGCTCCTCTCAGAACGGTTCCATTGTACTCAATGGGGACGACTTGCGGGAGCGAGGCGAGGCGAGCCGTGTCGCCTCGCCTCGCGCCGCAGTGTGAACCGGCCCTAACTGTTTTTTTAAAGCATGAAACTGTTTTTTTTTTTTCTTAAAAAAAAAAACATGTTCGAAAAATTGCTGCGCAAATAACGAGCGAGATAAAAAGTTGCAACGACCGTCATTCTATTCTCTAGGGTCTTTGCTGAAAAAACATAATGTTTGGGGGTTCTATGTAATATTCTAGCTAAAAAATTATGAATTTTACATGTAGGAGAGAAATGTCAGAATTGGCCTGGATGCGAAGTGGTTAAATGCGCGTTTTGCAGCAATCGTCCCCCACAATCACACGGTATTCGGGGTGTCCTGACAATGAAGACTCCACACACACATATCCTCCTGATCACATGATATGATTTCGGAATCTGGATTTAAAGGGGACGTTTGCTTGCTGTGACAGGATGGGAAGCCGCATTTCTATATATATCTCACATAACAACCCCCATTGAAGTGTCTGTCATCTATAAAGGAGCCCCATAGAGGGCGGTGCAGTGTGCGCCCCTCCCTCTCTCACCGCTCTCGGTGGAGTTGAAGCCATGGTGGAGGATGTAGGACGCTCCGTACACCAGCTGATCTCCGTCCACACTCAGCAGCAGCCAGCCAGGGTCGGACAGGGCGAGGCTGGCACAGAGCACGGCCAGGGCCTGGAGGAGGGCGGCCATCTCACAGCGGGCACCCCGCTCCCCCTCCACCACCCTCCGCTCCATCTTCGCTTAGCGTTCCATCCTCCCTTCACCGGGCGCAGCCCGCCCACTAGGAGGAGCCACACACAGGGACGGGCGGAAGTGATCGAGGCTGATACCGGAAGAGGAAGTCGGAATAACCTGCGCATGTGCAGTATGCCTATCAAGTTGGAGTTATTGCCAGTGTTTCGTGAGATTCGGCGACCCGTCGGAATTTCTAACGGAAGTGACGTGTCGTCGCCGCCATCTTGCTACACTCTGCACTCCTCCACAGTAAGGATACAGTGAGAAGGCAGCAAGCGGACATCTTATTACACCCGCCGGAGTCTCAGTTATTTATAACAGTAAACGGAGCTTTAGACCTGTACTGTCTGTGGCCGGCCAGTAGAGGCGCTGCAGCAGCTTAGGTGTTATAGAGAAATAAAGGTCATTGTTTACATTCAGTAATAAAGAGTCATTGATTATCACAGATACCTCCTCCTCTCTGTGGAGATAGGACAGCCATCTCCATGATATAGTTGCAGTGTGACAGCATATAGATTCATCACATGTCTTGCCGGGTCCAGGACACTGAACCAAAGCCCATTCTTAAAATGCAGTCCATGGCAAGGAAGCCATTTATAGAATGCAGTTGGCAGTGTGGAGCTCATTCATGTAATATGGCCCACAGTGTGGAGTGCATTAATGTGAGGTAGATGGCGGTGTGCAGTCCATTCAATAAATGTGGACTGTGGTGTGATGCCCATTCATAAAATGCAGGCCAGAGTGTGGAGTCCATTCAAGAAAAAGGAACAATGGGGCGCTTATTAATAAAATGCAGACCACAGTGTAGAGCCCATTCATAGAATGTTGACCATGGCGTGGAGTCCATTAAAAAAAAAAAAGCCAGCCACAGTGTGGAGCCTTTCATTAACAGAAAAGGCACCGGTGTGGAGCCATTCATAAAATGCAAGCTGCAGTATGAAGTCTATTTAATAAAATAAAAAGCTAAGGTGTGGAGCCATCCATAAAATGGGGACAGCAGTGTTGATGCCATTCATAACATACACGTTTCAGTTTGAAGTCCATTCATAAATTCAAGGTTATGATATGGAGTTCATTCATAAATTACAGAATACATGCCGGAACCCATTCATACAATGCAGACCACATGGTGGAGCCCATTCATAAAATGCAGGCTACAGTGTGGACACCATTCATAAAATGCTGACCATGTTGTGGAGACGATTCATAAAAAGCAGACCACAGTGTGGAGCTCAGCCATAAAATGCAGACTATGTTGTAAAGCCCATTTTAAAATGCAGGCCGCAGTCTGGATTCCATACATAAAATGCAGACCATGGTGTGGAACCCATTTGTAAAATGCAGACCGTAGCGTGGAGTGAATGCAGGCTGCGATGTAGACAATTATAAAATGCACTCTATGGTGTGGAGCACTGAACAAAAGAGAACACAGTTGTATAGCACAAACTATAAAGTAGGAAAAATGTATCCAAGCAACGTAAACGAATCAAATTTATTAATGAAAAAATAGTACGGAATAATCCAAATGAAAAAACAACAACAGATGGTGTGGAGCCCATTCTTAAAATGCAGGCCATGGTATGGAAGCCATTCATAGTATGTTGTTAGTTGTGTGGAGTCCATTCATAAAATGCGAATCACAGTGTGGAGCCAATTCATAAAACAGAATACAGAGTGGAGTCCGTTCAATAAATGTGGACAGTGGTGTGCACCTCATTCATAGATGGCGGTGCAAAGTCCATTAAAAAAATATGGACTGTGGTGTGGTACCCATTCATAAAATGCAGGCCATAGCTTAGAGATCATTCATAAAATGCAAACCAGTGTGTAGTCCATTCATTAAATGAAAAGGCCACAATATGGGGCTTTTTTTAGAAAATGCAGGTCATGGTGTGGAGCCCATTTATAAAACTGCTGGCTATGGTATGGAGTCCATTCATAAAATGGCAGCCGCAGTGTGGAGCCCATTTATTAAAACAAAAAGCTTTGCTATGGTGCCTATTCATAAAATGCAGGCTGTGGTATGAAGCCCATTCTAGAGACCATCCATAAAATGTGGACTATGATGTTGATCCCATTTAAAAAGTGCAGGTTTCAGTGTGGAGTCCATTCATAAATTGCAGGTCACGATGTGAAGTCTATTCATAAACTATATGATACATGGTGGAGCCCATTCATAAAATGCAGACTACAGTGTGGAGGCAGTACATAAAATGTAGGTTACAGTGTGGACACCATTGATAGACTGCAGATCACGATGCATAGCCCATTCATAAAATGCAGACCATGGTGCGTAGCTTGTTCACAAAATGCAGGCTACGGTATGGAGCCTATTTTTAAAGTGCAGGCTGCTATGCAGAACCCATTCATGAAATTCAGGCCACAGTACGGAGCCCATTTATAAATCATAGGCCACTGTGTGGAGCACATTCATAAAATGTAAACTAAAAAAAAAAGTGAAATGGTAAAAATTTAAAAGGTGAAATTATAAAAATAAAAAATGGTAATATCTAAAAAGGTGAAATGGTAAAAATAAAAAAATAAAAATGTAATAAATATTTAAAAAGGTGAAATTGTAAAAATAAAAAAATTTGTAACAAACACACACACACACACACACAAAAGAAAGCATTATTTAAAAAAAATTAAATAAAAATAATATAAAATTGTAAAACAAATAAAGTCAAAAATAAAACAGCCAAAAAAAAAACAATAACAAACCTACTGGCACTGTCTGCGCCTCATCAGTGCTGCATATTAGTGCCGCTGTCACACAACATACTTGAAAAAAGTTTGGGGACAACACTAATTTGCGTGATTTTTAACTACTTGGGCCCAAGCTACGTCATATAACGTTGAGGGCTTTGTGGTGTTATATCTGAATGATGCCTGAAGCCACAGACATCATTCAGATATCAGCATTTTCAGCCAGTGATTCCCTGCACCATAAGAATGATCATAGCGGCTGTATGGATCATAGAGGGGACGCCCCCCCCCCCCTCTGGTGCTTCTACCGACTCATCACTTCCATCGGTGAGTCGGTCACAGGATCCGCCGGCTATCCGCTGGCTATGGTATGGAGTCCATTCATAAAATGGCAGCCGCAGTGTGGAGCCCATTTATTAAAACAAAAAGCTTTGCTATGGTGCCTATTCATAAAATGCAGGCTGTGGTATGAAGCCCATTCTAGAGACCATCCATAAAATGTGGACTATGATGTTGATCCCATTTAAAAAGTGCAGGCTTCAGTGTGGAGTCCATTCATAAATTGCAGGTCACGATGTGAAGTCTATTCATAAACTATATGATACATGGTGGAGCCCATTCATAAAATGCAGACTACAGTGTGGAGGCAGTACATAAAATGCAGGTTACAGTGTGGACACCATTGATAGACTGCAGACCACGATGCATAGCCCATTCATAAAATGCAGACCATGGTGTGTAGCTTGTTCACAAAATGCAGGCTACGGTATGGAGCCTATTTTTAAAGTGCAGGCTGCTATGCAGAACCCATTCATGAAATTCAGGCCACAGTACGGAGCCCATTTATAAAACATTGGCCACTGTGTGGAGCACATTCATAAAATGTAAACTAAGATGAGGAGCCCGTTCATAAAATGCAGAAAGCGTTGTGGATCCCATTCATAAAATGCATGTCACAGTGTGGAGCCCATTCATAAAATGCAGACCATGGTGTGGAGTCCATTCATAAAATGCAAGCAAACTTGTAGATCAGTCATTTTCAATGACTGCCTCCATCCTCTTGGTCCTCCAGCTTGCTGCAGGTCCTTTAAATAACTACAGTGCCTCCCAACTCATATAGTGACCCCAAACTCCCATAATTGCCCACAGTGCCCCTTAACCCCCCCTTCCCAACAGTGCCCCCCGAAAGTGATAAGCCCCCCCACCACAGTGTTCTCTAGTGCCTCACAACCCCTTACAGTATCTCCAAGCCCCCACAGTGCCCTCCAATATTCCACTGTGTCTCTAAAAAACACCCAGCCCCCTCCAGAATCCTCATCCCCTACAGGGCCACTATGTGTACTGCAGAATCCCCGAACCCCCATCCAGAACCACTGAGAGGACATGGAGAGGTTTGTGGCACCAGATGGAAACAGCAGAGGCTGTGGCCAAAAGATTGAGGTAACCAAGGCGCAGTTCCGGCACCTCCAGCAATGAATGTATGTATATTCAGGGTCTATTGATGCTAGCTAAAAGGGGCAGTACTAACAGTAACAAGGAATGTTTCTCAGAGGTGGGAAGGGGATGGACCCAAGAAACGGTGCTCTGAGGTGGGAAAGTGGTGGAGACAAGGAACTGTGCTTGGAGGTAGGAAGGAGGTGGAGACAAGGAATGGTGCTTTGAGGTGAGTAGGGGGTGGAAACAAGGAACAGTGCTCGGAGGTGGGAAGGGGGTGGAGACAAGGAATGGTGCTCGGAGGTGGGTAAGGGGTGGAGACAAGGATCAGTGCTTGGAGGTGGGAAGGGGGTGGAACCAAGAAACGGTGCTCTGAGGTGGGAAGTGGTTGGAGACAAGGAACTGTGCTCGGAGGTGGGAAGGGGTGGAGACAAGGAATATTGCTTGGAGGTGGGTAAGGGGTGGAGACAAGGAATGGTGCTTGGAGGTGAGTAGGGGGTGGAAACAAGGAACAGTTCTCGGAGGTGGGAAGGGGGTGGAGACAAGGAATGGTGCTCGGAGGTGGGTAAGGGGTGGAGACAAGGAATGGTGCTTTGAGGTGAGTAGGGGGTGGAAACAAGGAACAGTGCTCGGAGGTGGGAAGGAGGTGGAGACAAGGAATGGTGCTCGGAGGTGGGTAAGGGGTGGAGACAAGGAACAGTGCTTGGAGGTGGGAAGGGGGTGGAACCAAGAAACTGTGCTCTGAGGTGGGAAGTGGTTGGAGACAAGGAACTGTGCTCGGAGGTGGGAAGGGGGTGGAGACAAGGAATGGTGCTTGGAGGTGGGTAAGGGGTGGAGACAAGGAATGGTGCTTGGAGGTGGGAAGGGGGTGGAACCAAGAAACGGTGCTCTGAGGTGGGAAGTGGTTGGAGACAAGGAACTGTGCTCGGAGGTGGGAAGGGGGTGGAGACAAGGAATGGTGCTTGGAGGTGGGTAAGGGGTGGAGACAAGGAATGGTGCTTGGAGGTGGGAAGGGGGTGGAACCAAGAAACGGTGCTCTGAGGTGGGAAGTGGTTGGAGACAAGGAACTGTGCTCGGAGGTGGGAAGGGGGTGGAGACAAGGAATGGTGCTTGGAGGTGGGTAAGGGGTGGAGACAAGGAATGGTGCTTGGAGGTGAGTAGGGGGTGGAAACAAGGAACAGTGCTCGGAGGTGGGAAGGGGGTGGAGACAAGGAATGGTGCTCGGAGGTGGGTAAGGGGTGGAGACAAGGAACAGTGCTTGGAGGTGGGAAGGGGGTGGAACCAAGAAACGGTGCTCTGAGGTGGGAAGTGGTTGGAGACAAGGAACTGTTCTCGGAGGTGGGAAGGGGGGGGAAGACAAGGAATGGTGCTTGGAGGTGGGTAAGGGGTGGAGACAAGGAATGGTGCTTGGAGGTGGGTAAGGGGTGGAGACAAGGAATGGTGCTTGGAGGTGGGTAAGGGGTGGAGACAAGGAATGGTGCTTGGAGGTTGGTAAGGGGTGGAGACAAGGAATGGTGCTTGGAGGTGGGTAGGAGGTGGAGACAAGGAATGGTGCTTGGAGGTGGGTAAGGGGTGGAGACAAGGAATGGTGCTTGGAGGTGGGTAGGAGGTGGAAACAAGGAATGGTGCTTGGAGGTGGGTAAGGGGTGGAGACAAGGAATGGTGCTCAGAGGTGGTTAAGGGGTGGAGACTAAGGATGAGCCGAACACCCCCCCGGTTAGGTTCACACTCTCTAGTCCCTCTTCTTTTCCTGCGGCCTGCCAGGTTGCGTGCTCGGATAAAGGATCTGGTATGGATTTTTGGGGGGAACTCCACGCCATTTTTTTTTTAAATTTGGCGTGGAGTTCCCCTTAAAATCCATACCAGACCTGAAGGGCCTGGTAATTGAATTTGGGGGGAACCCCACGCTTTTTTTTTTTTTATCAATGACTGTTCTCTGTATTACGGGGAGCCGACAATTCATTATAGCTGCGAGTGCTTTTAAATTACTTTTTTTCCTGCAGAAATGACACTTTGTGCAGGCACAGTTCTAAGCATGGGAAACATGCGCCCCTTCACAGGCATACTATAGACACCCCCCAGTTACAAAATTTAAAGGAATATTACACTTTTATTGTTTCACTTTAATCATTATTAAAATCACTGCTTCCGAAAAAACTGCAGTTTTTAAAACTTTTTTTTTGCATTGATACATGTCCCCTGGGGCAGGACCCGGGTCCCCAAACACTTTTTATGACAGTAACTTGCATATTAGCCTTTAAAATTAGCACTTTAGATTTCTCCCGTAGACTTGTACAAGGTGTTCCGCGGTTTTTCAAATTTGCCGTGAACACCCCAAATTGTTCACTGTTCGGTGAACAGGCAATGTTCGAGTCGAACATGAGTTTGACTCGAACGCGAAGCTCATCCCTAGTCCTGATATGTATTGCTTGAATGTCAGTGACTCTCCAATTAGTGATGGGAGGATGAAGAGGATAATCCATCCATGGGGACCAACCTTCAAAATCAAGACCACACACTGACTGTTCTCTCCTAGTCACAGATCTACCTAAACCAGGAGCAATGATGGGAGATCCAACATCTGTCATGAACAAATTGTCCT
Organism: Lithobates pipiens; assembly: GCF_037356315.1. Lineage (NCBI taxonomy): Eukaryota > Metazoa > Chordata > Amphibia > Anura > Ranidae > Lithobates > Lithobates pipiens. Next base: position 499,800,016 of record NW_027507718.1, on the reverse strand, counting down.
ATTATGACCAGAAACTGGCCATATCAATAGGTGAGGACTGTAATGACTTGATTGGAGCTTCAGCAGCTCTGGGATGAGGACTGTGATGAGGAGATGAGGACTGTATTTAGGAGATTAGGACTGTGCTGATGATCAGAAGGCTATGATGATGAGGAGCAGAGGGCTGTGATGATGACCAGAAAGCTGTTATGATGAGCGAAGGACTTACTTTTTTTCCTGCAGAAATGACACTTTGTGCAGGGACAGTTCTAAGCACGGGAAACATGCATCCCTTCACAGGCATACTATAGACACCCCCCCCCCCCCCCTACGAAATTTAAAGGAATATTACACTTTTATTGTTTCACTTTAAGCATTATTAAAATCACTGCTCCCGAAAAAACTGCTGTTTTTAAAACTTTTTTTTTGCATTGATCCATGTCCCCTGGGGCAGGACCCGGGTCCCCAAACACTTTTTTAACAATAACTTGCATATAAGCCTTTAAAATTAGCACTTTAGATTTCTCCCATAGACTTTTACAGGGTGTTCCACGGCTTTTCGAATTTGCAGCGAACACCCCAAATTGTTCACTATTCAGCGAACAGGCGAACAGGCAATGTTCGAGTCGAACATGAGTTTGACTCGAACTCAAAGCTCATCCCTAGTGGAGACAAGGAACGGTGCTCGGAGGTGGGAAGGGGGTGGAGACAAGGAATGGTGCTTGGAGGTGGGTAAGGGGTGGGGACAAGAAATGGTTCTCCCCATGGGGGTAGGGGTGGAGACAAGGAATGGTGCTCTTAAGGTGGTGGAAACAAGGAATGGTGCTCGGAGGTGGCTAGGGGGTGGAGACAAGGAATGGTGCTTGGAGGTGGGTAAGGGGTGGATATAAGGAATGATGTTTGGAGGTGAATAGGGGGTGGAAACAAGGAATGGTGCTCAGAGATGGGTAGGGGGTGGAGACAAGGAATGGTGCTCGGAGGTGGGTAAGGGGTGGAGACAAGGAATGCTGCTTGGAGGTGGGTAGGGGGTGGAGACAAGGAATGGTGCTTGGAGGTGGGTAAGGGGTGGATATAAGGAATGGTGTTTGGAGGTGAGTAGGGGGTGGAAACAAGGAATGGTGCTCAGAGATGGGTAGGGGGTGGAGACAAGGAATGGTGCTCGGAGGTGGGTAAGGGGTGGAGACAAGGAATGGTGCTTGGAGGTGGGTAGGGGGTGGAGACAAGGAATGGTGCTTGGAGGTGGGTAGGGGGTGGAGACAAGGAATGGTGCGCGGAGGTGGGTAAGGGGGGGGGGGACAAGGAACTGTGCTCAGAGGTGGATAGGAGGTGGAGACAAGGAATGGTGCTTGGAAGTGGGTAGGAGGTGTCGGATCTACATGCCCCTGTCCTCCTCCGCGACTTCCATAGACCGTTTCCCCTCAAGCCCGATGGCCCTCCGAGGGAAAGGGGGCATTGAGGAGGGGGTACTGTCAGGGCTGGCTTAGCCCTTCCTTCTCTGGGCTGGCCGCTCAGCTGTCGGCTAATTGCCAGCTCTCATCTCTCTCCACAGTTACCAGCTGTTCCTGATCATGCTCATCTGACCTGCCTACTTAAAGCTGTCCAGCTCACTTCACCTCTGCCTTCGCCTTGGTCACATCACAAGAAACCATCTACTGTGGTTCTGTTTAAAGACTGGCTTGCTGACATCCATTCTGGCTGCTTATCCTGCTTGCTGTTGCTCTACTTGGATCCCTGACTTCTGGCCTGGCTGATTACCTGATCAGGTTATTGAACTCTGGCCTGGCTGACTACTCGATCCGGTTACTGGACTCTGGCTATGCTTTGACTATGCTTTTTCTATTTACCTTTTGATTTTGATTTAATAAACAAGTGTGATTTAATGCCTGATTCATGGTTTCTGACACATACCTCACCAGTGACATCGGTCCCATCGTGGCTACAGGATGGCACTCCCCCTCTTGCCTCGCTGAGCTCGGTTACCATTCCATGTTGTCAGCACACAGCACAGACACTTCCCCATCCTGGGCTGTTCTCACCTTGTGCTCCTCTCCATTCAGGAAATGTCTCACAGCTTCTCCCCAGCCAAGGAGAACAGAGGGTTGTGGACTGTGGAAGGCAGAGTAGAAGCCCTGTACTGGAGCATGGCTGTGGGGCCCTAGGGCAGATCGGAGCTGGATTTTGCGGAGGATATGATAATATGACAAGGAGGCTGCAGGGGCCCCCTGGAGCTAGGGTTACGATTGTGACCCCTGCAACCCCTTAGGCTACACCCATGCTGATCACTCTATCATGTCTTGAAAAAAGGTGGGTTCTCACGTGCCTTGTATAATGCCCAATAAATATCAATAGGAAAATACAATTGGGTCATGGCATATCTACATTCCAAATTTGGTACTTAAGATGGTCATGCACTATGCAAACTGACTGGCCAATCTCTGTCCAACGCGATATTTCGGCAAAATAGGTAATAGGAAGACGCACTTGAACAATTAATTCAAATTATAGGAAATCAAACAGGCTCTTGCACTAAATATAATTTATTTAAGATCGAACTGATTGCAGTGTATGGTCACCTTTAAAGATCAAGATCTGAAAATATTAATTTATTGGGTTTAGAAAGACTTCTCTGTTCTTTGCAATGTATTGAAATATTTGGGTAAAAAAATGTCAAAGATATATTAGAAGTAATAGGAATGAGATTAGCATCAAAGGGTTAATTAACTGAGAACACCTACTAATTGCCTACCAAGACACATCCAATAAGATGAAAGTAACCAGTTGTATTGTGCACTATTATCAATGAGAAAACTGCAGTTACCCTAGCGACAGTTGCAGTTAACATATGCGGGCATTTATTATCGTTATTTGCGCTTCAATGTGCGCCGGTTCGCACGTTCGGTTAATGACTTTTCCAGCGCACCAATTAATGTATGAACTGGTGCAGCGCCTTCGTCTTAGTAAATCAGCCCCTAACTGACACTTTTTTGGGACTAGTGACACCAATACAGTGATCAGTGCTAAAAACATGCACTGTCGCTGTACTAATGACACTGGCTGGGAAAGGGGTTAAACCTCTAGGGGAGATCAAAGGGTTAATTGTGTGCCTAGCCAGTGTTTATGTGTGTACTGTGTGGTGCTTTGCAGGGAAACAAAAACGGGAACATCCCCGCTGACAGGACTGGGCCCTGTATTGGTTAAATTGAAAGAGCCCTGTGCTGTTTTCCTCCTCGCCGATCAGTGGGTGCAATTATTGGCCGGCACTCGCTGATCATCTTATGCTGTGACCAATCACAGCACAGCCGGCACGCATGGGGGCGCTCCCTACCCGGAAGTGCTGCGTTACGTACTGGATATGTGCACAGGAGAGCCGGTCTGCCTCCGTACTCCTACGTAAGGCGGTCGGCAAGCGGGTAAGAAGTAACAGCGCCAAAGAAAAAAAAATCTCTGATCAATATATATATATATATATATAATTTTTTTTATGTTTTTTTATTATTTATATTATGTACTATCACCAGTCAGTATTCCTGATCAATGCCACATTGGTCATCATATGATGATGGTGTGCTGCACTGGTGACAGTTTGTGAAAAAATAAAATTGTCATACCCTCCACACTCCTCTCCTACACATACTGCCTCATAAGGGTGACCATACACTATACAAGCTGATTGTACAATCTCCTTTTATTAACCGATTGCCGACCAGCCTCTGTCATTATACTACAGCAGGTCGGTTTGATTCCGCGAATCACCGTAGCTGTACGTCGGCCCCTTTAATAACTATAGCAGGATGGCGGGGGGGGGCTGGTGCATGTGGTCGGCGATGTCCGCTGGCCACCTGCGGTTGCTCCACAGAGAGTCAGAACAGGAATCTGTCAATGTAAACAAACAGATCCCAGTTCTGACAGGGGATTAGAGAGAGATTGTCTGTTCCTAGTGATCAGGAACAGCGATCTGTTTCCTCCTTCAGTCGGTCCCATCCTCCCACAGTTAGAACATTTGTACACACGATCAGATTGTTGGCCAACAAAGAGTCAGACTTTTTTCCTAAGGGCGTGTGCCGGGAACTTGTCTTGCATACAAACGGCACACAATTGTCGGCCAACAAACACGAATGTAGTGACGTATTACATGAATTTCTTGAGTGCCACTCTTTGAGCTCCTTCTGCTAATGTTGTGTTTGGTGAGCATTGATTCCGAGCATGCGTGTTTGTACTTTGGACTTTTGTGTGACAGACTTGCATACCTCCCAACTTTTTGAGATGGGAATGAGGGACACCTATCAGCAAAAGTACGCAGGCATAGGACACACCCCTTGCCACACCCCCTTAAAGGAGAATTATATAAAAAAAAATCAAGATTGGTTAAACCCACGAGTGCTTTTTTTTTACCATTACTATTCTTTTATATTGGCTGTTGGAATTTACAAATTTTTAGCGCTGGAAAACACTTTTTGATAGATAAAAAGTGCATTTTATATACAACTATATAGATCAGACCAAAATGAGGAGCAATGAGGGATGGAGGGACATTGCTCCAAATGAGGGAAAGTTGGGAGCTATGCACTTGTGTACACACAATACAAGTAGTCTGTCATCACACAATTCCCTGCCGGGAAAAAAAAAAAGTGTGTACGAAGCTTAAACCCTTTGATCCCCCCCCCCGTGTTAACCCCTTCCCTGCCAGTGTCATTTACACAGTAATCAGTGCATTTTTATAGCTCTAAACGCTGTATAAATGTCAATGGTCCCAAAAAAGTGTCAACAGCAAAGTGTCCGCCGCAATTTCGCAGTCCCACTAAAAATCGCCGATCACTGCCATTACTAGTAAAAAATAATAATAAAAATGCTATAAATCTATATATTGTGTATACGCTATAACTTTTGCGAAAATCAATCGCTTATTGCGTTTTTTTTTTTTTACCGGAAATACATATCAGCCTAAACTGATGAATGCATTTGTTTTTTTTTGTTATATATTTATCACAGCACAAAGTAAAAAATATTGTTTTTGCAAAATTGTTAGTCTTTTTTGTTTATAGTGCAAAAAAATAAATAAATAGAGGTGATCAAATACCACCAAAAAAACTCTATTTGTGGGGAAAAAGGACATCAATTTTTTTTGGGTACAATGTTGCACGACCGCACAATTGTCAGTTAAATCTACGCAGTGCCGTATTGCAAAAAATGACCTGATCATTAAGGGGGCAAATCCTTCTGGGGCTGAAGTGGGTAATAATGTGAGGGCCTGCCCAGATAATACATACAATTTGTACAATTTCATACAAGGAAATTGTGCAATAAGATTGCAGAGCTGAGGATTATTCTCCACGTTTTTTCCTGTCCCAGAGGGCACACTTTACTATCTCTCCTGAAGGTATGTCAAATGTGAAGCACTTTGGCAAGTTCATGAACTCTAACTTGTCTCCAGAGAAGCCTCCATTTTGCTGCAGCCTTACCCTTACATATAACGGAACTGCAGGCTCCCGAAACATGGCCGCCCCCTCACTCTTGTACCATATTTATGGAGACACTTCTCAAAGGGGATCTTTACGGCCAGCAAACAGAACATTGGAAATGTCATCCCCGCTGACGTCGTGTAGCTGCCCTAATAAAAAGTAATGTGTAAATTCTGACAAAGCTCAACTAGAATATCGGAATCCCTTCACCGCCACTTGTAATATCGGCGCTGCGGGCTATGAAGGCGTAGACTGCGGTCATTGTGAAGTGACGCGGCTGTGAAGGATTCCTCCCCAGTCAGGCAGTACAGAAGGCAGCCCCGCAGTCTCTTTGAGGACCCCATTGACTTCCTTCCTCTGCTGCAAGGCCCGGGCTGTCATTGGTGAAGGACCCACAACATGTTCCAGGGACGGCTCATCACCCGGCTGCTATGTGAGTGTCAGTGGGGCTGTGTGTGAGCCGCCTTTATGGAGGAGCGGCCTGTGCATGCACCATGGTGGTGCTGGGTGGAACTAAAGGGCCCAGCGTGCCCTGCCAGTGTATGACCCTGACTGGCCAGACATGGGGGGACCTCAGAGCTACTGGGGGGCTGAAAGGCCTGCACAGGGGTCATCTGCTAGCTGGGGAGGACATTGGGTGGCTGCATGGGGGCTCCATGCAAACACTGGACTCTGTGTATGAGAGATATATATAGCATGCATTTGACACTGAATGGAATTTTGATTTAGAATTTTTCTAAATAAATTTTAAGTGCAGCAATCCCACCTGATTGTTTATATATATATATATATATATATATATATATATATATATATAACCTGTGGACGGGTCTCATTGCTTGCACTGCTACATCTGGATCGTGTGCACTCCACCCTCCACATTTCTTCAAGAGAGCTCTAGAGCCAGAGGGAGCGCTCTAGAGCCAGAGGGAGAGATCGAGCTAGAGAGAGAGCCAGAGGGAGAGATCGAGCTAGAGAGAGAGCCAGAGGGAGAGCTCTAGAGCCAGAGGGAGAGATCGAGCTAGAGAGAGAGCCAGAGGGAGCGCTCTAGAGCCAGAGGGAGAGATCGAGCTAGAGAGAGAGCCAGAGGGAGAGCTCTAGAGCCAGAGGGAGAGATCGAGCTAGAGAGAGAGCCAGAGGGAGAGCTCTAGAGCCAGAGGGAGAGATCGAGCTAGAGAGAGAGCCAGAGGGAGAGCTCTAGAGCCAGAGGGAGAGATCGAGCTAGAGAGAGAGCCAGAGGGAGAGCTCTAGAGCCAGAGGGAGAGATCGAGCTAGAGAGAGAGCCAGAGGGAGAGCTCTAGAGCCAGAGGGAGAGATCGAGCTAGAGAGAGAGCCAGAGGGAGAGCTCTAGAGCCAGAGGGAGAGATCGAGCTAGAGAGAGAGCCAGAGGGAGAGCTCTAGAGCCAGAGGGAGAGATCGAGCTAGAGAGAGAGCCAGAGGGAGAGCTCTAGAGCCAGAGGGAGAGATCGAGCTAGAGAGAGAGCCAGAGGGAGAGCTCTAGAGCCAGAGGGAGAGATCGAGCTAGAGAGAGAGCCAGAGGGAGAGCTCTAGAGCCAGAGGGAGAGATCGAGCTAGAGAGAGAGCCAGAGGGAGAGCTCTAGAGCCAGAGGGAGAGATCGAGCTAGAGAGAGAGCCAGAGGGAGAGATCGAGCTAGAGAGAGAGCCAGAGGGAGAGCTCTAGAGCCAGAGGGAGAGATCGAGCTAGAGAGAGAGCCAGAGGGAGCGCTCTAGAGCCAGAGGGAGAGATCGAGCTAGAGAGAGAGCCAGAGGGAGAGCTCTAGAGCCAGAGGGAGAGATCGAGCTAGAGAGAGAGCCAGAGGGAGAGCTCTAGAGCCAGAGGGAGAGATCGAGCTAGAGAGAGAGCCAGAGGGAGAGCTCTAGAGCCAGAGGGAGAGATCGAGCTAGAGAGAGAGCCAGAGGGAGAGATCGAGCTAGAGAGAGAGCGCCAGAGAGCGCGAGCTAGAGCGCCAGAGAGAGCACCAGCGAGCTAGAGCGCCAGAGAGAGCACCAGCGAGCTAGAGCGCCAGAGAGAGAGAGATCGAGCTAGAGCACCAGAGAGAGAGATCGAGCTAGAGCACCAGAGAGAGAGATCGAGCTAGAGCACCAGAGAGAGAGATCGAGCTAGAGCACCAGAGAGAGAGATCGAGCTAGAGCACCAGAGAGAGAGATCGAGCTAGAGCACCAGAGAGAGAGATCGAGCTAGAGCACCAGAGAGAGAGATCGAGCTAGAGCACCAGAGAGAGAGATCGAGCTAGAGCACCAGAGAGAGAGATCGAGCGAGAGAGCACTAACGAGAGAGATCGAGCTAGAGCACCAGAGCGCCAGCGAGAGAGATAGAGCATGCTAGATTGCTAGAGAGCGTGCGAGAGAGAGAGATCTCTCTCTTAGAATATCATCAAAAAGTTAATGTAATTTTTAGTAATTCAATTCAAAAAGTCATATATTTTATATAGATGTGTTACACACAGAGTGATATATTTCAAGCATTTCTTTCTTTTAATTTTGATGATTATGGCTTAGTTAGTGGAAACCCAGTATGTCAGAAAATGAGAATATTACATAAGACTAATTTAAAAATCTTTTTATTTATTTTGTTATACAGAAATGTTGTCTTACTGATGTGCATGTACATCAGGGGTAGGCAGCCTGGGGCCCTCCAGCTGTTGCAGAACTGCAAGTCCCATCATGGCTCTGGGAGTAATTGTAACTGCCAGCCTTGCAATGCCACATGGGAAATGTAGTTTCACAACAGCTGGAGGGCCCCAGGTTGCCTACCCCTGATGTACAGTATAGTACGCACTCTATACTTAGAGCAATTCATGCAAAAAGAACCCCGACTATCGATGCGGCGTGGCATGGAGGAGATCAGCCTTTGGCACGGCTGAGGTGTTATGGAAGCCCAGGTGGCTTTGATAGCGGCCTTCAGCTCATCTGCATTGTTGGGTCTGGTGTCTCTCAGCTTCCTCTTGACAATACCCCACAGATTCTCTATGGGGTTTAGGTCAGGTGAGTTTGCTGGCCAATCAAGCACAGTGATACTATAATCCTCAAACCAGGTATTGGTACTTTTGGCAGTGTGGGCGGGTGCCAAGTCCTGCTGGAAAATTAAATCAGCATCTCTTAAATGTGGTCAGCAGAGGGAAGCATCAAGTGCTGCAGAATTTGTGAACAAGCCTGGTGTGTCTGTGTGAAACGCGTTAACCTTAGTCCTGTTTTACTTGTCTGGCAAGTGACACTAAAGAATTTCTACAAGCAATTACTTTGTTCCTGTGTGCGGCCCTTTCCCCTGCTGCCGGGCCACTAAGGGCTGATTCACACCTATGCATTTTTTAGTGCTTTTTGCAGATTTGCACTACAGTCCACTTATCATGGTTTACTATGGAACACATTCTGTAGTGCAAATCTGCAAAAAGCACTAAAAATGCATAGGTGTGAATCGGGCCTAAGAGAGAGCAGCGAGCTTTGCTCCTGCACAGTAGGGACCCGGCTGTGAAAAACTTCACACCGGACCTCATCCAACTTGGGTTCTGTGACTCTCCACTCTTCTCCATACTCCAAATGATAAAATGTAACCTCTTCCACAGTCAGTGCTGATTTAGGGAGCCGTCATCTGCTGGTCTACTGTGTTTTATCAAGTCCAAACTCCGCGCAGCCCTCTACCAAGCGCTGAGCAGACCGCTGGCTCTAGGTCGTTCCTGTATTTAAAAAAATCACTCCTTTCGTAAGACCCCTTTCACACGGGAGCGACGGCGCCACTATTTTTAGCGGCGCTTTACTGTAAATTTTGCAGCACAGCAGCACTCTGTCGGTGGTATGGCCACGCTGCCCCATTGATTTCAATGGGCAGGAGCGGTGTATACACCCCTCCTTCACCACTCCAAACATGCTGCTAGCAGGACCTTTTTTTTTTTTTTTTTTTCTTTTTTTACCATCCTGGTGCACACCACTCCAGTGTGAGAGCCCTCGGGGCTTTCACACCGGAGACACAGCAGCTGCTCTTTCAGGGCACTTTGCAGGCCCTATTTTTAGCGCTGTAGTGCCTGCGGAGCGCCCCACTGTGAAAGGGGTCTTCATCTAATAGAAGGCAGAGCAGGTGGCACACTCTGGGCTCTGTGAGCACAAAATAATTCTTGTATTTTCTCTGTCCATGTATTTATTATTATTATTATTATTATTCAGGATTTATATAGTGCAAACAATTTGTGCAGCACTTTATAATCTAAAGGTAGGCAATACAGCAAGAATACAATTCTTATTTATTACATATACCACCAGCCATTTATAGAGTGCTTTATTGTACATACACATCACTCCTGGCCTGCAAGGTTCTTGCATGTTAAAGAAGTGTGGGATTTTTTTATGATTTTATTTTTTTAATCCTGCTTCTTCTCTTCTCCAATGTTCACACTTGTCCTGACCCCCCCCTCCGCTGCTGCACAGCTATTCACTTGAAAGCTCAGTGTGCTGCTACTTCTCCTCCCTCAGCTCTTATGCAGCTGAGAACAGAGGGAATGCGATCACTTAATAAAAAAAAAAAAAAAAAGTACATGTTTTGCCTTTCATTTAATTTCTATTTTAAGCTGAATGGATTGTTTTACAAGGTGATCATTTGCAATCGTTTTTAGGTCCCTCTCACATGCGCACACACATACTAGGATCAATTTAGATCAGTGATGGTGAACCTTGGCACCCCAGTTGTTTTAAAACTAAATTTCCCATGATGCTCTTGCACTCTGCAGTGTAGTTGAGCATCATGGGGAATATAATTCCAAAACATCTGAGTGCCGAGGTTTGCCATCACCAATACGTTTTTACCAGCATGTCTTTGGAGCCGGGGAAGAATACCAGGCAAGCACAGGGAGAACATGCAAACTCCATGCAGACAGTGTCCTAACCAGGATACAAACCTGGCCAATCGGCACCAAGAGACTCAATTAAGAACTGTCTGTCCTGCAAGGCAGAAGTGCTAACCACTCATCCGCTGTGCTGCCCTGTGGGAGTTCACCTGAACGAGGACTGAAGGGAAAGTTCCCCAGCAGATCCTGGACTGCAATAAAAAAACCTTAATTTGGCTGGAGAGTAGAGATTTCAATAATTGTCCCCTTTTTGCTTTTCTATGTAGTTACTCCAACTCTACCTCACTAGTCCTTGAGGCGTTCAGTGTTCAAATTTTGCTTTGCTGAATGGAAGAAAAGGGATCCCGGCTGGGCTGTGAGCAAAGTGCACGGCTGTAATCTCCATACATCATTTACCTGTTGACAGAGCCGTCACAGCTGCCCCAGTGAACTTTGCTCCGATGCCGACGGGTGAAGGCGCTGTTAGCAGGAATCCATTGCTGAGCATTCATTAACCTTCCCAAAGGCCTCCAACAAACTTTTCAGGTTCTGACTAGTTCCATAGCTTCCAACTGTCCCTGATTCCGAGCAATGTCCCCCTGTCCCTCATTCCCCCTCATTTGTCCCTCATTTTGGTCTGATCTATATAGATGTATATAAAATGCACTTTTTATCTATCAAAAAGTGTTTCCCAGAGATAAACCTTTCATCTGATTTCTAAATTGCTGCATTTGTAAATTTTAAGAGCCAATATAAAGGAATATTAGTGGTTAAACCCACATTTGCATTTTTAACCACTTGACCACTGGGCACTTAAACACCCTTAATAACCAGACCCATTTTCAGCTTTCGGTGCTCTCACATTTTGAATGACAATTACTCAGTCATGCAACACTGGACCTATATGACATTTTTTTGTCCTTTTTTTCACACAAATGGAGCTTTCTTTTGGTGGTATTTAATCACTGCTCGGTTTTTTATTTTTTGTGCTATAAAAGAAAAAATACTGAAAATTCTGTAAAAAAAAAAAAAAAGAATTTTTCTTCATTTCTGTTATAAAATTTAGCAGATTAGTAATTTTTTCTTCATAAATTTTGGCCAAAATATATACTACTACATATCTTTGGTAAAAAATAAGTACAAATTGGTGGATATTATTTGGTCTTTGTGAAAGTTATAGAGTCCACAAGCTATGGTGCCAATATCTGAAAATTCATCACACCTGAAGTACTGACGGCCTATTTCAATTCTTGAGACCCTAACATGCCAGAAAAGTACAAATACCCCCAAAATGACCCCTTTTTGGAAAGAAGACATTCCAAGGTATTTAGTAAGAGGCATGATGAGTTTTTTGAAATTGTCATTTTTTCCCACAATTCTTTGCAAAATCAAGATTTTTTTTTTACTTCTTTTTATTTTTTTTTTCACAAAATTGTCATATTATCAGGTTATTTCTCACACAGCATATGCATACCACAAATTACACCCCAAAACACATTCTGCTATTACTCCCGTGTACGGCGATACCACATGTGTGAGACTTTTACACAGCGTGGCCACATACAGAGGCCCAAAATGCAGGGAGCACCATCAGGCGTTCTGGAGCACCCAGGACAATTCTGACATTTCTCTCCTACATGTAAAAATCATAATTTATTTGCTTGAAAATTACATCGAATCCAAAAACATTATATATGTTTTTTTAGCAAACACCCTGGAGAATACAATGGTGGTCGTTGCAAATTTTTATCTCGCACGGTATTTGCGCAGCAATTTTTTGAATGCTTTTTTTTGGAAAAAAAACTGTTTTGTGCTTAAAAAAAAAAAAAAAAAAAAAAAACACAGTAGAGTTAGCCCAATTTTTGCATAATGTGAAAGATGAAGTTACGCTGAGTAAATAGATACCTAACATGTCACTCTTCAAAATTGCACAGGCTCGTGGAATGGCGCCAAACGTCGCTACTTAAAAATCCCCATAGGCGACGATTTAATTTTTTTTTACTGGTTATATGTTTTGAGTTACAGAGGAGGTCTAGGGCTAGAATTATTGCTCTCGCACCAACGTACGCAGCGATACCTCACATGTGTGGTTTGAACACTGTTTTCATATGTGAGCGGGACTTACGTATGCGTTCGCTTCTGCATGCGAGCACATGGGGAAAGGGGCGCTTTAAAAAAAAAAAAATGTTCATTTTACTTTATTTATTTTAGTTTGACATTTTTTTTTTCCCCCCAAAAAATTTTTTTGATCACTTTTATTCCTATTACAAGGAATGTAAACATCCCTTGTAATAGGAATATGGCATGACAGGTCCTCTTTACAGTGAGATATGGGGTCAATAAGACCCCACATCTCACCTCTAAGCTGGGAAGCCTGAAAAAAAAAAAAAAAAAAAGATTCTGGATTTGATCGTATTGGCGAGTCGGTAGAAGCACCGGAGGGCGGCGGGAGGGGGGGGGGGGGGTGTCTATGGCTGGGTATTGCAGGGTATCACTGACTATGGCTGGGTATCTCAGAGTATGGCGTTGCAGAGCATTGCAGGATATTGGTGGGTGTTGCAGAGTGTTGCACGGTATTGGCGGGTGTTGCACGGTATTGGCGGGTGTTGCACGGTATTGGCGGGTGTTGCACGGTATTGGCGGGTGTTGCACGGTATTGGCGGGTGTTGCACGGTATTGGCGGGTGTTGCACGGTATTGGCGGGTGTTGCAGGGTATTGGCGGGTGTTGCAGAGCATTGCAGGTTATTGGCGGGTGTTGCAGGGTGTTGCAGGGTATTGCAGAGTAATGGCAGGGAATTGAGGGGTTAATTTTCGGTGAGCAGCGATGTGGGCACTGCAGATGCAGCCCACATCGCTGCTGACACCGATCTCTCTCTCTTTCCCCCTCCGCTGTTCCGATCGGTACAGAGAGGGGGAGGGAGGAACCGGCGTCATAATATGACGCCGGTTTGTTTACAAGTGATCACTCCGTCATTTGACGGAGCGATCACGTGGTAAACGGCTGCTATGAGCGGCCGTTTACCGTGATGCGCCGGGTCCTGTGGACCCGGCGGTCACGGATGCTCTCGAGTGCGCGCCCCAGGGGGCACGCGAGAGCGGAATTCTGGGAGTACATCATATGATGGCCTCCCAGAGTTAAGAAACCGCCCTGTAGCCGTCATTCGGCTATAGGGCGGTTATTAAGTGGTTAACCAATCTTGTGTTTCTCCTTTTAACCGCTTCAGCCCTGGAAGATTCTACCCCCTTGCTGAGCAGAGCACTTTTTGTTATTCGGCACTGCGTCGCTTTAACTGACAATTGCACGGTCGTGCGACGTGGCTCTCAAACAAAATTGACGTCCGCTTTATTTGTTTATTTTTCCCACAAATTGGTATTTGATCACCTCCTGTGGTTTTTATTTTTTGCACTATAAACAAAAAAAAGCAACAATTTTGAAAAAACGCATTTTTCCCAAGGCGTCTTTCAGGACAGCACCTGAGAGATAGCGACTCCACCCTCCTCGTTAGGAAACACCTTCTTCCTCCAGACTTTAAAGGGAGGCGCCTCCCTACCACACATCAGTTTTTGTGTTTCCTCCGGCCCGGAGGGAACACCTTTTGGGAAGGAGTCTGTTTCTCTTAGGTGTTCCTGAGGGACTAGGCTTCTTTCCCTTTTTTTTTCCTCCTTTAGAGACCCGCTGTCCTCCCGACCTACCCACGCCTCGTCAGCGGTAGCAAGCGGGCTCCTCTTCCCCTCTTGTGCTCGGAGAGAGCCGAAGACTCGGTGGCCCGCACGTTCATAGGCGCGGCGGCGCGCGTGTGCCGCCGCCATGTTTGTTTTCGGCGGTCGCGCCGGAAGTGACAGAGCGGGTCATCGGGTCAGCTGAAACGTCGTTTCCGGCGTGGACGCAGGGGGGAGGAGGGAGGACAGGTGCTGGTGCCTATTTCCGCTTCCGGTCCGGTGCAGCTGCACGGCGTGACTCCGGAGGCGGCGTTTAGCCACAAGTGGATCTCTGCACAGCTGATTATGGAAGATTCAGCGTCTGCAGCGATGGGGACAGGCACAGGCACCAACAAAGCCCAGGTAAGAGGCAGCAGTTAAAGTCTGCCTTTCTTTTTCTATTTCCTGGCGTTTGGTCTCGCTCTCTCCTTTCTTTTTTCCCCCCTGGTGGCAAGGGGCCTGTCTGGGCACTAGAAGCTGACTGGTTTCTTCTCAGTGCACCTGTGTGGTGATCCCTATCAAAGCTGAGACTGGGTCTCACTAAGGGTTCCCTGGTTTTTTTCCCTTTTTTGTCTTTTTCTTCATAGGCTAAGAGCTCTGACCCAAAGAAAAGATGTCCTTCTTGCAGGGCCAAGCTGGGAGAAAATTGGAAGAAAACCTTATGCAGTCCCTGCATTACTTCTTTAGTTAAAGAGGAATCTGCCTCTGTATGTGAGGATCTGGTGGCCTCTGTAAAGAAGGAGCTGTACGCCACGATCCAGAATTTTCGTGACTCACTAGCAAACCCGGCTGCTAGTCAGCCTTCCACTTCAGAGTCTTCCCAGGGGTCTCTCTCAATCCCGGTGTTAGAATCTCTGCCTGAAGACCCTTCAGATAGGGAAAAGCAGTCCACTGCTCTTTCCGTTAAAGATTCGGAAGAGGAGTTGGAGGATTCTGAGGTAGCCCCCTCTAAATTCAAACTGTCCCTTGAAGAGGTCGATGGGCTCCTTAAAGCCATTCATGCTACGCTTGGTTTAAGTGAGGAGAAAAAGGAATTATCACTCCATGACCGCATGTATGCTGGGTTGGATGAGCCTAAGGGCCGAACATTCCCAGTTCATCCGGTCATCTCTGAGGCCATTAGGAAAGAATGGCAGGATCCAGAGAAAAAGCCCTTTTTCTCCAAAGCCCACAAAAGGCGTTTTCCTTTCGAGGAGGACCCTGCAGCAGTATGGAACAAGGTGCCCAGACTGGATGCCGCCTTTTCCCAGGTTTCAAGGTCCACAGATCTGTCCTTTGAGGATATGGGAGTTTTGAAAGATCCGATGGACAAACGCATGGATCTTTTGCTCAAGAGATCATGGCAATCAGTTATGAGCAATTTAAAACCAGCAATGGCCACAACGTGTGTAGCCAGAAATTTAGAATACTGGATTAACCAGTTAAAGTCACATATAGCTGCAGATTCCCCTAAACAGGAAATCTTAGATTCTTTTCCTACCCTGATTACGGCAGTGGCCTATGTTGCAGATGCCTCAGCTGAGGCAATTAAGATATCGGCCAGGTCAGCAGCTCTAACTAATGCTGCAAGAAGAGCCTTATGGCTTAAAACCTGGCCGGGTGACTCGGCTTCAAAGAATAAGCTGTGTGGGTTACCCTTTTCAGGAGACTTGCTCTTCGGCTCTGACCTCGATAATATTCTTGACAGGACAGCCGATAAAAAGAGATCCTTTCCGGTCAAAAAGAAAAAGCAGGTACCAAAGCGTCTTTTTCGACCTCAAAAAACTCAGGATCAGGACAGCAAGTTGCAAGGGAGAAGGAAAAGTTGGTCCGCCCCGAAGCCGAAGGGTAGAGGCGGAATTCTCTTCCGTCCTCCTACACAGGCCGAAAAATCGCAATGACTCGTCTCTGCGGGTGGGCGGAAGACTACAAGAATTTCTTCCGCAGTGGTCAGGGATAACTTCAAATCAGTTTATCCTGACCACTCTCGCGCAGGGTTACTCACTCGAGTTTGTCAACGACCCCCCAAAAAGGTTCCTGATTACCAACACCCCGCGGGATCCAGTAAGGGCCCTGGCCATGAAGTCCTCTCTAGAGGAACTGATGCAACAGGGCGTAGTAGTACAGGTGCCCCTGCAAGAACAGCAGGAGGGGTTTTATTCCCATGTTTTCCTAGTAAAGAAACCGACAGGGAAGTTTCGGTTGATTCTCAACCTAAAACCTTTAAACGAGTCCATAAGGTACAGGAAGTTCAAAATGGACTAAATTTTTTCGGTCAGAAACCTGTTGACGCCAGGATGTTTTATGGCGTCAGTAGATTTAAAAGACGCATACCTACATGTTCCGATCTCTCCCCAGTCTCAGAAGTTTCTCAGGCTGGCGGTGAGGTTGGGGGGTATGGTTCATCATCTCCAGTTCAGGGCCCTACCCTTCGGCCTGTCATCATCTCCCCGAATTTTTACCAAAATAATGGCAGAAGCTTTAGCGCCACTGCGTCTTCAGGGAATCGCAGTTATTCCTTATTTAGACGATCTGCTGTTTTTCGCCCCATCCAGCGAGGAATTGCAGACCAATCTAGGCAAAGCTCGCAGCCATCTGGAGGCGTTGGGTTGGATTTTGAACCTCCAAAAGTCGTCCCTAAACCCATCTCAGGAGATTCGGTTTTTAGGGTTTCTAATAAATTCGGTGGAGCAAAAAATCTTCCTTCCCTTAGACAAAAAGGACAGGATTTCCGGTGCAGTGTCTTTATTACAGACCAGCCAAAATCTGACAGTAAGACAGGTTATGTCAGCTTTGGGAGTTCTGACTTCAGCAATGCCAGCAGTCCAGTGGGCAAGAATGCATTTCAGGTGTCTGCAGGCTTTCCTTCTAAAATCTTGGGATCACACAGTGGCATCCCTAGAGGCAGAGGTGAGAATGTCAACCCAGGTAAAAAGGTCCCTATGGTGGTGGAAAAGACAGGAGGTCTTATCGGAAGGGTTAGTCTGGGCTTTTCCAGTCGGGAAAAGACTAACAACCGACGCCAGTTCCTGGGGGTGGGGAGCCCATCTAGGAACACGTTTCACTCAGGGGTCCTGGGCCAAAGAGGAGACAATAAGGTCCTCAAACTGGAGGGAACTCAAGGCGATTGCCTTAGCTCTGGAGTTGTTTGTTCAGGAACTTCAGTCCCATCACGTCCAGGTCCTAACAGACAATGCCACGGCAGTGGCTTATTTAAACAGACAGGGGGGTACTGGCCATGGAGATTCTTCGGTGGGCGGAAAAACATTTGTTATCCCTATCAGCAGTCCACCTAAAAGGGGATCTAAACAGGGTAGCGGACTTCCTAAGCAGAAACGCTATTCGGGAAGCAGAATGGTCTCTAAACCCGGAGGTATTCACAATGATTGCCGGAAAATGGGGTTTACCAGAAGTAGACCTGTTCGCCTCAAGGGTGAACGCCCAGGTTCCCCAGTTCTTTTCCCTGGACAGTCGCGATGGCTCGCTGGGCACAGATGCGCTAGCTTATCCATGGGAATTTCGTCTTTGCTATGCTTTCCCCCCATTTCAGTTAATCCCGTTAATTTTAAGAAAAATTCAGAGGGAGAAGGTACCAGTCATTCTAATCACGCCCTTTTGGCCAAAAAGGGCTTGGCTTTCGACAGTTCTAGGCCTGGCAATCAAGCCTTGTTGGCGTCTGCCCCTCAGACACGATCTGTTGTTGCAGGGCCCAGTGAACCATCCAGGAGTGGCCAGCCTGGCTCTCACGGCCTGGTTTCTGAAAGGCAGCTCCTTAGGAGCAAGGGGTTTTCCAACCGTTTGATCTCGACCCTTTTAGCAAGTAGGAAAAGGGTTACGAGGGCCATTTATTCTAAGGTCTGGAAGCGTTATAAAACTTGGTGTTTGTCAGCCGCCCAGGTGCCAGGGAGCCTTGTCTCCATCTTGGAGTTTTTACAAGATGGTGCAGACAAGGGACTGGCAGTTAGTACCCTGAAGGTGCAGGTAGCAGCCCTGACGGTGTTCTTAGAAAAATCTGTGGCCTCAGATCCGCTGGTGATCAGGTTCTTTAGAGCTCTTAAAAGATCTAGGCCAGCTCCTTTTAAGGTTTTTCCTAGATGGGATTTGTCGGTAGTCCTACAGTCTCTAACAAAAGGGCCTTTTGAGCCTCTTGTGGAGGCTTCCCTTAGGTTTCTCACATTAAAAACCGTGTTTCTGATTGCCATTGTCTCTGCACGCAGGATCAGTGAGCTAAATGCTCTGTCAATTAAAGAACCATATCTTTCCATTTTTCCTGACAGAGTTATTCTTAGAACAGATGCAAAATTCTTACCGAAGGTAGCTTCAGTTCAGAACCGTATACAGGACATAGTACTGCCAACGTTTTGTGTTAACCCCAAAGGAAATAAGGAGACTTCTTTCCATACTTTGGACGTCAGAAGGACTCTGCTGAGTTATTTAGAAAGGACGGAGTCCTTCAGGCGTTCAGATTCACTGTTTGTACTCTTCTCAGGAAGAAAAAAGGGTTTTCAGGCTTCTAAAGTTACTTTAGCTAGATGGCTGAAATTAGCTATCTCAGAGGCATATTCCCAGGCAGGGTTATCTCCTCCAGCAGGAATTTGTGCACACTCAACCAGAGCTCTGGCGTCTACGTGGGCAGAGAGAGCTGGTGCCACCCCTGAGCAGATCTGCAAGGCGGCGACGTGGTCGAGTTTTCACACATTTGTGAAACATTATAGACTGGATCTCACTTCTGCCAGCGATCAGGCGTTTGGCAGAAAGGTCCTGCAAGCTGTTGTCCCGCCCTAAGGGGTAAGTCTCTGTTATCCTCTCAGGTGCTGTCCTGAAAGACGCCTTGGGAAAGACCAAGTTAGACTTACCGGTAACTTGTTTTCCAGAAGTCTTTCAGGACAGCAAGCATCCCGCCCTATGGTATTATATTATGCTACGCTGTGACTAACGTATGTGTTTATGTGTTCCAGCCGGGGCCGGAGGTTCTCTTCTACAACTGATGTGTGGTAGGGAGGCGCCTCCCTTTAAAGTCTGGAGGAAGAAGGTGTTTCCTAACGAGGAGGGTGGAGTCGCTATCTCTCAGGTGCTGTCCTGAAAGACTTCTGGAAAACAAGTTACCGGTAAGTCTAACTTGGTCTTTTTTCTTTTTGCTATAATAAATATCCCCCCAAAAAATATGAAAAAAATAGTTTTTTCCCTCAGTTTAGGCCGATACGTGTTCTCTCTCTCTCTCTCTCTCTTTTTTTTTTTTTTTTTAGAAAAAAAAATAAAATCGCAATAACATATGTTGATTGGTTTGCGCAAAATTTATAGCGTCTACATAATGGGGGGGATAGATTTATGGCTGGCTTTTTTTTAAATATAAATATATATATATATATATATATATATATATATATATATATATATATATATATATATGTATATGTATATGTATGTATGTATATATATGTATATATATATATATATATATATATATATATATATATATATATATATATATATATAATTTTTTTTTTTCTTTTTTTATTAGTACTGCGACATTATGGGGGATACATCGGTCAATTTTGACACATTTTTGGGACCATTGGCATTTTTACAGCGATCAGTGCTATAAAATTGCATTGATCAATGTGAAAATTTCACTGGCAGTGAAGGGGTTAACCACTAGGGGGCAGTGAAAGGGGTTAAGTGTGTCCTAGTGTGTTTTCTAACTGAAGGGGGGAGGAAACTGTGTAGGGAAGTTGATAGAATGTCTGTTCATACTCTGCATGAACAGATGATCTGTCACTTCTCCCTCAGAGAACCGGAAACTGTGTGTATTTTCTACATACACAGTTCTCGGTGTGCCCCGAGCGATCACCGCCGGGCACTCACATCGGCTCCGGGGAGAGCAGGGGGCGTGCACATGTACCCCCTAGTGCAGTGATGGCGAACCTTGGCACTCCAGATGTTTTGGAACTACATTTCCCATGATGCTCATGCACTCTGCGGTGTAGCGGAGCATCATGGGAAATGTAGTTCCAAAACATCTGGGGTGCCAAGGTTCGCCATCACTGCCCTAGTGCAGGGCTTGACAAATTTGCTTGGAATCTAGGAGCCAGCTAAAAAAGTTAGGAGCCAGGTCAGTAACGGTGATCCGGACCTGTCCCTGTCCTGACATGGAGACGAGTGAGGGGAAGATTGATTTTTTTTTTATTTTTTTTTTTTTATTGCATTTTAGTGTAAATATGAGATGGGAGGTCTCTCTGACCCCAGATCTCATATTTAGGAGGTCCTGTCATGCTTTTTTTTTATTACAAGGGATTTTTACATTTCTTGTAATAGGAATGAAAGTGACACAATTTTTTTTTTTTTTAAAAGAATAGTGAAAAAATAAACAAAAATTTAAAATAAGAAAAAAATAAATAGTTTTAAACGCGCCCTGTCCCGCCAAGCTTGCGTGCAGAAGCGAACGCATATGTGAGTAGTGCCCGCATATGAAAGCGGTGTTTAAACCACACATGTGAGATATCGCCGTGATCAGTAGAGCAAGTGCAATAATTCTAGCCCAGGGATATGCAATTAAGGGACCTCCAGCTGTTGCAGAACTACAAGTCCCATGAGGCATAGCAAGACTCTGACAGCTACAAGCATGACACCCAGGCAGTGCATGATGGGACTTGTAGTTTTGCAACAGCTGGAGGTCCGCTAATTGCATATCCCTGTTCTAGCCCTAGACCTCAGACCTCAGTAACTCAAAACATGCCACCTGTAGAATTTTTTTTTTTTTTTTTAAACATCGCCTATGGAGATTTTAAAGGGTAAAAGTTTGTCGCCATTCCGTGAGCGGGCGCAATTTTGAAGCGTGACATGTTGGGTATCAATTTACTCAACGTAACATTATCTTTCACAATATAAAAAAAAAATTGGGCTAACTTTACTGTTGTCTTATTGTAAAAAAAAAAATAATAATTTCCCCCCAAAAAAGTGCGCTTCTAAGTTCGCTGCACAAATACGGCGTGACAGACAGTATTGCAACGACCGCCATTTTATTCTCTAGGGTGTTAGAATAAAAAAAATATATATATATATAAGTTTAGGGGTACTAAGTAAAGGGCAGGGGAAGCTCCATTAGCATTGCTGGTTGTCATACCACAAGAGGGCGCCAGATTCCAGAAGGAAGCATAGGACTGCAGAAGGCCTCAATTACCGTCCGGCGGCGGCGCGGCCCGACGCGATCATGCCCGGGGGGGGGGGGGTGAACGGAGACAGTATACCCCCAGCTGTGTTGCGCCAGGTCGCTAATTCTAGCCACAAATGCGACCTGGCGCCCGGTGTTTGTCGAGCCCTGCCCTAGTGTCCATCTATGGTACCAACATACCATGACAGCAATTCGCGCAGCCGAGCCATGTTGCCTCAGTATACTGCAGCGGCTGGTTGGTATGTGGTTAAGGGGGTGTGGCCAGGGGCGTGTCCTATACTGGAATACTTTTGCTGATGGGTGTCCCTCATTCCCATCTCAGAAAGCTGGGAGGGATGTAGTTGTGCACTTCTGAGTCTGTGCAAACTGCAGCAAAATTGAATTTTTGGACTCTTTTTCCAATTCCCTGCAATTTCTTTTTAGAGTGAAGTGACTTGGAGATGTCTGCATCACATTTACCTTGGTACATAGATTTTTTTCAAGACTCAGGGACTTCTTTTGCACTTTTCTTATACGTAGGGCAGCCCACCGAAATGAATGGGCTGCTCTACATACAACTTGCAGAAAATGCATTGAAAGGCGTGCATATGCACCGTCACATCTGCATGGTGTGAACAGAGCCTAAAGGCAACAGTGGAATTGTAGTATTGAACATACAAAAGCATTTCTGACACCTGGTGCCATACTGTGTGTGTGTGTGTGTGTGTGTGTGTGTGTGTGTGTGTGTGTGTGTGTGTGTGTGTATTATATACTATATTACCAAAAGTATTGGGACACCTGCTTTTAAACGCACATGAACTTTAATGGCACCCCATTCTTAGTCTGTAGGGTTCAATATTGAGTTGGCCCACCCATTGCAGCTATAACAACTTCAACTCTTCTGGGAAGGCCGTCCACAAGGTTTAGGAGTGTGTCTATGGGAATGTTTGATCATTCTTCCAGAAGGGCATCTGTGAGTTCAGGCAATGATGTTGGACAAGAAGGCTTGGCTCCCAGTCTCCCCTCTAATTCACCCCAAAGGTGTTCTATCGGGTTGAGGTCAGGACTCTGTGCAGGCCAGTCAAGTTCCTCCAACCCAAACTCACTCCTCCATGTCTTTAGGGACAATTTTGGTCTCATCTGACCAGAGCACCTTCTTCCACATGTTTGCTGTGTCCCCCACGTGGCTTCTCACAAACTGAGAACTGGACTTCTTATGGCTTTCTTCTTGCCACTCCTTCCATAAAGGCCAGATTTGTGGAGTGAATGACTAATAGTTATCCTGTGGACAGATTATCCCACCTGAGCTGTGGATCTCTGCAGCTCCTCCAGAGTTGCCATGGACCTCTTGGCTTCTTTGATTAATGCTCTTCTTGCCCGGCCTGTCAGTTTAGGTGGACAGCCATGTCTTGGTAGGTTTGCAGTTGTGCCATACTCTTTCCATTTTCAGATGATGGATTGAACAGTGCTCCATGAGATGTGCAAAACTTGACACGCACACATATGCATATCATTACTTTTTTTTTTTTTAATAACCTAGCCCTGCTTTGAACTTCTTCACAACTGTATCCCTGACCTGTCTGGTGTGTTCCTTATCCTTCATGATGCTGTTTGTTCACTAAGGATCTCTAACAAACCTCTGAGGGCTTCACAGAACAGCTGTATTTATACTGAGATTAAATTACACACAGGTGGACTCTATTTACTAATTAGGTGACTTCTCAAGGCAATGGGTGTGTGTCTATCTCGCTCTCATCCCCTGCTGATTTTGTATGTTTGCCCACTGACAAAGAAATGATCAGTCCTATAGTTTTAATGATCGGTTTATTTTAACAGTGAGAGACAGGATGGCAACAAAAAGGCGGGGGGGGGGGGGGGCTATACAAATGCACCCCACACTTTTCACATATTTATTTGTAAATTTATCATTTTCCTTCCACTTAACAATTATGTGCCAGCCTGTGTGTGTGTGTGTGTGATACAGTACATCACAAAAGTGAGTACACCCCTCACATTTTTGTAAATATTTTCTTCTATCTTTTCATGTGACAACACTGAAGAAATGACACTTTGCTACAATGTAAAGTAGTGAGTGTACAGCTTGTATAACCGTGTAAATTTGCTGTCCCCTCGAAAGAACTCAACACACAGCCATTAATATCTAATATGTGTCTATTTATAAGTGGTATAGTGTTAAACCGAACTTGGTATCTAAGAGAGATACTTTGACAAATGCAAAGCAGCCAGCACTACAAGAGACAATTTGCGCAAACAAATGGGTGTAAACAGTGCAGCGCTCAACATAGTATGAAGTATGAATCATTGAAGTAAAAAATAAGTGTGTGTGTGTAAAGTTCATATTTAAAAAATAAAATAAAAAAATAAAAAAGGGAATCCAGGTGATGGTCATTCTGGTGTTGTGACGCCATTAAATACACAAGTGAAAAAGAAATTGTCAGTGCAAAAACCTTCTGCCACCAAATGGATTATAAGGAGTCTTACCGGAACAATTGGACCCTATTTAGCAAATACCAAATGGGTCAAGCAGTCATTGGTGCCACAACACCTGAATGTGGAGACTTCACTGGAATCTTCATACATGGACCTTGTGATCCATGTAACCACAACCACCGAAGCCAATGTAAATATTATGCAAACTTGTAGGGCCTTTCCAAGTCTGGAGTCTTCTCATCAATACTCCGTTAGGATGTGAATCTAAGGAAAAAGAATACAAGACTTGACATTGTAAAACTATTAATAAATTATTTAAAAAAAAGGTAAATCGCTCACATTTCAATAAAACATCAAAAGCATGGAAGGTGAAATGGTAGTGGCATAGACAGGACAGTGGCACTGACGCGTTTCATCTCAGTCAGGTATCATCTGGGGTGTCCTAATGTCTGCCACCCTAAATTTATAAACTATGTAACCACGCTGCCCAACGCATGGTCTGATCGTCCAAACATTTCTGGGGTCATCAGCAAAATGGCGCCAAAACGTGCACATCCAGCCTCAATGTGAAAGTGAGGCAAGAAACCAGACATGACGACATCACAGATGTGCATCAAGCCTCGCTTAAAAACCAAGTTATAGAACGACCCTCGTAGCGACAAAAATGGCCCATTATACATCACTCTAGCCCCCATGTGGAGGGACAAGATAATGCAACTGGCAATAACACACAGGTAAAGCATTGTCCAGAAATCAAGGCAAATATCAGTCTAAATAGCCTGCGGTAAATTTAGACAATCAATGGGTGGAGCCTGTGATCTTTAGAGCTACTATTTATTTCAAAGTTTTTTTTTTTTTTTTTTTTGTCAGTAATGTGATTATGACTAAGGCCTTATCGGCTGAAACGCGTCAACTGACATTAATCTGCATTTGTTCACTGTGGCTATTCAATAAAATGAAGACATTTTTAAGTGCGACAACCAGAGTGCGGATCACTTTTTTTTTTTTTTTTTTTTTTTTTCTACATTTGTTTTACTCAGCAAAGCTCCCGGGTACTCGATCCAGTCGCTGGCTATGTATGGGTAGTAGCACTGACTTTTCTGTTTATAGTTGTGACACCATTGCCTGCTTGACCCATTTGGTATTTGCTAAATAGGATCCAATTGTTCCGGTAAGACTCCTTTTATATTCCATTTGGTGGCAGAAGGTTTTCACAGTGACAATTTCTCTTTCACTTGTGTATTTATACACACAAATGTTTTTGCCTTTCATTTCTCTTAAACTGAATGGGTTGTTTTTAGAAGGTGAGCCTTCATATATATGTTAACTTTTCTTCCTGTTTTCCTACGTTTTATGCCTCATTTACGTCGTTGACTAGAATTTCACCAATACTGTGTGTGGGGGTTTTTTTTTTTTTTTTTAACCAGTGAGTACCGATTTACTTTTTGGTCAAGTGCTCGCTAGTACCGAATCCTTTTTGAGGTGCAATTTGAGCCCATACCTAATGAATTGGCTCAAATCGCACTGCAGATAATTGCTTGTAGTTTCTCCCACCACTCATGTGTGAACCCAGCCTGAAGTCACGATGACAAGCCTGAGTTTGCACAGGAGAGGTGGGGGAAGCTGCATGCTATTTGGACAGGAATCGCACTGCAATCTTGTTCAAATCATATGCGATTCTTTTTAAGCGCGATTTGAGCCCGTTCATTTTTGTATGGGCTCAAAGGGCACTACAAAGGTATCAGGGTAGGGTTGCACTGATACAGATATCTGTGCCGATATTAAGTATTTGCACGAGAACTTGTGCAAGTGCTTAGTATCTGCACCGATATTGGTATTGGTGCAACCCTACTGTTGACCATTTTTTAGTTTTTCTGCAATTTTCAGTAACTGGTCATTTCACTTTAGATCACTTCTCAACCAACCTATGTCCTTTTTAAACAGACTATGAAGTGCATGGTGAGAATTTTGTAAAACTTGTCCATTCATTATTTTTATTTTTTTGCTTTTTATGTCTTGTAGTGCAACAGAATGGAGTAAGGCATAACTCCTATACAGCCTCCCGGAAACACTTGTACATTGATAAGGACACTAAAGTAATATGCCAGGGCTTCACTGGAAAACAGGTTTGTATAATTATAGCCACTCCAACCCTTTTCAGTGTGATCATCGCCAAAGGTCATGTCCTAGTTCTAAGAACCAGGGTGACCTCGGAAATGCATGCATTGGTGCATTATGTTGGGTTTTGCTCAGAATAAAACCTTATTCTGGTCTATAAATGTTATTCTTAATGTAGAATTCCTGTCCAACACTGACTACCTTTTTTAAAAATGCACAGCTTGGGGCCGGTCACATGATCTTGGCCCCCTGTATCAGCCAGCTGCAGGGTAGAGGCGAGAGCTCTGACAATGGTGGGATATGGGTGATGTCACCTCTCCAGGGCACTGCCAGCCATTGTCCATCGCTCTCTCCTGTCACTGACTGACACGGGGGTCACGTGACCAGACCGGGCTGAAAATATCTAAGTATACACTTATTAATATTATATAGTTTAAATTTTTTTATTTTAATAATCGTGTAGCTCTAAGATGCAGTTGCTGCTTCCAATTTGACGTCTCCCCTGAACGCAGTGTGAATTTGGGAACCCGCACCTACACTAATGTCAAACTGGGAGCATTGTCTGTGCAGTCACTTCAGACCAATTGACATTAATGGGACTGTCTTCAAGGGGATGCATAGCACACCTGTGCATCCTCATGCAGGCACACCCAGCCCTCGCAAGGCTGAAAGCTGGCCACAAACTACAATTTAGCTCACATTCCAGCCCTGGATGGCTGTCGGCACCGTTTTGGCTCCAATAAAGATGATTTGAAAATCTCCCTGTGGAATAATTTTGTCTGAACAGCCACTGTTCAGGGGATTGGGAAGCTGCAGTGTGTTGCTGCCCGAATATAATAAATGGTGTATATGGCTAGCTTTAAAGGATGAAGGTCTTTTTTTACCTTCATGCAGTCTATGCATGAAGACATAAAATCCTTCTGTGTGCTGCTCCCTGCACAGCCCCCTTAATACTCACCTGAGCCCCATTTCAGTCCAGTGACGTGCAGGGGTGCCTCGGCTGTCCCGGGTCTTTTCCTCACTATTGACTGAAACACAGCAGTGGAGGCCATTGGCTCCCACTTCTGTTAATCACAGCCGGTAAGCCAATAAAGACAGAGCAGGGGGAGCGAGAGCCAAGCCACAGCTCTGTGTCTTATTGACGGGGCTTGAGAGTAAGCACTCACCAGTGCCCCCATAGCAATTGGCTTGCTATGGAGGCACTGGTTAAGGGGAAGGAGCCAGGAGAGCCAGCGGGGGGGGGGGGGGGGGGGATCCAAAAAGGCTTGGGGCTGCTCTGTGCAAAACCATTATGCAGGGCAAGTATGACATGTTTGGTATTTAAAAAAAAAAAAAAAAAGTTTTAATATTGCTTTAAGCTGGGGCTACATGGGCATTTTAAATCTCTTTACCAAACTGACTAAATCAACCACTTTTTCACAGTCCTCTCATTGTCTGCATTCTGCAATCCGCAGAGGTCAAAAAGCAGTTGAAGCAAACCTTGTAGGAAAATGCAAGCTTTGTTTATATTGAAGCTTTATGGGCAGAGTATTGCCTAGTATGGCAGTACTGGCAGAATATGGGCACTGAGCAGCACTGTGGGCTGGATCTGTAGTGCTCACAGTACTGCAAACGATCTCTCCCACTGTACCGTCAGGTACAGAGAGGGGACAAACCGGCGTCATGACACTGTCACGGACGTTCCCGGGTGCGCGCCCCATGGGGCGTACTGGAGCAGGATTCTGTGAGGAAGTCCACCCAGATTAAGCCGACCGTGATGTTGCCATCTTTCGGCTATGGCCTGGTCGGCATATGGTTTAAAGCGGAGTTCTGGCCCTTTTTATGAAAAAAAAAATGTAATAGTGGATGTTGCTAAAATATAAATATATTATACGCACGTTTGTACCTCCTGTTTTGGCCGTTGCCATTATGATTGTGGGCTTGTGAAGCCCAATCGATAACTCTTCTGGGATAAGTGTTGGAGAGGTGCATGATGGGTAACCAGCATGCAACTCTCAAACTCGCGCATGTGCGATTCACTGGCGACCATGGTGCTGATTTGTTTCTAAAGTTGCCATAACAGGCGCCAATGGAGGAAGGTCCTGCCCTGTTATGGCAACCGCCTTAAATCGTGTAATTTCCTGTTGGGGAAATAACGCGTTTTGCTCACAGTATTGCCCACAGACACCTGGGAAATGATGACTCGCATTTCCCAGGAGCAGAGGTGAGGAAGGATGTGACGAGGAGCACCACGGACCAGGAAGTGGCAGATTAGGAGGACTACATAGCAACAGGGCGATTTCTGGTAAGTATTAAAAAAAAATAAAAAAAATTTCCTCAATGTTTTTTTTTATAGGTTTAACCACTTGGGATCCGCGCTATTGCCGAATGACGGCATTAGCGCGGACCTAGATTGCCGGGACTACGTCTATTGACGTCGTCCCGGTTACGAGCGGCCTGCGCGCCCCCTGAGGGGCGCGCGCGGCGCGCTCTGTGATCGGCGAGTCCGTGAGACTCGCCTGATCACCGATCCGTGTAAGGGGTCGATCCCGACCCCTTATCACGTGATCAGCTGTCAGCCAATGACAGCTGATCATGTGATAAAACGGAGCCGGTAATCGGCTAGTATTCCTCCTCGCGCTGACAGCGCGAGGAGAAAAAAAAAAAGCCGATCGCCGGCGGCCGTGTTCGGGACATCAGTCCCGATCACGGCCAACAATTCAAGCGGACACCTGCCCCCTGCCAGTGCCCACCTGCCACCCGCAGTGCCATCCTGAAATAAAGTAAGTGCCCCCCTGTCAGTGCCACCCAGCAGTGCCCACAGTGCCACCCAGCAGTGCCCACAGTGCCACCCAGCAGTGCCACCCACAGTGCCACCCAAAATCTGCCTCAAAGGTGCCGCCCATCAGTGCCCAGCAGTGCCGCCCATCAGTGCCCAGCAGTGCCGCCCATCAGTGCCCAGCAGTGCCGCCCAGCAGTGCCGCCCATCAGTGCCCAGCAGTGCCGCCCATCAGTGCCCAGCAGTGCCGCCCAGCAGTGCCGCCCATCAGTGCCCAGCAGTGCCACCTATCAGAGCCACCTATCAGAGCCACCTATCAGTGCCACCTATCAGTGCCCATCTATCTGTGGTACCTATCAGTGCCCATCCGTGCCACCCATCCGTGCCACCCATCCGTGCCACCCATCCGTGCCATCTTATCTGTGCCCATCTTTGCCCATCAGTGCCGCCTTATCTGTGCCCATCGGTGCCGCCTTATCTGTGCCTATTAGTGCCCACCAGTGCAGCCCATCAGTGCCCACCAGTGCAGCCCATCAGTGCCCACCAGTGCAGCCCATCAGTGCCCACCAATGCAGCCTATCAGTGCCGCCTAATCAGCGCACTTCAATGAAGGAGAAAAATGACCCGTTTGCAAAATTTTATAACAAACTATTAAAACATGATTTTTTTTTTTTTGCATCTTTTTTTGTTTGTTTAGCAAAAAATAAAACTCCGAGCTGTAACTAAATACCACCAAAAGAAAGCTCTATTTGTGGGAAAAAAATGATAAAAATTTCATTTGGGTACAGTGTTGTATGACCGCGTAATTGTCACTCAAAGTGCATCAGCGCTGAAAGCTGAAAATTGGTCTGGGACTGAGGGGGGTTTAAGTGCCCAGTAAGCAAGTGGTTAAAGGAGTCTGATTTATGGAAAAAAGATTTTCAGGGTGGAACTCCGCTTTAAGGGGGCAAATTGCAGAAGTTCTTTAGAAAAAGTACAGGGTGCACTACTTCCAAGCCCTGAATTGGGGTCTCATGGAAGATCAGGTGCTAAATGCCAGCAGGGGCCCACCCTATACTTCACAGACAACACAAATCCAAATGAGAAGATTGGCTGCACTCTGAAGAACATTTAAGCCATGGTAACTTGGTTCATCTGCACAAGATTCACAGTGACTTTGCTGAGAATACTGTTCATGTTGTATACATACATCATGTTAATACTCTTAAATTTGGTTTTATGTAATTTAACATTAGAAATGTGTTTTTAACGTTTTTGTTTTTTAAAAATGTCTTTTCTGTAGGGCACTTTTCATAGCCAGCAGGCTTTGGAATACGGCACAAAGTTAGTTGGGGGTGTCTCACCTGGCAAGGGTGGGAAGACTCATCTCGGTCTTCCAGTTTTCAACTCTGTGGCAGAGGTAAGATTCCCATCAAAGATATGAATCATTTTAAATGGGGTATTCTAGCGTGGGGGGGGTGTGTGTCACACACCGTGTTTTACTGCACCGGGTGACACCGACCCCAGTAACGCCACTGGAGAGCCGCGGGAGCCTCTGCTGTCATGCACATCACTGGATCGAGATTGGGGTTCAGGGAATATAAGGGGGGGGGGGGCTGGGTGTTGGTGCTGCTGCACTTAGAAGAATGCATGAAGGTAAAAGTCATTCTGTCTTTACAGCCCTGTTGCCAAGTATTTGCAACAAATTGGATAAAACGGGCTGCACACCTATGACTTCTTGCTCCAGCTATGATTATTAACTGACGTCAGTCTCCTACATGACCGGGCTTCATCCTAGTATGATTAAACCTGCCATGGGTGAACCATGTTAGAGCGGTCACTTCAGGCAGGAGACTGCAGTGTGTTCTGTCAATTTAATAAACCTAGCTTGAGCAAGATGTCATCGGTGTGTGGCCCGTCTTATCCAATGTGTGAGCGGCTCCTGGACTTCTGAACGCCCTCCTGGGTTTGAGGAGGTTAAGGGTTGCTTTGAGCAATGATAGGCTGTAATCATCCGAATATATCCTAACTGGAGAAATTCATCCTCTTTGTCCTGGTGGCAATTATTACCGAGATGGAAAGTGATGCAACATTTCTGAGTTGCCACCAGCACAGGAGGTAAAGGGAAATCCTCCAGTGGGTACACCAGTTTAGGAGTCAGCAGTCTAATTGGTGAGTTCCCCTCACCCTGTTGAACAGGGGTGTCGGAATCTATTTAATCACGGGCCGCAACAGCATTAGGTTTGTTCTCAAAGGGCGGTTTGTATCTGTAAGAATAGAGCAACCCCCCCCCCCCCCCAACTTATGTCAGATGTCAAGAGCCCCCTTGCCATCAGCAGTCCTCCACCCTCCCTTGTATCACAGTGTGTTGAGCTCTGGGGGGCACACCTGCTGACCTTTTTGGAGGAAGTCCCTATTCCAATCCCTGAATCCTATCCTTGTTCTTCAAGGGAAACCCTACCCCTACCCCAACCCTTAACCCCTAGTCCCTGACCCTTTCCAAATACGCAACGGCTGAAAAAAAAGCACAGATGTGAACGTGTCCCATAGGAAACCATGTAAATGAACTGTAGTGCGTTTCTGCAAAAAGCACCAAAAAAACACAGATGTGATCCAGGTTTAAGATGTTTAGTAACATAATCCGGTTAAAAAAACTAAAATTAGCCCCTTTTTATAGTAAAAAAAACAAACAAATAATCACTACTGTAAGGGATTCATTTCGTTTTTTCTGTAGAACTGTGAAAGTAGTATTTACAGTAGCGATTATTTGCTCTTTTTGTATTCTAAAGGGCTCATTTCTTATTTCTTTTTTTTTTTTTTTTTTTTTTTAAACCACATTGTTACTGGCTGATCGATTTATGAAAGTAAGAATTGATTAATTTCATAATTGATTAGTTGTTTCAGCCCTAGTTTAATTACGCTTTATGATTTACTGCTGTTCGGGGGCTCTGGGCTTCAGCAAAACAGCGGCCTCCAGCAAGAAGAAACGGGAGCAATGCTGGAGGTAATTAGCATACACTAATAATGGTAGCATAATTATTAATGTATGTTCCTTGCTAAACATTTTTTGTCATGGGTATAGTTCCGTGTTAATCTTTCCTCCGGTTATAACTGTGTCTTGCACATGCTCCCAGTTATGTGACCGTTTTTCTTTGTTTTGTCATCCCAGGCGAAGGCCGGCACTGGAGCCACAGCCTCTGTTATATATGTGCCACCACCATTTGCTGCTGCTGCAATCCATGAATCTATCGATGCCGAGGTGCCGCTGGTGGTATGTATTACAGAAGGGATCCCCCAGCAGGACATGGTGAGGGTCAAACACCGACTAATGCGTCAGTCCACCACTCGTCTCATCGGACCCAACTGTCCCGGAGTCATCAATGTGAGTCACCAGTTTGGTTATCGGTTTTATTACTTTACAAACACAGTATTGATTTTTTGGGGGGGATTCTTGGGTAGCTTGGTTCATGATGATTCAGAGACCTGATATGGGCATGTTATGGGGGTCTGACATAATATGGGGAGGGGGGGCACAGCGTGACACAAAATATTAGTAGCCCAAGCAATCCCTAATGGACAAACATTTTACAGGAAATTATACTGGGATGGAAGTGAATGTTCATAAAGTCAGAGTACAAGGTCTTGCTGATCCGAATGGTAGAGGAAGTGCACAACTGTAGTAATAAACCAGGGAAGGAGCACAACGATCTTGTTTACTATAAATGAAAAACTTGCCCTACTATTCAAATATTAATGTGCTTACAAATAAAAAAAATATAAAAATCATCTCCTCCGTGCTGTAAGTAAATCTTCCAGTATCACAGATAAGCTTCTAGTTGTATATGAACACTTTTTCAAACCATATGCCTGTATTGCAACGATTTCATACCAACATATGCTGCTTCTTCATCAAGTGTTTTGTTCCATTAACCGCTTCAGCCCCGGAAGATTTTATCCTCATTCCTGACCAGAGCACTTTTTGTGATCTGGCAACTGCGTCGCTTTTACTGACAATTGCGCAGTCGTGCGGCGTGGCGCCCAAACAAATTGACATCCTCCCCCCCCCCCACAAATAGAGCTTTCTTTTGGCGGTATTTGATCACCTCTGCGGTTTTCATTTTTTGCACTATAAACGAAGAGTAAAAAATTTTAAAAACAAAAAACGCATTATTTATTTATTTTTTTGCTATACTATCCCCCAAAAATATATTAAAAAAAATATTTTTTTTTACTCAGTTTAGGCCGATACGTATTCTTCTACATATTTTTGGTTAAAAAAAAATCTCAAGCGTATATTGATTTTTTTTGGTTTGCGCAAAAGTTGTAGCGTCTACAAAATAGGAGATAGATTTATGGCATTTTTATTATAAGTTTTTATTTTTTTTACTTTTTTTATTTTTTTTTATTGGTAATGGTGGCGATCTGCGGCTTTTATCATGACTGCGGCATTATGGTGGACACATCGGATACTTTTGACATTATTTTGGGACCATGGTCATTTATACAGCGATCAGTGCTATAAAAATGCATCGATTACTGTGTAAATGGCACTGGCAGGGAAGGGGTTAAACACTAGGGGGCGATGAAGGGGTTAAGTGCATCATAGGGAGTGATTCCAATTGTGGGGGTGGGGGAAATGGGCTAAAAATCACATGACAGATCACTGCTCCCACAGTGATGAACTACAGAGCACTAATTTTTTCCCCATGTGACCACTCCTCACCCAAGATGTGCTTCCCTCTTCAGGTTATGACCTGTAAATCATAAAGGGCAAAATTAACTTTGGTACCTTCAGGGGTTTCAGTGGCACTCCTCTCCACCTCCTTACATCTAACCAGGGTGGATTTAATTTAAATTGAGTGCATTTAAATCACTAGTAAAAAGGCTTGCTTTAACGTGCAACTGTCATTTCTGTCCCACAGAGGCTCCTCCTCTGACCCGCTGTTGACTCACCGACCGTTCCATTCACTTTAATGGGACGTCTGGTGATGTGGCAGTGACACAACAAGGAGAGGGGCGTGATGTCAGCAGGTGAGTGGATGCCCGCTAACAGGCTCTGCCATGATGGGTCTGAAATGACAGGGGCTCTTTAAATGTAAAGACTTTATTCTTGCAGGTAGTTAGAATCTTTAATATTTGAAAACAAAATGAAGGTTTCCTATTTAGAATACCCTGTTTCCCCGAAAATAAGACCTAGCGTGACTGTCGGTGACGGCTGCAATATAAGCCCTATCCTGTTTCCCCAAAAATAAGCCCTACCCTGAAAATAAGACCTACAAGAACTTTAACTAGGGCTTATTTGGGGGTAAGGCTTATATTGCAGCCAGTCACGCTAGGTCTTATTTTCGGGGAAACGGGGTAGTAAGCTGTCAGGTTATTAAAACAGCGATATCAGAACCGATTCAGTCATACAGTTTGTAGTGTACATATATTTGCAAAACAATGGGATAGAGGAATAATCCCGGGAATTTTTATTTCTCTCACGGTGAATGCGTCAATGCAGTGCATGTTATCTCAGCTTGCAGATCTTGGGTTCATTGAATGAGTTTACCAAAAAATTTAAATACTGTAGAAAATACAGCCTCATGCTACATAACTAAGCTCTGTTTCAGGCTGAATAAAACAATATTTTTTCTTAAATAGAAAAAAATCTTTAGATTTTCTTTTACTCCAAAAGCATTTTATTAAAAAAAAAATCTGATAAGAAAAAAATAAAAAATTTAAATCGAGCCCAATTTATCATTGATTTTATATCCACCCTGCATCTAACTGCGTATTGATATTGGGTTTTATGTCAAAATCTGCCCACCTCCCATTATAACCTATCCACAATTTTATTAATTTGTTGTTGGACTTTAAAGGATATACAATGCATCTGGAAAGTATTCACAGCGCTTTACCTTTTCCACATTTTATGTTGCAGCCTTATTCCAGAATGGTTTAAATTTAATAATTTTCCTCCAAATTTCTACAAACAATACCTCCATAATGACAACATGACTTGAGGTTTATTTGAAGTCTTTGCAAATATTTATTAAAAATAAAGAACAAAACAAAAATCCCATGTACATAAGTATCCCAGCCTTTGCTCAATACTTTGTTGAAGCCCCTTTGGCACCAATTACAGCCTCGGGTCTTTTTGAGTATGATGCTACAAGCTTGGCACACCTATTATTGGGCACTTTCTGCCATTCTTTTATTCAGGAACTCTCAAGCTCCATCAGGTTGGAAGAGGAGTGTCGGTGCACAGCCATTTCAGATCTCTCCAAAGATGCTCCATCGGGTTCAATTCTGGGCTCTGGTTGGGCCACTCAAGGACGTTCAGAGTTGTCCTCTATTCTCATTTCTTTCTTATCTTGGCTGAGTGCTTAGGGTCGTTGTCCTGTTGGAAGATGAACCTTTGTCCCAGTCTGGAATCCAGAGCACTCTGGAGCAGGTTTTCATCAAGGATGGCTCTGTACATTGCTGCATTCATCTTTCCCTCGATCCTGACTAGTCTCTGTTCCTACTGCTCTAAAACATCCCCACATAATGATGCTGCCACCACCATGCTTCACTGTAGGGATGGTATTGGTTACGTAATGAGCGGTGCCTGGTTTCCTCCAGACATGTCGCTTGCCATTCAGGCCAAAGGGTTCAATCTTTGTTTCATCAGACCAGAGAATTTTATTTCTCATGGTCTGAGAGTCCTTTAGGATAACTCCAGGTGGGCTGACATCTGTCCTGTACTGAAGAGTGGATTCCATCTGGCCACTCTACCATACAGGCCTGATTAGTGGAGTACTGCAGAGATGGTTCTTCTGGAAGGTTCTCTCTCCACAGAGAAACGCTGGAGCTCTGGCAGAGTGACCATCGGGTTCTTGGTCACCTACCTGACTAAGGCCCTTCTCCCCCAAGCACTCAGTTTGGTCGGGGGGTGGCCCACTCTAGATGTCCTGATGGTTCCAAACTTCTTCCATTTACAGATGGAGGCCACTGTGCTCATTTGGACCTTCAATGCTGCAGGAAATTTTTCTGTACCTTTCCCAGATCTGTGCCTCCATACAATCCTGTCTCGGAGATCTACAGACAATTCCTTGGACTTCATGGCTTGTTTTGTGCTCTGACATGCACTGTTAACTGTGGGACCTTATATAGACGGATGTGTGCCTTTCCAAATCATGTCCAGTCAACCTGAATTTACCACAGGTTGTTTTCAAGTTGTAGATACATCTCAAGGAT
Source organism: Lithobates pipiens (assembly GCF_037356315.1). Taxonomy (NCBI): domain Eukaryota; kingdom Metazoa; phylum Chordata; class Amphibia; order Anura; family Ranidae; genus Lithobates; species Lithobates pipiens. The sequence goes on along the minus strand of NW_027507718.1, from coordinate 499,764,387 downwards.
GATCAGTGGAAAAAGGATGTACCTGAGCTCAATTTTGAGGCTGAGGCTGTGAATACTTATGTGCATTTGATTTTTCTCGTTGTTGTGTGTGCTTTTTTTTTTTTTTTTTTTTTTTAAATCAGTTTGCAAAGATTGCAAGCTTCTTTCACGTTGTTGTTATGGGGTATTGTTTGTAGAATTTTGAGGAAAAAAATGTATTCCATTTTGGAATAAGGCTGTAACATAACAAAATGTGGAAAAAGTGAAGCGCTGTGAATACCCTTCGGATGCACTGTATAGTGTGTGTGTGTGTGTGTGCGCGCTATATTACCAAAAGTACTGGGACACCTGCCTTTACACACACATGAACTTTAATGGCATCCCAGTCTTCATCTGTGGGGGTTTAATATTGCGCTGGCCCACCCTTTGCAGGATAAGAAGGCCTTGACTGTTCTGCACAGAGTCCTGACCCCAACCGAATAGAACACCTTTTGTATGAAATGGAGTGGAGACTGTGCACTTCTGGACGAATGGCCAAACATTCCCATAGACAAGTGGTAGGCAACCTCGGCCCTCCAGCTGTTTTGAAGTCCCATGAGACATTGCAAGACCCTGACAATCACTGGCATGACTCTTGGAGGCAGAGGACTGATGAGATTTGTAGTTTCAACACAGCTGGAGGGCAGAGGTTGCTTACCCCTGCCATAGACACTCCTAAACCTTGTGGACGGCCTTCCCAGAAGAGTTGAAGCTGTTAAAGCTGCAAAGGGTGGGCCAACACAATATTGAACCCTACAGACTAATGCCCCATACACACTATCAGTTTTTCTCCTGAGTTTTTCCATCAGCTTTACCAAAACCATGTAGTACAAGGGTCTGCCTCATTGCATACAAATGGAAACTCCTAAGGTTTGACCTCATATTATATGGTTTTGGTAAATCTGAAGGAAAAACTCAGCAGAAAAACTGATGGTGTGTATGGGGCTTTAGACTGGGATGCCATTAAAGTTCATGTGAAGGCAGGTGTCCCAATACTTTTGGTGTGTGTGTTGTGGGTGTGACACCATCTAAAAAAGCCAAGAACATATATCAAGTTTTATTATAGAAAAGGTAAAACGCACACATGAATATTTAGGGTTCATGCCACAGTATAGCTTAATGCATTTTCAAATAGTAAAATATCCATTTGGAGAATTTGTGGATAGGACTTAGAAAAGATTGTATCATTTGATTTTATAACAAAAACATGACAAGCCTCACTATAATTTCATCAATACAGATACTTATGTGTGAAAACTTGCCTCTGGTTGACTCATTTTGCCCCCCCCCCCCTCTTGGCTTGCTCACAAGGATAGGAAGTCTTATGAGCAAGCCAGGCGTGGTGAAACGCGTCAAGGAAAGTTGGTTTTCGTGTGCAGACACTGTTGTGTGCAGACACTGTTGTGTGCAGACACTGTGTGGTCTATTAATACAGCAAGAGGAGCTAATTGTAGGGTGCGGATAATGCATGTTATCATTTATTTATTTTTTCATATCCCTGATGGAATCCTGTTTTCTTATCACAAGACCAGGAGCGGTTATGTCCCATCATTGCACTTGTTTTGGCATCTGGAATACAGTTGCTCTCAAAAGTTTGCATCCCCTGGCAGAAATTGTGAACTCTTGGCATTGATATTAAAAACATAATTGATCATGGCAAAACACTTTTTTATATTTTTTATTCTAGGCTTTTATTTAACCACTTGCCATCAGCAGGCTGTCATGACGGCCTCTACTTTGCGGTGGTATATCTGAATGATGCCTGAGGCTACAGGCATCATTCAGATATCGGCATTTTCAGCCAGCGATTCCCTACACCATAAGAACAAGCTGCTATGATCGTTCTTACGGGTGGCAAAAGGGGACTGCCCCTTCTCTCCCTCCCGCCACCCTCTGGTGCTTCTACTGACTCACCGCAGCGATCGGTGAGTCGGAAACAGGATCCGCCCTGGATGTTGACCATAGAGAAAAGTCTCTGAACGCCGGCGGCCAGGCGTGATGTTATGACGTCGCGCCCGGCCTCTGCATTAAAAAAAAAAGGCGTTGCCTCAGCTGGGAAGCCAGGATCCTTTTTTATTTATTTTTTATTTTTTTTGGCTTCCCAGCCTAGAGGTGAGATGCGGGGTCTTATTGACCCCACATATCGCTGTAAAGAGGTCCAATCCGATAATGCTATATTCCTATTACAAGGGATGTTTACATTCCTTGTAATAGGAATAAAAGTGATTAAAATTTTTATTTTTAAGTGTCAAAATTTTTTAAGTAAAACACACACACACACACACACACACACACACACTAGAAGTGAATGCATACTTAAGTCCCACCCGCATGTTCACACCACACATGTGAGGTGTCGCCGCAAACATTAGAGCAAGAGGAATAATTCTAACCCTAGACCTCCTCTGTAACTCAAAACATGTAACCAGTAATTTTAAAGCGTTGCCTATGGGAATTTTTAAGTACCGAAGTTTGGCGCCATTCCACGAGCGTGTGCAATTTTGAAGCGTGACATGTTGGGTATCTATTTACTCCGCGTAACTTCATCTTTCACATTATGCAAACAAATTGGGCTAACTTTACGGTTTTGTGGGGGGGGGGTCTGAAAAAAAAGTGTTTGAAAAATTGCTGCGCAAATACCGTGCGGGATAAAAAAATTAGCAATGACCGCCGTTCTATTCTCTAGGGCATGGGTGCTCAACCTGCGGCCCTCTAGCTGTTGCGGAACTACAAGTCCCATCATGCCCCAGACTTTGGGTGTCATGCTTGTAACTGAGGGCATTGCATTGCCTCATGGGACTTTTAGTTCCACAACAGCTGGAGGGCCACAGGTTGAGCACCCATGCTCTAGGGTGTCTGCTAAAAATAAAATAAAAATATATATAATGTTTGGGGGGGTTCTATGTAATATTATATAGAAATTATGCTTTCTACATGTAGGAGCGAAGTGTCAGGATTGGCCTGGATGCGAAGTGGTGGATTGTAACCAGGGTTTTTTGTGGCATTGGCAGAGTAAAGGCTTCTTTTTGGCAACTTGACCATGCAGGTCATTTTTTTCAAGTTTAATCGTTTTTTGTGCCCCTTAAAAACAATGGCTTAAAAAATTACTTTTATTTTTTTTGGCAAGATCAGCCATATTTTCAATATGAATGTTAACATTTTCTGCTGAGGAATGCAAACTTTTGAGCACAACTAATTTGTTGAAGTTGTGTTCTAGGATGCATGCCCAGGACAGACTCCCAATGGTTAATACCAGACAAGACATTTTGATTTGTAATGAAAATGAAGTCTGCCCTGTACGCCTCTTTATCTAAGGCATATCATTCTAATATAACATTATTTTGGAATTACAGGACAATTTTAACGTTGTCTACAGATAAATAGATGTTATGGCATTTTTCCTTAATTACATCTTCAATTATCTCTCTAGCCTGGTGAATGTAAGATTGGCATCATGCCTGGACACATCCACAAGAAAGGAAGAATCGGTAAGATCACTCTAGATGCATTTGAATAGATCACAATTGATGTATTTGATAAATGGCTGGTGATAAACAAAGGCACTGCTGGGGATTTTACAGGGTTCTTAACCATTTCAGCTCTTGCCCCTGTATATCTCTTATGGACCAAGAGCAATTTTTACATTTCTATTATAGGTATGTTTATTCAGTGATAACTATGGGGCCGTGTCTTTCTATTAATGCACACAGAGTAGGGAGACACAATTCTAGTCACTGCAAGCAAGACTGACTCCATTAGTATATAATGGAATGAAAAAGTAAACTTCACGTCTTTTTTAATCATTAAAGCGGGGCTCCAGTCGTCTTTATAATCATTTTAAGGCTCCATCCACACTGGACATTAAAATAACATTATAAAAATGCCAGTAGCTTTGCAGTGAGTCAATATTTAACGTTTTTGCAATAGCGTTTTTTAGCGCGCGTGTGTGTGTGTGTGTGTGTGTGTGTTTGTTTGTTTGTTTGTTTGTTTTTCAGTGGATCAAAAACTTAAACTGCTGGTGAGCCACGTTTATGTGCATTTGCCGTTTTTTGTGGTCAGAAAAATGACTCCTGAATCCGATTTTCATGGCATTCCGAAAACAGCCCATAAACTCCTCTGCTGATAAAGTTCAAAAACTTCCATGTGTGCATGGACACGTAGGATAACGGAATGGAGTTTATGGGCTGTTAAAAAAAAAAAAAAAAAAAAAAAAACAAGAAAAAACCCCCCCCAAACTCCAAAAATAATTGGACAATCAAATCGAAAGCTGTTTCTTGGCCAGGTGTGGGCTTCTCCTTCATTATTTCTTCATCAATTAGGCAGGTAAAAAGACTGGAGTATATTCTAAAGCCCTCATACACATTGTCTGATTGTTGGACGACCGCTTTTTGTCAAAAGGGTGTGTGCCAGGGTTTTGTCTAGCATACTACCTATCCATAAATTGTTGTTTGACAAATACGAACGTAGTGACGTACTATGGGAGTATAAAGAGAGTTAATTTCTCAAGCGCCACCCTTTGGGCCTCTTCTGCTAATTTCATGTTAGTAGACGTTTGGTGAGCGTTGATTCACGATTTATTTTCAGATCTTGCTAAACAAATGCCTTTTAAAATACATTTGGCATAACTACATGCAAAGCAGCTTCATTATTATCCCATTAACCAGTTGCTGCCCACCCGCGGTCAAATGTTAATTCTAGGTTACGAACAGTAGTTTACAAGACCGTACTCTTCCCAGTCATTCCTTGATTCTGAGCATGCGTGTTTGTACTTTCGACTTTTGTGTGATGGATTTCTGTACTGACCACCCGAAAATCAGATGTTGAGTTGACATCTGACAAAAATTTTATAGCCTGCACATTCAGCTTTTGTCTGATGTAAAAGTCAAATCGTCTGTCGCATGCACCGTTCTAATGCTCCGAAAATCTGCAGACAGCTTGTCTTCAGACTTTTCCCTTCTGATTTTCGTACCGTGTGTACGAGGCCTTAGTGTGGTATTTGGCATCTATTGCTGTGAACTTACATCATGCGTTCAAAGGAGCTGTCCATGCAAGTGAAACAGGCCATTGTAAGGCTTCAAAAACGAAACCAATTAATCAGAGAGATGGCAACAACGTTGGGAGTGGCCAAATAAACAGTTTGGTGCATTCTGAGGAAACAACAACGCATTGGGGAGCTCAGCAACATAAAAAGGCCTGGATGTCCACAGAAGACAACAGTAAGACAACAGTAGTGGATGATCGCAGGATCCTCTCTATGGGAAAGAAAAACCCATTCACAACATCCAGACAAGTGAAGGACACTCTCCAGGAGGTGGGCGTATCATTGTCAAAGTCTACTACCAAGAGAAGACTTCACAAGAGCAAATACAGAGGGTTCACCACAAGGTGCAAACCATTGATTAACCTGAAGAATAGAAAAGCTGCATTAGACTTTGCCAAAAAAAATCTGAAAAAGCCAGATCAGTTCTGGAAAAGCATTCTTTGGATGGATGAAACGAAGATTAATCTGTAGCAGAATGACGGGAATAAAAATGTGTGGAGAAGGCTTGGAAACAGCTCATGAGCCAAAGCACACAACGTCCTCTCTAAAACATGGCGGAGGCAGTGTGATGGCATGGGCATGTATGTCTTCCAGTGGCACTGGGTCATTGGTGTTTATTGATGTGACAGAAGCTTCTGGATGAATTCTGCAGTGTTTAGAGATATACTGTCAGCCCAGATTCAGCCAAATGCAGCAAAGTTGATTGGATGGTGCTTCACAGTACAGATGGACAATGATCCAAAATGCAGTGCCAAAGCAACCCAGGAGCTTTTGAAGGAAAAGTGGAATATTCTGCAATGGCCAAGACAATCGCCTGATCTCAACCCAATTGAGCATGCATTTCACTTACTGAAGGCAAAACGAAAGGCAGACCCACAAACGAACTGAAGACAGCTGCAGTTAGAGCCTGGCAAAGCATCAGAAAGAAGGAAATCCAGTCTTTGTAATGTCCATGTGTTTCAGATTTCAGGCAGTGATTTGCCAGTAAAGGATTTACATTTTATTTATGATTACATTCATTTGTCCAATTACATTTGAGCCCCTAAAAATGGGGGAGATAATGGTTGCAGTTCCTAAAATTCGTACTTGATATTTATGTTCAACCACTTAAATTTAAAGCTGAAAGCCTGCACTTCAAATTTGGATTGTTTTGTTTTCATTTTGTTCTGGTGGCATACAGAACCAAAAGTGTGAAAATTGTGCCTGTGTCCAAATATATATGGACCTAACTGTATATATTGTATTCCACCTCCAGTAGTCCATGAAAAGATGCCCCGTACACATGACCGGACTTTCCGGCAGAAAAGGTCCTGACTTCCGAACGAACGGACTTACCCACACACGAACGGACTAAAGTCTGTTCGAAAGTCCGTTCGTTTTGAATGTGATGACGTACGATGGGACTAGAAAAGGAAGTTCAATAGCCAGTAGCTGCCCTTGCATCGTATTTGGTCCATCGGACCAGCATACAGACGAACGGTTTTCCCAATAGGAGTTGAATCCGTTGCACAGATTTTAAGCCTGTTCTGTTTCTAGATCGTTGGAATTTTTTAAAGAAAAACGATCGGACTATCCCACACACGATCAAACTATGCGACGGAATGATTCTGTCTGACCTATTCTGCCGGAAAGTCCGGTCGTGTATATGCAGCATAGCAGATCACCATCACAAAATTGTGCCTCTTCCAAGCAGGCTGCTTGCTTCAGATTTTGACCTACTGAAAAATTGGTCAATCTGCGCCTTGCCCTTTTAAAAGGGCTCTGTCTCCATGCATGGTTCCTTTGAGCCACTTCCTTTAAGTGGCTCAAAGGAACAGACAGAATCGCACAATATATCAGCTCACTGAGTATAGTTTATGAAAGGAAATTGTTAAAATATCACTCAAAAATGAGTGCACTTCATCCAGTGCACATAATTGCCTCTAACCTCTTCCCGCTGGCCGCCTCCAGCCCTTTAAGAGTTCTAAAGTCCAAGAGGCGGTCATTCGGATCACGTGGCCGCTGTGATTGGCTGTGACATGATCGAAAATCTCCTGATCCCTAGTATGCACCGGGAGCTTTCCAGTAACCACCGGCTACCATCCTGGGAGCATTCTGTCAGCACGATAAGTGGCTTACACAGGGCCACGTGTATGTGGCCGCACAGAGTAAAGGCCCATATGCGAAGAGGTCACATGTGTGAAGTGTTTAAACAAGCGTTTCCCCCTTAAGGTTAGACTTTTGGCTTCAGATACCTATCTAAGATGACCACACTGAAACCGCAATCCTGAGGCAGCGGTCTTGGCAGCAGATTAAGCCACTCATAAACGGAATTCAATTTTTGCTGATTTTTTAAATTAATCTATGGGCAGGCTGGTTGTACTGAAGTCAGTTTATTGATTGACTTCAGTACAACCAGCCTGTCTTTTTTTTTTTTTTTTTTTTTTTGGATTACTGCAGCCCGCTCTAGCCTTCTGTGGTCAGAATGCAATAGCGCAGTGAGTTTCCCATGGTTGAAGGAAATAAGATTGCACAATGGACGGTCTGCCTGAAAGCAGAACATAGGTAAGGAAAAGATAAAGAAGCTGCATACAGGGTGTAACATAACTTTAAGTACTTCCTCTTATTTCTGTACCCCCCCCCCCCCAGGCTTACCAAGCGTTTAACCCTTGCAGTGTTTGCCGTCCAAGCGGAAAAAGCGCCACTTCAAGAGCATTATTTGTTTTTAGTCCTAGAATTCAGCTTTGAAGAAATTTAAGTAGAACTCTGGGTATTATTTTTATTTTATTCTGCAGTTAGGCTGTGCATGGGTTAACTGCTTGTTATGGTCTCTGGGTTCAGGGAGCCGAGATATACTTGCCAAATCCGTCAATCCTCCCAGCACAGACCAGTGTTCTGCCAACTCATCAAAATTTCCAACGGCGTCCCTCCCGGTGACGCTCCAGCAGCAGTAATTGCAGATTTAGACAACTTGGCTCTTTTTCACAGAACACCGATAGCCTATACACTACGGTACATGACAAGTTGGCTGCCTTGACAGAACATCGGCTAAGGAGTAAAAAAAAGTTGCGCCACCTTGGAGGCGGCCGTGTTGGTTACTAGCGGGCAGACTAACAATGTATATTATTTAGTGTACAGTAGTGTATATGCTGCCTGTTTTCTGTAAAAACAGCGAAGACGTCAAAATCTGCAGATACTGCTGCTGGAGAGTGACCGGAAGTGATGTAATTGGAGATTTTGAGTTTGCTATACCCCCCCCCCCCTGCATTTTCCAGCGGACTTGTGTGGTGGACTGTTCCTGATGTCCATAGACTGGCTGTGGACATAAAGACGTAAGGATCAGTCCACCACTGGACGTGATAAGGATCAGTCCACCACTGGACGTGAGGAAGTGACAGTTTCCCAGAGGATCGGGTGAGTATAGGCGCTGTTCACCCCTGGACAAAATGAGCAGTTAACCCGTGCAATGCCCGGAGTTGGGCTTTAAACCTAAGAATGGAGATGTAAAGTAAGAAGATTTCAGCAGTCTTCAATGATGCCCAGCCACCGCCCATGAATGGCCCAGTGAAATTATGACCTAGAAGATGGTATTTATTTTTTTCAACCAACAGGTTTAATTCTCAATTTCTCATACAGTAACATAAGAACTTAAACAAAACAATCTACTAAACTACTGCCCCAATGTGGGGAGAAGGTTCGGCTCAGGATTAACTATGCTCAAACCTGGGATACCAGAATACAAATTAAGGTGATTACATCGGGACCGGGTGCGTGGTCAGAGACTATACTTTAACTAGAATAGGCTTGATCACCGCTTGTTCTAATGGAGTCATCAAGCCAACATGTCCAAATCTTACTACGTTTATTGGGGCAACCCCTGTTCGTTTAGGTGGCCTTATACAAGGGTAGACTGGCATTTATCAGACCCTTCCAGAATTGGACAGGAGGAGGAGATGGATGCTTCCAATTCATTGTGGTGGCTTTACGAGCATAAAACAGTAAGACCCCTTTCACACTGCAAAAGTTTTTCAGCCGCTACAGTGCTAAAAATGGCGCCTGAAACCGGCTCCATTCACTCCAGTGTGAAAGCCTGAGGGCTTTCACACTGGAGCGGTGTGCTGGCAGGGTGTCACAAAAAGTCCTGCCTGCAGCTTCTTTGGATCAGTGAACTCACTGCTGCTCCCCATTGAAATCAATGGGGCAGCGCTGCGATACTGCCGGCAAAATGCCGCTCCGGCGGCATTTTGTGGGGGGTTAAAGCTGCACCGCTAAAATGATGGTAAAGCGGCACTAAAAATAGCGCAATCCGAATGATCCCTGCTGTCTCTGGGACCACGGGGGGGGGGGGAAGAGTGGTGTAGACCCCCCCCCCCCCCCCCACGGGAGTCTATGCCCGGAAATGGATGCAAATACCTGTATATTATACAGTTATCTGCACCCCATTCCCCCTGAAATGTGCTAAATGTGACACCGGAGGGGGGGGGGGGTTTCCAAAAAGCAGAAGTTCCATTTTTGGGTGGAACTCCGCTTTAAGGGAACCTCTTGGAGACCCCCAGGTCACTAGAACTAGTGTCCCCAATAAAATATTTTTCCCTCTATTACTTTTCTAGCCACAGCCCAAAATATGGGATTCTCTTGACTTTCAATGGCAAGGGTGGCTCTGTCTAATGGGGAAAAAGATGGCAATAAAAACTGAGAGGGGTTCTAATCCATCTCCCCTCAATTCGAAACATATTGCCTTTAGTTATACTTTAAACGCAAAGGTGGCGAGGTAGATTGTGCTTGAAGCAAATCACATCAACGTACTTGTGGAAAATAAATAAATTAAACGTATTCTTTCCCTGCTGGATGAAATATTCTGGAGAGAGAGGCGCGGTGTATTTATTGTCTGTAGTGTAGCTGTGAATGCACCCGGGTCTTTCATCAGCCAGAAAGGTTCTTTTATGAGATTATATTATCTCTTTGCAGGAACCATCGCTCCTTCTCCTCCCAATTTTTATTTTTTTTCCCTTGTGCAGTACAAAAGAGCAATGGTTGTCATTTAGGAAGTGCGGTATTTACTGTACAGCCACGCGCTATTTACCCCTCCAAACAGTCCGGGTCATCTTATAAAATAGTATTACAGCCGTGATACATTTTTCGGGTGAGCGCTCGGTTTCACAAAGCCAAGCCATCATTTGCCCTAAAGGGACAGCAAGAACATAGCAGGTTCCTGACATATGTTCTCTTTTGGGTGGCTGGAGATGGAACAGATGCATTCTGGGAATAGTTCATCTCTTCTAGCCAAATTGAACATTTTTCCAGTTGTAGCAGAAGAATTTTAGTCGTTTAGTAGCTAGGTTTAAAGAAGAACTCTAAGCACTGTTGAACTCACAAAATGATGACAATGCAATTTTAACATAGGAGCCCTTCTTGTGCTAAATACATAATGGCTTTAGGAGGTCCCAGTGGATTGAACATGTCTACTTAAAGTGGATGTGAAGTGAACAGCCTCAGATGATGCACAGGGATGAAACCGATCTCCCTATATAAGTTTTACATGTATATTTGCTATCTTCAGCTTTATATATTCTTTAGAAAGTTCAAATTGTTAGAGAAAATCTAACTGTTCAGCACTGCAGTGAAGCCTGGGCATATGACAAGACGGCTGATTGGAGGAAAGGTGCACACACCCCCTCTCCTCATAGGTGGAATCTTTCAGAACTGTTCCTTCGAATAGTTCAGCACTTTGCTAATCTATTTATAGCGTTCTCCCCAGCACAAAACTCTGGCTGCTTTTATCTCAGTTGACGGAGACCTTGTCAGGAGTTATCAGGCTGATAACAGAAGAACGGAGCAGGAGACAGCTACGGGACACAGTGCTTTGACGAGGGATAAGAAAACACTGCAAATATATGTGCCCAGCTCAAATTTCATGAATCGGGTTTACATCTACATTTAAATAGGAGCACTAGGGGCGTGACCGGATGAGGATGTGAGTGAACATGCACGACACCTCCCCCTCTCCTACCTAGCCGTCCTGTGATGCTGATGAGAGCGTGGAGGCCGGCCGATGACCTGTGAGGATTGCCGGCTGGCCGCCATGTGATTCTGGGGCTCTCGGCTTGATAGTGCTTGGCTGAGTGGTGATGGAGTGAGAGGCTTCCGCTGTGCCGCCCCCCCCCCCGGATGGAGGAACATTTGGCTGCGTTTCGGTGGTGTGAGAAGCCGCCCCCCCTCGATGGAGGAACAACTCCAGCAGCAGTGCATGCTGACAAGGGACAATTGCTGAACGCCAAGATCCAGAAGTTTTAATCCCCCCCTGAAGCACTGTATGGCAAGGGACGACCACTCTGGGTTTTGAACCAGCTTGACAAACTGTGGATGGGTGAAAGATACTTAAAGGGGAGGGCCAGCTGAAAAAAACATTTTTAAAAGTCAGCAGCTACAAACGCTGTAGCTGCTGACTTTTAATAAGGACACTTGCCTGTCCAGGGCGCCCGCGATGTCGGCCGCCCGAGGCCGACCCGTCCATCGGCTCTCGGGTCCTGGCGCCGCCATTCTATCTAAGGGAAACAGGCAGTGGAGCCTTGCGGCTTTGCTGCCCATTTATTTCTGCACATGCGTGAGTCACGCAGCGCTTTGTGAATGGGGCGTGCTGTGTTCTGGGACACACACATTTCCCAGAACACACAGCGCCCCATTACCCAGAAGACAACGCGAGGAGGAGAGAAGACGGAAGAACACCAGAGAGTAGGAGGAGGCAGATTAGGACGATCTGCCTAGCAACAGCCATTTTATTTTATTTTTTATTTTTTCAGATTTTTTTTAGAAATATTTTAATGTAGTTTTGTTTTTCAGGGTGGCCCTCCACTTTAATGTATCAACAATTAAAATAGAAACCGCTTCGCTGCCAGTGTGAGAGACTGGCAAATAGTTAAGGGCCAGGACTTTACAGTGACACTTTATATTTTTTAAATGTGAGTGGATCTTTTTTCTTTTTTTTTCCCCTCTGAACCCAAGATTTAAACAGAGGAGATTTAGCTTTTCCAGCAGTGACATCTAGTGGACACTTATAGTGGTGGGGCAAAAAAAAAAAAACAGGTATTTCTCTGGGTGCCAGCTCCATTCTTTCTCTTTTTTTTTTTTTTTTTTTTTTCCATCTTAAGGAGAAGCATTGGTCTATAAGTACCCCGCCATAACTAGAAAGGGGGGGGGAGACTAAACATAGCAGGACAGTGCTAGCTCTGCTACACAGTCACAGCAAATTACAAAGGGTAGTCGGGCAGTTGCTACACTGGAGAGTTTTGCACATACCCCGGGCCAGACCTCCCAAAAGGAGGCCAGCAGAATCTGCAAGCACATTCTAAACTGCAGTCTGGGGCTTCTGCTGTGAGAAAAAGCCAAGGGCATAGCCAAATAGCAGCAGCAATGGAAGTGAATAATCCAGGAGGGAAATCCGCAGGGGGAGAAGTTTAAAGAGGGATTTCCTGGAAAAAAAATTATTAAAAGCCAGCAGCTACAAATACTGCAGCTGCTGACTTTTTTTAATAAATTGACACTCACCTGTCCCAGGGTCCAGCGATGTCGGCGGCCGCTGCCGTTCTAGGTGAGGGGATCGGGAAGTGAAGTGCTGCGGCTTCACTTCCCGGTTCCCTACTGCGCATGCATGAGTCACGCAGCACACTAGGAATGGTCCGCGCTCTCTGGGACCCGTGTGTGTCCCATCAGACAGCGCGGTGGGACAGGAAGAGGCATAGACTCCCGTGGGAGTCTATGCCCGGAAGTGGGTGCAAATACCATCTTGGACAGGTATCTGCACTCCCCTCCCCCCTGAAAGTTGCCAACTGTGACACCGGAGGGGGGGGGAGGGTTCCAATGAGCGGAAGTTCCACTTTAGGTTGGAAACCCGCTTTAAGGATACTCCAAAATCACCATCTGGGGGTGGGTGGACTAATAGAAGCAGAACTGTCACTAAAGGAAGTTTCGCAAGCAATTAACCCCTGTAAGACTCTCTTTGAATGAATCGTCTGACCAGCTTAAGACCCTTTTCACACTGAGGCGTTTTTCAGGCGCTACAGTGCTAGAAATAGAGCCTGAAAAAAAGGCTGAGCTGCAAACCCAGTGTGAAAGCCCGAGTGCTTTCACACTGGGGCGCTGCACTGGCAGGGCATCACAAAAGTCCTGCCAGCAGCTTCTTTGCAGCGGTGTAGGAGTGGTGAATACACCGCTCCTCCAATGCTCCTGCGCATTGAAAACAATGGGGCAGTGCCGTGATACCGTCGTCAAAGTGCAGCTGCGTTTTGCAGAAGGATTTAACCCCTTTTCGGCTTTTGTGGGTAACCACCTTAGGGGAGACTTTGTTTAATACTCCTGAGGGCGTCGCGGGGTGGTTGGCAACCCATAAGGGGAGACTATAGAAGAACTGGAATGCTTTACCCTGAGGATAGGAATTGGAAGTCTCACCGGCAGCATGATTGATTTCAAGACATGGCACATCACCAATTTTGAATATTGGGAAGTTGGGGGTTTCGTATTTAGTATAGAGGGAACAATGTGCAATACTACACCTTTTCAAGGAGTATGTTTGTTTTTTTTTTTTTTTCTTTGTGTTTTATATTGGTTTACATGGTTCTTTTGGGGGGGGGGGGGGGGGGAGAATTGAATATGAAAATAATTTCTAACACGGTGAACATATGTTTGAAAGCCCCAATATAAACGTAGAGAGGAGGTGAGAGACACGAGCGAGTATTGGATGGTATGTTTGGTATGACTGGTATAAAAGGCTCTTGAAGGGGTGCATGAAGAATAAACTTCTTCCTTTATTGCCTAAAAGAAAAAAAAAAAATTTGGTTACAAAAATGTCACAGAAAAAGTATACTAAAAAGAATAGGTATTGGACATCAAAGAAATTGCACGACGTGTATAGAAATTTGAATATCAATGGTTACTGGTACACAGATGAAGTTCATTTTATGCTCCTGGAACATCCCGGGTTTGGGAGGCCCAGTGAAAAAAGCCACAGTTCTCTCAATGGCAAAAATGTACGGGGTTGGGCTGCTCTGCCTGCAGGAGACGCACTTCACTTATATCTCCATATCCCAATTGGGATGGCGAGATTTTCAAACACAGTATCACTCTGTTCACACCTCCTTATTCTAGGGGGGTGAGACTTTTTTGATTTAGATCTGGGATGTTCACCTGCATGCTGATTAACCACTTACCGACCACTGCACACCGATATACGTCAGCACAATGGCAGCGGGGGGCAAATGGGCATACCTGTACATCCCCCTTAAAAGCTGGGGATGGCAGGTGCGCGTACATACAGCGCGACCGTGCCCATGGGACTGACTAACGCTATGTTCGCCGGTATCCCGGAGCCTCAGAACGGGGTAGTGCCTATGTAAACAAGGCTTTTGCCCTTTCTGCTTATGTCATGACCGAGATCACCGCTCATCGGGAGCGGTGATCGCTGTCATTTTACTTGAAGACCCCCCCCCCCCCCACACCCCACACACACAGTTGGAATTACTCCCTAGGACACACTTAACCCCTTCATCGGCCCCTAGTGGTTAACCCCTTCACTGCCTGTGTCATTTACACAGCAAGTATTGCATTTTTATAGCACTGATCGCTGTATAAATAACAATGGTCCCAAAATGGTGTCAAAAGTCTCCAATGTGTCCACTATAATGTTGCAGTCCCGATAAAAATGCCTTAAATCTATCCCCCATTTTGTAGACACTATAACTTTTGCACAAACCAATGAATATACGCTTATTGCGATTTTTACCAAAAATATGTAGAAGAATACATATTGGCCTACATTATATAATATATTTTTGGGGGATATTTTATTATAGCAAAAGTAAAATTGTTGCTCCTTCTTTTTGGTTTATAGTGCAAAAAATAAAAACCGCAGAGGTGATCAAATACAACCAAAAGAAATCTCCGTGGGGAAAAAAAAGATGTCAATTTTGCGTCGGTACAACGTCGCATGACCGCAATTGTCAGTTCCAGGTTGAAGTGGTTAAAGTGCTGCCTATGCATATTTTTAAGAACCAAAGTTTGCCGCCATTCCACGAGTGTGCGCAATTTTTTTTAAAGTATGACACGTTGGGTATCTATTAAGTCGGTATAACTTCATCTTTTTATACTTTACAAAAAAATTGGGTTAAATATTGTGTTTTAGTGCACTAAATTCAAGTATAAGGGATAATTTTTCCCCAAAAATTTTTTTTTCAAAATTTCTTCACAAATATTGTGTGACTTAACAAATTGCAACGATCGTCCTATTATTCTCTGGGGCAGTGATGGCGAACTTTGACACCCCAGATGTTTTGGAACTACATTTCCCATGATGCTCATGCACTCTGCAGTGTAGTTGAGCATCATGGAAAATGTAGTTCCAAAACATCTGGGGTGCAAAGGTTCGCCATCACTGCTCTAGGGTCTTTGCAAAAAAATAAAAATATATCTCTATCGCACCAAGGCTGGTGTGATCAAATGCTTCTCATTTTAAAAATGGCGTTTACTTCCAGCTAAACAAAGTGATTTAAGGACATCACTTCTGGGTTAATATATCATAGAGCCAAACAAAGCCAATCCGGTTGGTTCTATGATCAGTCGGTTCGAGAAAATTGTACCAGGATGATGCCTTCAGCTAGTCGGCAATTTAATACCTACCTACATACCGCAAATGTTCATCTATGGACAGTTGAGGTTTCTGTGCTGAGAGTGCGCTCGCTGTGCGCTCCTTGATCATGTGACTACTGTGACAGCCATTGATGTGATTGGGCAATTTTGAAGTGGAGAGGGATTAGAACACCTTTCAGGTGTTACGTGTCCGTTAGGGAGATTCACTCCCTCTGTTTCTGGTGACCATCATCACCAAGAGTGAAAGTGTGAGAAAATCTAAAATGGGGACACTAGCTCAGATAACCCTAGTGACAAGAAATGTCTCACTTCCTGTTTTGGCTCTGGGACAGGAAGGGGATTATTCCTAATGCTACACAGATGGCAAAAAAAAATAAAAATAAATGTCGGGGCTTATAACTCCCCTTTAATTTAACCAAAATGTAAAATATATGTCTGCGTGTGTGTGTGTGTATATAATTAGCAGAGACCCTAGAGCAGTGATGGCGAACCTTGGCACCCCTGATGTTTTGGAACTACATTTCCCATGATGCTCAAGGACTCTGCAGTGTGGTTAAGCATCATGGGAAATGTAGTTCCAAAACATCTGGAGTGCCAAGGTTCGCCATCACTGCCCTAGAGCATAAAATGGAGATTGTTGCAATACTTTGTCACACCGTATTTGCGCAGAGGTCTTCTAAACGCAATTTTTTTTTTCATAAAAAATATGAAGAAAACCATAAAGTTAGCCCAATTTTTTTTTCATATAATGTGAAAAATGGTGCACCAAATAAACATTTCTTGTAATAGAAATAAGCAGGACAGGTCCTCTTTTTATTGAGAGATCTGGTGTCAAAAAGACCTCAGATCTCCTCCAAGGTCATAGTCAAGTGTGTGGGGGGGGTGGGGGGCCCATCTTGCCCTCACTTGACTTCCTGCCCATCACACCACTGGATTGGATCATTTCCACCACAGCTTATCTCTCTGGTAATTGGCAGAAACGACCCGCAAGCGGCGGGAGGGAGGGGGGCACCTCTCATGCTGCCTATAAAAGTGATCCTGTGGCAAATCCGCCACTGGGACCACTTTTATGTGAAAGGGGATCACCCAATGTGTAAAAAAAAAACCCCCAAAAAAACCTGGGGTTATGGCAACTATTTAACGATAAATTTGCCATTTTGTATATACATGGTGCGTCCGGAAGTGGTTAACTTATTATTTATTTATTTTTTTCATTTTTTTTTTGTTTAAACCTGCAGCGCTGGTGAGCCTTTTTTTTTTTTTTTTTTTTTTTGCAATGATCTTTATCTTGTGTACTTTTTTTTCATTGAAAATAATTCCAGATATCAATATAATAATGGAAGTGACTGAGAAGAGCCCTTGACAAAAGCATTTTAGTTCAGGGACATGATAATGAGGTTTTGTTCTAGTGCCGCTTTGTCTTTTTCTCACGGCTTTTATACCTGCATGAAAAGTAAAGTGCGAGTGTGGCCGAGGGGATTATTAGTATTCAACACATCCCTGTGCTCAGAATAGTACCCATAAACTGAAAATTGAAAAATCAAATAGGAATTCAATTACATTTTGTAGATATATTTTTTTGTGCACTCATAAAGCCCAAGTTTAATGGCAGTCTATACCTTTCCTTAAATTTGGAACCGAGTAAATGAAAAGGTTTTGTAAAATGTCCTAGCAGAATATGTTTAGCTCAGAGTAATGGGATACAAAATCATAAAAGGGGGAAAAAACTTTATTTTTTGGCGAATCTTGTATTTTTATTTACTTTTTCTTTTCAACCAAACAATGCTACTTTTTGCTTCGTAACCACGTATACCAGCTTCTATACTCCATTACCAAGCCACTTTACTTTTTTTTTCCTTTATTTTTCTTTTTTTTTCTTTAAAAAGACCATACATTAGAATTTTGGTCACATTTACCTTCATTTGTTTACCCTTAAAAATGAGCCCACAATCACTTTAACCAAACCCCCCCATTAAAAAAAGTCATCTATCAATCAAAAACAAAAAACATAGTCTGGTATTTGCTAAAGGGGTAGCGGTTACATGGCAGTGATAGCATGGCAGAACCATAGGGGTTTTACCACCCACCCCCACCTCAATTATGAATGCGCCCTTAAGGCACCACCACCTTTTTGATTGGCAAATCCTTTTTTTCCTTCCTTTGTTTAAAAACATACAGGTAGGATATAATGCAATGTCCCCTGAGAGGTACCTTTTTTAGCATAAGCAATAGGTGATGGTCTTTGTGTAGGAGCTGTGATAGGACAGTCTTTAGTCCTAACTTTTCAGCTGGCTAGCAGTGGTGCTCAGTTGTAGTGTTGGTGCACATGAGAATAGTCCCAATCAAGCCTGCTGGCAGCAATAGGATTATTAGATGGCTGTATGGTCAGTTCCTAAAAGGCCATGTCTCTGTAGCAGCAGATAGTAAGGCCTCATGTACACTGCTGCTGGTAAATGGCCGTTTAGGAACAGTTGGGCATTTTTTTTTTCAACTACTCCTGAACTCTCTTCAGTTATCTTATCAGTACATGCACACGGGGTCGTTTCTAGGCAGTTGCGTATAGAGGCTTTTTTTGGAACCCAAAAAAATGCATTCAGAAGCTGTGTCTTAGAGGTGCATTTTTCAAACGCGGCTACCAGTGTTTAGGCACGTTTTCGTCTAGTAGCGTTTTTTTTAAAGGGAAACATTTTATTTCTTTTGAGCCTTGAAAATGCTAAAAACGCACCAAAAACTCTATCACTGTATTCAAGCTTGATGTACCATGTGATATTCCCCTCATCAGCCAATTCTGCTGTACAATACACAACTTTCATTACTTGACGCTGAAGTTGAATAGGAATTTCACTCACCCTTCAGGCATTCAGAATTTTACCTGATGACCCCCCACATTGAGCTTGAGACCCTAATGTCTGGCTGTTTGCATTTCTAGATGGGGGGGTCTAACCTTTTCCAAGAGAACGTCAAAGGTGGCAATTGACATGCGTGTAAAATTAAAAAATTTCTCTGGGTAATTACGCAGCTGAACAGACATATTAGAAAAGTATCCCGTGGACATGCGTTGAGCCATCAATGGATGTGTCCAGTAGCGATGAACTCTGGTCCTCTCACGCAATTTTCTACATCTTTGGAGCCTCAGCAGAAGCAACATCAGGGACATTTCCTCACACATTTCCTCACACATTTCCTCACACATTTCCTCACACATTTCCTCACATTCTCATCATGGGATCCATATTAACAAACCAACCAAAAAATAACAGCCAGCTACAAGCATACTGCTTTTTCAGCTGCTACTCACACTGTTCTCTCACAGAATGGCTGAAATAGTTAATAAATACTTGTTTTTAGTGCTTTATAATCATTTTGGAGGGTCTCCTGAGGTTATCTTTAGTAAAAGCTCCTGAACGCAAACGTGGCTAAACTGGCTTGTAAATGCTGCTAAACACACATTTTTTTTTTAAAGTATGGATTACTAACTGTGATGTTCCAGCGTTTTAGGAGAGGTTGAGAAACGTCCCATGTACATGAAGCCTAAATCCCCACAGCAGCAGCTCATCAGTCCCAGCAATATTTTAGCTCCCCATCCGGTCACACACAGCGATTAGTACGCTCTGCACTCGGGTGACTCTGGCTGTCTGAACCCCGGACTCCATGCTCCAGATTCTGCTCAGGCTGCCATTATGCAGCAATGGTGGTCCACGCTGGACAGCAATGTGAACTCTCCAGTCTCCCTCATGGCAAGTCGTTTCCTCTACAGCCTGGAAAAATGTTGCTTTTTCCCCTCCTCCTGGCAATCTGTCTGGGCAATGCAGTTTAAAAGCTCTTAATTACAGGAGTCTACAGTTCCCAGAGTGACTCTATATTTTTTTTTTTTTTTTTTTTAGTAATTGTAAGCCACTATAAGAACAAACTATATCATATGGAGCAGGTGATAAGGTGATGTAAGGCCCACAAGTGACGTCTACATGATGCCAGCACCCCCTGAATTTTAAGGAGCCTGTTTCTAACAGCCTGACTGGTTAAGAAAAGGCAGCATGTCATCCATACTAGGAAGTCGGTCAACCGCAATAGGCTGTATGAAGGCATGGCTACACCCTACTTTGATGGGGTTCTTCTACTTCAGTCTCTTGATAGGCAGGTGTGCCCCATAGTTTAAGGTCAAGTCGCATTTTTGACCTTACACACACACACACGCTGCAAGCAAACAGATCACAGGTGAGGATGGTTACCTTTTTAATAGCCATTCAAACCCCTTTGTGTCACCTTGCATGTTATCAGGCCAAAATCACCAGGGTATGTAAACTAGTGATCAGGGTCATTTGGGTAGTTTCTGTTATCATGATTTAAAAAGAGTAAACACAGTTGATTGATAATAAATGGCTTCAGCCAAACGCTAACCATGAGTGACAGAAAAGTTTTTTTTGTTCTCATTCATATTCTCTAAAAAATGCCCAAGAAATAATACATTCTGCCAGGGTATGTAAACTTATGAGCACAACTGTAACTCCTCCCAAACGCAAAGGTGCTCAAATACCACCAAAAGAAAGCTCCTATTTGTGTGGGAAAACATGGTAGTAATTTTATCTGGGTACAGTGTTGCATGATCGCGCAATTGTCAGCCAAAGTAACGCCGTTTCGCTAAAAATGGCCTGGTCATGAATATTGGGGAGGGGGGGGGGGGCATGGTAAATCTTTCAGAGGTCAAGTGGTTAAGGCAAAATAAAAACTTTCCCCTCGTTCCCCAGCCTCATACATACTTAGGTCGTCCTGTATCGATATCAGTGCTTTGCCCGTCTGCAACAGCACTTGGGATGTGTGTGTCAATATATGCACATAGCCCAGCTCAGGAGTGAGCCTGCCTAGGGGAAGCTTCCTTTCCTTTGAGCTCGCACCAAGAGTGCTGGTGGAGGGACCTAGAAGAGGAGGTTCGGGGCCACTGTGTAATACTGTTGCACAGAGCAGGTAAGTATAACATGTTTTGTATTTGGGGGGAAAAAAATCAAAAAAATCCAGCCTTTACAACTGCTTTAAACTATTCTATTTTATTGTACAGTATATAAAGCCTGAACTTTTTTTTTTTTTTAAGTTCAGTATATGACAGGGGAAGTTTAAACAGAACTATAAAAATACACAATTGAAGAAATGCATTCCACATTTCAGGTTTGCTGCATGTAAGTGCAAAGGTGTGACTAGGTCCCTGCATTATTTTCAGTTCCTCTTTCCTACCACTAGATGGGAGTAAAGTACTTTGACTATGAGCTGCACATCATTACCTCCTCCTCAAATGGCTCATAACTATTCTATAAGAAGAAAAGCTCTGCATAGAGAACTAGTCTGCACTTAAGTCAGATGTGCTATTGGACTCCAGCCTTTTTTTTTTTTTCTCTTCCCCCCCCCCCTTCAGTTCCTTAATTAGCTGTAATGCTTTGTGCACAAAATAGACATGCACAGCAAATTATATCGCTAATTATGTAATGGTAGGGGAGAAAAAATAAATAAAAGTTCCTTCCCACACAATTGAAGCTTCTGCCTAGCTGGCTGGTGGAGGTCACAGTATTGTGAGATCCGGGAACACCGCGGAGATTGCTTCTAATCACAGCCCTGGAGTAAAGCCGATCGCTCTCCCATAGTGTTGACAAACCATTCCCTGTAAGCATTTGCCTTGTTGATTGTCTTTAAATGTTAATGTTTTGGTGCAGTTCAGTTTTCTTTCATTGCCATGCAGCTGAAATAAACATGGCACTCCTGTTCCATCATGATAAAAGAAGCCGGTCTGTGTTTTTTTCTGCAGGTATCGTGTCACGATCAGGAACTCTGACGTATGAAGCTGTGCATCAGACGACGCAGGTTGGATTGGGGCAGTCGCTGTGTATCGGTACGGCTTTGTTTTTGTTCTTTTTTTGTTTCATCGTTTACAAGGAGCAAGAAAGCCTCAACACCAGATAATTCATGACCGTTTATCATCCGCCTTTTTCAGTAAGACTCCTTTCACACTGAGGGCACTTTGCAGGCGATACAGCGCTAAAAATAGCGCCTGCAAAGCTCCCTGAAAGAGCCGCTCCATTCACTCCAGTGTGGAAGCCCCGGATAAAAAAAAGTCCTGCTAGCCGCATCTTTGGAGCGGTGTATTTACTCATTGCTTCTGCAGCACTTTACGGTGGTTTTAACCCTTTCTTGGCTGCTAGCGGGGTGGGACGACCGCCCACTAGTGGCCGAATACCGCTAAAACAACGGTAAAGCGACGCTAAAAGTAGCACAGTTTTTTTACCGCCAGCGACCGCCCCAGTGTGAAAGGGGCCTTAGTAACAAACACAGATTTTTACCAGGATGTGTTTTAGGGCCGGTTGACACTGGTGCGATGCCAGACATCGCATTGCTGGGCAGATCACATGCAATGTCTGTGCGATGTGAACAAACTGGCTGAATTTGCATTTCATTCGGGCCAAACTCGTGCAGGACCCTGGGGGTGTCTTACAGAAAGTAAAGTACGTGTTTTATTTTTTTTTTTCATTTTTTTTTTATCTGACCTGCAAAAGTTAAGGATTAATGTGCTAGTATGCATTGCATGCTAGCACATTATATTAAATTTGCCTGCAAACAAAGCCCTTGTCACTGCTGGAGGCCGCTTCCATCTTTCTTGTGGGTCCACAGGCTCCGGCTATGTGAGCCGCCAGTCATGGCACAGGGTTCCTAAGAAACGGCACGGGCGGCTGTTCCCTCAGAGCACATGCGCCGATGATGTAATCAGTGGCATATACAGTAAATGTCTCCTAAACAGTGCATGTACCTATAGGTAAGCCTTCTTATAAGCTTACCTAATAGGTACATACAATCAAGGGAAGATTACTTCCTCGTTAAAGGATATCTAAAGGTTCCTTTACAAAAAAAACAAAAAACAAACATACTGGCTCTTCCTCTGTAGTTGGTTTTGCACAGAGTGGCCCCAATCCTCCTCTTTTGGGGTCCCTCAGTAGCGCTCCTGGCTCTTCCTCTTCCTGAGTGCCCCGTTGAAGTGCTCTCCCACGGGGGCATTAGTGCGGATGCTCTCCTGTGTCCTGCTGCTGTGTCTATTAACACACCACCGCCAGCCCTTGCGTCATTGGATTTGATTGACAGCAGTGGGTGCCAATGGCTGCGCTGCTATCACTCTATCCAGTCATTCTATCCACTCTATCCACTCTATATCACTCTATCAGAACCCGAGACACTGGCTGGAGCTGGTGTGCTCGTCCCTGTCACTGGGAAGACCGGGTTCAGGTAAGTAAAAGGGGGCGGGGGGCTCTATCACAGGAGGTTTTTCACCTCAATGCATAAAATGCATTGAGGGGAAAAACCCTTTACTTTAATTTTGTATTGACACCCGCAGCGGTTTGCAGAGGGCCGTGTGAGCCGCCAGCGATTCAGGGGCAATGCACGTGAATTTGCAGGATTTCCTGCAGCGCACTAATGTGAATCGAGCCCAAGTGTAACAAATTACATATATGATCAAGGCTTCGCATAACCTTGAGGCTGCATTCACACCTGGGCATTTGCTGCGATTCCTCCGCGATTTCAAAACGCCCAAGTGTAAAATGACACCGGATCGCATGAGACGGCCAGCCGCTGGCTGAAGAAAAAGATACTGGGATTATGGCTGATGGTTCCTGCCATAACCCCGGTAAACCACTTCAAAGCCATAATGTACAGTGCCTTGCGAAAGTATTCAGCCCCCTTGAACTTTTCAACCTTTTGCCACATTTCAGACTTCAAACATAAAGATATAAAATTTTTATTTTTTGTGAAGAATCACCAACAAGTGGGACACAATTGTGAAGTGGAACGAAATCTATTGGATTTTTGAAACTTTTTTAACTAATAAAAAAAAATGAAAAGTGGGGCATGCAAAATTATTCGGCCCCCTTGCGTTAATACTTTGTAGAGCCACTTTTTGCTGCGGTTACAGCTGCAAGTCGCTTGGGGTATGTCTCTATCAGTTTTGCACATTGAGAGACTGAAATTCTTGCCCATTCTTCCTTGCAAAACAGCTCGAGCTCAGTGAGGTGGGATGGAGAGCGTTTGTGAACAGCAGTTTTCAGCTCTTTCCACAGATTCTCGATTGGATTCAGGTCTGGACTTTGACTTGGCCATTCTAACACCTGGAATACGTTTATTTGTGAACCATTCCTTTGTAGATTTTGCTCTATGTTTGGGATCATTGTCTTGTTGGAAGATAAATCTCCGTCCCAGTTTCAGGTCTTTTGCAGACTCCAACAGGTTTTCATCCAGAATGGTCCTGTATTTGGCTGCATCCATCTTCCCCCTCAATTTTAACCATCTTCCCTGTCCCTGCTGAAGAAAAGCAGGCCCAAACCATGATGCTGCCACCACCATGTTTGACAGTGGGGATGGTGTGTTGAGGGTGATGAGCTGTGTTGCTTTTACGCCAAACATATCGTTTTGCATTGTGGGCAAAAAGTTTGATTTTGGTTTCATCGGACCAGAGCACCTTCTTCCACATGTTTGGTGTGTCTCCCAGGTGGCTTGTGGCAAACTTTAGACGAGACTTTTTATGGATATCTTTGAGAAATGGCTTTCTTCTTGCCACTCTTCCATAAAGGCCAGATTTGTGCAGTGTATGACTGATTGTTGTCCTATGGACAGACTCTCCCACCTCAGCTGTAGTTCTCTGCAGTTCATCCAGAGTGATCATGGGCCTCTTGGCTGCATCTCTGATCAGTCTTCTCCTTGTCTGAGTTGAAAGTTTAGAGGAACGGCCAGGTCTTGGTAGATTTGCAGTGGTCTGATACTCCTTCCATTTCAAAATGATCGCTTGCACAGTGCTCCTTGGGGTGTTTAAAGCTTGGGAAATGTTTTTGTATCCAAATCCAGCTTTAAACTTCTCCACAACAGTATTACGGACCTGCCTGGTGTGTTCCTTGGTCTTCATGATGCTCTCTGCGCTTTCAACAGAACCCTGAGACTATCACAGAGCAGGTGCATTTATACAGAGACTTGATTACACACAGGTGGATTCTATTTATCACCATCAGTCATTTAGGACAACATTGGATCATTCAGAGATCCTCGCTGAACTTCTGGAGTGAGTTTGCTGCACTGAAAGTAAAGGGGCCGAATAATTTTGCACGCACCACTTTTCAGTTTTTTTATTTGCTAAAAAAGTTTAAAATATCCAATAGATTTTGTTCCATTTCACAATTGTGTCCCACTTGTTGGTGATTCTTCACAAAAAATTAAAATTTTATATCTTTGTTTGAAGCCTGAAATGTGGCAAAAGGTTGAAAAGTTCAAGGGGGCCGAATACTTTCACAAGGCACTGTATGCATACGTTTTTTGATCTTGAAGTGGTTAAATTTAAATGGATGCATTTTTCTTGCTTTATTTTTTTTATTTTTTTTATTTTTTTTTGTATGTCATCACACTAGTCAGTTGCGATTTTGTTGCAGTTTTAAAAATCCTGCTTGCTGCATTTTTGGTGCATATTTGGTAAGCAAAAAAAACGCACCTTCCGATTTGAAATGCATTGAACACTCAAAAAATGCACCATGTTGCTGTTTTTGATGCGGCTTTTGAATCACGTGACCCACGAAAAATACACCATAACACTGTAAAATTGTAGCGAAATTGTGCAAGTTTTTTCGCATCTTTTATTTTTTGGCAAAACACAGAGAACCCTATTTTTCGGCCGCTATATCAGTGCTATATCGGTGCATCCCTATAATATCATTACAGGTATTAAACCCCATTCAGTTACCAGAATACAATGGTTTTCCCTAATCTTTTTTTTGCTCCACTTTGTTTTGATAAGAAGGGAGGAATCATTTCCTGATGATTTTACTTTTTGCTTCTGAAGGAATTGGAGGAGATCCGTTCAACGGTACAAACTTCATTGACTGTCTGGAAGTCTTCTTGAATGATCCAAAGACGGAAGGTATCATTCTGATTGGGGAGATCGGAGGCAGCGCTGAGGAAAATGCTGCTAACTACTTGAAGGAGCACAATTGTGTAAGTCTGAGTGTTCTGTTCTAAATCATTTACAGTGGAACTTTGGTTTACGAGTAACGCAGTTAAAGCGGGAGTCCGCCGTTCTTTTTTTTTTTTTTTTTTTTTTAAAAAGCCAGCAGCTACAAATACTGTAGCACCCGAAGCCGATCTCTCGATCGTCTCTCGGGTGCTGCCGCCGCCATCTTGGGTATGGGAATCAGGAAATGGCTTCTGCAGAATCTACACCGGAAGTGGGTGCAGCTACCTGTACTGTACAGGTACCTGCACCCCCCTCCCCCCTGAAAGGTGCCAATTGTGGCGCAGGAGGGGGGGAGGGTTCCAATGAGCAGAAGCTCCACTTTAGGGTGGACCTCCTCTTTAATGAAAGTTTTGAAAGACGAGCAACTTTGTTCTCTGGCGCCCCCCCCCACACTTCTGGCCACATGCGGTATTACATGTAATAGAAGTCAATGCAGAAAGAAATTTTCTTTTTTTCCATTGACGTCCATAGGGAAACTTTCTTTGATAAGTGAGTACTTTAGATTACTGTTCTCCTGGAACGGATAATGCTCGTAATCGAAGGTTCCACTGTATTGGTCTTCTTCCCATGTATGGTGATGAGTGGATTGTTCAAATATGAATTTCTGTGTCGTTGTCTTCACACCACTTGTAATCACCGATGGCTGGTGCAAATGCGGCACGCAGAACTGCTCAATGGTTGGCCAAACTTGTTAGGATTTCTCTCCTTATAGTCCCACAAGCTGAAAGAAATGAATCCCTAAATTTTCCTATCCATGCTAAACCGCATGAATGGACAAAGCTACAGTGCTGGTTATTGTATTCTGACAGCCATCACCTGCGAGTGTCTGAATTCCCGGCAGAGTGAATGCATCTGACTTGGTTGAAGGCACGGCTCCATCGACAAAACGTGGAATGTAAACTCTACCATCGTCTAGTCGGGTGGTGTGGACAAGGGCCTCTTATGGATAGAACTTTAGCTAATTCAGCAACAATCTGATGAAATTCGAGCCATGACTGTTCAGTTTAACCAATTCAGCCCCAGGAAGATTTACCCCCTTAATGACCAGGTCATTTTTTTGCGATACGGCACTGCATCACTTTAACTGACAATTGTGCTACGTTGTACACAAACAACATTTTTTTCCCCCCATAAATAGTTCTTTCTTTTGGTGGTATTTGATCACCTCTGCATTTTTTTTATTGTTTGCGCTATAAACAAAGACCGACAATTTTGAAAAAACAATATTTTTTTCTTTTTGCTACAATAAATATCCCCCCCCAAAAAATTAAACACATTTCTTCATCCGTTTAGCCCAATATGTATTCTTCTACATATGTTTGGTAAAAAAAAAAAAAAAAAAAAAAATCACAATAAGGGGATTTCAATTGGTTTGGCAAAAGTTATGACGTCTACAAACTAATGGGATATATTTATGGCATTTTTATTATTTTTTTTTTTTTTTTTTTTTCGTCTTGTTTTTTAGCAGGACTGCAGCATTGCGGCGGATAGATCGGACTCTTGACACCAGTGACATGTATTCTGTGATCAGTGCTATAAAAATGCACTGATTACTTTATATATGACACTGGCAGGGAAAGGGTTAACACTAGTGGCAATCAAGGGATTAAATGTGTTCCATGGGAGGTGTTTCTAACTGTGGGGGGATGGGACTGACTGGGGGAGGAGAGAGATCGCTGTTCCTGATCACTAGGAACAGACTATCTTTCTCTCCTCCCCTGTCAGAACTGGGATCTGTTTGTTTACATTGATGGATCCCCATTCTGGCTCTCCGTGGAGCAGTCGCGGGTGGCTGGCGGACATGGCGGCAGGTGGCAACACGCATCAGCTTCCCCGCCGTACATCGGGCACGCGCGCGCCTGCTATAGCTATTAAAGGAACAGACGTACAGCTACAGTGATTCGCAGGAATGAGCCGACCTGCAGTATAACAGCGGCTAAAATGGAACTAAAGGCAAAAAAGGGTTAAAACCCCTGCCAGTTTCATTGATAATGGGAAGGGGGACACAGACTGCAATGAAACTGACATGTTCTGATCTCTCTCTTCCCCTCTCTCCCTCTCTCCCTCCCTCTCTCCCTCCCTCTCTCCCTCCCTCCCTCCCTCCCTCTCTCCCTCCCTCCCTCTCTCCCTCCCTCCCTCTCTCCCTCCCTCTTTCCCTCTCTCCCTCCCTCTTTCCCTCTTTCCCTCCCTCTTTCCCTCTTTCCCTCTTTCCCTCCCTCTCTCCCTCTCTCCCTCTCTCCCTCTCTCTCTCCCTCTCTCCCTCCCTCTCTCCCTCTCTCTCTCCCTCTCTCCCTCCCTCTCTCCCTCCCTCCCTCTCTCCCTCCCTCCCTCTCTCCCTCCCTCTCTCCCTCCCTCTCTCCCTCCCTCTCTCTCTCCCTCCCTCTCTCCCTCCCTCCCTCTTTCCCTCCCTCCCTCTTTCCCTCCCTCCCTCTTTCCCTCCCTCCCTCTTTCCCTCTCTCTCTCCCTCTCTCCCTCCCTCTCTCTCTCCAGGCCAATTTTCAGCCTTCAGTCACACTTTGAATGACAATTGCGCAGTCATGTAACACTGTATCCAAATGAAAATGAATGCCCACAAATAGAGCTTTCTTTTGGTGGTATTTGCTCACCACTGTTTTTTTTTTATCTTTTGATTATCAGCCATTCTGTTTTATGATGTGACCAGCTGTCATTGGACACAGCTGATCACATGGTAAAGAGCCTACGTCATAGGCTCTTTACCAGGAATGGTGATGCGGTGTGTCAGAGGGACATACCGCACTACCAATCGCCGCGCTGTGCGCCCAAGTGGCTCATACTATATAATGGCGGTCGTTGCAACTTTTTATGTCACACGGTATTTGTGCAGCAATTTTTCAAATGCGTTTTTTTGGGGGGAAAAAATTTCATGCATTAAAATTTTGTTTTTTTAATTAAAATAAAACCATAAAGTTAGCCTATTTTTTATTTATTTTTTGCATAATGTGAAAGGTGAGATTACACTGAGTAAATGGATACCTAACATGTTATGCTTCAAAATTGCACATGCTCGTGGAATGGCACAAAAGTTCGGTACTAAAAAATCTCCATAGGTGATGATTTAAATTTTTTGTTTTGCATTACAGAGAAGGTCTAGTGCAGTGATGGCGAACCTTGGCACCCCAGATGTTTTGGAACTACATTTCCCATGATGCTCACCTGAACTGCAGAGTGCATGAGCATCATGGGAAATGTAGTTCCAAAACATCTGGGGTGCCAAGGTTCGCCATCACTGGTCTAGTGCTAGAATTTTATTGCATAGTTTACATATGTGGGAACGACTTACATATGTGGGAACGACTTACGTATGTGTTTACTTCTGCGAGCAAGGACGGGGACATTTTTATTTATTTTTTATTTTTCTAGTTTTTAATTCTTTATATATATATATATATATATATATATATTGTTTTTTTTTCACTTTTGATAAACATCGCTTGTAATAGGGGTCAATAACCCCCCAAGATCTCACCTCTAGGCTGGGAAGCCTGAAATAAAAAATACAATTAAAAAAGCTTCCCAACCGAGGCGGCGGCAGTTTTTTTTTTTTTTTTTTTTTTCAAATGCAGAGGCTGGGCATGACGTCATAACATCGTGCCCGGCCTCTGAACAATCATAGAGACTCCGGAGATCATCTGGCCCACTGGAAATCTCTATGGTCAACATTGGCCACCAGATGGTTCCTTCTCTTGTTCCCCGATGGCAGGGGCGAGCTGGGAGAAGCACAGGAGGGGACTATAAGAACGATCAAGCAGTTGAACAGCCGCTATGATTGTTTTTATGGAGAAGGGAATCACTGGCTCTAAAAGGAGATATCTGAATGATGCCTGGAACTGCAGACATCATTCAGATATCACCGCTCAGTCAACGATGTTGGTCAGGCAGGAAGCTGTAAAATTTTAAAGTGGTTGTAAACCCTTACAAACCACTTTGACCTACAGGTAAGCCTAGATTTAGGCTTACCTGTAGGTCCAAGAAATATCTCCTAAACCTATACGGTTTAGGAGATATTTACCTGAAGACCGACACCGCTGTCTACGGCGCATGCGCCATAGACAGCGGCGCGCAGGCGCACTGGGTAAGCCACAGATCGCGGCGATATGCCGCGAGTATCGGCTCCCGTGCGCATGCGCCGGAGCAGCGAGACCCACCAAGAAGATGGACGTTTGGAACTACAGGGGACAGCGGTGACTTCGCTGCCTCCTGTGTCAGGTAAGTGACACATAATGGACTACTATGCGATGCATAGTAGTCCATTATGCTTTACCTTTGCAGGGAATGAAAGGGGAAGTAAACTCATCAGGGTTTACTTCCTCTTTAAGGCCTGATTTCTTTAGAATTGCCAAACATTCTATACTCCCTGGAGTAAAAATCTGTTATTTGTGGTATTAGGGTTTGAGCATGCACTACAGACACAGGTTTAGCTGTTGTGATATAGAACGTCTTTATAAATAAATCCAAGTTTCATAAATTAACAAAATATTGCTTTTTGACGAGCAGAAGTACAACTTGAAAATATAAACTACCCAAAAACTGTAAACTCTATTGGCTGTAATGCCATTGCACATATTACCTATTACATATTGCCAATATTAAGAAAAAATATCATTTCTATAATAATCTTTTTATTTATTTTCCAGCAGCTTAGTAGATGCTCGCTACATATTCCTTTCCTATGTGGTAGTGCTGTGTTAATTTTGACGTCAATTTTCAATTTAGTTTTATTCATAGTCTTTTGACTAAAATGCCAATTTTAGTTTGTCGTATTTTAGTAATCTGAATTGTTTTGGTTTTAGTATTTTAGTTGACTAAAATAGTATTGAATTAGTCGACCAAAATATTTTAGTCGACCAAATTAACACTGGCTATAACGAACAAACTTCCCATAAGAATTGTTGCCTGTAGCAGGCAAAAATATCTAAATATACTAAAATATCCTGCCATGTCCGGGCAACGTAGTAGCTATTACAGTCAATGCGTTTTTAGATTTACAGCTAAATCTATTCCCTTCGGCTCCTTTCACGGAGATGGCTGTTCAGCATTCATCATGCGCATTCTGATAGCTGAAAATCAAAAATCAAAAAACAAAAAACAGCAAGCACGCATTTATGGAAGTATACCGATAATGTGTCTCCTTTACAAGAGTTTTTCCTCTTAATGGCAGAGAACAGCTACTTGGACCGCAGCTTATCTTTATTAGAATAGGTATTTCACAGAATAAACAAGTAATGCAGATGGTGTCTGTAGTTTTATATACAGAGCACTTCTCTGCTTGGTCCTGGGCTTTTTATGCCGCTTGTATTCAACTTTAACGATGGTAACTTTTAAACCTTGTTCTTCTCTTTTACAGTGTAGCTTTACCTTTCTATTGCACAACATTAAACCATGACTTACACGACTTAAAACTGCTGAGTGCAATGCTGTTTCTTTGCTGTAGAAGTATACCTTTTTGTCTCTGGAAAAAATACGGCGGTGTGATGGCCTGGCCCTATTCTGTGGTTGTTTAAATACTCCATTACAGCAGAGATCCCAGAGCACGGTAGTATATTTTTTGCTAAGACCAAGGCATAAATCCAGTTAAGCTTTTAACAAGGTGCCTTTTAAAGTATTCACATCTAAACTGCAACCTGTGTTTGCGATTCCTATCTTGACTAGAGAATGAAAATCGTTAGAAATGCAGTACTTGTGCTAAACTGTTTTACTGGGAAGCAGTCTAGGTGCTCATAGTGCACTAAATTACATTGCTTTTAGTCTCCTTTGCATTGAACAGTCGCATGATTCTGCCTGATTTCAAAGTGTTCTGTACCTCTAATAATGGTCATGGGACTTGACCAACTTGTGGCCAATCGGAACACAAAATAATCAGTGGCCTTGACCAACTTGTTGCTAATCAGAGCATGAATCCATCACTGGACCTAACCAACTTGGCTTGTGGCCATTCAGAATGTGATCTAATCAGTGGACCTGACCAACTTGTGGCCAATCAAAGCATGATCTAATCCAGGGGTAGGCGACCTCGGACCTCCAGCTGTGGTGAATCTAAAAATCCCATTCATGCCTCTGCCTCTAGGAGTCATGCCTGTGATTGTTAGGGTCTTGCAATATCTAATGGGACTTGTAGTTTCAAAACAGCTGGAGGGCCAACGTTGCCCACCCCTGATCTAATCTGTGGACATGACCAATTTTGGCTTGTGGCCATTCAGAACATGAAATCGCTTGGCATGACCAACTTGTGGCCAATCAAAGGTTGAAATCATTAATGGACTTGACCAACTTGGCTTGTGGCCCTTCAGAACATTATAAAATCAGTGGACCTGACCAACTTGTGACCAGTCAAAGCAGGGAATTCTCACTGAACTTGACCACCTTGGCTTATGGCCATTCAAAGTCTTCAGTACATCTCAATAAGGGAATTGGGACTTGACCAACTTGTAGCCAATCAAAGCATAAACATCATCACTGGACTTGACAAACTTTGCTTGTGGCCATTCAGAAAGTAATCTAATTAGTGGACCAGACCAACTTGTGCCCATTCAAAGCATGAAATCATCACTGGGACTTTAACAACGTGGCTTGTGGCCATTCAAAACGTGACATAATCAGTGGACATGACCAACTTGGC
Source organism: Lithobates pipiens (assembly GCF_037356315.1). NCBI lineage: Eukaryota > Metazoa > Chordata > Amphibia > Anura > Ranidae > Lithobates > Lithobates pipiens. The sequence continues at coordinate 499,732,053 of NW_027507718.1, read as the reverse complement.
TTTTGACCATTCAGAAAATAAAATCATCACGAGACACGACCAACCTGTGGCCAATCAAAGCATGAAATCCTCATTAGACTTGAACAACTTGGCTTATGGCCATTCAAAGTCTTCAGTACCTTCTCAATAAGGGTTTTGGATCTTGACCAATTTGTGGCCTTTCAGAAAAATAAATCCATCATCGAACTTGACCAGCTTGTGGCCAATCAGAACATAAAAAATAATCACTGGACCTGACCAACTTGTGACCAGTGAAAGTGAAAGCATGAAATCATCACTGGACTTGGCCAACATGGCTTGTGGCCAATCAAAGTGTTCAGTAACTTTTATAATGGTCTTGTGACTTGACCAGCTTGTGTCTATTTTAGAACCGAACAGTCAGTGGACTTGACCAATTTGTGGCCTTTCAGAAAGTGAAATCGTCCCTGGACCTGACCAATGCGTATTGTAGTTTTACAATACAGAACCAACTGTAGAGAGCTTCTACATGGTTTGATGTTTGCAGCTACTGCAGTTGTCTCATTGCTTGGGGAAAAAAAAACTAAGCCACTAATGCTTTTTAGTTCGTGAAAGGATAACCACATTCTCCAATAGAACAGTAAGTTTCTGTTTTATCTTAGCAAATGTATGAGACTTGCAGATTCGGACACATGCTCAACTGGTCAGAGCTTTAGAGCAATACCAGTTTGAAGCTAATCGGAGCTTTGCAGCACTCCAGGATTAGGATATTATGCAGCCAATCAAAATACTGAAATAGTCATAGCACCAGATCCAAGCATGCTTTAGCAATATAATTAATAAAGCACTTAATCTCACATTTACCAAACAATTGCTGCAGGTTAATCTTCCTAGTCCATGTTCTAAATGATAGTGATTGATCTACCACCAGTGAATGTTTAGCAAACGTCACATTCACTAATTTATGAATACTCCCCAAGCGTTAAAAAGGATAACTAGTAAATTGCATGGTAGAAAAGATAAATTTTTGTCCCTTGGGTTCACTTAATTGAAGCCGTTGCTAATATTTTTTTAGGCGTGTATACATTTCATGTAAAATGTATGTTTTAAAGCTGAACTACAGCTTTTTGATACAAATTAGTTTGGGCCAGCTTGGCCCTAACAAACTGCTCCTCACTAACATAAGGCTGCTGGATGTGCCGTAGCAACTGTATGTAGCTGAGAACATAGAGCACTGCGTTCCGGGTTGGAGCCGAGACTTTCTGTCTCATGCCCAGAACACGGCAGAGTCTATTTGTTTGGCAGAGTCAGGCTGATGTTACAACCTCTGTATTCATTGGTAGAATACATTGCTTTTTTTTTTTTAATGGCTGAGTGCCGATCTCTGTGTTCTGGGTACAAGAAAGGAAGTCTCGGATTTCACCCAAAAATGTAGTACTGTATGTAGCCTCATCTCTATGCAATTTATACTGCACATCCACCAGCCTCACATGTTAATGGGGGACATGGTTGGTTTGTTTGGGCCAAGCTGCCCCAAACAAACTATGTATAGTATAGCAAAAGCTGTTCAGCTTTAAGTCCAGCGAGGTGCTTAACACCACCTGGGATTAGCTCTATTATTTATATCTGACAGCTTTATAGTACTCCCGGAAGATGGCTATCGATGTATTTCTGGGAGCCGGATGCTGAATCTCCTGAGCTCTGCATCTTGAACAGGCGAGTCGCTGCAGCTGCTATGCCCACCCCTCCCTTTCTGCCCATTCACAGAAGCCTTGGTATTATGTGAGCACCGTCACAAAATACAAAGGCTTCTATGAATGGATAGCAGAGAGGAGGGGCGAGTGTGGCTGCTCTTTGTGCTTCGGTTCTCTCAGATCCCTGAGTGTCTCTCCTGCAGAGCAATAAACCTGTCTAATGTAAATAATAGAGAAGTCTAGGAGATGTTATGCTGCTCCTTTAACACATTGGGGGTTATTTACAAAAGGCAAATCCACTTTACACTGCAAGCACACTTGGAAGTGCAGTCGCTCTAAATCTAAGGGGTAGCTCGGAAATGAGTGGAAGCTCTGCTGATTTTATCGTCCAATTATGTGCAAGCTAAAATCCTGTTTTTTTTTTTTATTTTTTTTATTTTTTTCTTGCATGTCCCCCTCGGATCTACAGCGACTTTACTTCCAAGAGCACTTGCAGTGCAAAGTGGATTTTCCTTTAGTAAAAAACCCCATAGTGTGCCTTCAATTATTAAAAAGTAGAATATAGATTTAATTATTTTAAAGTTGTAAACCCTTACAAACCACGTTAACCTACAGGTAAGCCTAGATTAAGGCTTCCCTGTAGGTCCAAGAAATATCTCCTAAACCTACACAGTTTAGGAGATATTTGCCGAAACACAGGCACCGATGTCTACGGCGCATGCCGCAGGCGCACTGAGCGTGCCGCTGTCAACGGCGATATGCCGCGAGTGGCGGCTCCCGTACGCATGCGAGGGAGTGACGTCATTGCGGCTTTGTCAAGTGACAGCGGCGGAGCGACGAGACCCACCGAGAAGATGGATGCTCCAGACTACATGGGACAGCGGTGACTTCGCTGGCTCCTGTGTCAGGTAAGTGACACATAATGGACTACTATGCGATGCATAGTAGTCCATTATGCTTTACCTTTGCAGGGAATCAAAGAGGAAGTAAACCCATTAGGGTTTACTTCCTCTTTAAAGCGGGACTGTACTGGGGGAAAAAAATATTAAAAGCCAGCAGCTATAAATACTGCAGCTGCTGACTTAATAAATGGACACTCACCTGTCCCGGGGTCCAGTGATGCCGGCAGCCGAGGTCGATCGCTCGGCTCTCGGCTGCTGCCGCCACCATTCTAGGTGAGGGAATCAGGAAGTGAAGCGATTCGGCTTCACTTCCCGGTTCCCTACTACGCATGCGCGAGTCGCGCAGCGTAATAGGAATTGTCCACGCTGTCTCTGGGACCCGTGTGTGTCCCAGCAGACAGCGCGGCAGGACAGGAAGAGGCATAGACTCCCACGGGAGTCTATGCCCGGAAGTGGGTGTAAATACCTGTCTTTGACAGGTATCTCCACCCCCCTGAAAGGTGCCAATTGTGACACCGGATGGGGGGGAGGGTTCCGATCAGCGGAAGTTCCACTTTAGGGTGGAACCCCGCTTTAAGTACAGGAATACCCCACCTTTAAGTACACAATGGGGTTTATTTACTAAAGCTGGAAAGTGCAAAATCAGGCTCACTTCTGCATAGAAAGCAATGAGCTTCCAACCCCAGCTTGTTCAATTAAACTTTGGTAATAAAACCTGGAAGCTCATTGGTTTCTATGCAGAAGTGAGCCTGATTTTGCACTTTCCAGCTTTAGTAAATAAACTCCATTGTGTACTTAAAAGTGTGGGGTATGCCTGTAATGTGCTTCTGTAGAAGGATACAAAGTGTTAGAATGCAAGAGGGTAAAAAAACCCTTCTCTGTAGCAGCCCCCCCAGCCCAGCTAATACTCAATTGAGCCCAATCTTCCTCCACCAATGTGTATGAGAGCCTCGGCTCTCCAGGGACTCTCTCTCCCTGTTGCCTAATACAGCAGCGGAAGCCATTGGCCAATGAGGAGAGAGGGGGTGGGGCCGAGCCACAGCTCTGTGTTTGAATGGATGGGCAGCTCGGGAGTGAGCCTGCCTGGGTGCCCCCATTGCAAGCTGCATGCTCTGGGGGCACTAGGCAGGAGGGAGGGGCCAGGAGTGCTAGTGGGGGACCTGAGAAGAGGATCGGGGCTGCTCTGTGCAAAAACACTGCATAGAGCAGGTAAGTATGATGTTTAAAAAAAAAATTACTTTTAATATCTCAATACATACACGTATTAATTTGAAAAATATGCAATCGCAGAAAAATACCAGACGATTCTGCGAGAAATCCAGTAAGCTCCTACCAGAACTTGAGCGGGGCTGATGACAATGCTTTGGATTTCATTGCTGCAGAGGCAGTGTGGTCAGCTCATCATAGGAAGTTAGGAGCTTGCTGGATTTTCTGGCAGGATCAATTTGTTTTTTATTGCATTAAAAAAAAGGGATTTTACACACTGAAATATGTGCATGTGGCATACTTTACCTGTTGTTTTTCCTTCCTATTGTACAGCAGCATTTTCTGCTATCAAAGTCTTCATTGTACTGAGGGATCTCAAGAATGTTGCAATAATTGGTCTGGGCTTTCTTTCTGTCTTCCCTTGAGAAGAGGAAGGGAAAGCTTCTTTCACAAATCCCTGTTTGCACATTTACTTCAGCTCCCTATTAGCTTCCTTTTTGATATCAGTTTCTTGTATCCTAATTAACAACTTAAAGGTGTAAAATGGTCAGTTTTTTTTTTTTTCCCCCCTCTTGGGTTTTTTCCAATTAGCACCATTTAAAAAAAATAAACCAAAAGCGCCTAATCTTTTCATTCATTCTTTTTCTAGCTTAATTTGCTACTTTTAGATACACTTCTTCTCTTTTTTTTTTTTTTATTTTTATTTTTTTATTTTAGCCATGTTTAAATGGAGGTGAAAAAATAATTAGCTGGATCACTATGCTACTATTAGTATGGGCTCCATAAAGAGTGAAAAGTCTTCATTGACCATGTAATATTAATGTAGCGTGACCTGTAAAAGCCGCTCTATTATCGGCTTTTATTATAGCTAAGATTCATCATGACAAAGTTACAGTGACTAGTTTATAAAATAGAATTTTTTTTTTTTTTTTTTTTTTTGTTTTTTTCTCGTTTTTAATATACCGATACTAAAAATATTGCTAAATAATGCAGCGTAGTGGTTGTTCTAGGATATCTTTTGGAAGGCTTGGCTTGACAACAACAAACTAAACATATTCTTGATGTTAATGTTTTCTAAATTATTATTTATTTATTTTTTGTGGGTTTTTTTTTTCAGGAAAAACCTAACTGGTTTTAAAAAATACTCCCCTCCCCCCCCAAACACTTGTTCTGGCTAACCTGTGTAAGAAAGATCTGTGTACTTGCCCATCTTCAGGCTACTCCGGTCACCTGATCTCCCCTGTGTCAGCCAGCGCTGGCTGCAGGGGAGAGGAGAGAACGCTTTGGCAGTGATTGGTAATGACAGGGAGTGGAGACCCCACCTGTATTCTTCATTTGCCCATCCATGTCAGCACTCCCTGCTTTCCCCTGCAGCAGCCACTGGCTGACACAGGGGAGATGGATCACATGACCGGAGCAGGCTGAAGATGGGTAAGTATACAGAGATTTCTTACACAGGTTAGACAGAATAAGTTTGGGAGCATCTCTCCAAAAATGCCATTTGTGTTGCAGGGGATGCTCCCTACCGAGTTTGCACCTTAGCGCGGGCTTCTAGTAAAAAATCACTGAGCCAATCACACAAGGAGGAAATGACCTATCTGGGGGACATTCTGTACACCATCTGTGTACAGAATACCTTCAGGTAGCCATATTGGATTGCATTTTACAGACAATTACAGCACTGCAGATTGAAACTGAAGTTTGGAGGGACAAAGGATAAGAAGCTTTATACCTCATGAGCATTTGCCTCCCCACTGCAAGGGTCTCTTGTTTTTTCTATTGTATGATTAGCAGTCAGGTGGGAGTGTCTGTAGACAGGAGAGGTGAGATAGGAGTGTGGAAGTGTTAATTGGCCATAAAGGGGCACCCAGTGCAGGAGTCACAGCATGCTTAATTTTTTATTTTTTTGGTGCAGCGGGTTGATGATCTCCACCTTACAAGAGGCCAGTTGGACTTTGCGTAGTGCGGTCAGCACAAGGACAGTGCTGTGTTGCATCCAGAGAGATTTCCATGTTTGCTGTAAAACCCGTTTCACACTGGAGGCGTTTTTCAGGCGCTTTAGCGCTAAAAATAGCGCCTGTAAAGCACCTGAAAAAAGCCTCATTTGCAATCCCAGTGTGAAAGCCAGAGTGCTTTCACAATGGGGCGCTGCGCTGGCAGGATGTAAAAAAAAAAGTCCTGCAAGCAGCTTCTTTGAAGCGGTGTAGGAGCGGTGAATACGCCTCTCCTAAAGCGCCCTTTCCCATTGAAATCAATGGGCAACACCGCCGAAGCCCTGCTGCAGCGGCACGTTGCAGACAGTTTTAACCCCTTTTTTCAAAATCTAGTGGGGGTTAAAAGTGCCCCGCTAGCGGCCGAAAAACAATAATAAAGTAATAAAGCGCTACTAGAAATAGCAGAGCTATACCGCCGACGCCCGGGCGGCAACCGTTTGTCCCGGTGAGTTTGCAGTTTACTCAGTGGTGGTGGCACAATGATTTGAACAATATTGATCAATTTTGTGCACTGGCTTGGACGCATCTACCCTTCTTTCACTTCTATATGCATTTGGACTATTGAAGTTTATTTTGAATACCTTTTTGTGTATACTCATCAATTTCACAAATTATATTGTTTTTTTTTTTTTTCATTTATTGTCGCATTTTTTTTTTCTTGTGCTGGAGCACCTTAAATACCTTAAAAAAAATAAAATTATATATATATATATATATATAATATATATATTTATTTATTTATTTTTTATGGGGAGGCGAGAGGCTTCTACTACTATTTCAAGGCAGGGCAAGGGGTGGGCAGGAGAGGCAACCGCCCATGGTGCAAGGGAGCAAACTATAGAAACAGGGAGGTAATCCCATTTTACAGCATGTATTATCAGTGGGGGAGGGGGGCACAGTCCTGGATCCTTGCCCTGGGAGCTGGAGAACCCTGTCCCAGTAATGCTTAACCACTTAAGCCCCCGACCATTTGCCTGGCCAAAGACTAGAGCGTTTATTTAGCGTTTCGGCTCTGCATCGATTTAACTGACAATTGCGCGGTCATGTGATGTGGCTCACAAACAAAATTGATGTCCTTTTCCCCCCACAAATAGAGCTTTCTTTTGGTGGTATTTGATCACCTCTGCAGTTTTTATTTTTTGCGCTATAAACAAAAAAAGCGTCAATGTTGAAGAAAAAATAAATTTTTCACTTTTTGCTATATAATACCCAAAAAATATATAAAACATTTTTTTTCCCCTCAGTTTAGGCCAATACCTATTCTTCAACATATTTTTGGTAAAAAAAATCGCAATAAGCATTTTATTGAATGGTTTGTTTGTTTTTATTTATTTATTTTTTACTAGTAATGGCGGCAATCAGCAATTTAATATTTTTTATCGGGACTGCGACATTATGGTGGACAAATCGGACACTTTTTTTAGCACGATTTTGGGACCATTCACATTTATACAGTGATCAGTGCAATTAAAAATGCATTGATTCCTGTGTAAATGTGACTGACAGTGAAGGGGTTAACCACTAGGTGGCGGTGTAGAGGTTAAGTGTGTCCTAGGGAGTGATTCTACCTGTGGAGGGGGAGGGGCTGTGTGTGACACATCACTGATCACCGCTCCCGATTACATGACGCTGTGATCAGTGTCATTAGGCAGTCTAATGTAAACAAGCATTTCCCCATTCTTCCTCCCCGTGAGACGATTGCGGGTATTCCTGCGGGCATTGAGTCCGCGGGACCCGCAATCGTGCTCACGGAGCTCCTGGCATGCGCGAGCACCCCCCAAGCTGCCTCTTAAAGGGCAACATACAGGTACGTTTAATCTGCATGTACGTGCCCTTCTCCCACAGTATATCTGCGCGAGGCGGTCGGGAAGCGGTTAAAGGAGTTCTTTCGCACCAGCCCACAAAGGTGGTTGTTCTCCATATAGCATGTTGTGAAGGGGTGGAGCAGTGCGTCGTTACAATGCATTTCACTCTTCTCACGGTTTTTACTTTTTTATTTTTTCAAACTTTAAAATGATGCTGTGCAATCACAGTGACTGGAAGCAGCGACGCGTGTTGCGCTGCATAAAAATGCAGACAGTGCTGCACTTTACACCTCCATGCAGCAGTATGATGTGAACAGGGCACCTTGCATTGAGCCTGTGCTGAAAAATACTCATGGTGTAACCAAGCCCTGACTGCAGCAGTACTCAGGTCGGGTCACAAGGCTAGCTGTGCTGTGCAAATCTCGGGACTGGTTTGACAGTAAGGCAAATTCTTTGGCTAGTGGAACCTGTCCTCAACTGTTTGGTTAGCGTTTTAACTGCGGGTTCGCTTTCAATCTCTTTCAAATTAAATCTGTACAGTATTCCGCTTTTTTGGGTTAGAGGTAGATTCTGTATTTCAGGTTATTTCCATCACGGTGTGGTGGGGGAGGGGTCAGAAGTTGCAAGCCATCGATTGCTCCATATAATAGGCTAAAAGTGTTTAGTGGCCCGGCATCCACTATCTTATTATAACTAATGAATAAACAATTGAAATGTTTCCTAATTTGTTGTTTTGTTCTCCGCCTGGCTAAACGGTCGTGCTCATGCTCATCGATTATACCTGCTTTGTGATTTATCACAATAATTTATAAGTGAGTCGCTTTCATTTTTTTTCTCCTTCTCCAATTCCAGACAAATTTATTTTGTTAAATGCTGGAGGTGCTGAAATTAGCCATTCGACTTCAGCAGGGAAAACCAATGGCGTATATTATTTATTTATGTTTTGCAAGTGATTTTCTGTTAAGTCAGGAACTCTGTAAATTGACATGTTCAGCTGGTCTGCATACTTCAGCATGGTGGGGGGGTCTCGTGTTCGAGGTTTATGGGAAATAACAGACGCGGCATTTGAATAGAAGTCTTAAGGTGGTCAATTCATCGGTTGGCAAGCTGTGCTCATACCTTGCATGCGGCCTGGTCAGCTACAGGTGTTCATCTCTGCCAGTACCTGTGCTGGCTAATTATGTGCAAGAAAATGCTACAGAGAGCCCCGAGCAAGCATTGTACTATAGTTACGTCTTTTCATTCCACCTGATTGTCCAGTCTGTTGGCTAACTTTTGTTAGAGCTAGGAGTCCTAAGAGAGCCTGATACTATACCAGGGGTCTCCAACCTACTTTCTGAGGGCCACATCCAAGGTTTTATCTGGCCCTACTAATAGGGTCAGTGGTATACAATTTCAATACGCACTGATTGTTTGTTTGTTTGTTTGTTTGTTTGTTTGTATTTTTTTTTTTTTTTTTTTTCCCCTATAAAATTTAACAAATATGTTATACTTGCCTACTCTGTTGCAGTGGATTGCACAGAGCAGCCTGGATCCTCCTCCTTCTTGGGCCCCTCTTGTGTGATCCTGGTCCCTCCCTCCTGTTCAGTGCCACCACAGCAAGCAGCTTGCTATGGGGGCACCCGAGTCGAGTAACAGCTCCTAGTGTCCATTCAGACTCGGAGCCCCGACCTGGCCCGCCTCCTCTCTCCCCTGATTGGCTTGCTGACTTGGCAAATATTTTCTCCCCGTGTATTGGACAGTGCTGGCCGATCTGGGTGGGGAGGGGTCCTGGGACTGAGCTCTACTGTATACAATGTTGCTGTATATTTATCATGTGACCATGGAATAAAGCCTTGAACCCTTTCAAGGAATCCTTGGTGTGCTGATGACATTTCTTCACTTTGAGCTCCGCTCAGGGCTGTTAAACGCTGGAGGAGTCCAGACTACCGATCAGTGTATTGGAACTTGGGGTGATGAGGCTGTGCCTGGATCACTGGACCGATTGGCTCAGAGGGCTCCCGGTATGGATCCAGTCAGACAATGCCATGGCGGTGACTTATGGGCAGAACAAAAAGTGTGTTGGCAGCTCTGGAAGTAGCCATCATTCTCCAGTGGGCAGAACTCTTCGTTTTGGCCCCCTCCCCGCTGTATACATTGCAGGAGTGGAAAACTGGCAGGCAGACTATCTCAGTCAGCAGGCGTTGGACCAAGGGGAATGGTCCCTTCATCTGGACCCGTTTTCATCTAATGTGTGTGGTGGGGCACCCCCAAGGTGGACCTTTTTGGCATCTCGGTTCAACAGAAAGGTACCAAGTTTGTGGGAAGGTCACGGGATCCTCTTGCGGATGCCACAGATGCTCTGGTGGCCCCATGGGGCCAGTATCATCTGATCTACGCCTTCCTCCCCCCTCTCAAGCTTCTTCCGCAGCTTCTGTGCAGGATCGAGGCCTTCGTACACAGACCTGGTACGATTTGGTCACCGACATACCTTGCCTCTCAGGAAGGACCTGCTGTCCCAAGGGCCGATCTCCCATCCTGCGACAGTTGCTGGCTTTGACGGCCTGGCTGTTGAAAGCCAGGGGCTTAAAGATAGAGATTTACCTAGGTCGGTGATCTGACAATGCTAAAGGTTAGGAAGTCTACCTCCTAGGAAGATTTACCATCGTACATGGAAAGCGTACATTTGGTGGTGTGAGTCGATCGGTGTTCACCCTTGTTCTGTCTCGGCTCGGATTTTGACCTTCCTTCAACAAGGTGTTGAGCAGAAGTTGGCCTTGAGTACCATCAAGGGCCAAGTGTCATCTTTCAGCGACCCCCCCCCCCCCCCCCCCCTAACCACACATTCCCTGGTGCGTACTTTTATTCAAGGGGTTTGACACCTTACCCCACTGGTGCGGTCTCTTCTACCACAGTGAGATTTGAACTTGGTGCTCTGTTCTCCAGAAGCCTCCCTTTTGAAAGTATTCGGGAGATTCCCCTGCTTGCACTGTCTCAGAAGGTAGTTTTTTGGAGGCCATCAATTCTGCTTGCAGGGTGTCAGAACTGGTGGTGTTCTCTTGTTGTACCCCCTACCTGGTGGTTCACAATAAGGTGGTTCTTTGTCCATGCCCATCATTCCTACCTAAGGTGGCCTTTGACTTCCTTTTGAATTAAGACATCGTGTTGCCTTCCCCTGTGTCCCAGGCCCACTCATCCCAGGGAATTTGCGATGAATTTCTTGGTTATGTGGTTAAAGCAATTCAGGTGTATCTGGCAGCCAGAGAGTCTTTTCAAAGGTCAGACTCGATCACGGAGGGGCCAGGAAAATGGCTGTCCGCTTCTTCTGCGACCATTTCCAGTTGGATCAGACAGACAGTGACCCAGGCCTATTCTATCAAGGGTAAGGTTCCTCCTTTCCCCTGTTACAGCGCACTCTAATAAGGCGCTTAGTGCTTCTTGGGCCTTCTGTCCTCAGGCGTCAAGGGTGCAGGTTTGCAAGTCGGCCACTCGGTCATCGTCCCCATGTTCACTAAATTCTATGAAGTGGATGTGCTGTCATCTGCAGATGCTGCTTTTGATTGTAAGGTTTTGCAGGCTGCTGTTTAGATTGTCTGTTTCCTCTTTGGGGTGTATTGTTCAGATGGGCTCCAGTTGTCTTTGTTGAGCTCCTGTTACCTGGTTGGCTCTTGTGTTTTAGCCTTGGGATTTTTTGTTGTCCCACCCTCACATGTTTGGCACTGCTTGGGGACGTCACTATGATACTGAATATGGAGCGCTGTGTCCATCTGTGATTGAAAGAGAAATAAGGATTTTTCTACTTACCGTAAAATCCATTTCTCTGAGTTCATTGAGAGACACAGCTCGCAAGTCCTGGTCATAAAGGGGGTTAAATCTTCCAGAGGTCAAGTGGGTAAAATCTGTGCGTTTACGTGAAATTTTTAAGTTGGTGATCCGGAGCAGTTATTAATTATTTATTTTATTTTTCTCCATTGTTCGCACATGTTAAAATCTGGGGGGGGGGTTTTGGCCAAAAGCCAACCCTACAGTATGTTGGACGAACCTAACAGCGTGGTGTTAGGGGGCTCCACTGCATTGTTGCCACTTCACCTTTTATAGCGCCCCCACCTGTGCATCCTCACCATGTATCCCAGGCTTCTCTTGCTTAGCATGGTGGGTTCTGTTGGGTATAGGAGAGGGAGGTGAGTAGACGTGCTGACCCGGAATTGACATGTATGTAATCACTTTTGGTTCTCCCGGCCAGCATGAGCGAGAGACCATCTAATAAAATGCGTTCTGGACTGCATTAGGCTATTGGAGCTCAAGGGAGACATGCAGGGTCTTTTAGATTTCCCATCGAACGGTCACCAAAAAATCCTCATAGGGGACTTTTTGTCCTCCTAGGTGATGGGGGGGGGGGGGATGAAAAAGTTAAGTTTAAAAAAAAAAAAAAAAAAAAAAAAATTTGCACCACATTTTTTTTTATTTTCAAGCCCATGCACACACGTACATACATGTTTCCCAGGCTCATTAAAATGCTGGAATCGCACCGAATGAGGTAGAAACTCCATGTGCAAGGGGCTTTACAATGTTGCTAATATGCTTGATGAATGTCCCCCATTGTATTTTCTTTGCTTGTGCACTGCATTACTTAACGTTTTAAATCCCAACTCCAGGCAAATAATAATGATCCCTTACAATGGGACTGAACCCGCACTGCAGGGGTTTCGTTGCTCAATATGTCCAGGGGAGAGTAGAAACCGTTTTATTTACCTGATCATTCGCTCCCCCAGCAGGCAGCGCCACCCCACAATCGAGCAGTAGACTGTCCCTCGTCCTCTCATTCAGTGCAGGGCAATAGACTTTGCTTTTGGTTTTGATGACGTCAGGACTGTACACCGGTGGAGCACGGGGGTGCAGACACTGTGGGGATTGGTTCAGCAGCAGGAAGTAGGTAAGTATATCTCCTTTTATTGTTCCCCTAGACATAAATGAGTTATTAACCCCTGCAAGGGATCCTTTTTTTTTTTTTTTTTTTTTTTTTGTCTGGAGTTGAGCTTTAGAGATCACATGTACAAGTATATCTAAAACCTATTTTTTTTTTTTTTTTTTTTTTTTTACTCTTTATCAACAGGGTTCGAATGCCAAGCCGGTGGTGTCTTTCATTGCCGGTCTCACAGCCCCACCAGGTAGGAGAATGGGACACGCGGGAGCCATTATCGCAGGTGGCAAAGGTGGCGCCAAGGAGAAAATCGCAGCTTTGCAGAGAGCCGGAGTGGTTGTCAGTATGTCTCCTGCCCAGCTTGGTAGCACCATGCACAAGGTAAGAAACACAGATGTGAAAACTTTGCTAAAATTACACCGCCAACCGCAGAGCAGAAATGCTAAGCAGCTGTCGAGTGTCTTTGATTGTTGAATTGCGGGCTGTTTCCTGCACCTCAGCTGCTCTTAATTGTCGCAAACGATCGTGGCTGGCGCACGGAAATATTTTTCCCTGTTACTTCCCCTTCACCTGCAGACTCTTTAAAAGCCATAAGAACACTCAGGCATATACTGCACAGCCCCTCTTTAAGCCCTTCTCAAAAAAGCGATGTGAGCCAAGCGTAATTGTGAGGAATTAAAATGGCTTTTGGCACAGTGGCAAGCAAATGGCAAAAAAATATCTGTATTGCACCACAGCTGTCAGGAAATGGTGTACGGTCACGCTGCTTCGCAAACCTTCATTCAGGAAAGCTGGAGGTATTTCAGAGCTAAAAGCCGACTCACTTTTTTTTTCTTTAACCACTTGAGTACCAGTCTGTCATATGCCTTCATTACCATTATTAAGTGTTGTGATAGTTTGACTGAGAATTGCTCCATCATGCAACACTGTACCCAAATTAAGTTTTTTATCTTGGTTCATAGTGTTCAATATTGAGTTGGTCCATCCTTTTGCCGCTATAACAGCTTGAACTCTTCTGGGAAGGCTGTGCACAAGGTTTAGGAGTGTGTCTATGGGAATGTTTGACCATTCTTCCAGAAGGGCATTTGTGAGGTCAGGCACTGATGTGGACGAGACCTCACAAATGCTCTTCTGGAAGAATGGTCAAACATCCCCATAGACACACTCCTAAACATTGTGCACAGCCTTCCCAGAGGAGTTGAAGCTGTTATAGCGGCAAAGGGTGGACCAACTCAATATTGAAACCTATGGACTAAGACTGAGATGCCATAAAAGTTCATGTATGTGTAAAGGCAGGTGTCCCAATACTTTTTTGACAATCTAGTGTATTTTTGATGGTGTTTAACAAATTCAAAACTGAGACCATTCTGATATTTCTCACATGCATGTTAAAAATCAGCATTATTTTTTTTTTTTTTTTTTTTTTTTACTTGGAACCCCCAAATGATTTAGATTTTCTGAAAGTCCATGGAGAATAAATTGGTGGGTGTTGCGATGCCACGTAATATTTGCACAGCCATTTTCATGCAAATTTTCAGGAAATAAATACACTATAATGAATGCTAGTACACACCAACACAATATTACACCCAATTTTTGGATAAAATATAAAAGATGTTGCACCTTGCTCACATATGTGGAATGGCGACAAACTACGGTACCCTAAAAATCACCCCAAGCAATGCTTTAAAAGCCTTTACAGGTTACCAGTTTAGCTATAGGCTGGCCAAAGACAGTTCAAATCTCAGCCGGTTCCTAATTCGAGCTCTGTGTGTGTGTGTGTGGGCAGGCTGAATGTAATCGATCAATCAACTTGGGTATAGCCAGCCTGCCGGATTCACTTGGGATTATCGCTAGCGGCTGCTAGCTATAATTGCCATCTTCTGGCCGGGGCGGCTTCACTCGCAGGGGGAATTGCCCTGTCAGCACTGTCTGTGTTGATGGAACAAGTGTGAAAATTGCAGGAAAGACATTTGCACCTGCATTACACAGGAGATCTGGTGATAAAGTTATTGCTCTTTTGTGTTCTTCCAGCTACTGCAGTGCTGTACTCACTGGTGTACCTAAATCCACTATTAATCGACTACAATATCTGTAAAATTACGCAACCAGAATCCTGACTAGGCCTGGTACAAGTGATCATATTACTCCTATCCTGGAGTCCTTGCCCCGGCTACCTGTCAAGTTTTGCATAGACTTTAGACTCTTGCTCTATTATAAGGCTCTTCATGGCTTGTAACCCCATTATCTGTCTGATCATTTATCAACTTACCCCCCCCCCCCCCCCCTCACCTTCTAACCTCCGCTCCTCAAATTCTTGTCTTCTGTGTGTCCCCCCTCTACTCACCTACACTTAATGGGAGACCGAGCTTTCTCCTGCTATACTCAAACTCTGGAATTCACTTCCAGAGTCCTTCTGTAAACTCATTCAAATCAAGTCTAATGGCTTTTTTCCTTAGACAAGCTTTTACATAATTGTCCCTTTTTTTTTCTTTTGTTTTATCCTATGTATTTCTTTGTAAAGTGCTTTGAGAAGCTACCTTTTTAAAGGCACTATATAAAATACATTTTATTATAAATTGAAAGTGGAAAGGACACCAGCCCTACCCAATGCGTTTCATCAGGAGTGGCGCCATGATGGCGCAACCCGCCTCTTTTATGCCTTCAGCATGCGTTAACCCATTAATCAAGATCCAATAAACTCTCTTCCCATTCTATTGCCAGATTGCCTTAATATTTAACCACTTGCCGCCCAACATATAGCAAAATTACGTCGGCAAAGTGGTTGCGATATCCTGACTGGACGTCATATGACGTTAGGATATCAAGCCGCTGCGCGCCCCCGGGGGCGCTTTGCAGCGATCCTTGTTGCGGCGTGTAATTCTGACACACCGCAACTCCAATTTATGTAAAGAGTCTGTGATGGACTCTTTACCACATGATCAGCTGTGTTAATTCACGGCTGATCATGATGTAAACAGGAAGAGCCGTTGATCTGTCTTTTCTCACTGGTGCCTGACAGATGCGAGTAGAGGAGAGCCGATCGGCTGCTGACAGGGGGATCTGTGCTGATTGTTTATCAGCACAGCCTCCCCTTGGATGCCTGCCCCAGACCACCAGGGAAAGGCCAATCGGTGCCCAGGCAGCTGTCAATCAGTGCTAATGAAAAATGCCTGCCAGTGCCACCAGTGGTGCCTATCAGTGAAATCTATCAGTGCCACCCATAAGTACCCAATAGTGCAGCCTTTCAGTGTCCACCAGTGCCACCTATGAGGGCCCATCAGTGCCGCATATCGGTGCTGCCCATCGTCCGTGCCCTATTGGTGCCACCTCATTGGTGCTGCCTTATCAGTGCCCATCAGTGAAGGAGAAAACTTATTTACAAAATTTTATAACAGAACCAGTCGTTTAGCAAAAAATAAAAACCGCAGAGGTGATCCAATACCACCAGACAAAAGCTCTATTTGTGGGAACAAAATTATAAAAATTTAGTTTGGGTACAGTGTAGCAATTGTCATTTAAAACGTGAAATCGCTGACAGCTGAAAATTGGCCTGGGCAGGAAGATGCGAAAGTGCCCGGTATTGAAGTGGTTAATAACATTACTCGTGGACTCTCCAATTTTCCAAATTCTTCCAACTTTCAAACTCCCTTGCATCATATGCAAACTGGGTGCATGCAATTGGTGGTTACTAGCCGTGGCAACCTGGGAGTTTAGAACGCTGTGTGCAGAACCAGCTTGCGCAAAACAATAGTGGGTGGGGGACCTGTTCAGCATGCCAAACCGCATTTCAATCAGAGGAAACCGTAATATTCAGGCCTCCTCCCCATTGCCAGCATGCTGTGCGGTGTTGCTTGCAGACAGGGCAGCCATCAGAAATTTTGGGCCCGACCCCCAACATTCTCCGAAAATGTGTGATCTCCTCATGTTTCCTTCTCCTCTCTTTAGCTATTATGCCCGGGGGGCCGGGGACGGGGTGGATGGGTGCCGGTGAAAATGTGCGATCTTCTCATGTTTTCTCCTCCTTAAGCAGGGGGGCCGACCGCCGGGCCCCTTACATGTGTAATGCCTGTACCCCCGCGATGGCGGCCCTGCTTGCAGACACATCCGGCATGAAGGTGACAGTGCTGCCACGTGTCAGGAAGCATCCGTGTCACCCTCTAACAGGAACTTACAGCAGAGAAAGAAAATTTGTTAACTTTTGTATTCTGAAAAACCTTTATTTCTAAATATTGCCTGTAGTTCTGTTTTAATAAAGTCTGATTGTCTGATGCGTTTGGAATGTATTTTCTAGGTGATCCTTAGTATAGTTAGTTATTTTTTACCGCACAGAAGTCCCTTTTATCCCCCCGCCACCCAACTTAAAATGGAACTATAGAAAAAAAAAACATTTTTTTTTTTCCCACTCTACTTGCATCCTAAGAAAAAAAAATAAAAAAGTGTGGGCTAGACCTTTTTGCTTCAGCTGGTCTGTAGGGAGATATACACTGATCAGCCATAACTGTATGACCACCCACCTAATATAAAGTAGGTCCCTGTTTTGCTATCAAAAAATTCCTGACCTGGTGAAGCATGGACTCCACTAGACCTCGGAAGATATGCTGTGGCATCTGGCACCAAGCTCTGTCAGTAGCAGATCCTTTTAAGGCGGGGTTCACACCTAATACCAATGAGGCTCACAGGAGTGGTCCGTTGCGTCCCTTTTCTCCGTTTTTTCAGGGACGAATCAAGCCCAAATGTTTGCCTGAATTTGGACCCTAAACGTAGCTAAAGACGCGCAGAACTCCTGTGCAATTCACTCCGCTGCCGCCCCAAAAATATGTGAACCGGCTCCAATGAGGAACCAGTCACAATCCCCTGTCATGCGAATTGGATTTGGAGAAACCCCCACCTCCAATTCGCACTAGTATTAACCCAGCCAATGGCTGGATTCACGCCTATGCATTTTTTTAGTGCTTTTTGCATTTTTCAGATTTGCACTAACATGGTTTTCCTGTGGAACACGTTCTGTAGTGCAAATCTGCAAAATGCAAAAAACACTAAAAATGCGTAAGTGTGAATCCAGCCTAAGTCTTGTAAGTTGTCAGGTGGGGGTCTCTATAATTGGGCTTGTTTTTCCAGCACATCCCACAGATGGGAGTAAGATGTGGAGATTTTGTAGGCCAAGTCAACATCCTAAATTTTGTTTTGTTCCTCAAACCATTCTTGAATCATTTTTGCAGTGTGGCGGGGCACATTATCCTACTGAAATGAAAGAGCCTACTGCCATCAGGGAATACAGTTTTCAGGAAGGGGGGTGTATTTGGTCACAAACAATGTTTTTAGGTAGGTGGTACATGTCATAAATGGCAGGATGGAAGATTTTCCAGCAGAACATTGCCCAAAGCATCACGCTGCCTCCACTGGCTTGCCTTCCTCCCATACTGCATCCTCGTGACCTCTCTCTTCCCTAGGTAATATCCACATGATGTAAAAGAAAATGTAATTCATCAGACCAGGCCACCTTCTTCCATTGCACTTCCATTGTCGTCCAGTTTTGATGCCCATTGTAAGCGCTTTTGGTTGTGGACTCGGGTCAGCATGGGCACCCTGACTGCTCTGCAGCTACACACCCCATACACATACATTTTTTTTCCTGCTTTCAATACATCAACTTCAGGGACAACTTGTTTACTTCCGTACTAAAATATCCCACTTTCAGTTGCCATTGCACCCAGATACGGGGGGGGGGAGTATTTGAACCCCTGCTGATTTTGTACATTTGCCCACTGACAAAGAAATGATCAGTCTATAATTTTAATGGTAGGTTTATTTTAACAGTGAGAGACAGAAGAACAAAATATCCAGAAAAACACATTCAGTTATAAATTGATTGCATTTTAATGAGTGAAATAATTATTTGACCCCTTCGCAAAACATGACTCAGTACTTGGTGGCAAAACCCTTGTTGACAATCGGAGGTCAGATGTTTCTTGTAGTTGACCACCAGGTTTGCACACATCTCAGGAGAGATTTTTTCCCGCTCCTCTTTGTAGATCCTCTCCAAGTCATTAAAGTGTTTGTATACCCTTTTTTGTAACTACCTACAGGAAAGCCTATAATAAGGCTTGCCTGTAGGTAAAAAATATCTCCTAAACCTGTACGGTTTAGGAGATATTCCCCTCGGTATGCGCCGCTGACTAAAGCGGCGCATGCGCACGAGGGGATTCTCGGCCTGAAAATCCGGCAGTGGCCGGCGGCCGGAAAGAAATCTGCGCGCATGCGCGGGAGTGACGATATCGCGGCTCCGGCCACTCACAGCGCCGGAGCCACGATACCCGGAAGAAACGCAGAGGGAGCATGTCAGCTCCCTCGGCGTGGATCGTGCCAGATGTCGGGGCCTCGTTCTAAGGTAAGTATTTCATAATGAGCTAGTATGCGGTGCATACTAGCTCATTATGCCTTTTGCTTTGCAGGTGTTAAAAAAAAAAAAAAAAAAAAAAGGCGGGTTTACTACCGCTTTAAGGGTTTGAGGCTGACGTTTGGTAACTCGAACCTTCCGGCCCCTCCACATATTTTCTATGGGATTAAGGTCTGGAGACTGGCTAGGCCACTCCAGGACCTTAATGTGCTTCTTCTTGAGCCACTCATTTGTTGCCTTGACCGTGTGTTTTGGGTCATTGTCATGCTGGAATACCCATCCACGACCCATGTTCAGTGCCCTGGCTGAGGGTAGGAGGTTCTCGCCCAAGATTTGATGGTACATGGCCCCACCCATCATCCCTTTGATGCAATAAAGTTGTCCTCTCCCCTTAGCAGAAAAACACCCCCAGTGCATAATGTTTCCACCTCCAAGTTTGATGATGGAGATGGTGTTCTTGGGGTCATAGGCAGCATTCCCCCTCCTCCAAACACGGCGAGTTGGGTTGATGCCAAAGAGCTTGATTTTGGTCTCATCTGACAACAACACTTTCACTCTGTTCTCCTCTGAATCATTTCAGATGTTCTTTACCAAACTTCAGACGTCCTGTATATGTGCTTTCTTAAGCAGGGGGACCTTGCGGGTGCTGCAGAATGTCAGTCCTTCACAGCGTAGTGTGTTACCAATTGTTTTCTTGGTGACTATGGTCCCAACTGCCTTGAGATTGACAAGATTCTCCTGTGTAGTTCTGATTGCTTCTGTGGACAGGTCTTTTATACAGGTAACAAGAAGTGATTAGGAGCACTCCCTTTAAGAGTGCTCCTAATCTCAGCTTGTTACTTGTATAGAAGACACCTGGGAGCCAGAATTCTTTCTGATTGATAGGAGATCAAATACTTATTTAGTTTTTCTGGCTATTTTTGCTCTGTCTCTCATTGTTAAAATAATCCTACTAATTATAGACTGATCATTTTTGTCCATTGGCAAATGTACAAAATCAGCAGGGGATCAAATACTTTTTTTTTTTTTTTTCCTTCCCTGTAATCCAGTCTTATTCACTCAACCTGTCAGTGGTCCTAAAGTTATGACTGATCGGTGTATGTGTGCTTGTTAAGTGTGGTGGTGATCATTACATTGCAAGCTAATGTGTATAGCTTTATATACTCTGTAAAAAATATGGTGCTATAAAATTAAAGGAAATTAAATACCGACAAGCCTGTAATGAGATGGCTAGAGCAGTGGTCTCCAAACTGCTGACCTTTGCTTGCTTTTATTCAGCCCTTGGGCTCTATTTCATTCACTGATTCCAGCATTGGGGCACAACCCCCTCCCGGTGGCCCCAGCTATGGGGCACAACCCCCTCCCGGTGGCCCCAGCTATGGGGCACAACCCCCTCCCGGTGGCCCCAGCTATGGGGAACAACCCCCAACCCGGTGGCCCCAACGTTGGGGCACAACTCTCCGGTGACCCCAGATATGGGGCACAACCAGAGGACCAGTGGCCCCAAGGTTGGGGCACACTCTCCGGTGACCCCAGATATGGGGCACAACCAGAGGACCAGTGGCCCCAACAATGGGGCACAACTCCCTCCCTTCCCAGTGGCCCAAACGACGGGATATTATTTTTCTGGACCTTTTCTTCTCCCATTGGCTACAGTCTGGCTCCCCCTAAAGTCCGAAGGCTAGTAAACTGGCCCTGTGTTTAGAAAGTTTGGAGACCACAGAGCTAGAGGGTGCTCAACTTTTTGTCTTCCTCTTACTGTGTTCTAATTTCAGTGCAATGTAATGATAAATAAGCAAAGTAAGTGATATGCCTAAGATATCAAGAAGAGCCCTATGTTGCTCTACATATACCAGACAAGAGGACCACTTATTTGGAGGGGGAAGGTCATTGTTTCTCACAGAGGGCAGGGTGATATTTGGCTTAGTACAACTTTCTTTACGTTATATCTTTTTAAAAAGAGGAATTCTTGCATCATGTTGCTGCAGTGCTGCATAATGATAAATTCGGAGTGTAATTCCATTTTCCGTGCACTTGATGGCAGCAGAGCACTGTTATTCCAAAAGTCTGCCTATGACAGGCAGATTGAGGGCCAATTTGTATGGTTTTGTATAGTACGCTGTGGATGTCTCATGCGCTAATTTAAGCAAGGTGTGATTTACTGAGGTTATGGGCACCAAATCTGCAACTCCACGCAAATAGCCAAGCACTTGTTCAGAGTAGTGCACACGTCCTTCACCTCTCGATATATTATACGTGTCCAAGAAAAGCTTTTGATGCATTTGTTTCATCCCTCTCCCCACGCTGCATAAAGAATTACCAGGTGTTAATGTGAAGGTTCTGTTTCGTCAAATCCTGTTTCATGTCGGTAACATATAATATTTATCTCCCCTTAGGAATTCGAAAAGAGGAAAATGCTGTAAGTGAAGGAAAGGAGAACGCTAATAGTGGCAAAGAGCACGTCCACCTTTTTTTGTTTCGTCCAGATATCGTCTTTCAACACCACCGTCTTGCACAGCCAATGTAAAGCCATAACTGTTATTTTCTGTAACCCAGACCTGGAGGTTAAGATGGATGGAAATGTTAGACTTGTATGAGCCTTCTAAGATGAATAAAATTTCCATTTATTTTGGATCCTATATTGAGTGTTCTTATTACAGTTGTGACCATTGCATTATGATTTGCTGCACTCTGAAGAAGACTTAGAGAGAGACACTCACAATTTCTAGTCTACTGCTGTAGAAGTGGCTACCAAACCTCATGCAGACCAAAAGTATTACAGCAGCTGCTTAGATTAGGAACTTATGAGCTTATAATGGTCATAAGAGGCTTTACAAAACTTCTGCAGACCATAAATCAGGGGTAGCCAACATTCAGCACTCCAGCTATAGTGAAACTACAAATCCCATCATGCCTCTGGCATTCACAGGAATGACTCCCAGAGGCAGAGTCTTGCAATGCCTCTTGGGACTTGTAGTTCATCAATGCCCGGACTGCTGAATGTTACCTACTCCAGCCATAGATAACAGAAGGTCTGGTTAGATTGGGGACTTACAAGCTCATAATGGTCACAAGCGGCTTTATAAACCTTATGCAAACCATCAATATTAGATTAAGGGGTTAAAGTAGCTGTAAAGACTCAAAGGTATCTCTGCATTAAGGTAAACTTTTCCAGCCTACCCCCCCAAATACTCGCCTAAAACCAATCTTGATCCAGCACTGCTCTCTCCCTTCCTACTGGATTCAATAAGAGCAGCTGGTGCCATTAGTTCCTCAATCAAATCTAGTGACTGAGCCAAGCCGCACTGTGCGTGTCAATAGATGCGCAGAATTCAGCTCTCCAGCAAGTCCACATGAGTCTCCACAGATACCAGGGTGCCCCGACGAGGCTCCGTGGCTTACGCATGCATTTGCATATGTGTGCAGACTAATCCCCCTGCTTTTAACGCATACCGTTAGACAGGTTATTTGGTTGTCTGTGGGCTGGTGGTAAGTTGAGCTTGTTTTTTTTTTTTTTTTTCATTGGACTTCGCCTTGGCCTTGTTTGTACCTGTTAGCCTTCCAATGCTTCTTACTGAGATAGCCAGCTATAGATGGGAGCAAGTGGCATCTTTTTGTACCACACGAGTCTCCCCCTAGTACTCGAAGACCGGAGGAGCCAGGAGCGCCAGTAGGGGACCCCACAAGAGGAGGCTCAAGGCTGCTCTGCACAACCATTGCACAGAGCAGGTGAGTATAACCTCCTTTAGACACTGAGCACACCAAATCCTACTTTACTTGAAATCACACAATTTTACAGGCCACATGTCACTGCAACTTCAGGTGCAACTTGGCTGACATCTGTGCAATTTCATGCACATATATATATATATATATATATATATATATATATATATATATATATATATATATATATATATATATATATATATATATATATATATATATATATATATATATATATATATATATATATATATATATATATGCAAATTGCGACTGAATTTGGCAAAAATAGTGCAGGAACTTCTTTTATAAATTGGTGCAGCACCTCGAGGTTGGTGTTGCACCAAATTGGACGGTTCCATTGCCGACAATAGGGTGCAATGTGGACCTGTCAAATCACATGACAAGCCACACAGATGTGACTGGGGGGGGGGGTGGGCTTAATATCACTTTAACCACTTCGGTACCGGACACTTCCACCCCCTTCCTGCCCAGGCCATTTTTACGTTTTTTGCAGTGTCACACTTTGAATGACAATTGCTCAGTTATGCAACACTGTACCCATGATATTTTTATAAATGTTCTGAGACCGATAGAGCTTTCTTTTAGTGATATTTAATGACCACTGGGTTTGTTTGTTTTTTGCTATAGAATCAAAAAACAAAACAAAAAAAAAAAACATTTAAAAAAAACAAGTTTTTTTTCTTCATTCATTATACTATTTTACAAATCTTTCTTCATAGATTTAGGCCAAAATGGATTCTGCTACATCTCTTTGGTATAAAAAAATAACCCAAATCATTATTTTATTATTTAGCCTGTGTCCAGTTAGCCTACAAACTATATATTTGAGAATTTGATCAATCCTGATGTACTGACGGCCTATCATTTCTTGAGGCCCAAAAACTCCAGGACAGTACAGATATCCCCTAAATTGCCTTTTTGGAGAGTAGACAATCCAAGGTATTTAGTAAGAGGCATGGTGAGTTTTTAAAAAAAAAAAAAATTGTCACAATTTTTAAAAAATGAAGAAAAAATAAATGTTTATTTTTTTCGCACAGTTTTCATTTTAACAAGTTATATTACACACAACATAGGTATACTTCTAATTACACCCCAAAATACTTTCTCCTATGTCTTGTGAGTATGGGGATACCACATGTGAGACTTTTTTCTTTCACAATCTAGATGCATGGAGGGGCTCAAAATCCAAAGAGCACCTTTTGGGCTTTTAAGAAGCATAGATTAAGCATCCAATTTCCTGGCTACCTATTCAATTTTTGGAGGCCCTGGAGAATCAGGACAGTGAGAACATGCCCAAAACACATTCTGCTACTCCTGATTATGGCGATTACCATGTGCAAGACTTTCTCAAGGTTTAGACTGATTATAAAGTGGAGGTCCGTGCATTATGGGCGCCGCCACCCTATCCATGCGCCTGGCCCCTTTCATGGTGTCGCTGTCAGTGCCCATCTGTAGGGCTGTGCTTTATAACCTGACCTGTGAAGCTGATCTGTGTCGTCATGAGCTATATTATACACAATTTTATATAACGCCAACACTTTATGCAGTGTTTTACAATGTAGAGGAGGGACAGCACAATTACAGTCCAGTGCAATACAGACGGGACAGGAGGGCCCTGCTCGTAGCACTTACATTCTAAAGAGAGGGGGTGGTGGTACAAAAGGTGATAGATGGGGGTGACTCGGAGACAGTTGTTAGGTGGGTGTGGGATAGGCTTCCCTGAATAAGTGAGTTTTCAGGGATCTTCTAAAGGTGGACAGGTTAGGGGCTGGTTGGACATAATGGGGCAGGGAGTTCCAGGGGGTGGGAAGAGGCTCTGTAGAAGACCCTGAAGGCGAGCATGAGAGGTAACAAGGGAACTAGAGAGCAGGAGGTCCTCGGAGGAGCGTAGGGGACAATTTGCGTGATATCTGCAGATGAGGTTGGTGATGTTGCTGGGGCCATGTTGTGAATGGCTTTGTATGGTGTGGTTAGCATTTTGAATTTTATATGGTGGGGTAGGGGAAGCCAGTGAAGGGATTGGCAGAGAGGGGCAGCAGTCACTGATCGGTTAGTGACATGTATTAGTCTAGCAGCAGCATTCATATTAGACTGAAGGGGGATAGCATGCGTAAGGGTAGGCCATTAAGGAGGGAGAGATGCATTAGTCAAGGCGGGAAATAAGGGGTGAATAAGTTGCTTTGTGGTGTCAGTCGGAAAAGATTGAATTCTGGAGATGCTGCGGAGGTTAAGGCGGAAGGATTTAGCCAGTGATTGAAAGTGGGGGTAAAGTAGAGTTTAGAGTCCAGGATTACACCTAGCACCCTGGCATGTGTGGAGGGACCAATGGTTGTGCTGTTGATCTTGATGGTAAAGTCATGGGGGGGGGGGGGGGGCGGAAAGCCGCAAATATAACAAGCTCAGTTTTAGAAAGATTGAGTTTGAGAAAGTGGTGTGACATCCACACTGATATGTCATTGAGTACGTTTCTGTGAGGAGATCGAGAGAGTGAGTTGAGGAGTGGAGAGGTAGATCTGGGTGTCATCCGCGTAGAGGTGGTATTGGAAGCCATGGGAGGTTATCAACTGGCCCAGGGAAGAAGTGCAGAGCCAGAATAGGAGGGGCCCAAGGACAAAGCCTTGGGGTACACCAAAAGGAAGAGGAGTGGAGGAGATGGAGTTATAGGTGGCACTGAAAGTGTGCTGAGATGGGTAGGAGGAGAACCGGCAAAAAGCAGAATCATGGAGGCCAAGGGAGTGTAGTTTGCTGAGGAGGAGCAGGTGGTCAACTGTGTCGAAGGCAGCAGAGAGGTCTAATGCCCCGTAAACTTTATCGGACTATCCGGTGGACAATCTGCTGGACTTTGCAGTGGATGTCCGCCGGACTTTCCGAACGAGTGGACTTGCCCACACACGAATGGACTAGGTCCGGCGGACAATCTGCCGGACTTTTGGCGGTGGTCCGCCAGACTTTCCAAATGAACGGACTTGCCCACACATGGACTAAAGTCCGTTCATTTTGAACGTGACTTCTGAAGGAAGTCAATGTCGCCGCCTCCGTCTGCGAGATTGACACCTTGCGAGCCCCGTCGCCTGGTATGGATTTTAAGGGGAAGCCCCCTACGCCAAAAAACAGCGTGGGGGTCCCCTCAAAGTCTATACCAGACCCTTATCTAAGCACGCAGCCCAGTCAGGAAAGGGAGTGGGGACGAGAGACATCCTGAACCGTACCAGGCCACATGCCCTCAACATGGGGGGGTGGGTGCTTTGGGGAAGGGGGCGCCCTGCATGCCCCCACCCCAAAGCACCTTGTCCTCATGTTTATGAGGACAAGGGTCTCTTCCAGGCAACCCTGGCCTTTGGTTGTCAGGGTCTGCGTGTGGGGGCTTATCGGAATCCCCCTTTAATAAGGGGGCCCCAGATCCTGGCCCCCCCACCCTATGTGAATACGGGGGTCTTCTGACTTCTCCGCGCTTTTCGGCCTCTTTTCCCGCTCTCCAGGTCTTCTGCCGGGCTCCTCCGCTATCTTCTTCCAGCTCTTTTACTAGCATTTTCGTTAGCCATCGTCGCCTTCTTCTTCCGATGTTAACCTGACGCTCTCTCCCAGAAGACCCAAAGCACCCACCCGCCATGTTGAGGGCATGTGGCCTGGTATGGTTCAGGAGGGGGTGCTCACTTATCCCCACCCCCTTTCCTGACTGGCAGCCTGCGTGCTCGGATAAGGGTCTGGTATGGATTTTGAGGGGACCCCCACACTATTTTTTGGCGTAGGGGTTACCCTTAAAACCCATACCAGGCGAGGCAGCTCGCAAGGCGTCAATCTCGCCAATGGAGGCGGCGACATTGACTTCCTGCTGTAGTCCTGTTGTACCTGAAGTCATGTTCAAAATGAACGGACTTTACTCTGTGTGTGGGCAAGTCCGTTCATTTGGAAAGTCCAGCGGACTAGCACACAAACGAGCGGATTGTCCGCCGGAAAGCGGAGTCCGGTGGACAATTTTGAGTCAAGTCTTATTTTAAAGTCCACCGGGTAGGGTCTAGTGAGGGTTTTAGAAGTATGGGGGTAACCAGTGCATTTTGAGCGGGGAAGGAAAGCTGGCAGAGGAGAGGGAGAGGTTGAATATGTGGGTTAGGGAGTTTAAGAGTGGGAAGGTGGTCGCAGTAATTGTGAGGGGACAGGGCCCAGACATAGGTGGTGAGGTAGGCCATGGAGAAGAGTTTATCAACTTCATCGATGGTAACTGGGCAAAAGGAGGAGAGTATTGTGTGTGTGGTGTTGGACCTGATGTGTTGGGAAGAAAAGGAAGTTGAATGCTGGATATCTCCTTGCGAATTGTCGATTTTGCTTTTGAAATGGTTGGCAACCTGTTGATCAGTAAGCAAGTTGGTGAGTGGGGGTTGAAGTAAGTAAAAACTTCACGGTTGAGTTGCAGTTTTACCACCCCTCCAAATGCTACATCCTTTAAGGTGCAGAAGGAGCAACTGTGAGTGTACACATGCTGCGCCTGGGATGTTTTGTTTTGCAGCTGTGGGGGGGGGGGGGGGGGGGGGGGGGACTATACCCTCTCTACGCCTGCTGATTCAAGCAAATGGGTTTGCTTGTGTGGGGTCCAAGGGGTAAAGGAGGTGATAATGCATCACTGGCTGTCAAGTGCACTCTGAAAAGCGATCCAAACAAGTCCTTATGATGACACTGTGACTGGTGTGGCGGGAATCAGGGACACTGACTACTGTGGCGGGGATCAGGGACACTGTGACTGGTGTAGCGGTGATCAGGGACACTGTGATTGGTGTGGCGGTGATCAGGGACACTAACTGCTGTGGCAAGGAACAGGGACACTGTGACTGGTGTGGCAAGGAACAGGGACACTGTGACTGGTGTGGCGGTGATCAGGGACACTGACTTCTGTGGTGGGGATCAGGGACACTGTGACTGGTGTGGCGGTGATCAAGGACACTGTGACTGGTGTGGCAGTGATCAGGGACACTGTGACTGGTGTGGCAGGGATCAGGGACACTGTGGCTGGTGTGGCAGGGATCAGGGACACTGTGGCTGGTGTGGCGGGGATCAGGGACACTGTGACTGGTGTGGCGGTGATCAGGGACACTAACTGCTGTGGCGAGGATCAGGGACACTGTGACGGGTGTGGCGGTGATCAAGGACACTGACTTCTGTGGTGGGGATCAGGGACACTGTGACTGGTGTGGCGGTGATCAGTGACACGGTGACTGGTGTGGCAGGGATCAGGGACACTGTGGCAGGGATCAGGGACACTGTGGCTGGTGTGGCAGGGATCAGGGACACTGTGGCTGGTGTGGCGGGGATCAGGGACACTGACTGGTGTGGCGATGATCAGGAACACTGTGATGGGTGTGGCAGTGATCAGGGACACTAACTGCTGTGGCGAGGATCAGGGACACTGTGACGGGTGTGGCGGTGATCAAGGACACTGACTTCTGTGGTGGGGATCAGGGACACTGTGACTGCTGTGGCGTTGATCAGGGACACTGACTGCTGTGGTGGGGATAGGGTTGCCTCCTGTCCAGGATTCACCCGGACAGTTCAGGTTTGGAATCATGCATCCGGGTTTCAGACTGCCTGAAACCTAGACACATTATTTAGACAGGCTGGCTGCAGTTATCTGAGCTGAGAGTGTGTCTTGTACTCTTTCACACGGCCCAAAGCCAGCACTAACAACCCCCCTCAAACCCACCTACCCCTCTATGTCTACCCACACTCCAATCCCCAGCTCCGCGCCTCAGAAAGGAAAGTTGGGGCCGTAAATTTCAAGTCCAGCAGCCTCAGATACATCTGGATGAGAGGACCTGACTGCCAAGGGGTCAGTGAGTGCATCATCCATCCCTCTCTGTGACTGAAATCTCCCCCTTCTTTCTCCTGCCTCTGAGCAACTACATTAAGGCAAATCAGGGTTCTCAGAGCACCCCTTATATCACAGCTCCCTTTTACACCAGAAGCCACATGTTTCCCCTTACATCAGAGTCTTCTCCATACACCAGAGTTCTCAGTGTTCCCTCTTAAATCAGGGTTCCCAGAGTATTCCTTATGTTAGTCCCCCGCGTTCTCCCTTACATCAGAGTCTGCAGAGTTCTCCCTTACAGTGTAAGGGAACTCTGTGGACTCTGATGTAAAGGGGGACTCTTGTTATTAACTTCATATGATTAGAAATGTTATTTAATAGCAAAATACATGTATAGTTTATACTATAAAACAAAATCGCTGTGTGCCGCTAAAGTGATTGGGTTTGACTTGAAGGAAAGGTGGCAACCCTAGGTGGGGGGATCAGGGACACTGTGGCTGGTGTGCCAGTGACTCAGTACTGACTTTTGGTGCCAGCGGTTTAGACATTAATGGCTGTGTGTTGAGTTATTTTGATTTTATTTTGGGACAGCAAATTTACACTGTTATACAAGCTGTACACTCACTACTTTACATTGGAGCAAAGTGTCATTTCTTCAGTGTTGTCACATGAAAAGATAGAATAAAATATTAACAAAAACGTGATTACTGTATATAAATAAGCAGAAAAAAAAACAACATAGACTTGAACACGCTTGTATGACACGTCTGGGCGCTCAGCGGTCACCTCTGTCACCTTTTAAGGGTTCTGAACATCTGTAAATAAACTGAGTACAACATGCAGTGTGTGCCAACGCATGTAACCCCCACATCACAGCCTTATGAATATTCATTTATAAATGCCTCCTGCACCTTACACTCTCTGAGCTTTATAGAACAAGCAAGTTTTATAAAATGTAGACAGAAATATACACGACTTGATTACTAGGAGCAATATATATATATATATATATATATATATATATATATATATATATACAGAGAGAGAGAGATCTATCGATATCCATATATATATATATATATATATATATATATATATATTTATTTATATATTATACACACACACTATACAATAAATATTTTTCTTCCATTTCTTTACTTAGGATACATTTCAATTAGTTTACAAAACATTGGTGTACACTTTTGTGTATACAATCATTGTATATAATAATAATTAAAAAAGACAATAGGTTATACTGAACAGGGATTAGGATGTATTTATTAAAAAAATCCTTCAAGGCAATTCATCCATTAAAAGCAAATGTACATTTGTTCTGTGTGAATGGGACACACACACACACAAAATACCCCAAATGCTATTAGGCTATTCCCTGTGCTGGTTGAATGTTTCTCTTTAAGTTAAATGAAAATACAGGTGCACCTGAAAAAAAAAAATGAATATCATCAAAGTTAATTGATTTCAGTAATTCAATTCAAAAAGTGAAACTCATACAGATTCATTACACACAGAGTGATATATTTTAAGAATTTCTTTCTTTTAATTTAGAATTTTTCAGCTAGTTTTCACTAGCTGTAAGCCATAATCATTAAAATAAAGTAATGCTTGAAATATATCATTCTGTGTGTAATGACTCTATATAATATGAGTTTCACTTTTTAAATTGAGTTACTTTAAAAAATAAAAATAA
The DNA here is from genome assembly GCF_037356315.1 of Lithobates pipiens. NCBI lineage: Eukaryota > Metazoa > Chordata > Amphibia > Anura > Ranidae > Lithobates > Lithobates pipiens. Next base: position 499,701,939 of record NW_027507718.1, on the reverse strand, counting down.
ATAAAGAATAACTTTTTGATGATATTCACATTTTTGGAGATGCACCTGTACCTTATCTGTCCCTGAGATGGTGCTAATTATCATAGTTAGTGTTGTCTAGTAGTGATGGCCGAACGGTTCGCCCGGCGGTCGTTTCGCGGCGAATTTCCGACTTTCGCCGTCCGCGGGTTCGAACGCCTTTTTCCGTCGTTCGCCCCGGCGGACTTACGTGTTTAATGTATACAAGAACTTTAACCTTTCGTGACACGTTTATCATGTGTTACAGGACAACCAATTGAGACATGACAGCTCATGGACACTTGGACATTCCCCCTAACCTATAAATACACCCGATCCGGTGGCCATTTTACATTCTTTCTTCTGTCACTGTAGGGAAAGGATCCTGTGTGGAGTAGGGACAGAGAAAACGCTAGCTATTTGGTACACAAAAGTTCTTTTCAGGACTGGTATAGGTGTTAGGTCAGCAGCCTGAGTTTCTTTTGTCAGTTTAGATAAAGGGACAGAGCGCTGTATGCTGCTATTTTAGGGACAGCTCAGCCAGATTAGTCTTTCTTCATCATCATCATCATCATCATCATTAGCTGTTACTATCAGGTCCACAAAAGAGCTGTTCCAGCTAATCGTTCCAGCCTACTCTTTTTTGCCAATTTGTATAGGGACAGGCAGGAAGCAGTGTGTCAGGCAGTGAGGATAATTTTAAAGACTTGCTGTTACTATTAGTTCCACAAAGGTTCTTTTCAGGACTGGTATCAGTGGTACGGTAATAGGCTTGTACACGTATAATATTCTTTCTTCCAAATATAGAAAGAATATTATACTTGACTGCTGCCCTTCTGCTGCAGTCTGCTAATCATTCACAACTCACTTGTTCCACAAAAGTTCTTATAAGGACTGGTAACTTGGTCTGTCTAGGGTGCTACGGTACATAGGCTTGGGTGCGGTACAGTCTGCTGTTCTGTAAGGACCGCTATCGGTCCACAATAGATAGGGTTGCCGTGCACTACTGCTGACCGCTGCCCTATACTGCAGCAGTCCTTCAGCGGTATAGGGACTGACGCACAGTCTGCTAAACACTAATACACAACCTGCTTGGTCCACAAAAGTTCTTATAAGGACTGGTAACTTGGTATAGGGTGCTACGGTACATAGGCCTGAGTGCGTTACAGTCTGCTGTTCTGTAAGGACCGCTATCGGTCCACAATACATAGGGTTGCCGTGCACTACTGCTGACCGCTGCCCTATACTGCAGCAGTCCTTCATTGGTATAGGGACTGACGTACAGTCTGCTAATCACTAACACACAACCTGCTTGGTCCACAAAAGTTCTTATAAGGACTGGTAACTTGGTATAGGGTGCTACGGTACATAGGCCTGAGTGCAGTACAGTCTGCTGTTCTGTAAGGACCGCTATCGGTCCACAATACATAGGGTTGCCGTGCACTACTGCTGACCGCTGCCCTATACTGCAGCAGTCCTTCAGCGGTATAGGGACTGACGCACAGTCTGCTAAACACTAATACACAACCTGCTTGGTCCACAAAAGTTCTTATAAGGACTGGTAACTTGGTATAGGGTGCTACGGTACATAGGCCTGAGTGCAGTACAGTCTGCTGTTCTGTAAGGACCGCTATCGGTCCACAATACATAGGGTTGCCGTGCACTACTGCTGACCGCTGCCCTATACTGCAGCAGTCCTTCATTGGTATAGGGACTGACGTACAGTCTGCTAATCACTAACACACAACCTGCTTGGTCCACAAAAGTTCTTATAAGGACTGGTAACTTGGTATAGGGTGCTACGGTACATAGGCCTGAGTGCGTTACAGTCTGCTGTTCTGTAAGGACCGCTATCGGTCCACAATACATAGGGTTGCCGTGCACTACTGCTGACCGCTGCCCTATACTGCAGCAGTCCTTCATTGGTATAGGGACTGACGTACAGTCTGCTAATCACTAACACACAACCTGCTTGGTCCACAAAAGTTCTTATAAGGACTGGTAACTTGGTATAGGGTGCTACGGTACATAGGCCTGAGTGCGTTACAGTCTGCTGTTCTGTAAGGACCGCTATCGGTCCACAATACATAGGGTTGCCGTGCACTACTGCTGACCGCTGCCCTATACTGCAGCAGTCCTTCAGCGGTATAGGGACTGACGCACAGTCTGCTAAACACTAACACACAACCTGCTTGGTCCACAAAAGTTCTTATAAGGACTGGTAACTTGGTATAGGGTGCTACGGTACATAGGCCTGAGTGCAGTACAGTCTGCTGTTCTGTAAGGACCGCTATCGGTCCACAATACATAGGGTTGCCGTGCACTACTGCTGACCGCTGCCCTATACTGCAGCAGTCCTTCATTGGTATAGGGACTGACGTACAGTCTGCTAATCACTAACACACAACCTGCTTGGTCCACAAAAGTTTTTATAAGGACTGGTAACTTGGTATAGGGTGCTACGGTACATAGGCCTGAGTGCAGTACAGTCTGCTGTTCTGTAAGGACCGCTATCGGTCCACAATACATAGGGTTGCCGTGCACTACTGCTGACCGCTGCCCTATACTGCAGCAGTCCTTCAGCGGTATAGGGACTGACGCACAGTCTGCTAATCACTAACACACAACCTGCTTGGTCCACAAAAGTTCTTATAAGGACTGGTAACTTGGTATAGGGTGCTACGGTACATAGGCCTGAGTGCAGTACAGTCTGCTGTTCTGTAAGGACCGCTATCGGTCCACAATACATAGGGTTGACGTGCACTACTGCTGACCGCTGCCCTATACTGCAGCAGTCCTTCAGCGGTATAGGGACTAAGAGTTTTGTCACAGGGTGATTTAAAAAATGACAGGCAGAGGAAGAGGCAGGCCCTTCCGCAGGGGTGGTAGGGGTAGGGCAGGAGCAACAGCCTTGAGCCAAAGTGGGAAGTTGCAGAAGGTGCGTTCAATTACTTTAAAGGACGCACCAGACTTGGTTGAGTGGCTCACTCAGCCTTATTCTTCTGCACCCTCCTCATCCTCTCGATCTGCACCCTCTTCTTCACTCTCTGCTATGTGCACCCCCAAAGACACTACCACCAACAACACCACCACCACCACATACTTTCCGCTTGAGTGCAAATGGGGGCCTTCATGCTCCAGTGTTTTAATAGGGACCCCCGTATAAAAAGCATGAGGGTCAAGGACCAGTACTGGGTGGCAACGTACTTAGATCCCCGGTACAAACACAAAATGGCGGAAATGTTACCGCCGTCGCAGAGGGCTGTCAGAATGCAGCACTTCCAGGCCTTGCTTCGAGAAATGCTGCATTCTGCTTTTGCGTGCGCTGGCAGAGGAGCAATTCCCACTCCCAGAGAAGGATTTGCGGGTACCAATCCAACAGCGCCTGCAAGAAGAGGCCGGTTTGAAGATGTGTTGGTGACTTCGGATATGAGGTCATTCTTTCAGCCGACCCATCGACAGGTGTCATCCGGATCCAGCATCAGGGAACGCCTAGACCGTCAGGTGTCCGACTACATTGGGTTAACGGCCGATGTGGACGCTCTGAGGAGTGATGAATCCCTAGACTACTGGGTGGGCAGGCTTGACCTCTGGCCAGAGCTTGCCCAATTTGCAATCGAACTGTTGGCTTGCCCCTCATCCAGTGTCCTGTCCGAAAGGACGTTCAGCGCAGCAGGGGGGATTGTGACCGATAAGCGTACTCGCCTAGCTCACGACAGTGTTAACTACCTCACATTTCTAAAAATGAATGAGGCATGGATCTCGGAGGAATTCAACACATGTGATCAGTAGACCATGTATATGTCTATAAACAATTTTTGGAATCAAGCACACAGACCTTCTTAATTCATTTGGCTCACTTCCCTGACCCAAAAAAGCACACCGTACTATATGCCCCTACCCTCCTCTTTGAAGAGGTTGAGCGGTGTCATATTTCTACTGGGGCTGCTTATTATGAGGGGTTCCCACCATCCCTGTGCTGTGCTGACTTCCTCCTGGGTGTTCTTATTATGAGGGGCTCCCACCATCCCTGTGCTGTGCTGACTTCCTCCTGGGGGTTCTTATTATGAGGGGCTCCCACCATCCCTGTGCTGTGCTGACTTCCTCCTGGGGGTTCTTATTATGAGGGGATCACACCATCCCTGTGCTGTGCTGACTTCCTCCTGGGGCTGCTTACGGTGCTGCTGTCAGCGCTGTATGTCACGGAGCTGCTGTCAGCGCTGTATGTCACGGAGCTGCTGTCAGCGCTGTATGTCACGGAGCTGCTGTCAGCGCTGTATGTCACGGAGCTGCTGTCAGCGCTGTATGTCACGGAGCTGCTGTCAGCGCTGTATGTCACGGAGCTGCTGTCAGCGCTGTATGTCACGGAGCTGCTGTCAGCGCTGTATGTCACGGAGCTGCTGTCAGCGCTGTATGTCACGGAGCTGCTGTCAGCGCTGTATGTCACGGAGCTGCTGTCAGCGCTGTATGTCACGGTGCTGCTGTCAGCGCTGTATGTCACGGAGCTGCTGTCAGCGCTGTATGTCACGGAGCTGCTGTCAGTGCTGTATGTCACGGAGCTGCTGTCAGCGCTGTATGTCACGGAGCTGCTGTCAGCGCTGTATGTCACGGAGCTGCTGTCAGCGCTGTATGTCACGGTGCTGCTGTCAGCGCTGTATGTCACGGAGCTGCTGTCAGCGCTGTATGTCACGGAGCTGCTGTCAGTGCTGTATGTCACGGAGCTGCTGTCAGCGCTGTATGTCACGGAGCTGCTGTCAGCGCTGTATGTCACGGAGCTGCTGTCAGCGCTGTATGTCACGGTGCTGCTGTCAGCGCTGTATGTCACGGAGCTGCTGTCAGCGCTGTATGTCACGGAGCTGCTGTCAGCGCTGTATGTCACGGAGCTGCTGTCAGCGCTGTATGTCACGGTGCTGCTGTCAGCGCTGTATGTCACGGAGCTGCTGTCAGCGCTGTATGTCACGGAGCTGCTGTCAGCGCTGTATGTCACGGAGCTGCTGTCAGCGCTGTATGTCACGGTGCTGCTGTCAGCGCTGTATGTCACGGAGCTGCTGTCAGCGCTGTATGTCACGGAGCTGCTGTCAGCGCTGTATGTCACGGAGCTGCTGTCAGCGCTGTATGTCACGGAGCTGCTGTCAGCGCTGTATGTCACGGTGCTGATGTCAGTGCTCTGTATTACGGTGCTGCTGTCAGTGCTCTGTATCTCCTGCACCCTCTTGTTTGCCTACCCTGGTCCCTGACCTTCCCTCTCCTCCATTGCCTTCATTAGCTCCATAGTCCTGAATTGTCAGAACAATTTCCCAAATAAAAAAAAAATGCTTGTAGTTATCGATCCCAAATTCACCTCATACATGTATTATGCTATTGTCCAGGTGGTGGGACTACGTGCTACCCCCTAATAATTACCCCGTGGCCGCAAATTCGACCTAAAGGTTTGCGAAATTCGCCTCCCATTGAAGTCAATGGAGCCCGCGGCGAACGGTCGTTTTCGCGAACGTTTGTGTCCGTTCGCGTTTCGCGTTCGCGAAACGTCCCGTCGGAAGTTCGTCCATCACTATTGTCTAGTGGCCAAATGCAGTATTTTCTGGTTTAAAGCGGTTGTATACTCATTTTTTTTTTACTTTTACCTACAGGAAAGCCTATAATAAGGCTTACCTGTAGGTAAAAAAAATATCTCCTAAACCTGTACGGTTTAGGAGATATTCCCCTCGGTATGCGCCGCTGACTGCAGCGGCGCATGCGCACAAGGGGATTCTTGGCTGAAAGCCCGGCAGTGGCCGGACCCGGCCGGGATGTAATCTCCCACGCGCATGCGCGGGAGTGACGATATCGCGGCTCCAGCCACTCACAGCGCCGGAGCCGCGATACCCGGAAGAAACGTCAGTTCCCTCGGCGTGGATCGGACCAGATGTCGGGGCCTCGTTCTAAGGTAAGTATTTCATAATGAGGTATGCGGTGCATACTAGCTCATTATGCCTTTTCCTTTGCAGGTAGAAAAAAAAACATCTGCGGGTTTACTCCCGCTTTAAACTCTACTTAAAGTGGAAGTAAACTCCCCTATCGTTTTCAGACAAGGAAGCCGCCATCTTTGCCTCTGTTTAATCTTCAACTGCTATGGTGCTGCACATGTGATTCGTTATGACACCAGCCATTGGATGGTTTGATAGTTTGGCTGAGAGCACAGCCAATGTGCAGTTAGCATTCCCGGCATGCCTTTTTTTTTTTTAACTGTTTAAATCCATGGGTTTACTTCCACTTTAAGCATGACCACCAAAAAAAAGACCAGTACCATGCATTGGAAAATTGTCTCCCATTGGATGACGGAGAGCTCCCTCAAACTCAGCGGATCCAAAACAGAACTCCTCTTTCTCCAGGAAAACCAAAACAAAACCCTGGCACGATGTCCACACCACTCACCATCCTCGGACAACCCATCACCCTCAGCATTAAAGCCAAAAGCCTCGGAGTCATCTTTGACTCAGACATGACAATGGATGCACAGTAGTTAGCGGATCCCCCTACCTTCTTCGCCTACTGCATAGACTTATCCCCTTCATTCCCGGAAGGAGATACAGCAGCAGTAGTTGGAACAATCATCAATTCCCGACTCGACTGCGCAAATTCCCTCTATCTAGGACAGTGGTTCTCAACGCCTGTCCCCAAGACCCGCTAACATTCCAGATTTGCAAGAACAGAAATACATCACAGGTGAGATCATTTGCTGCTCAGTGATTGCAGTATTCTAGTCTGCATCTCCCCAAGGGAATACATAAAACCTGGCCTGTTAGAGGGTCCTGAGGACAAGAGTTGAGAACCACTGATCTTTACATCTACAATTCATACAGAACACAGCAGCCAGACTGTGAACCTAGGCTCAAGGTGAACATACATTACATTACATATAAAGCAGTACTTTACCACCCAATCAGTTCCTTCCTCTGCTCCTCTTCCATGCAGCCATCTTCAGAAATTCCCTGTGCACGTGCAGATGTGCCACTGGTCTATGGCAGGTATTCCAGACCCGGCAGAGCCCAATGCAGCATCAGTGCACATGCTGATTTATGTGCATGCACACAAATGAATAACGTTACTGGTATCTAATATAACTGTGCACTTTAGTAGCCGCAGCATGTGCACAAAAGCACATAAATCCCAACCCCCGCCTCCCCCCCCCCCCCCGACTCGTGCAGAGGCTCTGCAAAATTGCAGCACATCTGCACATGCACTGAATCTTTTGACGTACATACACTGCCTCCTGGGTTAGGTGGGAAGTGGTCAGCTCAGGAGGCAATTAAGCACAACATAGGCTGGAAAGTAGAAAGTGCTGCGACAATAGAAAATAAAAAATGTCCAATTTGTGTACAAAAAAAAAGGGGGGGGGGAGAAAATAGTTGCTGTATTTGGTTAAGATTTGCTTTAAAGTGGTTCTAAAGGCTGAAGATTTTTTACCTTAAGGTTACTTTCACACTGGGGCGTTGCGGGCGCTGGCGGTAAAGCGGCACTATATTTAGCGGCACTTTATCAATGTTTCAGCGGTGCTATTCGGCCGCTAGCGGGACAATTTTAACCCCCGCTAGCGGCCAAAAAAGGGTTAAAACCGTCCCATTGTTTTCTTTGGGAAGGGGCGCTTTAGGAGCAGTAAATACACTGCTCCTACAGCGCTCCAAAGATTTTTACCGTCCTGCTAGTGCACCGCTCCAGTGTGAAAGCCCTCGAGTGAGATGGGCCGAGCCCCGATCTGTGTGTCTCAGGGGCAAGATCACACACGTGCCTCCAGAGCGAGAACCTTGCTATGGGGGGGGGACTCAGCAGAGGGAAGGGGCCAGGAGCGCGGGCGGGGGCCCAAGAAGAAGAAGAGGATCAGAGCTGCTCTGTGCAAAACCTTTACACAGAGCAGATAACTATAACATGTTTTCTTTTCTTTTTTTTAAAAGGAACAGGGCCGGTACGTGTGTCGCTCTGCCCACATACATTGGTGGGCAGAGCGACACGTACCTGCCCTGTCGGCCGTTTACATCCCGGGAGTTGAGAATTGGCAGGCGGACTATTTGAGCCGACAGATGCTGGACCCAGGAGAATGGGCATTGCATCCAGAGACATTCAGGTTACTGTGCCTAAGTTGAGGCACACCAGACGTGGATCTTCTGGCCTCCCGTATCAATCGGAAGGTGCCAAGATTTGTATCCAGGACAAGAGATCCGTTGGCCGACGTGTCAGATACGCTGGTGGCTCCGTGGGATCAGTACCAGCTGATCTACGCTTTTCCTCCACTGAAACTTACCACATTTGCTTCGCAGAGTGGAAGCCGAGGGGATCCCAGTAATATTGGTTGCCCCAGATTGGCCTCAGCATCCTTGGTACGCAGACCTGGTGCGTCTGGAGGCAGACGCTCCCTGGCGACTGCCGTTGCGAGAGGACCTTCTGTCTCAAGGTCCGATTCTCCTTCCTGCTTTACCATCGCTGGCTTTAACAGCATGGCTATTGAAAGCCAGGTGTTGAGGAACCAGGGTCTGTCGGACTCGGTGATTCCAACTATGTTGAGAGCACGGAAATCTTCTTCTCTGAAGATATGCCATCATACCTGGAAGGCCTACATCTCCATGTGTGAGGAGAAAGGATGGCATCCGAGCTCCTTTCCCATATCCAGGATCCTGCTGTTTTTACAGCAAGGAGTTGACCAGAGATTGGCATTAAGCACCATCAAAGGGAAAATTTCAGCCTTAGCTGTTATTTTTTTATTTATTTTTTAACAACCCTTGGCATCGCACTCCTTAGTGAGTACCTTTGTTCAGGGGGTACGACATGTAGTCCCTCCGGTGCGTCCACCGTGATTTGAACCTGGTGTTGTCGGCACTTCAAAATCCACCATTTGATAATATATCAGGGAGATTCCCCTGTTGACTCTTTCCCAGAAAGTGATCTTTCTAGTGGCCATCACATACGCCAGGACGGTTTCGGAACTGGCGGCCTTGTCCTGCAAGTCGCCCTATCTGGTTATCCACAAGGATAAGGTGGTGTTGCGCCCGCAACCGTCTTTTCTGCCAAAGGTGGTCTTGGCTTTTCATTTCAATGAGTACATTGTATTGCCATCTCTGTGTCCTAAGCTGAAGCACCCTAAGGAAGTGGCCAAATGCAGTATTTTCTGACACAAAAAAAAGACCAATACCATGCATTGGAAAATTGTCTCTCATTGGATGACGGAGAGCTCCCTCAAACTCAACGGATCCAAAACAGAACTCTTTCTCAAGGCAAACCAAAAACAAAAACCCTGGCACGTTGTCCACACCACTCACCATCCTCGGACAACCCATCACCCCCAGCATTAAAGCCAAAAGCCTCTGAGTCATCTTTGACTCAGACATGACAATGGATGCACAGTAGTTAGCAGATCCCCCTACCTTCTTCGCCTACTGCATAGACTTATCCCCTTCATTCCCAGAAGGAGATACAGCAGCAGTAGTTGAACAAATAATCCTTAGTCACGTGTGCTATATAAGGTTACCACATATGACTAGGGATGAAACATTTCTCACAAGGTAGTGTCGTTCAGCAAGTTTCCTTCAGTCCAACTACTACAGGCCTTCAGACGTAGCACCTTCTGGTTTCACGCTGACTTTCCGTTTTTTTGTTCAGTCAGTTTTGTAAAAAAAGAAAATGGATACGGAAGTCAATTGTTACATCCATTTTTTACAAAACAAAAGTGACTGAACTGAACTTCAAATACTATATATAGCTGGATGCTAAGGAGGGGGCCGGGAAGCCGGCCACTGCATCCTTAACAACCGATAAATCATCAGTTCACCCCAAACTCGCTCATCCATGTCTTTATGGACCTTGCTTTGTGCACTGGTGCGCAGTCATGTTGGAACAGGCAGGAGCCACCCCCAAACTGTTCCCACAAAGTTGGGAGCATGAAATTGCTCAAAATGTCTTGGATGAGTGAGTTTGGGGTGGAGGAACTTGACTGGCTTGCACAGAGTCCTGACCTCAACCCCATAGAACACCTTTGGGATGAATTAGAGTGGAGACTGCGAGCCAGGCCTTCTCGTCCAACATCATTGCCTGACCTTACAAATGCACTTCTGGAAGAATGGTCAAACATTCCCATAGACACACTCCTAGACCCTAGATTATAGCTGCAAAGGGTGGGCCAACTCAATATTGAACCCTACGGACTAAGACTGGGATGCCATTAAAGTGGAGTTCCACCCAAAAAAAAAAAAATTTTTGTTAATGTGCATAAATAAAATGTGCATAAAAAATAAAAAATAAAACATTTGGAGAATTTTTTATTTTTTTTACTCACCTCTTAATGCCCATTGCTAGGGGGTCCCTCATAATCTGCCTCCTTCAGCGCCTGGGCTCCTGACGTCACTTCCCTCGGTGCAGGAAGGGAGATCAGCTCTGCCCCCTCCCTCTTGGCAATCATCTGGGACACGTGACAGGTCCCAGATGATTGCTCGGGCAGTCAGGGTGCGCGGCTCGCGCCTGCACAGTGGGTGCGCGACTGTGGCTTCACAGTTACAATGTCGGCGCTGCTGACCAGAGGGGGAGAAGAGCGGGGCTTCGATCCCCCACCTCGCTGGACCCTGAGACAGTTAAGTGTCCGATTATTAAAAGTCAGCAGCTGCAGTATTTGTAGCTGCTGACTTTTATTTTATTTTTTTAAGCGGAATTCTGCTTTAAAGTTCATGTGCAGGTACAGGCAGGTGTCCCAATACTTTTGGTAATATAATGTATGTGTGACGCATGGGTGTTAAAGAGAAACTGCAGTCTGTAATATATGGGCGTTAAGCAGCCTATAGATGAAGCAATTTTCTTTCCTTCCACCACGGGTCAGTGTGGATGGTGGAATTCCTTCGCCGGTTGGGAGCCTTCTCTGCCGGATGAACACAATGATCACTGCTGTCGGCTATGGCCGCTGGCAGTGATCCAATGAAACAAATATGACAGGCTGGTTGTACTGAAGTGGATTGATGGATCCGTTTCAGTACAACCAGCCTGCCCATAGATGGATCGAATCCCAGCTGGTCCCTGCTGAACCGGCTGAGATGTGATCTTATGGCCATCTTCTTGGTGGGCAGCCAGAGGTTAAAGCAGCAGAGCATTTCTTTATAGTCTCCCCTATTTCTTCCCAGCGCTGCAGATTTCCAGTATACTATCAGAGGAGATCAGACTGATATATAATACAAGACACACATCACCCCGATGAATTACAGGACCAGATCCCACCCCGCTGTCAGCTAAGTAGATATGCTAATGTGTTTTCTCCGGCTCATCGCAGTCAGCACAATATGCAGCTGCCGAGCCCGTGGGGACCGTCTGCCACCGCAAATTACTCCAAATTATTAGCCAGTGCGCAAAAAAAAACAAAAAACTGCAGCTGTATGGAATATTCTGATTAAGTGGCTGAAATCGAGTTACTTAATATGTCAGAATTGTCAGGAAAAAAAGGTAAAATGTCAGCTCGGCAGCGGAACATTCCCGGATCAGAACCACCAGCAATACCTCTTCCAGCCTGGAATGGCAAAGATGACGTTTAACTCTTTCGCTGGCAAAGCCGTTTTTTTTTGTTTTTTTTTGAACACATGATTAAAAAATCATTTTAGGCCTGAAGATTACATAACCCCCCCAAAACATTATATATTTTCTGAAAGCAGACACCCTAGAGCAGGGATAGGCAACCTGGGGACCTCTAGCTGTTGCAGAACTACAAATCCCATCATGCCTCTGGGAGTAATTGTAACTGGCAGCCATGCAATGCCTCATGGGAAATGTAGTTCCACAACAGCTGGAGGGCCCCAGGTTGCCTACCCCTGCCCTAGAGATTATGAAACCGTGGCAATTTCAATTTTTTATGCCACACAATATTCCCATAAAATGGACATGTGCGATTACAGGGGGTCCCCGGGTTACAAACAAGGTAGAGTCAGTAGGTTTGTTCTTAAGTTGAATCTGTTTGTAAGTCGGAACTGGTACATTTTTAAAGTGTAGCTCCAGCCAAAAAATATATTTTTAAGCTTTTTGGATAACATAGGGAAGGGTTATCACCCCTGTAACATTTGTTTAGCTGTCTGTGCCCCTGTACAGAAGATTTCACCTCACTTTCTGTCCCAATGATAATTGGATTTTGAAAATTTTGGGCTGTTAGGGAAAGAAGGATTGGTGATAAAGCATCAGTGGAGACACCTTTTTCCCATATTAACTCTTAGCCCTTGTACACACGGTCGGAGAGTCCGACAGAATGTCGGATATTCCAACTGTGTGTGGTCTACATCGGACTGTTTCCGTCGGAGTATCCGACGGACCAAGTTTTCCAACTTGTTGGTAAAATTTTCCGACAAAATGCTCCGATCGGACATACTCCGATCATGTGTAGAGAATTCCGATCGGACAAAGTGCCACGCATGCTCAGATCAAATTCCTACACCAAAGCTATTGGCTACTAGCGTGAACGTAGTCCCATCGTAACGAGATAACGTCATCACGTCGGATTTTCCGACAACTTTGTCCGACCGCGTGTATGCAACAGTTTCGGACAAAATCCGTCGGACAAAATCCATCGGACAAAATCCGACAGATTTGGTTGTCGGAATCTCTGACCGTGTGTACAAGGGTTTACAGGAGAGAATTTCCCTTCCTAGAGGTAGATTTCCTCTCACTTCCTGTTATCTCCCTCCGTTTGTAAGTAGGAGTCGTTTGTAAGTCGGATGTTTGTAAGTAGGGGACCCCCTGTAGTTTCTTTCCAAATTCGTTTAACCAATCTCGATAAATTTGGTAATTTAGAAATATGCGAATTAACGAAAAGCTGTTTAACAAATGTTTTCTAAATATTCATAAATTAAAAAATTCTAAAATTCGGAAATTTGAAAATACAAAAAACACAAAAATTCTAAAATCTTAAATAACTAACTAGTAATAACTTAACTATTACTAGCCATTAAATTATAGGTATTGGAATTCCCTTTCAAATTTGGCTGTTAATACAAATATGAATTTATCTGAAGCTACGAATTATCTGAAATAACGAATGCCGTATCTAAACGAATGGAACATAGCTAACTAATAATTAGAGATGTGCATTTTGTTTTTCGTTACAAATCAAAATTCGGATACATTTTTCATTATTCGGAAATTCGTATACATCCGAATTTCCAATTTACAAAAGTTTGAATTTAAACGATTCAAAGCGAAAAAAGCAAACCAAATTTGAATTGAATTCAAAAACAAATTTGAACTCTTTTATTTTCTATTCTAATTCATTCAATACAAAATTTTTATTTGGGAAAATGGTTATTTATTTATATATATATATATATATATATATATATATATATAGATAGATAGATAGATAGATAGATAGATAGATAGATAGATAGATAGATAGATAGATAGATAGATAGATAGAATATATATATATATATATATAAAACCATCTTCTGAAATTCGAATTTGGTACAGAATTAATTCGAAATCGAATTAGAATAAAAGATTAGAATAGAATATATTATTTTTTTTAATTCTGTTCTTTTCTATTATTTTTTATTCTATTCTAATCTTTTCTATTGGAATTCGATTTAATTCTGTACGAAATTCTAATTTCAGAAGATGATCCCGAAAACGAATTGCAATGAATTTAACTAAACAAATTTAGTTAGATAATGAATCGAAACGAAACAAATTTTTTCATCCTGCACATGTCTACTAATAATAATAAATAACAATAATAATAATAAAAACTTTTTATTATTATTATTATTTATTATTAATTTGTTCAGTTCCATTTGTTTAGATACGGCATTTGTTATTTCGGATAATTTGTAACTTCAGGTAAATTGTATTCGTTACATTCACTAACAGCCAAATTTGAAAGGAAATTACACTACCCATAATGTAATAGTTCGTTATTATTAGTTAGTTATTTAGGTATTCTTTCAAATTTTCGGATTTTCGTTCTTATTTTGGGATTTTCTAATTTATGATCTTTCTAATTTACATATTGCGATCATAAAGAATGGCCCGAAAAATGAAAAGAAAAACCCCAAAAAATCAAAAAACAAATTAAACGAAAACTGTTTTTTGTCTGTTTTTATGTCTACTATAAAGGTCTAGGAAGCACAAAATGTTGGTAAAACATTCATTAAAGTAAATTTTATGGCACACAAATACAATAATTGACCCGATTTTTTCATACAATATAAAAGGTGAGGTCGCATCGAGTAAATAGATGTCCAACATGTCAAACCTTAAATTTTCATTTGCCCTTGAAATGGTGACAGACTTCAGTACCCTATATTTTCCATAGGCAAAACTTTAAAAGCCCCCTATAAGTCATCAGTTTAGTGTTACAGAGGAGGTCTGGTGCTAGAATGATTGTTCTCACTCCGACGTGCACAGCGATATGCAACATATGTATTGCCATCAGCGTTTTCATGCATAGGCGCCCCTCTCGCACTTTGAATGCCAATTACTCAGTCATGCAACACTGTACCAAAACAACATTTTTACCATTTTTTTTCATATAAATAGAGCTTTCTTTTGGTGGTATTTAATCACCACTGTTTTTTGCGACATAGGTGAAAATATAAGTGAAGATATTTTGAAAAAAAAAAAAACACTTTTTTTAGTTTCTATAATAAAATTTTCCAAATAGGTAATTTTTGTTCATAAAGTTGGACCAACATTTATACTGCTACATATCTTTGGTAAAAATAACCCAAAAAGGTGGATATTATTTGACCTGTGTGAAAGTTAAAGACTCTACAAGCTATGGTGCAAATTATTGAAAACTGATCACACCTGATGCACTGATGGCCTATCTCATCTCTTGCGGCCCTGACATGTCAGGAAAGTACAAATACCCCCCAAATGAGCCCTTTTTGGAAAGTAGACATTCCAAGGTATTTAGTAAGAGGCATGGCAAGTTTTTTGAAGTTTTTTCCCACAATTCTTGGGAAAATTAAGAAATTATTATTTTTGTTTTTACACAATATTTTCATAATAACAAGTTATTTCTCACACACAGCATATGCATACTTTCAAGTACACCCCAAAATACATTCAGTTACTCCTCCTGAGTATAGCGATACCCCATGTGTGGGACTTTTTCGTAGCCTGGCAACATAGAGAGGTCCAACATGTAGAGAGCATCATCAGGCGTTCTAGGAGCATAAATTAAAATTTCCTAACGACCTATCACACTTTTGAAGGCCCTGGAGTAGTGATGGACGAACTTCCGACGGGACGTTTCGCCAAAAGTTCGCAAACCGCAAAGTTTGCGGCAGCCCTCTTTGACTTTAATGGCAGGCGAATCTTAAAAACCTCCAGGTCATATTTTCAGCCACAAAATACTTACTAGCTGTGCAAACATAGTCCCACCACATGGACACCGACATAACAAAAGTATTAAGTGAATCTGGGATCGACAACGACAAGCATTCTTTTTTTATCTGTGAAATTTTGACAATTCAGGAGCGCATGAAGGCCATAGAAGAGATAGCAAGGTCAGGCCAGGCTATGAAGGGGGTGCAGGAGATGATCAGTGCCACAATCAGGGCAGCGCAGTCCTGTGCCAGTGTCCTAGTGTGCCAACCTGTGCTTGAGCCCCTCCCTCTGCCCGGCCCTTACCCCCACCTATGCAGGGCTCCACTGCGGTGGTCCGGAGTAGGGATGAGCTTCGTGTTCGAGTTGAACGTACGTTCGACTCGAACATTGGCTGTTCGGGCGTTCGGCGAATTCCGAAAGTTTTGGCCGTTCGCGTCAAAATTCGAGTGGCGCGCGCGCGGACCACAATGCACTGCAGTGGCGCAGTGCATTGCTGCCTCATGATTGGCCAAGCATGCACTGTGACCCCGCATGCTTGGCCAATCGCAGCGCCAGCAGCGAGGAGAGCCATGATTGGCCACAGGCATCCTGCCTGTGGCCAATCATAGCTCAGGCTGTGTAGTGCACGCCCCACACTATATAAGGCCGCCTTTGAGGCGGCCTCGTGTAGTGTGTTAGCATCTGAAGCAGTGGGTGTTCTGTGTACCTTCAACACAGTTACACACCAATCGTTTTTGGCTGATTTCCTATCTTGCTGCTGTGTAGTGGTTGTTGTCTGTGCCCTGACCGCAGTATACACCACTATATTCACCTCACCTATATAGCTAGTGATCTAGCTTTAACCACTTAACAACTGCCCATTGCCGATTAACGGCTTCAGGGCGGTTGTTTAACTCTGAGAGGCCGTTAATTAACGGCCTCCCAGAATTCTGCTCTGGGGCGCGCACTCGAGAGCATCCGTGACCGCACTCGAGAGCATCCGTGACCGCCGGGTCCACAGGACCTGGCGCATCACGGATCACAGTAAACGGCCGCTCATAGCGGCTGTTTACCACGTGATCGCTCCGTCAAATGACGGAGTGATCACTTGTAAACAAACCGACGACATGTTATGACACCGGTTCCTCCCTCCCCTCTCTGTACCGATCGGTACAGCGGAGGGGAAAGAGATCGGTGTCAGCAGCGATGTGGGCTGCATCTGCAGTGCCCACATCGCTGCTCACCGAATTTAACCCCTCAATTCCCTGCCAATACTCTGCAGTACCCTGCCATTACTCTGCAGTACCCCGCCATTACTCTGCAGTACCCCGCCATTACTCTGCAGTGCAGTACCCTGCCATTACTCTGCAGTACCCGCCATTACTCTGCAGTACCCCGCCATTACTCTGCAGTGCAGTACCCTGCCATTACTCTGCAGTACCCCCCATTACTCTGCAGTAACCCCCATTACTCTGCAGTACCCTGGAGTACCCCCCAATACTCTGCAGTACCCTGCTATTACTCTGTAGTACCCCGCCAATACCCCGCCAATACTCTGCAATACCCTGCCATAAATTGCCATACCCAGCCATACTCGGAGATACCCAGCCATACTCGGTGATACCCTGAAATACCCAGCCATAGACGCCCCCCACCCCTCACCGCCCTCCGGTGCTTCTACCAACTCGCCAGTACGATCAAAGCCAGAATCTTTTTTTTATTTTTTATTTCAGGCTTCCCAGCCTAGAGGTGAGATGTGGGGTCATATTGACCCCCAGATTTCACTGTAAAGAGGACCTGTCACCCCATATTCCTATTACAAGGGATGTTTACATTCCTTGTAATAGGAATAAAAGTGATCAAAAATATATTTTTGGGGAAAAAAATTTCAAACTAAAATAAATAAAGTAAAATGAACAATAAAAAAAAAAAAAAAAAATTAAAGCGCCCATGTCCCCATGTGCTCGCATGCAGAAGTGAACGCATGCGTAAGCCCCGCCCACATATGAAAACGGTGTTCAAACCACACATGTGAGGTATCGCCGAGAACGTTAGAGCGAGAGCAATAATTCTAGTCCTAGACCTCCTCTGCAACTCAAAACATGTAATCAGTAAAAAAAAAATTAAAGCGTCGCCTATGGGGATTTTTTAAGTAGCGACGTTTGGCGCCATTCCACGGGCATGTGCAATTTTGAAGAGTGACATGTTTGATATCTATTTACTCAGCATAACTTCATCTTTCACTTTATGCAAACATTGGGCTAACTTTACTGTTTTTTTTGTTTGTTTTTTAAGCACAAAACTGTTTTTTCCCCCCAAAAAACGCGTTTGAAAAATTGCTGTGCAAATACCGTGTGAGATAAAAATTTGCAACGACCACCATTGTATTCTCCAGGGTCTTTGCTAAAAAAAAATATATATATAATGTTTTGGGGTTCTCTGTAATTTTCTAGCAAATAAATGATGATTTTTACATGTAGGAGAGAAATGTCAGAATTGTCCTGGGTGCTCCAGAACGCCTGATGACGCTCCCTGCATGTTGGGCCTCTGTATGTGGCCACGCTGTGTAAAAGTCTCACACATGTGGTATCGCCGTACTCGGGAGTAATAGCAGAATGTGTTTTGGGGTGTAATTTGTGGTATGCATATGCTGTGTGTGTGAAATAACCTGATAATATGACAATTTTGTGAAAAAAAAAAAAAAAAGGAAATAGGCCGTCAGTACTTCAGGTGTGATCAATTTTCAGATATTGGCACCATAGCTTGTGGACTCTATAACTTTCACAAAGACCAAATAATATCCACCAATTTGTACTTATTTTTACCAAAGATATGTAGTAGTATGAATTTTGGCCAAAATTTATGAAGAAAAAATGACTAATCTGCTAAATTTTATAACAGAAACAAAGAAAAATTCATTTTTTCGCAGAATTTTCGGTCTTTTTTCTTTTATAGCACAAAAAATAAAAAACTGAGAGGTGATTAAATACCACCAAAAGAAAGCTCTATTTGTGTGAAAAAAAGGACAAACATTTCCTATAGGTCCAGTGTTGCATGACTGAGTAATTGTCATTCAAAATGTGAGGGCACCGAAAGCTGAAAATTGGTCTGGTTATTAAGGGTGTTTAAGTGCCCAGTGGTCAAGTGGTTAATAATAGAGCTTGCAGTCAGTAGTGTTAGGAGATAGTGCGTGCTGTCTGCGTGCTCTGTACCCAGTACATACCGCTATAATATAGGGCAGGCCCCTACTTTCAAACATCCAACTTACAAACATCTCCTACTTTCAAACGCAAGGAGACAGCAGCAAGTGAGATGAAAAAAGATGGACGACAAAACAAATTATACAGGGGTGATAACCCTTCCCTATGTTTTCCAAAAAGCTTTAAAATAGTTTTTTTGACTGGAGCTACACTTTAAAAATGTACCAGTTGAAAATTACAAACAGATTCAACTTAACACAACAAACCTACACAGTCCCTGTCTTGTTTGCACCGCCTGTATACTGCTGTTCTGAGTATATAGGGCCTGGGGGCCACACGCATTTCCTTTTTGTAATATGGGTACGGGGTTCCCCTTAATATGCGTACAAGACCCAAATAGGCTGGTAATGGGCAGGGAGGGCTACCCATGCCATTTTTCTGAATGATTTTCAACCATATTACAGGAACCAGATATAACATTAAAACCGCAAGCAGTTTTAATGGTGTTATTTCCGTTTAATGTCATTTTGTGCAGGGACTGTTCTAAACACGGGAAACACGTGGCACTTCACAGGCATACTACAGACACCCCCCAGGCACCATATTTAAAGGAATATTTCACTTTTTTTTTTTCACTTTAATCGTCATTAAAATCAGTGCTCCCGCCAAAACGGCCGTTTTTAAAACTTTTTTTTGCAGTGACCCATGTCCCCTGAGGCAGGAGGCAGGTCCCCAAACCCTTTTTAGGACACTACCTTCCATATTAGCCGTTAAAATTAGCACTTTCCATTTCGAACGTTCGAGTCCCATAGACTTCAATGGGGTTCTAACGTTCGTACCGAACGCGGGGGTCGTTCGCAAGTTCTGGTGCGAACCGAACCGGGGGGTGTTCGGCTCATCCCTAGTCCGGAGGTGCCAGTCCAGTGCTGATCCTCAGCCATGGTGCTGGCACTGCCTGCTGATTGGCTTCTCTGCTGCTATCTCCCTCACTGTCTGAAACCAGCACCGTGATAGAGACTGAGCACTGACACCAGCACTGTGATAGAGAGCACTGACACCAGCACCGAGATAGAGAGCACTGACACCAGCACCGAGATAGAGAGCACTGACACCAGCATCGTGATAGAGAGCACTGACACCAGCACCGTGATAGAGACTGAGCACTGACAGCTTCAGCGGAATTCCGTCGGAAAAAACCTTCAGCGGTTTATTTGGACGGGATAACCGATCCATTAGACTCGTATGAGAAAATGCAACGTAAAGGAGGGGAAGGCAATGGCTCTCTGTATTAAAGGAAGATGCCTCAATACCAAAATAGCCTTCACCTACCATCTACACACAAAATAAAAAATTCTGTGCCGCTCTGACGAGGGAGGAGTGGTATTGCAGACTTAACAATATAGTAAAAATTGAAGAACTCATCAGTATCTCGCATGAAAAGATATCTAAATTCACATCAACCTGGTACAGTTGGCAACACTTTAAAACAAATCTGCATATTCAATGAATATGTGATGATTCCTTCTTGTTACATCCATTCTACTGAATTTGATACATACAAATACTTTGCATGTTGTCTCTTCTTCCAGTCCCTAACACCAGACTTTAACAGACCTTCCATCTCACCTTGTAATAAATGATTAACTCCATTATGCTCTCAATTAGCCGAGGAGATATAGGGATATCTGGAACCCCACTCCACCATCCCTCTTCCCCCTTCTTCACCTCCTACTTTTTTCTCCTTTTTTTCCCTTACCTTTCTACTTCTTCCTAATCTCCTTATAATAATAATTATAATAATATAAAATAAAATAAGCACACAATTTTCTACAGCCAACGGCTATCTCTGAAAATTGACATTTTATGATTATATATCGGAACTAACTAACCAAATACCATCTATGGTCATTTT
Organism: Lithobates pipiens; assembly: GCF_037356315.1. Taxonomy (NCBI): domain Eukaryota; kingdom Metazoa; phylum Chordata; class Amphibia; order Anura; family Ranidae; genus Lithobates; species Lithobates pipiens. The sequence continues at coordinate 499,681,530 of NW_027507718.1, read as the reverse complement.
TATCAAGATAATATTACATGGAGCTGCTCTGATTTGTAAACGAATATTCTCTATTATATGCTATTTGTAATCCTACTAAAGTTTATGTGTTTCAATTAGCAGTCTGTTAATGCATGCTGTATTGATGTCATGATGTGAGATACTGTGAAATACTTAATAAAAATTTATGAAAGAAAAAAAAAAGAATTCGGAACCCCCAATCTATTTACAACCTCTCCTGAATGATTTAACTTGACAGATAGTAACCCACGTTTACAACATCAGTTTTGCTGCATTCACATGCCGCATTTAGCGGCGTTTTGCCGTGTTTGCATTTAGAAGCATTTCTAAAAAAAAAATAAAAATTAAATACTTTTTTTTTTAAATGGGCAAAAACCGAAAAACTCCTATAAACAAAACATTTTAAACGCGGGTTACCGCGTTTAGCTGCGTTTGGCGTCTGAAACGTTGGAAACTTCGGCATCTGAACTAATTTTTGTTGCCTTCAGAAAAAGGCCTATAAACGCAACTGCCTAAAAACGTCAGTAAAGGAACCTGTGCACATAGGATAACATTGGATGAGTTCAGGGGCAGCTGAAAAAAGTGTCTAACTGCCTCTGAACATCCGTTTAGCAGCAGCAAGGTACATGAGGCCTTATAGTGTTATATTCTTTCTATTCTATTCTTTTCCTTTCTATTGTCTATTCTACTCTATTCTTTTTGAAATCTATTCAAATTCAAATTTATTCTATTTGAAATTCGAATTTCAGAAGATGATTATATTCTTTCTATTCTATCGTTTTTTCTATTCTATTTTTTTTTCTTTTCTATTCTAGTTAATTCAATTCTTTTAGTTTTTATTCTATTCTAATCTATTCTTTTCTATTCAAATTTTGGGAAATGGTTATATTCTTTCTATTCTATTCTATTGTTTTTAATTCTATTCTTTTATTTTCTATTCAAATTCAAATTTAAATGTATTCTATTTGAAATTTTAATTTCAGAGGATGGTTATATTCTTTTTATTTTATTATTTCTATTCTTTATTCTATTCCTTTATTTTCTATTCTATTTTATTCTGTTTTATTTTATATTTTATTTTGTTCTGTTTTACTTTATTCTTTTAGTTTCAATCCTACCCTTTTTTTCTATTCTATTTCTTTCTATTCTTTTATTTTCTATTCTCTTCTTTCCTATTCTATTCTATTTTCTATTCCTTTATTTTCTATTCTATTTTATTATCTTCAGAAATTCGAATTCGATTAGAAAACTATTAAAATTTGATTTGCAAACTGAATTTGATAACTATTGAAATTCAAGTTTTGTCCCAAATTTTTATTTGTCATTTTGGATTCCTTAAATTCGTTACTACCGTTTCCCCAAAAATAAGCGCGATTGCCGAAACGCATCGAGTATATAAGCTGTATATGTATACTATGTACTTTTAGTATTATAACAAACATGTTTATGGTCAAGTTATGGTTCATGATGGTTTTTATATATATTTATTCATGACTATGTCTGTGAAACTCAAATGAAATCTTCATTAATTTATTATACTTATTTGTTTCGACTTCTATGAACAACTCATTTAAAGTCCCATGGGCTAACTTGTTTTGTATTATATGTATTATAGGGATGGAGTTGTTTCATATTAAGAGATAGTATTCAGACCACCCTCTTCTTTAACGTGATTGTTGTTGATGGCTGCAATATAAGCCCTACCCTGAAAATAAGACCTACACAGACTTTAACTAGGGCTTATTTGGGAGGTAGGGCTTATATTGCAGCCATCACACTAGGTCTTATTTTCGTGAAAACAGGGTATTGTAATTCTGAAATTCGGAATGGGATGAACCACACATGTCTAGTTGGTATCACTCTGTATGGGACCGGAAACGGCACTACAGAGGAGTCGTCGGCTTATGGGGCTCTCGCTTCCTACTACAGCTCCAACTTTACAAGTAATTCCTCTGCATTGCACCCCACCCCAGACGTTAACCTCTTTCCTGTCTAGTCTAGTATTATCAATGATCACTATTAGTGGCACTGGAGATGTCAGTGGCAGTTAGTCTGTTCCCACAAAGTGTCAGTTAGTGTCAGATTTATGGCCCCGCCCAGCAACAATAGATCCTCACAAAAATAATAAACACCTCAGTAACAACAGATCCCCCTAGAAACAATAAACTCAACCGCAATAATAGACCCCTCCCAGCAACAATAGATCTCTCAAGCAACAATAGACACCCTAGAAACAGTAGATCCCATCAGAAAGTTTAGATCCCCAGCAACAATAGACCCCCCACCAGTAACAGTAGACCGACCAGCAACAATATATCCCTCAGCAACAATAGACCAACCCATTAACAATAGCAAAAATAGACATCCAGCAACAATAGATCCCTCAGCAAAAACAAACCCATCCATTACAATACACACCAACCAACGACAACAGATCCCCCAGCAGCCAACATTGATAGCCCCCCCACTTCCTGCAGCAAGCAACAATAGACCTTCCTTAACAGTAGATCTCCCCAGAAACAATATACCCTGCAACAATAATATACACCCTTAGCAAAAAAATATCAACAACAACAGACCCCCCAGCAACAATAGACCCACCCTCATCAACAATACATCTCATCTAACAACAATAGATCCCCCAGAAGCCAGCATCAATAGCCCCTCCTGCAGCTAGCAACCATATACCCTCCCCTAATGTAGCCTTCCCGTCTCCATAGCATTGGAGGGCGGAAGCAACCTCAAACGTCACTTCCGCCCAATGCTCTTAAAGGGGACATTTTTTTTTTTCTTCAAATTACTTTTATTTATTTTTTTAATTGCACTTTTGTGTAAATATGAGATCTGAGGTATTTTTGACCTCACATCTCATATTTAGGAGGTCCTGTCATGCTTTTTTTCTATTACAAGGGATGTTTACATTTCTTCTAATAGGAATAAAAGTGACCCAAACATTTTTCTTTTAAAAGGACTGTGTAAAAATAAAAAGTTAAATAAATAAGAAAAGAAAAAAAAAAATTAAAGCGCCCCAGTCCACATGCAGAAGGGAACGTATACGTGAGTCACGCCCGCATCTAAAAATGGTGTTCAAACCACACATGTGAGGTATTGGTTAGAGCGAGAGGAATAATTCTAGCCCCAGACCCCCTCTGTAACTCTAAACATGTAACCTGTAGAAATTTTTAAATGTCGTCTATGGAGATTTTTAAGGGCAAAAGTTTGTCGCCATTCCATGAGCGGGCGCAATTTTGAAGCGTGACATGTTGGGTATCAATTTACTCAGCTTAACATTATCTTTTACAAAATAAAGAAAAAAATGTTTACAAAAAAAGTGTGCTTGTAAGACCGCTGTGCAAATACGGTGTGAAATAAAGTATTGCAACAACCACCATTTTATTCTCTAGAGTGTTAGGAAAAAATATATAATGTTTGAGGGTTCTAAGTAATTTAAAGCAAAAAAAAAAGATTTTAACTTGTAAACACTGAGTCTGAAAAACAGGCCCAGTCCCTAAGTGGTTAATGCCTAAACTGCTGGCAACAAAAGTGAGTAAACCCCTCGCGTTGGGGGCCAAAGCATCAATATTTTGTGTGCCCACCATTATTTTCAAGCACTGCCTTAACCCTCTTGGGCATGGAGTTCACCTGAGATTCACAGTTTGCCACTGGAGTCCTCTTCCACTCCTCCATGATGACATCACGGAGCTGGTGGATGTTAGAGACCTTGCGCTCCTCCACCTTTCGTTTTAGGATGCCCCACAGATGCTCAATAAGTCCATCATCTTTACCCTCAGCTTCTTTAGCAAGGCAGTGGTCATTTTGGAGGTGTGTTTGGGGTCGTTATCATGTTGGAATACTGCCCCGCGGCCCAGTCTCCGAAGAGAGGGGATCATGCTCTGCTTCAGTATGTCACAGTACATGTTGGCATTCATGGTTCCCTCAATGAACTGTAGCTCCCCAGTGCCGGCAGCACTCATGAAGCCCCAGACCATGACACTCCCACCACCATGCTTGACTGTAGGCAAGACACACCTGTCTTTGTACTCCTCACCTGGTGGTCCCCACACACGCTTGACACCATCTGAACCAAATAAGTTTATCTTGGTCTCATTAGACCACAGAACATGGTTCCGGTAATCCATGTCCTTAGTCTGCTTGTCTTCAGCAAACTGTTTGTGGGATTTCTTGTGCATCATCTTTAGAAGAGGCTTCCTTCTGGGATGACAGCCATGCCGACAAATTTGATGCAGTGTGTGGAGTATGGTCTGAGCACTGACAGGCTGAACCCCCACCCCTTCAACCTCTGCAGCAATGCTGGCAGCACTCTTACGTTCAATTTCCTAAAGACAACCTCTGGATATGACGCTGAGCACGTGTACTCATCTCCTTTGGTCGACCATTGCGAGGCCTGTTCTGAGTGGAACCTGTCCTGTTAAACCGCTGTATGGTCTTGGTCACCATGCTGCATCTCAGATTCAGGGTCTTGGCAATCTTCTTATAGTCTAGGCCATCTTTATGTAAAGCAACAATTCTTTTTTTTCAGATCCTCAGAGAGTTCTTTGCCATGAGGTGCCATGTTGAACTTCCAGTGACCAGTATGAGAGAGTGAGAGCGATAACACCAAATTTAACACACCTGCTCCCCATTCACACCTGAGACCTTGTAACACTAATGAGTCAAATGACACTTGGGAGGGAAAATGGCTAATTAGGCCCAATTTGGACATTTTCACTTAGGGGTGTACTCACCTTTGTTGCCAGCGGTTTAGACATTAATGGCTGTGTGTTGAGTTATTTTGAGGGGGCAGCAAATTTATACTGTTATACAAGCTGTACACTCACTACTTTACATTGTAGCAAAGTGTCATTTCTTCAGTGTTGCTACATGAAAAGATATAATAAAACATTTCCAAAAATGTGGGGGGTGTACTTACTTTTGTGAAATGCTGTACATTCAGTGCTAGAAGTCCCAAATCTGCATATCACCGCATTCCTGCTGAAAAAAGCCCCACATGTATATACTGTACGTACAGAGTTTGCAATTGTTGGCGTTTCCGTAGGTTCGGAAGGGTGTGCACAGCGTTTTGTCTTGTTATATTCAGGCAAAATTATTTCATGGATGACTGAGAAGGAAAGGGCAACCTCAAAAGAAAAAGTATTCTCGCTGACAGCTCCAGGAAACGTGACTCCAGGACAGCCGCTAGTCCCGCCGCCATGCAAGAATCTTGGCTCCGCTTCCTGTAAATAGTGGCGCCTTAAATTACAGCCCTATAAAAACATTTAAGAAAGTGGAAAAGTTAAATGAAATATAAAAATATTGTAATAAAAGTCTGGAGCTCCGTCAGAGTTGGGCGCTGGCACAGCAGTTTTTGGAAATTATTTATGGTGTTAATAGTTGTTTTCAGCTCAGATTATTGGATGGAGGCCTGGAGAATGCATTTTATGGTGCACACTGCGCAACGCTTTCAGGAACTCTTATCTCAGATCTAACCTGGAGAACACTGAAAGGTTGTATTCAGGGGAAGAAAAAACTGAATATGTCATCACTGGAAGTAGGGTATTTTGGTATTACGTCCTCAGCTCTGTTTCTGCTGGGACTTGCAGTTCTTCACTTTTGGGAGGGTCACATAATCCCCCAAAATTGAAGGAGTACAAGTCCCAGCATGAACCCCTGATATCTAAGAATGTGACTCCCCCCTAAAAGTGATGGACTACAAGTCCCAGTATGAACCCCTGATATCTAAGAATATGACTCCCCCTAAAAGTGATGGACTATAAGTCCCAGTATGAACCCCTGATATCAAAGGATGTGACTCCCCCCCCCCAAAATGATAGAATACAAGTCCCATCATGAACTTCTGAGAGGTTCATGCTGGGACTTGCAGTTATTCACTTTTGGGAGGGTCACATTATCCCCAAAATTTAATGACTACAAGTCCCAGTATGAACCCCTGATATCTAAGAATGTGACTTCCCCCTAAAAGTGATGGACTACAAATCCCAGTATGAACCCCTGATATCTAAGGATGTGACTCCCCTCTAAAATTTATGGACTACAGGTCCCAGCATGAACCCCTGATATCAAAGGATGTGACTCCCCCCCCCCCAAAATGATAGACTACAAGTCTCAGCATGAACTTCTGAGTTTCACTTTTGGGAGGGTCACATAATCCCCAAAATCAAATGACTACAAGTCCCAGCAGGAACCCCTGATATCTAAGGATGTGACTCCTCCCTAAAAGTGATGGACTACAAGTCCTAGCATGGGCCCCTGATATCTAAGGATGTGACTCTCCCCCCCCAAAAAAATTATGGACTACAAATCCCAGCATGAACTCTTGAGATCTAATGGTGGGACCCAATAGATTTCACAGGTTCATGTTGGGACCTGTAGTTCTACACTAGTTGGGGGGCGTCACATCTTCAGCTCTGAAGGATCATGCTGGGACCTGTAGTCCTTCACTTTTGGGGGGTTACATCCCCCAAAAGTGAAGGGCTACAAGTCCCAGCATGAGCCCCTGAGACCTAAGGATGTGTCCTTCTCCCATCCATTCAAGGGTGTCATCCTCTCTGCAGTCAGTGCCTCATGACATGCATGGTGTTCCTTCCATTCCCGGCGCCCGGCCTCACCTCTGAGTATTGAGAGTTTCTCTCAAAATCCTGGCAGTTCCCTTCCCTCTGAGAGTGCCGCCGGAGAAGATTGAGGAGAAGGTGGGTGGAGCTAAAGCATTAGGCGCGGAGGAGGTTGCTCTAAAGGGTCTCGGCCTTGCTCTGTGGTGACGTCACTGGTTGATAGACAACCTAGCAGCCAGTTCAGGCAGTGTAGAGCCAGTGGTGGAACAAAGTAAAACAGGTCTCGGCTGGCCAGGACAAGTACTGTCAGTGAGTGAAGTGGTGATGCAGTGGCTTTTTTCTGGGGACATCAGATCGACCCGAGGGGGGGGGGAGGGTGTTGTGGTTGTGTCAGTTTCATTCTGGGACATTGTATTGTTCTGGAATGAAGGTGCTCGGGGCAGACCTGAAAAATGCGGGACCGTCCTGGGAAATGCGGGACTGTCCCGGGAAATGCGGGACTGTCCTGGGAAATGCGGGACTGTCCCGGGAAATGCGGGACTGTCCCGGGAAATGCGGGACTGTCCCGGGAAATGCGGGACTGTCCCGGGAAATGCAGGACTGTCCTGGGAAATGCGGGACTGTCCCGGGAAATCCAGGACACATAGTCACCCTAGCTGGAAAAGTATTTCTATCTGTAGAGAGAAAAACACAATTTTGCGCCTCTGTGTAACCTTTCTTTACATCTGAACTCCAGCCTTCCCTTCAGTCTTGCATAGTTGTACTGGCTCCTCTCCTGTATTGTAATGGCTTACTCTGATTTCACTGCACACTGTGAGAGTCTCATAGTGTGCAGTAGAAGCGGCAGTAATTTAAATCAGAGCCCGCCTCCTTTCTTAGCTGGAGGACATCCGTCACTTGGCTCTTTCCTCCCCAGCCAAACTGTCCCCGGTCCATCACTTTCATTCACTAGATTTCAGTTCTTTTAATCATGGAGGTTCAGCATCCCATGTGGGCAATCAACCTAGGAACACCCACTTCTCCAGACCAACACCCACCCATCAAGGCATTTTGAAATTTGGATGACTCCTCCCAAGAGCCAGCCCACTGCTTGCATCACGGCAAGTGAGTCTTGAAAAAGTAGAAAGGGAAGATGGTTATAACGTTTTCAGGAAGCTCTGTACAGTGCCCTGCAGGCCCCTCCCACCTGCTATAATCTGCCTGTATTGCATAGAGAAGCACAGAGACATAGTGATAACACTAAAATAATAGTATGTCATGAAAACAGAACGGTTTCAGTTAAAAATTGTCAACAGCATGTTGATGAGGGGACACAGGAGGAACCAGCGAAGGCCACACAAACAGATTAAATCTAAGCTTTTGAGGACTTGTATTTAGTCTGACAGGATCTGCCTTCATGGATGTTGAGGTGCATTGGGGGTGATTTACTAAGAAGAAGGCGCTGCACCAGTTCATTCATTAATTGGTGCACCGGAAAAAGTAATTAATCGAACGTGCGAACCGGCAATAATAAATACCCGCATATGTAAACTGCAACTGGCGCTAGGGTAACTGCGGTTTTCTCATTGATAATAGCGCCCAATAAAATTGGTTAATTTCATCTCATTGGATGTATCTTGTTAGGCAATTAGTAGGTGTACTCAGTTAATTAATAGAGATAGCCTTCGCGCTACTAAATAAAATAGGATAGTCCTACGTGTAATAAATAGTAAAAAATGGATCAAAGTAGGAAAAAGTAGCTAAAATGTGCTAATAACGTGTAAACAGTGCACTAAAAGTATATATAAAATATCATAGATAATAAAGTGCCCCAAGTGGTAAAGATCAGTGAATATACACGTTTGAAATACACATAAAGTGCTAAATATATGCAGCAGGCTCTAATAGTATTCACATAATACTAAATAAACAAATAGAGTACATAGTGATCCTGCGCAAAAAGTGTGTATAATAAATTATATAAAAATAAAGAAATCAATATATACAATAATAAGTGATTTAAGGCAAAACGGAATATGTCCCTGGTAAGGCTCCATGCCCACTGAAGCTCAAAAAAGCTTTTTCTGGACGCCAGATTACTGACAGAAAATGCTAGTTGAAAAACTTGCTTTTAACAGCGTTTTGTACTAGCATTTATGGGCATTTATTAGCGTTTATGGGCGTTTTCAATAAAAATACACAGAGGACACTCCAAAAATCCCACAGTGCATTCCAAACTCCCACAATGCATTGAAAAAATAGAATGCCGAACACTAATTATGCACGTTTATGAGCGTTTATAAGCGTTTATCGGCGTTTATCAGTGTTTGTCGTTTTTTGGCGGTGAAGAACTGCACTTTGAACGCAAATTTCTGGCATTCAGAAAAAAACCCCCCATAAACTCCACTGCTCATTAAAGCTAAAAAACGACCATGTGTGTATGGACACATTGGCTAACATAGAGTGAAGTTTATGGGCCGCCCAAACTCCAACTGCAGTTTATGAGCTCTAGTGTGCATGGAGCCTTATAGTCCTAAATGATATAGAAAGTATGCACCATCTCATCACCCTGCACCACCCTTTTGATGCTAATCTCATTCCTATCACTGAGCCCTTCCTGCGCTGAGGGGAAGTGACATCAAGAGCCCAGGCACTGAAGGAGGCAGACTACGAGGGACCCCCTAGCAACAGGCATTTAGAGGTGAGTTAAAAAAAAACGTTTCCACGTGCGCCCCCTAGTGGCCGTTTATGTTACCGACATAACATAACGGAAAATCGCGCAGCCGAGCCATGCTGCCGCAGTACAACTGCGTGGCTGGTCGGCATGCGCTCAAATCAGAGTCAATGGCTTGGTGTTTTGGCCAGCTTATTTAGCTAAGATAAATTCCCGAAATATGTTCTGTCTGGGGTACTTGAGGACTGAGGATGAGAAGCACTGCGCTAAAATGGAAAATTGAATACTTACCTCTCTGTAATTTTCCTTTCCTGGTGCCTATCCATGGCAGCATACACACAATCCATTCATATGCTATCATGAAGGAACCAGGAAAGTAGCTTTTAGACAAATCACACCTTTTTTTGACTTGTCGTGACAAATGCATTACTTAGATTGAGCATGCATCTGCAAAACAAATTAACAAAACACATCAAACATAAAAATTTGCTACAAATTTTATTGGTCAACAAAACAGGACCTGGAAAAGAGCAAGGAAAGCAAAACACACATGTATGTTAATTTGAGACACTAACAGAGTATGGTTTTGAGGTCTGACCATTTTGCAGAGGAAATTAAAAGGACTGTGCACAGAAACGGACAGTCTCTTAAGGATTTAAACAATTATTAGTCATAACATCTTGAGGAAGATTTTGCAAAATAAGGCAGCACAGACAATTCAATCAAAGTGAAAGGATGTCCTTAAATTGCTAACCCAAAAAACTCACTCTCTGAGCATGCCAAGACCAACACAAATGCATTTTGCACATGAAAAGCCACAGCAAAAAAACTAAGTCCCTGAGCATGCCCAGAACAGCCCAAATGCAGCTAGCACAAAATAATCAACCCTACTGTCCAGAATTAAGCACATCATCCAGCATGCTACAAAATTTCAGATGGGACAAACACTCCAAGGGGGCAAACAAAAAGCCTAACATTGGCAAAAGTTATACAACAAATACTATTGCAGTCTATGGGAACTGACTTGTTAATTTTGCTAGTCCCCTCTTGGCTGGCTTATATTCTAGTTATTGGCCTTAAAATGGGTATGAGGGTCCAGGTCCCACCCTGAGGGACATATATCAGTGTAATCAATTTGGACAACCCCAAAAACAAAACAAGGAGAAGTGCCTTTAAAAATGAAAGATTGCTTAAAAGCTAGTAACTTGGGGGGGGGGGGGGGGGGGCTTACTCTACCTGTAAAGTGGTGCATCTGTAGCATTTATCTAAAATGCTTATTCAAAGATGTACGGCTTTAGAGAAAACCTACAAATCTGCAAGATTTTAACACAAAACAAAAAATAGGCTGCCCCCCCAATACATGCAAGGCCATTTGGGTCTGTTAAGGCTTAAAATGAGAACCTGCATGTGAAAAAATCCACCCCAAACGTAAAAAATATTGTGCCCCTCCCACACACTAACAAACCCCTAGCCAAACACACAGCAAGCCAGCCCATGAAAGGATGCTTGGGGGCAGGAGGGGCTCGGACAAACCAAAAGTCACCTTGTTCCTGTATTCAGGGGGACAAGGGCCTCTTCCACACAACCCTAGGCTGGGGCTGTGGGGGGCTGCAGACAGGGGGGCTTTACAGAATGTGGAAAGCCCCTTTAAACTAGTGGGTACAAGGTGCTCTGTGGTTGGTATTGGGCTGAGACCAACATGCTCCAAAGGCAGCCAGCTATACTGAGTGCATGTGGCTTGTATGGTTCAGGAGGGGGTTGGGCGATTGCTCTTCTTGCCCCTTTCCTAGCTGGCCCTGTTGTATGCTCTGAAAAAGGATGTGGTTTGGATTGGTGAAGGCAGCTCACAGGCTTTGGAGAATAGAGTGGAGTGTGGAGTTCCCCTTTAAAAGCAAGTTTGCCCATGGAAATCATATGCATTAGAGTGGGAAGGTTAAATCCCCTTTTAGGAGGAGCTATAGGAGCGAGAATCTTTTTACATAATTTTAACAAGGTGCTTGTCACATGTTGGCAACGTAACACGCTAACATGACCTGTGTGCAAATCACCTTAAAAAAATACATAAAAGTGAACCAGCGTAAAAAAAAAAAAGACAAGTTTAGAGGTGTGCCCGTTCAACCCATGCAATTGCATGTACATTGCTTAACATTTACCGGCCGCACAGTGAACCAACGCATTTGAACAAGTGCAAGAGCCACTTGTGCATGTGCAGTGCTTGCATTGATCTCACACAGTTCTAAACGTACTTGCAAGCACAGCAGGCTTTCTCTGAAAAAGTTACTCTCTCATTCTATTTTGGGCATATTTGTTACTTGGGCAGCTATTACTGAACTTCCTCACATCACCCCATAATATTGGAACCTACATCTTCTTCTAATATTGAATTGAGGATGCCGTGTGCCAAGTTTGCCATAGTAAATGGGGGATTTGCGCTCTATTCCCGGCGCACTGTTTTGTAAATATGAAAATGTGCATTGCACCTCGCCGTGCACCTCTACTGATGGCACGCGGTTTTTGTAAATCACCCCCAATGTGTGTACTGAATGTAGGCAGACCATTCATCTGAAGGGGAAAAAGTGTCCCCAGAAAAGGAAGTGAGGGGAAATCTCTTGGATGGAGACTCAGAGAGCAGCTAAACCCAACAGGGCTTCTTACCTTCCCACACTGCCCAAAACTAGCAACAAAAAAAAAAAAGTTTTTGGAATAATAGATACACTTTACATCAAGAGCAGATACAAGAAAATCTAAGTAAAGTTTGCTTCTAAATCCATCCATCTGTCCTTCCATCCATCATCTATCTATCTATCTATCTATCTATCTATCTATCTATCTATCTATCTATCTATCTATCTATCTTCTATCAATCCATCCATCTGTTCATCCTTCCATCCATCCTCTGTCTGTCCATCCATCCTTCATCTGTCCATCCTTCCATCCATCTGTATCTCTGTCCATCCGTTGATCCATCCATCCATGCCCTGTTTGTCCATTCATCTTCTGTTCATCCATCTGTCAGTCCATCCTCTATCTGTCCAGCCATCCATCTTCCATTCATCCAACCATCCCTCAATCCATCCATCCTCCATCCATCCATCCATCCTCCGTTCATCCTTCCATCCATCCATCCATCAAGCCATCCATCCTCCATTAATCCATCCATCCATCAATCCATCCATCTTCCGTTCATCCTTCCATCCATCCATCCATCCATCCATCAAGCCATCCATCCTCTGTTCATCCTTCCATCCGTCCTCAATCTGTCCATCCAACTTCCATTCATCCTTTCATCCATCAATCCATCCTCCGTCTGTCCATCCATCCATCTGTCTCTCTGTCCATCCATTGATCCATCCATCCGTTCATCCATCCATCCTCTGTTTGTCCATCCATCTTCTATTCACCAATCTGTCAATCCATTCTCCGTCTATCCAGCCATCCATCTTCCATTCATCGATCCATCCGCCAATCCATTCATCCTTCCGTCCATCCATACATCAATCCATCCATCCTCCATCTGTCCATCCATCTTCCATTTATCCTCTCATCTATCTATCAATCCATCTATCCTCCGTCTGTCCAGCCATTCATCCTCCGTCCTTCCATCCATCTATCTGTCTGTTGATCCATTGATCCATCAATCCATCCACCCCATTTTTTGGGAATTTCAAGCAAAAAGTGTTACAGGAGACAGCCAGAGACTGCAGGCATGGTACAGGACACAACCAGACACTGAAGGCACGGTACAGGGAGAGAACCCCACTGGTCAGTACAAGAGGATACTGCCGTACAGTGTCTTCATACAGAGCCCCCCTGTTCTCTGCCTCAGCATCCAGCCAGGGAGAGCCTGGATCAAGTGCTCTGTGTGGCCGGGAGTCAGAGCTGGAGGAGGTGGGGATGGCACTGGGAGGAGGAGTTGGGGATGACACTGCCTGGAGGGGAGGAGTAGGCGGTCGGCTCCCAAGCGACATCACTTCCAGTAGCGATTTCTGGTATCGGAGAATTTTAGCAAGTACCGATACTCATGAAAATGGCTAGTATCGGCGCCGATGCCGATACCAGTATCAGTATCATTATCGGTGCATCCCTAATAAAATTATAGCCTGATCCTTTCTTTGTCAATGTGCAAATGTAAAAAATCAGCAGGGGATCAAATACTTTTTTCATATATATATATATATATATATATATATATATATATATATATATATTACACTATCTCAAAAAAGTGAGTACACCCCTCACATTTTTGTAAATATTTTCTTTTCATATGACAACACTGAAGAAATGACACTTTACTACAATGTAAAGTAGTGAGTGTACAGCTTGTATAACAGTGTAAATCCTCAAAATAATTCAACACACAGCCATTAATGTCTAAACCGCTGGCAACAGAAGTGAGTTCACCCCTAAGTGAAAATGACCAAATTGGGCCCAATTAGCCATTTTCCCTCTCTGGTATCATGTGACTCATTAGTGTTACAAGGTCTCAGGTGTGAGTGGGGAGCAGGTGTGTTCAATTTGGTCTTATCGCTCTCACTCTCTCATACTGGTCACTGGAAGTTCAACATGGCCCCTCCTGGCAAAGAACTCTCTGAAGATCGTAAAAAAATAATTGTTGCTCTACATAAAGATGGCCTAGGCTATAAAAGATTGCCAAGACCTTGAAACTGAGCTGCAGCACGGTGACCAAGACCATACAGCTGTTTAACAGGACAGGTTCCACTCAGAACAGTGTGAAAAAGAGTGGCTGACAACACAGCAACTATTAAACCCCGCGCCACTAAAATTAGTAATAAAAAATGTATGAAAAATTAAACAATGAAATAATCAATGAATCAAAATATGTGCTAAATGAAACACTGATAGCTGCTCCCTAGAAAAACAAGAAAAACCACTCAGAACAGGCCTTGCCATGGTCGAGCAAGGAAGTTGAGTGCACGTGCTCAGCGTCATATCCAGAGGTTGTCTTTGGGAAATAGACATATAAGTGCTGCCAGCATTGCTGCAGAGGTTGAAGGGGTGGTGGCTCAGCCTGTCAGTGCTCAGACCGTACGCCACACACTGCATAAAATTGGTCTGCATGTCTGTCATCCCAGAAGGAAGCCTCTTCTAAAGATAATGCACAAGAAAGCCCACAAACTGTTTTCTGAAGACAAGCAGACTAAGGACATGGATTACTGGAACCGTGCCCTGTGGTATGATGAGACCAAGATCAACGTATTTGGTTCAGGTGGTGTCAAGCGCGTGTGTGGCGGCAACCATGTGAGGAGTAAACAGTCAAGCATGGTGGTGGGAGTGTCATGGCCTGGGGCTGTATGAGTGCTGCGGGCACTGGGGAGCTACAGTTCATTGAGGGAACCATGAATGCCAACATGTACTGTGACATACTGAAGCAAAGCATTATCCCTTCCCTTCAAAAACTGGGCCGCAGGGCAGTATTCCAACATTATAACGACCCCAAACCCTCCTCCATGACGACCACTGCCTTGCTAAAGAAGCTGAAGGTAAGGGTGATGGACTGGCCAAGCATGTCTCCAGACCTAAACCCTATTGAGCATCTGTGGGGCATCCTCAAATGGAAGGTGGAGGAGAGCAAAGTCTCTAACATCCACCAGCTCCATGATGTCTTCATGGAGGAATACAAGAGGACTCCAGTGCCAACCTGTGAAGCTCTGGTGAACTCCATGCCCAAGAAGGTTAAGGCAGTGCTGGAAAATAATGGTGTCAACACAAAATATTGACACTTTGGGCCCAATTCGGACATTTTCACTTAGGACTATGCCATTGCAGTGCATTGCTGGCTCATGATTGGCCAAGCATGCACTGTGACCCTGCATGCTTGGCCAATCACAGTGCTGGCAGCGAGGAGAGCCATAATTGGCCACAGGTAGGATGCCTGTGGCAATTTATAGCTCATGGGGTTTAGTACACACCCCACACTATATAAGGCCGCCAGCTCGGCGGCCTTGTGTAGTGTGTTCCGGCGTGCAGGGAAAGAGCTAGATAGGCAGGGACAGTGTGTTCTTTTCTCAGGCATCTTAACGTTAAAGTGGTGTTGTGTGCCTCCAGCACAGTATACACCTGTATCTACCCTTTATTGATGTTTTTCTCTAATACAGGCATCTGCAGGTGTTAGTGGGTGTTGTGTACCTCCAGCAAAGTATACACCCGCATCTACCCTTTATTGCTGGTGTTCTATAATAAAGGCATCTGCAGGAGTCAGTGGGTGTTGTGTGCCTCCAGCACAGTATACACCTGAAAATACCCCTTATTGCTGTTGTTGTCTGTTGCATATCTTGCATACTAGCCTTTAAAATTAGCACTTTTGATTTTGAATGTTCGAGTCCCATAGACTTTAATAGGGTTCTAAAGATTGTACGAATTTTCAGTCCGTTCGAAGGTTTTGGTACGAACCGAACCAGGTGTTGAGTTATTTTGAGGGGACAGCAAATTTTCACTGTTATACAAGCTGTACACTCACTACTTTACATTGTAGCAAAGTGCCATTTCTTCAGTGTTGTCACATGAAAAGATATAATAAAATATTTACAAAAATGTGAGGGGTGTAGTCACTTTTTTGAGATACTGTGTGTATATATATATATATATATATATATATATATATATATATATATATATATATACAAATAAAAGGCATACGCTAAAAATAAGATGAATATAGTTCCTATTTAGTAACATAAAAGTGATCATATGCAACAAGGTGGGTTGATCAAAAATATAAAACCAGGAGTAGCTGGTGATCCAAGGGTTACTGTAGAGCTAATGAAAGGTCCTATTCAGGAGAAGAGCACAGTTTCAACAGTTTAATGACTTATACGGGGCCCGGTAGACTGCAGAACCAGTTACTGTGTTTCTAACTTGACAGCTTGAGACCTGGTTCACATTGGTGTGGTTTGACATGTCAAATCGGCGGCAATTGCCAGCATTGGCACCGTCCTAATCAGTGCGACGCCGCATTTGCGGCGCCGCACCGGTTGCAAAAATAAGTTTCTGTACTACTTTTTGTGATTTCAGGGTGAGATTTCCATTGACATCTGTGCTGAAACCGATGTAACAGACGTCTGTGAAATTGCAGCCAAAATCGGGACTGACAAGCGGGAGTGAAATAATGCGAGTTCAGCTGAACTCGCACGGCTTCATTCCCACAGCTCAGTGTGAACCTGGGCTTAAAGGAAGAGATGTATATTTGATTATGAGAATTGCAAAAATCTCCTGCAGTTCTCAAATCAATTCTCCTCTGTCACTTCTGAATAAGTTACCAATAATTTGTTTCTATAAATGGCAGTAACATTTTCCAGAAATGCTATGAAAAATTTTGCATTGCAGAATATCCTTTGAAGAAGAGAGGCATGTAATAATTTATTGGGGCTCAGGCTGGTGAGATGAAGCCGCCCTGCCGCTTGAGGCACGAGGGCATCTGAGGCTGAGAATTCTCGATGGGACTTGAGGGCAGGTGACCGGGGCTGCACAGTAAGCGTGTAGAATCACAGGAACACAGACGTCAAAGCTGCACTCCAGGCGGATAAAAAAAAGCTCCTATTTATTCTGTTTATGTATTTATTACAAATCATTAAAGATAATTTATCATCTGAATAAAAAAGATATTGCTGCAGCAATCTTCTGAACCTTCCTGTCATGGCCGAATTATAGGCTGACAGACAAAGCTGTGACAGTTTCTGATAATGCCATAGGGAAGTGAAGGGGGGTAAATACGTATGCTGGTGGGGCTGCTACCAAATTACACCTGCTGCTTTGATCTGCATTGCCAGGTTCAGTTTAATGAGGACCTGTTCTATGGAAGTTGTGCCCAAATAAAATGCAAGCACAGGACAAAGGAGCAGTCACTGGAATTGTCTGATGTCCTCCTGCACCCAGTGCCAAGATAAGGTCTTCCAGTGCCCAGGACTACAATGTGTAACTGGACCCCCACTCCTGCTGCTAATGCATGTTGTAGATCGGCATACCACCCTGCATACTATGGCACTCCCATTCTCCACCCCCTCATGTTTTGGCTGCCCCTAGTTAGCATTAAAGATGCACTGTGCATGCATAGCCATTTGCTTGCTTTCTAGCAGCTATGAGTGGATTCTCATGCGTGGTGTTTTTTATGTTGGCTGTGGACAGTTGAGATGAGGGGGGCAGAGAGTTGACATGTTGCAGTGTGGTGTGTAAGCAGTTGCTCTTAAAGCAGACAGAAAGCCATGGACCAGTAGAAGGGAGGCAGGGGGGTGACCCCTCCCCACCCTTGTCCCAGTCCTGCCTGTAGCTGATCTTGCCCCTATTACTAGCTTACCATGCCTTGTTCTGCACTGTATATACAGTCCAATAAGTGATGGACCTGACTGGCCCCTGAATGCGATTTCTTTTTTTCCTGCTATAAACCAATTTTATCATTAAACACTTTGGCCTCTTGGACATTTGTTAGGCGCTCTCATTGGAATGCATATACTTGGGTTTTCCTTCCATTTTCAAGGGTGTCACCATTTTATGGAGTATTTTTAAGTACCAATTCTCCCAGATTTCAAGCCAACTCTCCCAGATTTCAAATACCAATTCTCCTAAATTGAATCTACCACCTCTCCCAGATTTCAAGAACCAACTCTCACACATTTCAACTACCAACTCTCCCAGATTTCAAGAACCAATTGTCTCAAATTTAAAGCCAAATCTCCCTGCTTTTAAATGCCAACTCTCACAGATTTCAAGCCAACTCCCTCACATTTCAAGTACCATTTCTCACAGATTTTAAGTACTAATTCTCCCAGAATTTAAGAACCAACTCTCCCAAATTTGAACTATCAACTCTCCCAGATTTCAAGAACCAACTCACTCAGATTTCAAGCTAACTCTCCCTGATTTTAAGTACCAAATTTCACAGATTTCAAGCCAACTCCCTCAGATTTTTAGCACCAGCTTTCACAGTTTTAAAGGCCAACTCTCCCAGATTTCAAGTACCAGTTCTCCCAGATTTCAAGCCAGCTCATCGACAATTCAAGTACCATTTCTGCCAGATTTCAAGCCAACTCTCCCAGATTTCAAGAACCAACTCTCCCAAATTTTAACTACCAACTCTCCCAGATTTCAAGAACCAACTCTCCCAGATTTCAAGAACCAACTCTCCCAAATTTTAACTACCAACTCTCCCAGATTTCAAGAACCAACTCTCCCAAATTTCAACTACCAACTCTCCCAGATTTCAAGAACCAACTCTCCCAAATTTTAAGTACCGACTCTCAGATTTCAAGCCAACTCTCCCAGATTCCAAGTACCAGTTCTCCCAGATTTAAAGCCAACTCTCCCAGATTTCAAGAACCAACTCTCCCAAATTTCAACTACCAAATCTCCCAGGTTTCAAGAACCAACTCTCCCAGATTTCAAGAACCAACTCTCCCAAATTTTAAGTACCGACTCTCTCAGATTCCAAGCCAAATCTCCCAGATTCCAAGTACCAGTTCTCCCAGATTTCAAGCCAACTCTCCCAGATTTCTAGAACCACTCTCATTGGAATGCATATACTTGGATTCTCAACTCTGTGTTTTCCTCCCATTTGCAAGGGTGTCGCCATTTTATGGACTATTTTTAAGTACCAATTCTCTCAGATTTAAGCCAACTCTCCCAGATTTCAAATACCAACTCTCCCAAATTTCAAGAACCAACTCTTACACATTTCAACTACCAACTCACCCAGATTTCAAGAACCAACTCTCTCAAATGTAAAGCCAAATCTCCCTCAGATTTTAAGTACCAGCTCTTACACATTTCAAGCCAACTCTCCTAGATTTCAAGTACCATTTCTCCCAGATATCAAGAACCAACTCTCCCAAATTCCAACTATCAACTCTCCCAGATTTCAAGAGCCAACTCACTCAGATTTCAAGCCAACTCTCCCAGATTTAAAGTAACAATTCTAACAGATTTCAAGCCAATTCCCTCAGATTTTTAGTACTAGCTTTCACAGTTTTAAAGGCCAATTCTCCCAGATTTCAAGTACCAGTTCTCCCAGATTTCAAGCCAGCTCATTGACAATTCAAGTAAGATTTCTCCCAGATTTCAAGCCAACACTCCCAGATTTCAAGAATCAACTCTCCCAAATTTCAACTACCAACTCTCCCAAATTTCAACTACCAACTCTCCCAGATTTCAAGTACCAACTCTCCCAGATTTCAAGAACCAACTCTCCCAGATTTCAAGAACCAACTCTCCCAGATTTCAAGAACCAACTCTCCCAAATCTCAACTACCAACTCCCCCAGATTTCAAGAACCGACTCTCTCAGATTTCAAGCCAAATCTCCTAGATTTTAAGTACCAGTTCTCCCAGATTTCAAGCCAGTTCATCCAGATTTCAAGTACCATTTATCCCAGATTACAAACCAACTCTTCCAGATTTCAAGTACCAACTCTCCCAAATTTCAACTACAGACTCTCCAAAATTTCACCTGCCAACTCTCAGATTTCAAGAACCAACTGTCACAGATTTCAAGTCAACACTCACAGATTTCAAGTACCAGATTTCCAGATTTTCAGCTAAATCTCCTAGATTTCAGGTACCAGTTATCCCATATTTTAAGTCAGCTCATCCAGATTTCAAGTACCAGTTCCCTCAGATCTCAAGCCATCCCTCCCAGAGTTCAAATACCAGCTTTCCCAGATTTTAAGGCAACGCTCCCAGATTTCAAGCCAGCTCTCACAGATTTCAAGTACCAATCCCCTTTGCTGTGGTTTTGACATTGATTTTAATTGATTTCAATTGATTTGATTGCACTGGACCTGCCAAGCACAGATTAACTGGACCATAAAATCTTAGTTCCCTGCATATGTGGTTCTAGGTCAAAACATTTAGTAAATCAGATTTTTTTCCCCATTGAATGCTACTAAAGTTTGTCTGATTCCAGTCACCCACTTTTGGGCATATGCATTTACTGAAGGTCAGGCTATGAACAAACACAAGTTAGGTGTAATACAGTCACACAGAAGAGCAAGTTTGTAACAGATATGATCCAAAGCACACTAATATAGATGTAGCACCCTGGAGTTTAGGCAGGGATGCTCCTCACAAATTTACTTGCCAGGAGTAGTTATCCTGGTTTATTGTTAGAGATCCATTGATTTCTCCCTAAGTTTGGCATTGTTGCACCGCTAGGTGGCCGGGTACTTGGTGGTACTAGATATGAGAAGGGCAACCCAAGGTCAGATTATGGGTTTATGGGGTATCTCAGCCAATGGGCAGGGGTTTTCTTGGATCCCTTGGCCTGCTGGGAGAGCCTATATATTTTATGGAGTCAGGTGATCTATGTTCTGTGCCACCTGGACGGCTGTCTGGGTGGACATGTGTCATGTGCCCCAGGCTGCTAGGCCGGAGATTGGGCCTATCCTGGGGGCATCTGGCTGCTAGGCTGTCTGAGGTCCTATCCAGAACCAAGAGAGCAGCACAGAGTTGGGACTGCAGCGTAAAGTCCAACCAGAAGTGGCGGTTCTCTTAGCCAGAGAACCTGTCAGTGGTCGGAGGTAAAAGGGAAGCTGTCGCCACTAAGGGACCAATCACCTTATTGCCAGGGACCACAGTGAGTAACGGAAGGAAGTACTGGAACAGTATTCTCACCTAACAGCGACTGCTGAGAATCAGGAAACATCAGGCAGTGATCAAGTCAGGGTCCCAGCCTGCAGAGGGGAAGTTTGCCAAGCAGCCTTGTGTGTCAAGCCAGGGACCAAGCAGGCTACTGGGGTGAAGCTTGAGAAGTATCGGGAGTACCAAGCTAAAGACCCAGCAGAGAAGCGGGTTGGCTCTGGTTTTATCCTATAGTCTCCTCTTCACAGTCCACACAAGTCTGACTTCTCACATGACCCCCATCCTGACTCCTCTCCAGACTCCCTCAGAGACTACAGACATGATACAGGAGATGGTTAGAGACTACAGACATGATACAGGAGATGGTCAGAGACTGCAGACATAATACCGGAGATGGTCAGAGACTGCAGACATGATACAAGAGCTCAGTGCAGCCTCACCAGTGCCCATCAAATGCAGCCTCACTGTGCCCATCAATGCAGCCTCACTGTGCTCATCAAATGCAGCCTCACTGTGCCCATCAATGCAGCCTCACTGTGCCCATCAATGCAGCCTCACTGTGCTCATCAAATGCAGTCTCACTGTGCCCATGAATGCGGCCTCACTGTGCCCACCATTGCAGCCTCACTGTGCACATCATTGCAGCCTCACTGTGCCCATAAAATGCAGCCTCACTGTGCCCACCATTGCAGTCTCACTGTGCCCATCAAATGCAGCCACACTGTGCCCATCAAATGCAGCCTCATTGTGCCCAAATGCAGCCTCACTGTGCCCATCAATGCAACCTCACTGTGCTCATCAAATGCAGTCTCACTGTGCCCATGAATGCAGCCTCACTGTGCCCATCATTGCAGCCTCACTGTGCCCATCAAATGCAGCCTCACTGTGCCCAAATGCAGCCTCACTGTGCCCAAATGCAGCCTCACTGTGCCCACCACTGCAGCCTCACTGTGCCCACCATTGCAGCCTCACTGTGCCCATAATTGCAGCCTCACTGTGCCCATCATTGCAGCCTCACTGTGCCCATCAATGCAGTCTCACTGTGCCGTGAATGCAGTCTCGCTGTGCCCATCATGTCAGCCTCTCCTGTGCCGCATGTCTCAGTCCGCAGTCCCTGTCTGTGGGAAGATGTGCTGTTGATGCTTGGTATAGTACCTTGCATGTCAGCAG
Organism: Lithobates pipiens; assembly: GCF_037356315.1. Classification (NCBI taxonomy): domain Eukaryota; kingdom Metazoa; phylum Chordata; class Amphibia; order Anura; family Ranidae; genus Lithobates; species Lithobates pipiens. The sequence continues at coordinate 499,659,550 of NW_027507718.1, read as the reverse complement.
GATATCCATGACGGCCAGCAGCAGGCAGAGCCTGTTCTCATTTTGGATGGGGACGGTGCTCCTTCCAGAGGATCTGTTTGCTGTTAGATGGAGTGGTCCTTGGCCACCTGCACCTTCAGCCATCCTTATTTTTCGGCCCCAGTCAGCCTGTCCTCTGGTCCTTGGGAAGTGGAGAGCACTGGGAGGGAGCTGGAGAGAAGGGGGAGTAGAGAGTACTGGTGGGATGGGAAAGCACATGGGTGGGGGCAAAGAGCAGGGGCGAGTGGAGATCACAGGGGTGGGGAGTGCTGGGGGGGGGACTTGAGAGCAATGGTGGGGGCTAAAAAGATCTGGGGACCTGGAGACCACTGTGGGGGGGGGGGGGTGGAGAGCACTGCGGGGTGGGGTGGAGACCACTGTGGGGGCTGTAGACCACTGTGGGGGGCTGGAGACCACTGTGGGGGGGGGAGGTGGAGACCACTGTGGGGGGTGGAGAGCACTGTGGAGGGGGGTGGAGAGCACTGTGGGGGGGGTGGAGAGCACTGTGGGGGGCCGGAGAGAAGTGTGGGGGTTGGAGAGCACTGTGGGGGTTGAAGAGCACTGTGGGGGGCTGGAGAGCACAGTGGGGGGGGGGGTGGAGAGCACTGTCGGGGGCTGGAGAGCACTGTGGGGGGGGGCTGGAGAGCACTGTGGCGAGGTGGAGAGCACTGTGGGGGGTGTATAGCACTGTGGGGGCTGGAGAGCACCGTGGGGGGTGGACAGCACTGTGGGGGCTGGAGAGCACTGTGGGGGGTGGACAGTACTGTGGGGGCTGGAGAGCAGTGTGGGGGGTGGACAGCACTGTGGGGGCTGGAGAGCACTGTGGGGGGCTGGAGAGTACTGTGGGGGGTGGACAGCACTGTGGGGGGGTGGACAGCACTGTGGGGGGGGTGGCTGGAGAGCACTGTGGGGGGAGGCTGGAGATCACTGTGGGGGGGAGGCTGGAGAGCACTGTGGGGGGGGGGGCTGGAGAGCACTGTGGGGGGCTGGAGAGTGTGGTGAGGGAGGAGAGCGGGGGGGGGGGCAGGGAGCACAAGGATAACTGGAGGGGGCAGTAAAAGAAGTTGGATTGGATAGGAGCAGAAGCAGCGGCTGCATGGAGGAATATAGAAAGATCTCCTCTATATGTCCTGCTTCTCCTCCTATCCGGGCACAGGGCAGCATCTCTTACTGTGTATCACAGAGCTGGCTAGCTGGCTGGCTGGCTGTGTTCGGCGGCCGTGCTATAACACGGCCCCGCCCCCTACACCTGCTTGTGTGATTGTAGATAGAATCAATATTCCGCCTATCACACAAACAGGTCTAGGGGGCGGGGCCGTGTTACAGCACGGCCGCCGAACACAGAGCCAGACAGCTCTGTGATACACAGGAGAAGGAGAGAGTAGCAGTGCAGCCGCAAAACGGCCCCAGGGCAGGCGGCCTACCGGGAAATCTCCCGGTATCCCGGTAGGCCAGTCCGGCCCTGGCTATCTCTGACCCTGGAGGTTCTCATCAGAACAAAGGAGGCCTGGGACCTTACTACATAAAATTAAGCAATCCTTCTCTTTGGGTGATGCAGAATGACCCCCTAAGTAGTGTGGCAAACTAGCATTTCAACCTCTGGTTCTTGGTGTATAGTGGGGAGAAAATAAGTAGGACACCAGTAATTTTAATGATTTTACCATTTATTGTGGAACTCAGTTCTAGAAGAGAGGGCTATGGGTGTAGGATACTCAAAAACAGCACAAAATAAGCACAAGTATTCTGGAAGTAGTATGCTCTTTAAAAGCAGACTCTTGATAATTGTTGCAGCTAGGCAGATCTTTGACCCTGTAAGAGCAGTCGCAGTCTTTCCTGAGTAGCAGTTCATCTCTCTCTCGTCAATTTAGCTCTTGACCCTCTGAAAGCAGTCAACGTCACCTAGATCTGTGTGCAATGAATCATTTTGCAATGTCCAGCTACCCAGCTACCCGGCTTGTTTTCTTTAAAGATACTTCCTCCAGGCAGCTATGCTTTAGCCTAGCACCCTCCAAATATACACTCCAGCAGTTTTTGGGGTCTTACTGAGGCCCAAAAAGTGAACCCTCCATGCAGACATCCTCTCTAGGTAGAAGCCCAAGAGGTGAAAAACACTCCGAAAGGCGCTCTAAACATTGTGATTGGCCCAAACGACCTCAGGGATTTTATTGGGTCAGACAAATATTTATAACTCAGTGATTGTCCATCCTACACTGATTACTGGAACCTCCTGGAGAGTAACAAGCAGAAGCAATCAACTCAAGTGAGCATTGGAGAACCAGCAGACTGCAAAAAATTGTTAACAGAGCTCAAGCTGGTTACAACCTAGCTGCAAAACACACTTAGGCAGGCCATAAATGATGCTAATTTCTTTCCTGCTACCACGCGTTGCAATAAAGTAATTTGCACGATTACGCCATCAACACAGACAATGCTGACAGGGGAATCCCTCCTGCCAAGACATTGTGTTCTCCAGACAGGTCGGGGGGCAGATGAGACGGTCCCCGCCAGGAGAGGATAGTGATTATTGTTAGCAGCTCAGACCTTATTGGCAGGACGCCGGCTGGACGGACCTCTCATCCTCTCCCACAACTCCATATGGTGAAGTGTTATTCTGGGTAAAACAACTATAAAAGTCCCAGTTCATATGAAAAAAATCCTCTTCCCCAATAGGGGACTGCAGACCTATTTTCACATATGGTCCTGTACAATTGTTTGTTCTTTTATCAAATGGTGCCCAGCGGCTATTGTCATATATGTTAACAGTATTGTAAGTATTTTGAAATTGTGTCTGTTTAATTATTTTTTGTACCTGTGTCTCACCACCTGTTTAGATATTATATAACTGTGCTACCCTGTTCCTTGCCATTTATTAGACTCTACAGAAACATTGTATCCACACACCCCTGAAGAAGGACACGCTTTTCCAAGCTCCGAAACGCGTAGGGTGTTTTCTGTTCAAATGAATGATACGACATAGCATCAATACCGGTTGTATATATACCTGTTGGTGTACTTTTTAATATATACTGTATATTCAATTACCTTTCGTTTGGTTTTATGTAATAAAATAATTTGTATACTATTATAATTTGTACGTGCCTTAAAAGTCCCCCCTCAGGGGACCCCCTTTTCTTTGTTGTATTGTTAGCAGCTCTAGCAGCAGCTAGCAATAATCGCAAGTAAATCCGACATGCTGGTTGTACCCAAGTTGATTGATCGATCAACTTGGTACATTCAGCCTTCCCATTAATGGTTCAAATCTTTCCTGCTGAACCCACTGAAATTTGAACCATCTATGGCCAGCCCTAATTTAATTAGGAACACTTCAGCCTGCCGGGGCAGGGTACCTACAAAAGTATTGGGGGCAGGTGGCCCGAGCATGAGATGATAGTTTTATGACCTTATGTGTTTAACAGTTACATTCTAGTACCTGTAGTACCTTAAATGAGATACTTAGATAATATTAGTCCCAGGTGCCCACAAAAGTCCCACTGAATAACAGTAACAGTGTACAATGTTGCTTGAGTAAATATAAAATCATCGGAAGTGGCAGGGAAGGTACACAAGCATTCATGTCCCAGAGAATACAGCCCTGACTTTCTTCTTCAGTTTTTGTTGTGGCCACTGTACACAGCACAGTCCTCACTATTCAAAATTCACTGAGCATGTCCCAACTCCACCTTCACAGGGGTAGTAAAGCTCACTTGCCCCTTGCCAAACCCCCCTGAAACTCTGGAAAAATATGGATGCAATTTTTGCCTTAAAAATGACCACCTACACTTGGTTTCTCTATGGTTTTCGCAGTCTCCTGGAGCAGAGTTGCGGTTACACTGGTGACCCTGGAGGCCATCTTGGGTCAGTTAGAGCCTTTTTAGGCCCATGCCCCCAGGTTTTGGCACCGATTTGCAAAGTGGCAACTGTAGGGAGAGATAACCCATCTATCAGGACAGCATGTTGTGGAAATTTTATGAAGATGTATTTTAATATGTTTTGTCATAAGTGGCTCCCAGTGTCAGTTCTGACACAATCTGCTCTGAAGAGCTGACTGGGGCAGAGATCCATTAGGTAGTGGAAAACTTCCTGTTTTTTGGAGAGAGGTGTTTGCAGAGTGGGGATATGTCTGACGGCGAAGGGCCCCTGTCAGGGGCGATCGTCTGGGGGGATGTGTTTGCTCTGCAAACACATTATCGGTTTAGCGGATGTGCGCTTGTGTCACCCCTGTATGCCTGATCAACGTATTAAAGGTGTCATGACGTACACCTGCAGATAAGCTCCCATCAGCAGGAATTGTAGTCATCGTTCATTGGTTATTGCATATATTCATTTATCCTGTGTTGACATTTACATCCTGTGTTGTTACATCCTTATTTGGTCATATCCTGTGAGGTCACATCCTGTGTAGGAGGCAATTGGCTGTTGGAGCCAGGACCTCCTCTTTGTAATTTATTTTGTTGTCTTTGAATAAAAGAACCAGTAAACTGCTTGGCGGCAGTGATGCTGATGGAGCTGAGAATGTAAGCTATGGTGATGTCTGTTTACTTGGGGATACACGGGAAATAGAGCTATAAGTAAGATGCATTATATCATTAGACAAAATGTGTGCTTATTAGTACAGGAGATATGGTGTACGCATAGCGTACAACCAAATTTCCCTGACAAGCACTAGGGGTAAGGAGAGGTTCCAGAAAAATAGGCAGAACTGTCAGAAACCATGAATCAGACTGAGACAGAAGTACAATTAAATCACACTTGTTTATTAATAAAAATAAAAAGGTAAATAGAAAAAGCATAGTCAAGCATAGCCAGAGTCCAGTAACCAGATCTGGTAGTCAGCCAGTCCAAAGTTCAATAACCAGATCGGGTAATCAGCCAGGCCAGAAGTCAGGGATCCAAGTAGAGCAACAGCAAGCAGGATAAGGAGCCAGAAGGGATGTCAGCAATCCAGTCTTGAAACAAACCGCAGGAGATGGTTCCTTGTGATGTGACCAATGCGAAGGCAAAGGTGAAGTAAGCTGGAAGGCAGGCCAAACGAGCATCATCGGGAACAGATGGTAACTGTGGAGAGAGAAGAGAGCTGGCAATTAGCCGACAGCTGAGCGGCCAGCCCAGAGAAGGAAGGGCTAAGCCAGCCCTGACAAGAGCATAGGGCCTACATCTACACTTTCACAAGATCCCTCTTAGGTTGGATCGGCTACACCACACTCCACCTCCCTCTCCAGGCGCTGTCTTCAGTTTGGGCCTAACACTGCTGATTCTCCATTACAGTCACTGTGAGTTCCCAGATGGGCATTCTCCTCACTGGGTTGTTGTGATTGTTCTGCTAGTTCTACAATATATTAGTTTGTGTATCCTGGGCCTCAGTGTCCGCAAACAGCTTATTAATATACAAGATTTATAAAGTGACAACAGTTTGACAGTTTGTGAAAAATAGAGGGAGACAGTATGGCTGCAATACAATTTAATACAAGAGGTATCAGAGGGCCATGCTCGATATTGCTTACAATCTAAAAAAGATAATAGGTACATCCATGGAACTGTCTAAAATGCCAAAAGATCTTGTAGTTCTCTTGAAACCAGGCAACCCTGCCAGAGCAGGCTTTCCACTCACCAAGACCTCCATGTAGACTACACTGCAGTTGTGCCATACCGCCTGGTCTAGGACTTGCCTCAACCTATGACTGGACAATGAAAGAGAAGCAGCGCACTGAAGTAGTCATCATTTCTCCCTTTCTTTTTCCCTCTCTCTTTATTTTGAATGAACAGCACTGTACAATTTCGTAAAGCCTAAATCGGAGTTTAGAGCAAAATGCGGCAGTGGAACACACTTGGTGAGAATTGAGTGGCCATTTTATTAAATAAAGTTATCCAACCACAGAAAGCATGGTGTGGGGCCTTTTGCCTGTATGTGAATTTGGGTTGCGGCTGTGATGAGAGTTTGCCTGGCCCGTGGCTGGTATTAGGCACTGGGCAGAGTTGAGGCTTGAACAGTGCATTGCTGTAGAAACACAGCAGCCCGCCGCGCCATGTACCGATTCCTTTTAATCGAATAAAACCCTCTGCGCTCATAGCAATAAAATAACTCTTTTGTGGAGACATTAAATCTGGTTTTACACAACTTGCCTAATTAGAAAAATTATTGCTCTATTGTGGCAAAGGATCTGAAAACAAATAGCAATAAAGGGGCAGGTAATAAATATATTTGTGTTCTAATAAAAATATTTACAACTGTTCACTTTAAATAATTAACTCCGAAGCCTTGGATACTTGTTTGGCTTCATGAGCGGCGTTACATAGCGCTACTTTTGACTTGTTGAGAATTTTTATGATGGGGTTCTTTTTTTGTAATTTTTTTTTTTCTCGTTGGACGATGATTAATTTTTAATCATCTGTGAAATAGCTTTGCAGGTTGCTAACAGAGTTAATCTGTGTGTTATGTGAGATTGTGCCTCCATAAGCATTTTATAGAAAGGTATGCTAGATGTTATTTGTGTAAGATATCCTTACTTCTGGATGGCATATAATTCAAGGGACTAGTTCTCTGTCCCCTTCGCTTCACTAATAAATCAAATTTAGTTTCTCCCATGAGTGGTTTGTCCTAATCCGTTCCTTGACGTAACAGCACAACACCGTCTACAAATGTAGCAGCTTCTTGTAGAGCAAAGCTTAATACAAATCCGAGGCATAGCTAGACATAAAAGAGCCTCATACCAAACTCATTATAGGCCAGGGCTTCTCAATCAGAGCTTGTTAGGGTTTCCTTAAGCAATGAGCAATTTCTGCCTCTCAGATAAGTTTCCACTGGCACCATTGATCTTTTTTAGCTATCTGTAAGGGGGGCAATTCATCCCAATTACCACAAGTGTAAGAAGCATTCTTCCCACTGACTATCACACTAATGCAGTGTTGCCAACCTACCAGACTGAAATTCACTGACACTCACAATTTACTGGCACAGCCACATTTTTACAGCCATTTTCCAAAAGTTACAAAATGTAATTTTTAAGTGCAAGTTTCAGTATTTAAGCTACAAATACAAAATGCAATTAGCAATGTTATTTCATGTAGACATTAAGATAAAAAAAAACATTTCTTAAGTTTTTGATATAGTAAGAGCGGGTTATTATAACCCATCAGTTTTTGTCACCTATGTCTAACTGAAGAGATTTCCCCTTAAGTTCTGTTCCATAGCCACCACAGAAAGTGAGGGGAAATCCCTGGTAGCCACTAGGATCACCAGAATTTATGTCCCCAATTCTAAAGATTCTGAAGACCTCCTGTCTCTATCCCTCCATCACTTCCTGTCTCTGTCCCTCCACCACCTCCTCTCTCCATCACTCCATCCCTCCATCACCTGCTATCTCCATCACTCCATCCCTCCACCACCTCCTGTCTCCATCACTCCATCCCTCCACCACCTCCTGTCTCCATCCATCACTCCATCCCTCCACCACCTCCTGTCTCCATCCATCACTCCATCCCTCCACCACCTCCTGTCTCCATCACTCCATCCCTCCATCACCTCCTGTCGCTGTCCCTCCATAACCTCCTGTCTCCATCACTCCATCACTCCATCACCCCCCTTCTCCATCACTCCATCCCTCTATCACCACCTCCACCCAAGGTAGCAGCCTAGGCCCACAACAGGGCCCACCATCTCTCCAAAATAAGCTGGGCACCAATTCTTGGAAGTAAATCTTTCCTATGTGCCCTTTTGACCTCTCATTCACAACCAGTGATCGGTCAAGTCAGTCCAGCGCAATCTCCAACCTTTAAAAACAAGTCCATCACCTCTTGTCTCCATCACTCCATCAACTCCTGTCTGCATTACTCCATCACCTCCTGTCTCCATCACTCCATCCCTCCATCACCTCCTGTCTCCATCACTCCATCCCTCCTTCACCTCCTGTCTCCATCCCTCCTTCACCTCCCATCTCCATCCCTCCCTCACCTCCTGTCTCCATCACTCCACCACATCCTGTCTCCCATCCTTCCTTCACCTCCTGTCTCCATCCCTCCATTAAATTGTCCAGCCAACTATCCCCCTGTTGTAGGTCCCTCCAACATATTCACCCTCCATCACTTTCATCTCTCTGTTACTCTATCCCTCCCTCCATCCCTCCTTACATCTTTCTATAACTCCATCCTTCTATCACTTGCCCCATCCCGCCCTCAATTCATTTCTCTGCCCCTTGCTCCAGCCCTCCATCATACTGTCCATCCAATCAATTTCCTGTGCTCTATATCCCTACACCCTTTCTATTCTCTATCACTTTTATCCCTTTATTATTCTGTTTCTCCCTCTAAATTTCTATCCCCTCTGACCTTGTATTTGGATTGTGGTAGGAAACCCATAAGCACAGGGAGAACCTGCCAACTGAATGCAGCTAGTTTCCCATCCAATTTAAACCAATGAACATAGTCCTGCATGGCAGAAGTGCTGACCACCAAGACCAGCCATAGATGGATCCAAATAATGTAGCAACATTATAATTTTTCCAAAAATCTCCACCTTTTATCATTAAAATGCCACCCTTTGAACTCCAGGTAAGTGACTTGTCCTAGGCTGAAGTGATTTCATCAGTCTGCTGCAGGAAGAAGGGAGCATTTCCTTAGTCTCCTCTTCCCCAGTTATTTGACTGCAACATTGTAACTTTCTAGCAAGTCACAAGTGAGAGGCTGATCTGTGTCAGACGTTTGTGAAGACAGATAAGAATCTGAGTTCAGAAAGGAGATAAAGGCATTGTCAGGAGAAGTACTGTGACTTCAAACTCGCTCATCCATGTCTTTATGGACCTTGCTTTGTGCACTGGTGCACAGTCATGTTGGAACAGGAAGGGGCCATCCCCAAATTGTTCCCACAAAGTTGGGAGCATGAAATTGTCCAAAATGTCTTGGTATGCTGACGCCTTAAGAGTTCCCTTCACTGGAAGCAAGGGGCCAAGCCCAACCCCTGAAAAACAACCCCACACCATAATCCCCCCTCCACCAAATGATTTGGACCAGTGCACAAAGCAAGGTCCATAAAGGCATGGATGAGTGAGTTTGGGGTGGAGGAACTTGACTGGTCTGCACCCAACCCAATACAACACCTTTAGGATGAATTCGAGCGGAGACTGTGAGCCAGGGCTTCTTGTCCAACATCAGAGCCTGACCTCACAAATGGTCTTCTGGAAGAATGGTCAAACATTCCCATAGACACACTCCTAAACCTTGTGGACGGCCTTCCCAGAAGAGTTGAAGCTGTTATAGCTGCAAAGGTTGGGCCAACTCAATATTGAACCCTACGGACTAAGACTGGGATGCCATTATAGTTCATGTGTGTGTAAAGGCAAGCGTCCCAATACTTTTGATAATATAGTGTATGTAGTAGACCCCTCCCTTTTTGTCAACCTTTAAAAAAATAAATAGCAATTTCGACTATGTTTTAATTACAAAAACAACTTAAAGGGTCAAGTTGAAAGATGGATGAAAGTGGTTCAGATTTCTAGAAAACTTCCATCTGTGTCCAGCATAATAGTATGCTAGGAAATGTAAGTCAGAGAAAGTCAGCGATGGTAACAGTAGTACCTTGGGTACCGATAGGCTAAAATTTCGATCACGCCACAAAATGTCAGCCTCTACCGTATGAGAAAAATTTCCACTTTAAAAGATATTTCCCATTTTATAATATAATGAATATATATCATTCTTCTATTGCCAGACACAAATATATTCAATCTCTTCTGTATAATGATAACCTAATGGGATTTTGTTGAACATATCTTTGGAAAATCAAGTCGTATTAAAAGAAAAAAAAAGAAGACTGAAAGACACACACCATATATTTAAATCAGATGTATTCAACTATAATCAAAGAAGACCTACCAAAACTGAATAAGACTGCAACAAAAATGATTATCAGATTAAAAGAGTCGGGGATTGAGACTGACAAGGAGATTTATGATTCCAGAAACAAGGGAGCTGAATCTGTAGTCAAGCAAATATTCCGCCAGGAAGACGGCGGGATATTAAACCGCTAAAACAGGGTTAAGTGATATGGAAACTGATTCGATTGCATGGTGTAGAGAATATCACCTAATAAAGTCATCCACTTTACAATGTACTGTGCACGCCACATTACTGCAAAAGTTCTGTCTGCAGCCTGCAAAAACATAGAGAGAAAAGTTTGATAAAAGTGAGATATGTAATACTAATTGCGGTTTCCTTTCTTTCCTCTCTCTGACCCTTTATTCTCCTCTCCTCTCATATTCCCCTCCTTACCCCTCTCCTATCCTCCCCTCTCCTCTTCCCTCTTACCCTCCCCTCATGTCCTCCCTCCTCTCCTATCCCCCCATTCCCTATCCTCCCCTTTCTTCTCCCACCCTCCCGTGCCATTCTCTCCTTCCTTTCAGTTCCTCTCCTTCATTCCTTTTCCCATATTCCTCTCTTCTCCCCTCTCCTCCCCCCAACAGTGGCAGCTGTTGCTCAAAACTTTTTTTTTAGGGGGGGGGGGGCATTTTATTTAGAAAAAAATCATCAATTGCAGCCACTGTGCCCATCAAACAATGCCACTGTGCCATCAAACGCTGCCACTGTGCCCATAAAATGCTGCCAGTGTGACCATCATATGCTGCCACTGTGCCCATCAAATGCTGCCAGTGTGCCCATCAAATGCTGCCAGTGTGCCCACCATATGCTGCCACTGTGCCCATCAAATGCTGCCAGTGTGCCCATCATATGCTGCCAGTATGCCCATCATATACTGCCACTGTGCCCATCAAACACCCCCACTGTGCCCATCAAATGCTGCCAGTGTGCCCATCATATGCTGCCAGCTCCAGGCTCCCTTCAAAAAATTAAAAGGTAGCAGGTACAAACCCTGTAGCTGCTGACTTTTAATATAAGGACATTTACTTGTCCAAGGGTCCAGTGATGTCCTAATCTGATCCAATTCTTCAATCGGCTTTAGGTGCAGTCACCAGCATAGCAAGTAAGGGAAACAGGAAGTAAAGCCTTGCGGCTACACAGCCGCTTTCCTACTGTGCATGTGCGAGCTTCGCTGCGCCTTGTAAGTTGTCCCGTAGTCTTCTGATAACTGTGATGTGTCCCAAAAAACTGCGGGGGAAGGGGTGCAAACTTCTGGCTCAGATCACTTCGACAATCTGTGCTGGATGTGGGAGCATCCAAAACCAGGTTCCCACCCATCCCCTAAAAAAGTGGCAAATGCGGCGCGGGGGTGGGGGGAGGGGGGTTAGTTGTGAGTAAGGTGAAAAGAAGTATAACTCCCCTTTAAGTGTGAATGGGTCCTCAGCCACCTAGTCCACTCAAATTGGATGTGCAAGAGGAACTAAAAACACCCCTCACTACCTAGAGCAGCCATTCTCAACAAGGCTTCTGTGGAATTCTAGGGTTCCTTCAGAGGTTTCTAAGGAGTTCCTTGAGCTGTGTCTGATTTGAACTATGATCTGATGGTATCTCCATGGTTTGCGGTCCAATGCCATTTTGTAGAGCCAATAGCATGACACCAATGAACTTTTTAGCTTTCTATAAAGGTGATATTCAGACACCACCTTAAAATGCATTCCTCCTACTGACCCCTTTGAATTAATTTTAGCAGGGGTTCCCCCCTGAGTTCAGGGTCTTTTTGGGGTAAAACAGTTGTAGGTTGGGGGAGCGTGGCCTGGACGGCGATGGTGTAGGTCGCATGTGAGCTGAGCTCCGCTCCCGACCTATCCTGCCCAGCTATCCTGCTAGCCTACACTTGACCGGGAATCGCCTGTGTATACCCGGGAGGTTCGTGGACACCCCGGCCAGCGATATCACGATGTCCCCGCCGAAGAAGAGTAGCAGTGCTGCTGCATCCTCCCTCGAGAAATACCGGAGAGCAGACAGGGAGGGGGACCAAGATGGCGCCTCCTCACAGCGTGCGGACCAGCAGACAGCAAGCGACACTACTAAGGTGCTTGAGGCCATCTCCGTATGCCAGACATCCTTAACCTCCAAAATTGAGGAAATACGTGTGGACATCTCCCTGATCAGACAGGACATGACCAAGCTCAGGGACCGTGTCAAGGAAGCGGAGGACAGAATTAGTACCGCGGAGGATGCGCTGCATCCGCTTCAGCATTCCCACGCGGAGGTACAGCGCCAACTGCAACTCCTCGCCATGAAGCATGACGATCTGGAGAACAGGGCCCGTCGATCGAACCTTCGCTTCGTGGCCTTCCGGAGGGCGCTGAGGGTCAGGATCCCCCACCTTCCTCGAGAATCTACTGATTACAACCTATGGGAGGGAGGCCTTCTCCACGTCGTTTGTGGTGGAGAGGGCGCATCGCATGCCGGCCAAGCGACCACCGGAGGGTGAGCCTCCCCGCACATTCATCGCCAAGTTGCTGAATTTCCGAGATCGTGACGCCATTCTGCGATTAGGCAGGGAAAAGGGTAACATACCCTTCCAGGCTGGCCGATTGATGGTCTTTCCGGATTTTTCGGCGGAGGTGCAGAGGCAGAGGGCTCGTTTTGTGGAGGTGAAGCGACGGCTGCGGACCCACCATCTGTAGTACGCGATGATGTATCCAGCAAGGCTCCGTATTATTGGGGAGGACCGTGCACACTTTTTTGACGATGCTGCGCAGGCGGCGGAATGGCTGGATAGAAGGGAGGCAGCCAGGAACCGCCCGGCCTGAGCAGAGGAGGAATGCCTGGACTGCCTCGTGGAGGTGAGCCCCTACTTTGACTGATCTTCTGTTCCAGGATCCCCCTTTGTTGCTCCTTATTGTCCTTACCTGCATCTGCGCGGATATTATTGCTCCCACTGCTTCTTTTTATATGCTTCTCCTGTTTTTGCATTTTTTTACCCCCTTTTTTTTTTCTCTTTACTTTTTGTGCCTTTGGACTTACCGCTCTATGCTGACTGTATTATGCTGTCTAGCGGACTATGAGCGGCCTTATTCCTTCTGTGGGCGCCAGGACTGTCACGAGAAGTGGGATAACTTTGCTTTTTCCGGGGGGGGGGGGGGGGGGGTGAGATGTATGCCTAAATCCTCTATTTTTTTTTCTTATTTCAATTTTGTTTTATTTGCGTTTGTGCTGTTTGCTATGGCATGTTCTCGAGATGGCTGTTATATACGTTTCACGGACATCGTGCACTGTTTCTGGACTTTTCTTTGTTTTATTCTTCTCATGCTTTTCTACCGGGTTGGGGGCGGGGGCGGTTGGCTCTATTGCTCCTATGGGCTTATGGTTTAGCCACAGTCGCCGTCTCAGCGAGTGGTCGTCCTCTGATAGGGTAGGTACCACGTTGCCCGCATGCGCAGGGGACTGTGCGGGTTGACCAGCGGCGGCCACTCGGCTGTCCTTGTGCGCATGACGAGGGGACAGGGACCTACTAGGTTGGGGATGAATGCTCCAGCTGTGTTGGGGAAGCTGAGGGCTGGGTGGGGGTGGGAGGGGGGGAATTTGTTTAAAGTTATGTTCAAAGCTGTGTTTTTGGTGGTACATGTGAATATTGCTGTAACATGGGATTTCTCATATGTCTTTTTTTTACGATGTCATACTCGGGGGAGGAGGGAGGATCCGCTCTGGGGGTCAAGCTGCACGCCCTGGCTCATGACTGCAATTCTGTTGGTACATGTCGGGCGTTAAATTTTTGACGTGGAATGTCCGCGGGATCAGAGACAAAATTAAACATACTGCTGTCTTTAGCTGTTTAAAGGCGTACAGGGCTGACATTGTCGTGCTGACTGAGATGCATGTGACCGGCCAGCTCCGGCTCGCACTGCGGCGGCCCTGGGTTGGCTGGTCATATCACGCAACTCATTCCCCTTACTCCCGTGGTGTCTCGGTCCTGGTGGCTAAGACGTTGCATTTTGGCCTGCTCTCCCTGCGGACAGACCCACTGGGCCAATATGTTTTTATGCACTGTAATATTTATGGCAGACAATATCTAATTATAGCCCTATATATACCGCCCCCGTACTCTGCATGCCTGGTCACGGAGGGACTGATGTACATGGCTCAATACCCGGGTACCCCAGCCGTTTGGCTTGGGGACTTTAACATGACTCTGAACCCCCGCAGGGATAGGCTGCGCGGTGACGTGGGCCCGGCCACTCCGACAGAAACTAGGCTGTCCCGCACTCTCGGTGAGTTCTCCTTAACTGAGGTATGGCGTCATAGGAACCCCGATACCACTGCATTTTCCTGTTTCTCAGCCTCACACACCACTATGTCCCGGATTGATTATATCCTCGTGTCTGATGTCCTCCTCTCGCGGGTGGAGGACGCGGGGTACCATGTTAGGTCCCTTTCGGACCATGCCCCCTGTTGGGCGGCTATCTGTCTAGCCCCTCAGGTGGGGCCCCGATCTTGGCGCCTTAACCCCTTTTGGCTGACGGCGCTGGGGGAGGAGGGTGGGGGTCTGGCGGGGGAATGGCAGTATTTTTTTGAGGTCAATAGGGGCACAGCTGCGGCGGAGACGGTGTGGGAGGCGTTCAAACTACATGCCCGCGCTATTCTGATTAGCCGGATCAATAGGTTGAAGCGGGCATCCCAGGAGGCCATGCGACAGGCGACGGTACAGCTGGAATCGACGACTAGTGCGTTCATGTCTACTCCCACACATGCCAATGCCTCGGCACTTAAACTCCAAACGCGCGTGCTGGAGCAACTACATTACGAGCGGGCTCGGCGTAAACATTTTTTTTCGAACCAGCGCATCTTCGAGCAGGGCGAAAGGGCTGGGAAGCTATTGGCATACCTGGCTCATCAGGATGCAAGGCTGCCGGTGGTGGTTTCGCTACTAGACCGGAACGCTGCCCTGACATCTGACCCGATGGCTGTAGCAGAGCTGTTTCGACGGCACAGGAGACTCGAGCGTTCCTGCAGACCATCCCATTTACACAACTGTCTGCGGCTCAGTCCGCGGAGTTGGAGCTCCCCTTTACTAAGGAGGAGGTGGAGGCTGCGGTTTTGTCTTTGGCGGCTTCCAAGGCCCCTGGACAGGACGGGCTGCCGTTGGATTTTTACGTGGCGTATCTGGAGGTGCTAGCCCCCGAGCTTCTCCGACTATACAATTTTTTATTTGAATCTGGGTCCCTTCCCGATACCCTTCGGCAGGCGACGATAGTGGTTATTCCAAAGCCGGGAAAAGACCCCCTCCTTCCTGACTCGTACAGGCCAATTTCTCTGCTCCAGGTGGATGCCAAAATAATGGCTAAAATTTTGGCATCCTGACTGAACTCGCATATTCTTTCCCTGATACATCCAGATCAAACCGGGTTTATGCCAGGCAAGAACACGGCCATGAATGTCCGTAGATTGCACATGAATCTTCAGGCATGTCATGAGGGGACGGGTGCTCGGGTTGTGGTGGCGTTGGATGCGGCCAAGGCATTCGATTCTGTGGAATGGGAGTATTTGTGGGAATGCCTCAGATGCTTTGGGATTGGCCCTAATTTTATTCAATGGGTTAGGGTGCTATACTCCTCCCCGGAGGCTAGGGTGGCGGTGAACGGGCAGATGTCGGAACCCCTGACCCTTGGACGGGGGACTAGGCAGGGTTGCCCACTGTCCCCCCTCCTGTACGCCTTAGCGGTGGAGCCGCTTGCGGCCTCCCTCCGAACCAATGCTAATGTCCAGGGGCTTCGGTCAGGCCCCATCACCGAGAAGGTGAGCTTGTATGCAGACGACATGCTCCTCTATCTGGCGGATGAGGGGCCGTCCCTGCGGGCTGCTCTGCAGATTATTGAGGATTTTGGTGTTCACTCGGGCCTTCGGGTTAATTGGTCGAAATCCCAGATATTGCCCATAGATCTGTCCCCCCCACCTGCGACGCAGTCTCCCTTCCGCTTCGTCGAGTATCATCCATTCAATATTTGGGAGTCCAGATCACCAGGGAGCCCCTAGATTATGTGACACATAACATCCTACCCCTGCTCCCCTACCTCAAAGCCAAGACTCAAACTCCCTTTGGGAGTAATGGGAAGAATCAACCTGATAAAAATGATTATTTTACCCAACGTCTTATATAAACTGTGGCATTCGCCCACTCTTATACCCCTCAAGATCTTTAAAACAATTGACACTATCCTTAATACCTTTGCTTGGGGATCAGGCCGCCATAAACTGGCATGGAATACACTCAAAAACCCCACGGAACTGGGAGGGGCGGCGCTCCCTGACCTACGCTCGTACTATATCGCGGCCCAGCTGTCCCATTTTCACCACCTGCATAAGTCAGATGGCCCCCGGTATCACACGCTGACTTGTGGAAAATTTCACGACCCTACACACGCTCCCCTTCAGGTTCTGTTTCGTGGACGAGCGAGGGGTGGGAGGAAGAAAGGCGGCACGCCCCTACTGGACCAGCACAGGCGTGTATGGGATGTTGCTCAGGGGATGGTCGGGGCTGAGAGGGTACACTCTCACACTCCACTGTGGCACAATCCCCAATTGGGGGAGCTCAGATCGTTACCGGGAGTGGGGCAATGGGCCTCTAGGGGGGTGATATATTTACATCAGGTGGTCTCCCCGATGGGAGTCCGCAGCTTCCATGCACTACAGGCGGAATTTGGACTGCCCTCGCACATGGCTTTTTGCTATGCACAACTCTCACATGCCCTCCGGGCCCAATTTGTGGACGGGTTCCCCAGTACCCAAGAGATGCCCCTGGTGGGTGTTATAGTGGGGGAGGATCCCACCAAGCTTATCTCAACTATATACACCCTCCTTAGAATGCGTACGGTAACCGGGATTGCGGAGGTAGCTAAGCATAGATGGGAGGAGGAAGTAGGCCCACTGGACACTGAAGGATGGGAGGACATTCTCACCAATGTTGGACTGGTTTCCCCTAGGTTGTCGGACCGGCTGACCCAACTCTACATTATACACAAGGCATACCTCACCCCGCTAAGACTGAGCAAGTTCCGCACGGCACAGGACCCGGGGTGCCCACGCTGTGGGGATCACCCGTGTACATTTTATCATTTAATATGGGCTTGTCCGGACGTTCAGGCCTATTGGCTGCGTGTCATCCAATTTTTACATGTCCACATGGGTTCTCCGCTACAGGTTGACCCCAAAATTTGTCTACTAGGCCTTCTGCCTGACACACGGAACACTCGCTGTCATACCACTTTTCTACCCGAGACCCTGTTTAGTGCTAGAAAACTGATTGCTAGGCTGTGGCTACGTACAGCACCCCTCACAATTAGAGCATGGATAATCGAGGTGAATCTGTCGTTGCCTCTGAAGAGGATCATTTATGCACATAGGGGTTGCCCCAATAAATTTACCAGGATATGGGACAGGTGGCTTGCCAGCCCGGACACCTGTGTGGAGTCTGCTTAAAGACGTACACTGAGTGACCTGCTGGCGGTCGAGGTACGAAAACTATTTCTTATCCGCAGTCCCAGTCCACTGGGAGAGCTGACCGGTGGGTGGTAGGGATAGGGGGGTGGTGTGGGGATGCTGGTGGTATAGAATTGGCCTGCATTAACTCAGGGCGCGGCCTCCCGGGCGGTTCTGCTCCCCGGGCCATATTGGCGGTTGCCTGGAGGTTCTGGGGGGTGGGATGCTGGGGCGGTCTTGAATGCAGTATGACCAACGAAGCTACAATGTATACCTGTGCACTTTATGACATCTGTGTCTGTGATTTGATTGCCGTGTTGCTCTCAATGCATTATTTGCTGTATGACCTGTTGATCTAGTCCACCAATAAACTTGTTGTTTTGAAAAAAAAAAAACAGTTGTAGGTTGCTTACCATTTGTATCAATCAACCTAACCGATGTGATCATCAGTTTACTTTTCATTAAAGAGAACCTCTTTATCCCTTCTCAAAAAAGCAAACCACGCTCCATGCTACCTCTTGTCCTTTGTGTACTTTTACTACGCCAACACTTTTTCACCGATTTTGATCCTGTCAATCCAACATGATAATCTGGGATCAAATTTTGACCTTTATTTATGGAGTAACTAATCAACAGCTATGAAAGGACCCTCTTCTCCTCCTGCTTGGTTGTGCCAAACATAATAAAAATACTGACAGTCAACCAGCCTCCGAGCCCCACGAAGGTTCTCAGTGGACATTTATTTGTTTACTGGTAGCCGGCAGAGTTATTCTTAAGCATTATATCCTCTCTTGGCTACCTACAATTACGATAATCAGAAGGGATCTGAAACTTTTGCTATACAGGGAAAGCTTAACATGGTGCTACACAACAATACCTCTACTAAATGATATTGAAATCGGTGGCAAGCTTTTATTGATGCAATTCTCATGGCTTCTGAAAAATCGTCTCTACAGACCTCTTTTGCCTACGTGGAATGGTACACTACATTACGTAAGGCAAATATCTCATAGCCGATTGTTGTTTATGGGAGTTTACCATCTTTTATCCAATGTGAATTCATTCTTCTCCGAGATAACATAATTAATTGTGGACTATAAGTGAATGTTTCCAATTTCCTAACTATCTACTCAGCTGGTAATTGTTGAAATATGAAAGGAAACTGTGGAAGCGCAGTGGGCTGTCCCTGGGACTACGACAGCCAACAAATAAATTATACATATAATAAACATACAAATCTCAAGTGTTAAGAAAACTTGAAGTAACTTTTAAGAACGAAGTTATGATGTAGGGTAAGATTGTTTTAACTAAAGTCGTAAGTCAGAGGTTTTATAAATGAGTTTAGATACAAGTCTTACATATGGTTAGGGGAAAACTATATAGCAGATAGAACTAATTAACTAGGAGGTTGACTGACTAGGTAGAGAACCCAATCATTAATTTAAATTATTGTTAAACTTCCTAATAGAGAAAGTATAAGGTATGAATCCTGAGGATGTGGTTTTAAAGGATATAGTGTATTAGGTGTTAAAAGGGTAAGCCCTTAATAGAACATATCACCTATATAGGATTCATCAGTTTATCGATACATCAGTCCATTAGATCTCCTTCTTCAATGGACGATGAATTAATGTGACTCCTCTTGGAGGGAGTTTGATGATCAGGGGAGTCTTGTAATTTTTGGGGAGAACCAGAAGGCTCTCGATGTTTGGGGTCCTCTGTTGATGTTCCAGGTGTTGATTGACAGGTGAAGATCATGTAGGATATTTATCCACTTCAGCCCCACTTCATTTTACCCCCTTCCTGATCAGAGCACATTTTGTGATTCGGCACTGCATCGCTTTAAGTGACAATTGGGCAGTCGTGCGGCGCTGTACCCAAATAAAATTGACGTCCTTTTTTTCCCACAAATAGAGCTTTCTTTTTCTGGCATTTGAACACCTCTGCGTTTTTTATTTTTTGTGCTATAAACAAAAAAAGAGCGTCAATTTTGAAAAAAAACGCAATATTTTTTACTTTTTGCTAAAATAAATATCCCCAAAAATATATATAAAATTTTTTTTTCCCTCAGTTTAGGCTGATATGTATTCTTCTACATATTTTTGGTAAAAAAAAAAATCGCAATGACCGTATATTGATTGGTTTGCGCAAGATAGTTTTATGGAATTTTTATCTTTAATTTTTTTTATTAGTAATGACGGCGATCTGCAATTTTTTTCAGGACCGCAACAATATGGCGGCCCCTTTGGACATTTTTGACACTATTTTAGGACCTTTGCCATTTCATACAACGATCAATGCTATAAAAATGCACTGATTTCTGTGTAAATTACACTGGCAGTGAAGGGGTTAACCACTAGGGGGCAGTGAAGGGGTTAACCACTAGGGGGCAGTGAAGGGGTTAAGTGTGTTCCTTCACTGCCCCCTAGTGGTTAAACTGCTGTGATCTGCGTCACCTACTCCTGACCCCTACACACGAACGGACCAAAGTCCGTTTGTTTTGAACGTGATGATGTACAACGGGACTAATAAAGGAAGTTCAATAGCCAGTAGCCAATAGCTGCCCTTACGTCGTATTTGGTCTGTTGGACCAGTATACAGACGAACAGTTTTCCCGATAGAAATTGAGTCCGTTGGACAGATTTGAAACATGTTCTATTTCTAGGTCCGTCTGAATTTTTGAAGAAAAAAGCCAGATGAAGTCCACACACAATCATAATATCCGACAGAATGATCCGACAGAATGATTCCGTCTGACCTTTTCTGCCAGAAAGTCTCCTCGTTCTTCCTCTCCGTGACACAATCGCGGGCACCCGGAGGACATTGAGTCCACGGGACCCGTGGTCACGGTCACGGAGTCCACGCCCATGACACCGCTTCTTAAAGGGGACATACCTGTATGCCCTTTTGCCTAATAGCGCCATTCTGCCAACATACATCGGTGTGTGCTGGTTGGCAAGCAGTTATTAGGTCATCTATTGTTTTGCAGGCATATGGGGTTCCTTTATAAGAAAAGCGGATGACAAAGGGAAAACCCCATCTATAAGATATGCGGTGATGTTGGAGTACTAGTAAATGCAGTTTCATTGCTTTACGTTTGATGAGTGTTTGTTGAGACAGATCTTGGAAAATTTGATATTGATGACCCTGGAATGTAAGGGATTCTTTATATCGAGCAGCTTCCAGCAACTGCTCCTTGGTATGGAAGTAGTGAAGCTTTATGATTATGTCTCTGGGTGGTCCAGAATCTTTATGGGGGACCAGGGATCTATGTATTCTATCAATTTCTAGGCATTCTATGGGAATAAATGGAGCAAGTTCCTGGAAGAGTGCTGTTGATTGAAGATCCTCAATTACCTCAGGGATTCTGCGTATTTGTAGGTTGGACCTCCTGGCCCTGTTCTCAAAGTCTTCAAGGCGGGCTTGAAGTAAATAATATCTATCTTTGAGGGATTCTAGATCTTCAGTCCGGTTAGAGGTAGTGACATCAATTTCATCCATCCTTTGTTCAATGATAGTGGTGTGGCGGCCTACCTCAAAAATCTCCTGCGTCAATTTATCTGTGATGTTATCTGAGGTATTCTGTAAGGCTCTATGAATGATCCTTTCAAATTGGTCTAGTAGGTCAGAGCCATTTGAAATAGCCTGCAGGTCTGTGGAGGTCATTCCGGTTTCAGAAAAGGGCTCTCCATTTGTCAAAGAAGAAGGAGACTGGAGCAGCAGCAGTGAATGTGAGCATATGGTGTGAGGAGATGACAGTGCCGCCATTTTAGCTGTGGTTCTAGTCAGCGTTTCCTGGGCTTTCTGTGGTTTCAGCTTCGTTTTTCTAACGCTGTGCATCCTGTCAGTATGTGCCCGTGAGTCACAGATGGGGGAGGGTTGTGAGTTGATGAGATGCGGGGTTATTCGGTTGTTGGGTCCCAGTTGGTGCGGAGCGCTAAGCAGACATGTCCTGCTCAAACGGCTTAGTGCATGTACCATATTGATTTATTTATGTGGTTTCACAATATTGAGTTACATTTTTTAGCACCGCTTCATATATTTATCACTTACTACTAACCACTGCACTCTGTATTACATACTCATGATTCCTGCACTGTGTGTTACAAACCAATGACCTTAGCACTTCATGTTACATACTTTTGACCCTGCATTCTGCTTTACATACTACTGACCTCTTAAATCTATGTTTCATACTACTGATCACTAAATTCTGCATTACTACTGACCCCTTAAAGTGGAAGTAAACTCCCCTATCGTTTTCAGCCAAGGAAGCTGCCATCTTTGCCTCTGTTTAACTGCTATGGTGCTGCACATGTGATTCGTTATGACACCAGCCATTGGATGGTTTGATAGTTTGGCTGGGAGCACAGCCAATGTGCAGTTAGCATTCCCGGCATGCCTTTTTTTTTTTAACTGTTTAAATCGACGGGTTTACTTCCACTTTAACTCCGTGATACTTACTACTCACCCCTCAACTCTACATTCTTGTGTTATATGCCACTGACCCCTGCACTCTGCGTCACCTACTCCTGCACTGTGCTCTATATATTACTTACTCCTGCACTGTGCGTTACAAACTACTGACCTCAGCACTTTGCGTTACATACTTCTGACCCTGCATTCTGCATTACATAATACTAAACCCTGAATTCTTCAAACTTTCCCTACCTACTAGTAAGTGATTAATAGGGCCTTGCTGGGTTATCTCCCTAAAAACAAAGCACTCTGCACCCTGGTGATTTTGTTTTTTTCCAGATCGCTCAGAAAAATCTCCAGAGTTGCCTACCCCTGTACTAGAGGTTTGGTCAAAGACTGGAGACCTGTTACAGAGAGACTGGGGACATATGGCTAGTAGAGAACATTGCTACCCCTTTACAAATCAATGCTCCCAATAAAAACTGCTGTGGTCAAAGGGGTGCACAACACAAGTACATGGGTGGCCCCCGTGCAGAATGTGGGGAGGTGCTAGTTGCAGGAAACAAAATTTGTATTGAAAGTTTTTCAATCTACAACAAGCCCGGAGAGAAGGCACCCAACCGGGAACACTCACAGGATGTAACAGTGATGTGTAGCAGAGCAGGTCTTAGGTTTGCCAACAGCATCTGTCTTGAGGGGCGAAATGCGGCCTGGCCGGTCCGTACCCAAATGGGGAGGCTTCCAGGAAAGATGGTGTGTTCCTATCCTTTCCCTACTCATCTGAAAACTCTCCCTACTGCTATTCACTGTCCCTGACAAACAGGTGACCTGTACCTACACTACCCACATGCAGAATGTGTGCCAAGCCCGGGAGGGCAGGGTCTTAAATAGACTCTGCCTGGCTTAAGATGGCCACAAGAGTCACAAGGGACACCAACACAGCAACCAATTGGATAGCTTCCCCATGGATCCAGGAAACTTTAGCGAAAACCATGTTGTTCTTGACTTCCCTTTCAACTGTAGTGCTGCTGTCTCAAGCGCCACCTACAGTAGAAAAAAACAGACTGCACCTGCCTACAAGGTTGGGCATCAGGAGTATAGAGGGTTGCTTTTGTGCACTTGTATTTTGTGCTGGAAACCCTTTTATCGAGAACAACCTGGTAGCAACACGTTACAGAGAAAACGTACAATGTGGTACCGTCTATCTATCTATCTATCTATCTATCTATCTATCTATCTATCTATCTATCTATCTATCTATCTATCTATCTACAGTGGGTATATAAAAGAATCACCCTCCTTTATAATAATCAGATGTTGCTTTGCAGGCTGAAATGAAGACAGATATAATGCCAGCAGGTCAGAAAAAAAATCAAACAAAATCAAAAACAGAATCACTGAGTTGAAAAAGGGATCACTCCCTACCAAAAATGACCTAAACGCAGTCAGGTGTAGCTAATCAGCTTCTCAATGGCACACAAAGCTATTTGACTTTCAAATGTGATCAGCTGTGTCGTTTTGATTAGCTCAGCATGAAAAGAGCTTTCCTGTAGCATTTCAGTTCATGGTAGTGCAACTGAAACAAACAATCAACTATGGGTGGCAAAGCACTGTCAAAAATCTCCGGGATAACGTTGTGGCGAGGCATCTATCTACAGTATCTCAAAAAAATTAGTACACTCCTCACATGTTTGGAAAAAAGGATTATATCTTTTCATGTGACATCACTGAAGAAATGATACTTTGCTACAATGTAAAGTAGTGAGTGTACAGCTTGTATAACAGTGTAAATTTGCTGCCCCCTCAAAATAACTCAATACACAGCCATTAATGTCTAAACTGCTGGCAACAAAAGTGAGTACACCCCTAAGTGAAAATGTCCAAATTGGGTCCAAAGTGTCAATATTTTGTGTGGCCACCAATTTTTTCCAGCACTGCCTTGACCCTCTTGAGCATGGAGTTCACCAGAGCTTCACAGGTTGCCACTGGAGTCCTCTTCCCCTCATCCATGATGACATCAGGGAACTGGTGGATGTTAGAGACCTTGCACTCCTCCACCTTCCACCTTCCAATAGGGTTTAGGTCTGGAGACATGCTTGGCCAGTCCATCACCTTTGTTTGGGGTCGTTATCATGTTGAAATACTGCCCTGCTGCCCAGTCTCCGAAGGGAGGGGATCTTGCTCTGCTTCAGTATGTCACAGTACATGTTGGCATTCATGGTTCCCTCAATGAACTGTAGCTCCCTAGTGCCGGTGTCTTGTAAAATAGTGTCCTCCATCAGATGGTGTCCCCTGCGTACTGCGCATGCGCAGTACACAGGAACACAGATTCCGAAAATTGCCAAGGATGAACGGCGCCTGCGCCGTGAGTCCAGGTTCTATCCCCACTATCCAAGTGGACATAGAGTTAGAATAAAAAAGAGCCGAGCGGAGCGAGGCCGAGCCCGAAGCGTGGCGAGCGAAGCTCGCCCGCGAGGGGCCCTCTAAAATTCTTAACCCTATGTCCGCTTGGATAGTGGGGCTACCCCCTCCACTCACGGCGCAGGCGCCGTTCAGCTTCGGAGTTTTTCCGAAGCCTCGTCTGCTCCGTACTGCGCATGCGCAGTACGGAGCGGACAGCATTTGATAGGCGGACACTATTAGGCAGAACACCGGCAGCACTCATGCAGCCCCAGACCATGACACTCCCACCACCATTCCTGACTGTAGGCAAGACACACTTGTCTTTGTACTCCTCACCTGGTTGCCACACACACTTGACACCATCTGAACCAAATAAGTTTACCTTGGTCTCATCAGACCACAGGACATGGTTTCAGTAATCCATGTCCTTAGTCTGCTTGTCTTCAGCAAACTGTTTGCAGGATTTCTTGTGCATCATCTTTAGAAGAGGCTTCCTTCTGGAACGACAGACATGCAGACCAAAAAGGTGCAGCTTGCGGCGTATGGTCTGAGCACTGATAGGCTGACCCCCCACCCCTTCAACCTCTGCAGCAATGCTGGCAGCACTTATATGTCTATTTTCCAAAGACAACCTCTGGATATGACGCTGAGCACATGCACTCAACTTCTTTGGTCGACCATGGCGAGGCCTGTTCTGAGTGGAACCTGTCCTGTTAAACAGCTGTACGGTCTTGGCCACCGTGTTGGAGCTCAGTTTCAGGGTCTGGGCAATCTTCTTATAGCCTAGGCCATCTTTATGTGGACCAACAATTCTTTTTTTCAAATCCTCAGAGAGTTCTTTGCCATGAGGTGCCATGTTGAACTTCCAATGTCCAGTATGAGCGAGTGAGAGCGATAACACCAAATTTAACACACCTGCTCCCCATTCACACCTGAGACCTTGTAACACTAACGAGTCACATGACACCAGGGAGGGAAAATGGCTAATTGGGCCCAATTTGGACATTTTCACTTAGGGATGTATTGTTGCCAGTGGTTTAGACATGAATGGCTGTGTGTTGAGGGGACAGCAAATTTATACTGTTATACAAGCTGTACACTCACTACTTTACATTGTAGCAAAGTGCCATTTCTTCAGTGTTGTCACATGAAAAGGTATAATAACATATTTACAAAAATGTCAGTTGTGTACTCATTTTTTGTGAGATACTGTATTTCTATGTAATTTTTCCTAAATGTCAGTAGATAATACAAATTAGCTCCGCTAAAAGTCCCAAAACTGCCTTTTTCTTTTAACAACCAACAAGTGTGCCATTCATTGACTCACCATAAATCTACAACGTTAATGTAATATTGATGATATATTTCATCAGTCCCATCTTCTCATTAAAGGGAATGATTCAGACTGATTTTTCCAAAATGATCACCTGGCCGTCTGCGAGACGACAAATATACATAAAATTTTCCGCTCTCCCGTCTTTTATAGAGCCATTTCTGGAGCCATCCTAAAACATTTTGCAGTTTGTCATCAATTTTTATATTCACTTAATTTCTTTAATACTCCTTGTCATTGATTTGCTGCCAGCTTTAAGAGAACGGTTAAGTTTAATCTCAGCAGCATTGTCATCAATTGTTTTTATTGCAAGCCATTTCATTCTACCTACCTATTCAAATATATGTACAGTGTTTAAAATAATTAATGAAGCATGGAAAAGGCAGCAGAAAAGCTGGTGTAGCGGGGCTCTTCTGTGTGTATGGTTTACTATGGACAGGCCTCAGTTCAACTGTGTGAGACATGGGGCTTTCTACACGAGGGTCGGACTCATAATTCGAAGTGCTACCAGGGGATATGGTGCGCCTGTCATGTTGGAGGAAACAAACATTTGCAAAGCGGGTTGCAGAAAAGATAGGCACTACCCTTGTGGGGGTTTTTCTTCTCCAGTCATTTAGCATTAGATTTTATCATTACCAATTGTTTGGGAGGTTTTGTATAGTAGAGTAGCTTATAGTTAAATCTGAAGTTTAATCTTCTTACCTTTTAACTTCCCCCGTCCTTAACCACTTCAATACCGGGCACATTCGCACCTTCCTGCCCTGGCCAATTTTCAGCTTTCAGCGCTGTCACTTTTTAAATGACAATTGCGCGGTCATGCTACACTGTACCCAAACAACATTTTTATCCTTTCATTCCCACAAATAGCACATTCTTTTGGTGGTATTTGATCACCTCTGTGGTTTTTATTTTTTGCTAAACGAATAAAAAATACCTAAAATTTTGAAAAAAAAAAAAGTGTTCTTTGTTTTTGTTATTGTAGCGGACATAACCCTTGGCAGGGCGGCCTTATCTTTTGGGCTTACCGGTTACCTCCGCTCGGCTGGTTCTTCCATGTCTAGGGGTTCCCAGACAACAACTTTGGACGCTGACGCCATAAAGGTCCTTTAGAAAAGGTTTTTATTTGCTGGGGTAACATCCAACAACACAGTCTCGTATCGGAACAGAGGGCAAGGGTGAAGTAACTCAGGCAACTTGAATTGCTAATATCAGAAAGTCTCTAATATCACCCAGAGAGTAGCCACTCACAGCTGGGTGCTTCAAGGCTGAACAAATCTCTAGCCAGAGATTATGGCAGTCAGCACTTTGATTCAGAACTTGTGATATCTTTGCCCTTGAGTAACTAACTGGTAACAGAAGTGAACAGGAACCTTTTTCCTCCGTACCTGGAACGTTCTCTGTCTCCTTGACAGTACTGGAAAAAGCGTGAATTCGTCAGTGTCCTTCACAACTCAGCAACCAGGCACTTCTCAGGATGCCAGCTTGTTGGTCCTCCTCCAAAGAGTCCTCCCCCGGTCACTTACAGGAACTGCGGTGCCCCTCCAAGCCGAGAGCACACCCGGACACCTTGAATCCTCCCTCAGTTACTGCACCTCGGACCAGCTGGTTCCGACACTCGGGAACAGACAGATCCTTACCTCAGACCAGGCAGGTCTATTGGGGTTAGCCAACCGAAGCGTGTTGTGGAGCGACGAATGCTCCCGTGACCGGGACCCCTCACGGGGCTACCCCAGGCCAGAATCAGGAACAGACCACTAGGGCCTCACAAACGAACCTAGAACACGTGACTTCAACATCTTAAGTACCCTTCCCCAGACTCCTCAGTGGGGCCAGGCGCACCCACTGATTGGCTCTGGGGAAGCTGATAACCAAAACGTCCAACCAGGCCTGGTTCTGAGCCTGTCATGTGCACCTAACTGTACACATGACCAGGCAGAACTCTAACACAGCCCAGTTAAACTGATGTCAAAGTTAAACCTACACAATTAACCCTCAGAACCCCTTTACTGTTCTGAGGCAAAAACTAAATTTGTACATAGCGGACACCTTGTCCAATTCGTCATCGCTACATTATAAAATTTTGTAAATAAGTAAGTTTTCTCCTTCACTGATGGGCACTGATAAGCTGCACTGATAAGGCGGCACCGATGAGGTGGCACCAATGAGATGGCACCGATGAGGTGGCACTGATGGGCACTGACAGGCAGCACTGATGGTGTTTTGGATCCCAGACAAATGTCTGACCGAGTTATCTGTACCTGGGAGTACGCTGACACACACTGTTCAGTAAAAAGCTTCCTTTATTGCTTTTGGGCATATAGTTGCTTTTATAGTAGAGGATGACTCATTATTTGCAAAAGCATCATCTCACGTGTATTCCGTGCTGTCAAGCAGAGATTGGAGGACCCTTATCTAAAGGGTCGTCTGGCCAGTTTCATCCAGGTTTTCTGCTGATGGCTTGTGGACTTCTGGACTCACTCGATGGGAGGGGCTCTCTAGGTGAGGCATTTTGAGTAAGGAGATTCAGCATATATCTTGACATAATAGAAAATAGTCATTTAATCAGAGTATTAAACAATCCATAACAATAGGCACTGGTGGGCCCTGATAGGCGACACTGATGGGCACTGAAAGGCTACACTGATGGGTACTTATGGGTGGCACTGATAGATGGTATTGATGGGCATTGAAAGGCGGCACTGATGGGCACTCATAGTTGGCACTGCTGGGCACTGATGGGCACTGAACGGCGGCACTGATGGGCATTGATGTGCACTGATGTCTGGCACTGGATTTCACCAATAGGCATCACTGGCACTGGCAGGCATTTTTCAATGGCAATGATTGGCAGCTGCCTGGGCACTCATTGACATTTCCCTGGTGGCCTAGGGTGGCATACCTGGTGGTCCAGTGTGGTGGCCATCCCTGGTGGTCCTGCCGGCATCCTGGTGGTCCTGAGCGGGCATCTGAGGGGGGGCTGATAAACAATCACTCCTGTCAGGAGAGTAGCCAATCAGCTCTCCTCTACTCGCATCTGTCAGATGCAAGTGAGGAAAAGCCGGTCAACAGTTCTTCTTGTTTACATGGTGATTAGCCGTCATTGGACACGGCTGATCACGTGGTAAAGAGTCTCTGTCAGATTGACACACTGCAACAGCAATTGCCATGATGCGCGCCCCCGGGGCTGCGCAGCGGCTTGATATCCTGGCGATGTCATATCAGGATATCGACGTCCGGTCAGGATATCGCAACCACTTTGCCAATGTCATATTGCTATATGGCGGGCGGCAAGTGGTTAACATGACCCAGTGATGTCATTACTGGGTCTCTGTGTGGGTCTCACTGGGTCTCAGTGTTTCTCTATGTAACGCAGCCAAGGCTTGGCTGGTTGGAGGGTTCAGCAGGGTGCTGTACTCACTGTAGTTTCTGAAATTCACACACTATCCTGCCTCAATTCTCCTCTCCAGAGTCTTCAGCCCTGATGCAAGCAGTGAGCTGACTCTTGGAAGGAGCTATACAAATATTAAAACACCTTGATGAAAGGAGGTCAGTCAGGAGGAGTAAGCATTCCCAGGCAGGCTGCTTTTGCATATGGATCACCCATGGTAATGCCCACATGTGATGCTGAGCCCCCATAATTGAAAGAAATCCAGTGAATGAGGGGGATGGGCTAGAGCCCCCCAGCCAGGAAATGAGGGAGGATCTATCTGACTTCCTGCAGGTGCTAATGTGTCACGTGTCCAGTGGAGCTGGGGTGTTTGGATCACTTCTATCTGACAGCCGGCAGTCAGCTTGACAGATATACACACACTCCAGGTAGTTGCAGCCACCAGAAGTGTATTTACTACCGTCATTCAGTCAGGTCTGTATGACATATGGACCTGGCAGTAAAAGGGTTTAAGGATCAGTGGGAGAAGGACCTTCTTTATTGATGATCCGTTGGAGAAGGACCCCTTATATTAATGGTCAGTGTGAGAAGGACCTCTCATAATAATTGTCATTGGGAGAAGGACTTCTTTTATTGACAGTCAGTTGGAGAAGGACCTCTTATATTAATGGTCTGTGGGAGAAGGATTTCATATATTAATAGTTAGTGGGAGAAGAACCATTGTTATTAATGGTCAGTGGAAGAAGGACTTCTTATATTAATGGTCAGTTGGAGAAGACCGCTTATATTAATGGTTAGTGGGAAAATAACCCCTTATGTTAATGGTCAGTGGGAGAAGGACCTCTTATATTAATGGTCAGTTGGAAAAGGATCCCTTATATTAATTGTCAGCCGGAGAAAGACCCCTTATTATTAATGGCCGGTGGGAGATGAATCCATTATAATAATGGTCAATGGGATAAGGATCCATTATATTAATGGTCAGTGGGATAAGGATCCATTATATTAATTGTCAGTAGGAGAAAGACCACTTATATTATGGTCAGTAAGTAAAAAAAAAAAAAAAATATTTAACCACTTGAGACCCGCGCTATAGCCGAATGACGGCTACAGCGCGGATCTCCTTTGCCGGGACTACGTCTATTGACGTAGTCCCGTGCACGAGCGGCCTGCGCGCCCCCTGAGGGGCGAGCGCGCGGCGCGCTCTGTGATCGGTGAGTCTATGAGACTCGCCTGATCACCGATCCGTGCAAGGGGTCGATCCCCACCCCTTATCACGTGATCAGCTGTCAGCCAATGACAGCTGACCATGTGATATAATGGAGCCAGTAATCGGCTATTATTCCTCCTCGCGCTGACAGCGCGAGGAGAAAAAAAAAGCCGATCACCGGCGGCTGTGATCGGGACATCAGTCCCGATCACGGCCAGCCCTGCCAGTGCCCACCTGCCCCCTGCCAGTGCCCACCTGCCCCCTCATAACTATACATAATAAAAAATTAGTGCCCCCCATCAGTGCCACCCAGCAGTGCCCATAGTGCCACCCAGCAGTGCCCACAGTGCCACCCAGCAGTGCCCACAGTGCCACCCAGCAGTGCCCACAATCTGCCTCAACAAAGGTGCTGCACCCCAGTGCCACATATCCGTGCCCATCAGTGTCATCTACCAGTGCCCAGCAGTGCCGCCCAGCAGTGCCGCCCATCAGTGCCCAGCAGTGCCACCTATCAGAGCCACCTATCAGTGCCACCTATCAGTGCCCATCAGTCCCATCTATCTGTGGTACCTATCAGTGTCCATCCGTGCCACCCATCCGTGCCACCCATCTGTGCCACCCATCCGTGCCATCTTATCTGTGCCCATCTTTGCCCATCAGTGCCGCCTTATCTGTGCCCATCGGTGCCGCCTTATCTGTGCCTATTAGTGCCGCCTTAACTATGCCTATCAGTGCCCACCAGTGCAGCCCATCAGTGCCACCCAGTAGTGCCCATAGTGCCACCCAGCAGTGCCCACAGTGCCACCCAGCAGTGCCACCCAGCAGTGCCCACAGTGCCACCCAGCAGTGCCCACAATCTGCCTCAACAAAGGTGCTGCACCCCAGTGCCACATATCCGTGCCCATCAGTGTCATCTACCAGTGCCCAGCAGTGCCGCCCATCAGTGCCCAGCAGTGCCACCTATCAGAGCCACCTATCAGTGCCACCTATCAGTGCCCATCAGTCCCATCTATCTGTGGTACCTATCAGTGCCCATCCGTGCCACCCATCCGTGCCACCCATCTGTGCCACCCATCCGTGCCATCTTATCTGTGCCCATCTTTGCCCATCAGTGCCGCCTTATCTGTGCCCATCGGTGCCGCCTTATCTGTGCCTATTAGTGCCGCCTTAACTATGCCTATCAGTGCCCACCAGTGCAGCCTATCAGTGCCCACCAGTGCAGCCTATCAGTGCCCACCAATGCAGCCCATCAGTGCCCACCAGTGCAGCCTATCAGTGCCGCCTCATCAGCGCACTTCAATGAAGGAGAAAAATGACCTGTTTGCAAAATTTTATAACAAACTATTAAACATGATTTTTTTTTGTTTTGCATCTTTTTTTTGTTTGTTTAGCAAAAAATAAAACTCTGAGCTGTAATTAAATACCACCAAAAGAAAGCTCTATTTGTGGGAAAAAAATGATAAAAATTTCATTTGGGTACAGTGTTGTATGACCGCGCAATTGTCATTCAAAGTGCATCAGCGCTGAAAGCTGAAAATTGGTCTGGGACTGAGGGGGGTTTAAGTGCCCAGTAAGCAAGTGGTTAAGATCAGTGGGAGAAGCTCTTCTTATATTAAAGCGGGAGTCCACCGGGACTCCGCGTTTTTTTTTTTTTTAAAAGCCAGCAGCTACAAATACTGCAGCTGCTGACTTTTAAAATAGTGACACTTACCTGTCCAGCGCGCCCGCGATGTCGTCACCCGAAGCCGATCTCTAGGTCGCCTGTCGGGTCCTGCCGCCGCCATCTTGGGTATGGGAATCAGGAAATGGAGCTTTTCGGCTTCATTTCCCGGTTCCCTACTGCGCATGCACGAATCGCGCTGTGCAATAAGGACGCTCCCCGCTGCCTCTGGGATCTGTGTGTTTCCCAGTAGGCAGCGGGGCACTTGCGGGAAGGGGCGGGCACTTGCGGAAAGGGGCGTAAGTTACGCCCCTTTCCGCAGAGAGCTATCCCGGAAGTGGGTGCAGTTACCTGGATTATCCAGGTAACTGCACCCCCCTCCCCCCTGAAAGGTGCCGATTGTGGCACCGGAGGGGGGGAGGGTTCCGATGAGCGGAAGGTCCACTTTAGGGTGGACCTCCGCTTTAATGGTCAGTGGGATAAGGACTTCTTATATTAATTGTCAGTGGGATAAGGACTTCTTAACTTAATGATCAGTGGGATAAGGACTTCTTATATCAATAATTATTGGTAGAAGGACATCTTATAATAATGGTCAGTGAGATAAAGACTTCTTATATTAATAGTCAGTGGAAGAAGAACCTCTTATATTAATGGCCAGGGGGGTAAGGACTTCTTATATTCATGGCCAGTGGGAGAAGGACCTCTTATTATAATGGTCAGTGGAAGAAGAACCTCTTATATTATTGGTCAGTGGAAGAAGGACTTCATATTTTATTGGTCAGTTGGAGGTCCCAATATATTAATGTTCAGTGGGAGACAGACCCCTTATAATACTGGTCAGTGTGAGAAGGACTTTTTAATGTAATGGTCAGTTGGAAAAGGGCTTCTTATATTAATTGTCAGTTGGATAAGGACTTCTTAAATTAATGATCAGTGGGATAAGCCTTCTTATATCAATAATTATTGGTAGAAGGACATCTTATAATAATGGTCAGTGAGATAAAGACTTCTTATATTAATAGTCAGTGGGAGAAGAACCTCTTATATTAATGGTCAGGGGGGTAAGGACTCCTTATATTCATGGCCAGTGGGAGAAGGACCTCTTATTATAATGGTCAGTGGAAGAAGAACCTCTTATATTATTGGTCAGTGGAAGAAGGACTTCATATTTTATTGGTCAGTTGGAGGTCCCAATATATTAATTATCAGTGGGAGACAGACCCCTTATAATACCGGTCAGTGTGAGAAGGACTTTTTAATGTAATGGTCAGTTGGAAAAGGACCTTTTATAATAATGGTCAGTTTGAGACAGACCCCTAATATTAATGATCAGTGGGAGAAGGATCCATTATATTAATGGTCAGTGTGAGAAGGACTTTTTAATGTAATGGTCAGTTGGAAAAGGACCTCTTATAATAATGGTTAGTTGGAGACAGACCCCTAATATCAATGGTCAGTGGGAGAAGGATCCATTATATTAATGGCCAGTTGGAGAAGGACTTTTTAATGTAATGGTCAGTTGGAAAAGGACCTCTTATAATAATGATCAGTTGGAGACAGACCCCTAATATTAATGTTCAGTGGAAGAAGGATCCATTATATTGATGGTCAGTTGAGGAAGGACCCCTTATATTAAAGGCCAGTGGGAGAAGGACTTTTTAATGTAATGGTCAGTTGTAAAAGGACCTCTTATAACAATGGTCAGTTGGAGACAGACCCCTAATATTAATGGTCAGTTCGAGAAGAATCCATTATATTAATGGCCACTTGGAGAAGGATCCATTATATTAATTGTCGGTAGGGGAAAGACCCCTGATATTATTGGTCAGTGGGAGAAGGACTTCTTATATTAATGATCAGTGGCAGAAGGACCTTTTATATTACCGGTCAGTGGGAGAATGACTTCTTATATTAATATTTAAGGTAATGCTGGACAATAATGGTGGCCACACAAAATATTGACACTTTGGGCCCAATTTGGACATTTTCACTTAGGGATGTACTCACTTTTGTTGCCAGCGGTTTAGACATTAAGGCTGCATGTTGAGTTATTTTGAGTGGACAGCAAATTTACACTGTTATACAAACTGTACACTCACTACTTTACATTGTAGCAAAGTGTCAAATGAAAAGATATAATAAAATATTTACAAAAATGTGAGGGGTGTACTCACTTTTGTGAGATATTTTATGTATTTATCTGACACAACCTCACCTTTTTATGTTACCAAAATGGGTAATATTTTGTGTGCACTATAATTAAGGTTAGTGTATTTCTTACTGAAAATATGAATTTGATAAAGAATTATGCAATACAATAAGGCCAGTATGCTGGCCTGAATTTATGGGAGGAGCCTGGAAGGTATTTAAGCAGCTCACTTGCCCATGCTCTCTGTTGGTTCCAGTGCGCAAAACCCTCCCGTCCTTCCCTTTTTCAGGGCACTTCTCAGCACATCCTTCTTCATAAACTACCCATTACTTACCTTGGGCATGATCCCTTTTCTTGGCATACCGACCAGGCCACCAAGGCACACTTCAGGTTTATTTATGTTGTAAGTCTTGTCACATGTTTATGTGATTAACATCTCTCTCGGTCATAAGGCCACAACCATAAATACAATTTTGGGTGTTTTAACTAACCTACATGCCTGAAATGTGGAAAAAAAAAACAGTAAAAGGGGTTACACGAGTGCAAACTAAAGCACAAGAAAGTGGCTGGCTTCTTCTTGACCTTGTGTCCCTGTTAATACTCTGAGGACATGCTAAATGGGCTGGCAGCAGTGGTCAGCAAGGCAAACCAAAGGACCAATGGGGACCTCAAGAGGAATGGGACCTGGACTTATGCCCTCCGCAGGACCAACCCTATTCATCTTCTGTCTCCCTTGAAGCTACATTATGTTAAAATTATGAAAATCAAACCCAAATACATACCTTTGCCATATATTTATTTCTGCGTTGGCCATAAATATGCCGAAAATAATGTCTGAGAACAACTTTGGCGTACTTAAAAAATAACCTTATCCACTCTGACATTTGTTTTTCCTGCCCATATTCCCCATTTATCATTTCTTTGCTGTGGATGAACACGTTGATAAGTTCTTTTATAATGTCAGTCTTAATAGAAAACATTTCTGCAGAAAAAAAAGAAATATATATGTATAACTGTTCAGGGAATAAGTTCCATTTAAAATTTATAAATTCTAGCCGGCTAACTTCTCTCAAGTTTTATGACAGTGATATACCAGTTTATACCTCCGCAGAAGGTACCGTAATAGTTTAAACAGCTTCCAGGTACACTGGCGGAAAATACAGTATGCTGCTTTAATTAAGCTATAAGACAAAGCAGGCTGTGAATTTCTTCCTTAGTATTGCATACCTGGAAGCGAGGGCCGGAGGACGCAATAATCTTCTGAAATGTACCAAAAAGATCTTATTAACGTAATGGAATTGCCAAGAAGAAAATGACAGGTATTCTTAAACATTTACATTATTGTTGATCGAATTCTCAAGCTTGACAAGCATACAAATAAGGAGTCATGCTGAGTAAAATCTGAACAAATAACTGTCATAAACACTGCATGGAACATATGTTGAGCCATAACTGCACCTAAAACTTCTTTTTCGGTTACGATTGAGTAGAGCAGGACTCTGGTTAAAAATCCCAAACACCAGGATCTCAATAAGATGCCTTAATATATCAATGCTTACCTGTATTTAAATGGTAAGCTAAGGACTGAAGAACCTTCTTCAGTTACTATTGAATAGAGCAAGGAGATCTCAAGAGGTCTCACGTATTTGTCCCACATTACTCACATCCATCATGTGGACATTTAAAGCACAAGTAAACCTAAAAATAAAATTGTAATATATTGCAGCTTACCAGTCTTCATATGGTAAGTGAAGGACTGAAGAAACTCTTTGGTTCCAATTGAATAAAGCAAGTTTAAAGCAGGACTCTAGACAAAAATCACATTCTCAGGATCTCAATAAAATGTTTTATGTATATGTCCCACCTTAATATCACCCATAATGTGTACATTTAAAGCATATGTAGCGCACCCCCTTAAAGCGCTGGGGAAAAAAATTATTTGCAAGACCATGGCATAATGTGCTAGTATGCATCACGTACTAGCAAATTACAAATATTAACCTTAGAACGAAGCCTTTCCAGCTGCACCCACTCACCGCTGCGAGGATTGACATCTTATCACTTCCTTTCTTCTGGGATCGAAGCGCCGCAACATGGGCACTGTCTGTGTTGATGGGGGAATCACATGAACTGTGTATGGGCAAGCTGAATTTATCAAGTTGATCGATTGATCAACTTGGGTACAACCAGCACGCCGGGTTTCACCTGAGATTATTGCTAGCGGCTGCTATAGCTGCTATCAATATGCAGCATCTTCTCCCGGTAGGGATGGCTTCCCCCCGCCCACCCCCCCCCCCCCCCCGCCGGGAGAAGACAATAGCTCGGCAGGAGGGATTCCCACATCAATACTGTCTGATGTGATTGCAGGAAAGATATTTGCTTGGTGTATGGCCGGCCTAACATCTGACGGTGGTAAATACAACTGCTGAGATTATTAGATTGTTTTGGCCTGTCAGCATAGATAAGGTGAGAAGAGGCAGATACCTTGCTCTAAGGATGGTCATACACTATTCGAGCCATTAACCTCCCTGGCGGTATGATTATGTCGGATTTTAGGTGCTGAAAGCAGTACAATGATTTGCATGGAAATTTGACGTTTTATATTGTAGGCCTGCAATTCTTACGAATAACTCACTTAAATCTGTCCAAACAAGAGTCTAGTAGACATCCCGGGTATCGATAAAATTTGAAAAACAAAATCATAAATTAAAATAAAAATGTAATTAAAATTAAAATTTAATTAAAATTAAAAATTAAATAACTATAAATAATTATACCAAATAATAATATAATAATAATACAATTATTCAATAATGTAATCAAAACAAAAACACTGAAATTTGCTCAGTTGCAGAATTTTCACTGTCATTACTTTTCAGTATTTGATGACGGATCTCCCCACAAATCGCTATCCCTCAATTCTGCGTGTGATTATAATTTTATTATCGCTGTTTTCTAGCTGCTCTAAAACCACTTTTGATGTAAAGGGACAGTTCTGGTTGCTATGGACAATCTCCAGTTTCCAGACAGAAAGAACAGTTTTTTATAAAACTGCATGCAGGACACTGGACAGACCACTAGGGACAAAAGGGATGTGAAATAATTACATACAGCAATGTAAGATTACATTATACTGTATGTAATGTGTGTGTTTCACTTTTTGAATTTGACGCCATTCTCCATCCCCGTGCGTCGCAACGCTCGCAGAGAACGGAGCTCGGCTCCATGATAGATCGAGCGGAGGACGAGCCGCTCACACTGCAGGGTGGACATCGCTGGATCCAGGGGATAAGGTAAACATACTCATCCTGGATCAAGCGATGCGATCCCGAGTCTGGCTCGGGGTTACCGCTAATGGTTCTGAATTGTCACCCTGAGCCAGACTTGGTAATACCGTCAGGGGGGGGGTTAATCGGCAGGCTGAATGTACCAAGTTGATTGACTGATCAAGTTGGGTACAACCAGCCTGCTGGATTCTTTTATGATGATCTCTAGCGGCTACTATAGCCACTAGTGATAATCAATGTCTTACCCAGGTAGGGATGGCTTCCCTGCTGATTCCCCTGTCACCACTGTCTTTGTTGAGGGAGAAATCGTGCAAATTTCTTTCCTGCAACCCGTGGTAAGAAATTCACACTTCGTATGGCTGGCCTTAGAAGGCTCCATATTTCTTCACTTTGGCCACACCTCCCAACATTTTGAGATGGGAATGTGGGACACCTACTAGCAAATATATGTAGACACAGGACACACCTACCCTGCCACGCCCCTTAAAGGGGACATAACCAATTTTTTTTAAATTAAATCGACAAGTGCTTTTTTTTTTTACCACTACCATTCCTTTATATTGGCTTTTAAAATTGACAAATGCAACAATTTAGAAATTGGATGAAAGGTTTAGCTCAGGGAAACACTTTTTGAAAGATAAAGAGTGAATTTTATATACAACTATATAGATCAGACCAAAATGAGGGACAAATGAGGAGGAAAGAGGGACAGAGGGACATTACTCCAAATCAGGGACAGTCCCTCGAAAGGCAGGGACAGTTGGGAGCCATGCTTTGGCTTAGTTGACCGTTTATATCCTTTTAGCCCACTTCACCATAACCTGTCCGGTATCTTCTTTGTGATTTCATCAAAAAAGCCATTTCATGGTCATATTCTCTTTAGGCGTTGATTCACTCATTTTCTGAGCGCTCCGCAATATACCGTATTTTGCCGGGGGCTATGTCTGATTAATATGTATACGTCGTCGGTAAACACCAGGACTAAACATTCCAAGTTGAATTTTTGAACTAACCGAGTGGGGGGAAAGCTTTGTTCAACTATAATAATTCAATATTTGTGTAGGACCAATATGGCCACTAAAATCCTAAACTGCTGAAATGTTTTCATGTAATCTCTAAAACAGATGGAGATTATGTGGAGAGGAATACAGACAATCTGTTTCGAACAGCAGGAAGCTCAGATGGAGAAGGATTTGTGCATCAGGACTTGTAGGAGGCAAAACAAAGACAGATAATATTGTTTTAAAGAAGGGGGAGAGGAAATGGAGCATTGAAACCAAATATCATAAACAACTTGAATTTGACAATAGTGACTTCAGTGCTTATTCATAAAATTAAAATGTGTTGGATTTTGGTAAAGTGGAACTGAGCAGATGTCGTCATCATCATCATCACCATCATCATCGTATTGTACATAGTATTCAGTGAGTTAAGGAGGGACCCTGGCTTAAATACTAACTTTGCCATGGTTTGCAATGACAGAGCTTTACTACATTTACTTCTCTTTACAAAGCTACCAATTTCAGCAATCTTTCATGATTAACGAGAAGCTTAGGCATAGAAACATCATAAACATCATACAAAAATAAATGCACCTTGCTTATTTCCCAAGAACTCAAATATTATTTCAGTTGATAGGAAAAGGCCACAGTTTTATGTCAACTCTGCTCTCTGAATCATTAAAAAAAAGTCCACCATCATGAGAAAGTCTGAAAAGAACCCTACAGATCACATACCTGACCTGAGGACACGTAGAACAGTATAAAATGAAGCAAGGTCAGCCTCAGTAAAACCAGGGACAGTATGTAAAAATCTGTGTTTTTTTTACATCTGTCTCTGAAATGTCCCTTACCGACATCCTTTTGGTCTAAATATCCTGAGATTACAGCTGCCCCACCTCTCCAGTACCTTCTCAGCCAATAGAAACATGTCTGTGTATACTGTGTGATTGTACACTGTGTGTAGACAAAAAAACGTTCCCTGTGACACTGCGCTATCCGAAAAAACAGAAAAAAGCTGCTAACACAATCACAAGGATAAAACAGTGAATAATAAACAAATACCAAACCGAAGTGTAGCGCTTAACAAAGTTATAAATAATCTAGTTAGTGCATCATCGTACAATTTAACCCAAACACCTTAGGTGTGAAAATTCTTAAAAAAGTACATAGAAATAAAAAAATACACTTCCAAAAAAATATAAATGAATTAAAAGTCTCTATGTAAAAAGTTGATCCAATCCAAACGTGAAATACGGGTCACCATCCACCTTCTTAAATGAGGCTAGCATGCAAACACCCTGTGATATTCCCGTCACCTTTAGAAGTAAAGGCTTACCGGATAGTATGGATCCAAACGAATATATATTCGAAGGATCATGCAAGCTTATAACTTAGAAGGCGAGATTTGCAGGTGTAGATTTTCAGGGAAGTAACAAGTCAGACTCCTCATATAGTTGTCCCAACTAGTTGTTAAATCCACATCGGTACACTCCAGCTCAAAATGTTGAACTCATACAAAGGAAAATAAGGAGCCACAATAGTGTAAATCCGTTTAAAAGAAAAAATTTAATAAAAAAGTAATGAACTCACATGTAACCAAAGAAATCAAGCGCTTATTCCATAAAAACAGTGCTACAGCAGTAGTCCCGACGCGTTTCGTCCTCTACAGACGTCATCTGGGGTAGCACTACACTGTAGCATCATCACTTATATAGCAAACAATCAATTTGGGCGAAAATTCCATCTGCCTGTGTCACCGCGTGTCATTTCCGGTTTAAGATGGCGCCCGGCGTGCGTTCCACGCCTCATTATAATGTTACAGCATGTATCAGCAGACAGACCATGCCAAAACATATATAAAATAAACCAATAAATGAAAGCTAGGTTGGCCCAAACTTTAGAAATATACCAAACGTAAAAATTAGCCAGACGTTGTAATTTATTCCCCTCTGTAATACCGTTAGTAGTATTTCCGGGTCATGATTGAACACATAAGGGGCGTGGATATGGTTCCAATCATTATCCTACCCAGCCACTTATGCCGACGAAGCCACACCCACTACAGGGAAGTACTAACATAGTGGGCGTGTCGTATATAGAGAGCACTGATGCCTCCGTCTAGCGGTGATGGAACGCACCGCGTACCGGAAGCACCAGTATTACACGCACGTCCGACGCAAGAGGCGGCGTAAGAGGAAACACGTCACAACCAATCGGAGAGCGTCGAACATCGGAAGTGACGTAAACGGAAAGTACGTCACATCCGGCCAGGATGTGTCCGACAACAGGAAGTGATGTGATGAAAATACATCATCTCCGGTGTCAAGTAGGATGTATGTAAACATACGCCGGACCATACATCCTAAAGGGGCTGTGCATTTAAGTACACCCATACTAATAAGTATGGGGTGGGAGCAGTTATGTATATGCAATGAAAAAGTATCTTTAAAACAATTTTTATACAAAGTATACATCAGCACCGACACAACGCATGCCCGAACGTGCATTGTGACAAATACTGATAGCATCTAAGGCAGGTAGAATTCTGTCCCAAGACCAATAATATTGATATAACATAAACAACAATGGTAGAAAAACCTACCACTTACATAAAAATCGAAAAATATTAAAACAGATAAGCAAAATAAAATAAAACACTAAAATAAAATATTGTCAATGTGCATATTAACCATTATTAATGAAGGCATTAATATCCCATTCTATATTTAAGCCAAATGGCGAGTAAGAACGAATCAAATATATCCAGTAGGTTTCTAATCTGGAAACACCCCGAGTCATAGCACCCCCCCTCCACGGAGGTGTATATTTGTCAATAGCTAGAAATTGGGTACCTGTTGGGTCACTGTTATGGTGTTCCCTGTAGTGTCTCGGGACAGTGTGTTTAGAGACCTTACTCTTTATTAAGGCTATGTGTTCCCCTACTCTAATCGCAAACGTCCTTGTCGTCCTCCCCACATATTGTTTACCACACGGGCAAGTGATCAGATATACTACATACCGGGTACTACAGGTACAAAATGATTTTATAGTATGTGTTCTATTAGTTGTTGTTGATGTAAACTCAGTTGTTTTATATCTCCCGGCTATATTAAACTGACATACCACACATTTTTTACAAGGATAAAAACCTGTTAGATTGTGAAAAAATGATGGACGACAGGGAGGGTTAATAACATTGGGAGCAATAAAGTTACAACGTCTGGCTAATTTTTACGTTTGGTATATTTCTAAAGTTTGGGCCAACCTAGCTTTCATTTATTGGTTTATTTTATATATGTTTTGGCATGGTCTGTCTGCTGATACATGCTGTAACATTATAATGAGGCGTGGAACGCACGCCGGGCGCCATCTTAAACCGGAAATGACACGCGGTGACACAGGCAGATGGAATTTTCGCCCAAATTGATTGTTTGCTATATAAGTGATGATGCTACAGTGTAGTGCTACCCCAGATGACGTCTGTAGAGGACGAAACGCGTCGGGACTACTGCTGTAGCACTGTTTTTATGGAATAAGCGCTTGATTTCTTTGGTTACATGTGAGTTCATTACTTTTTTATTAAATTTTTTCTTTTAAACGGATTTACACTATTGTGGCTCCTTATTTTCCTTTGTATGAGTTCAACATTTTGAGCTGGAGTGTACCGATGTGGATTTAACAACTAGTTGGGACAACTATATGAGGAGTCTGACTTGTTACTTCCCTGAAAATCTACACCTGCAAATCTCGCCTTCTAAGTTATAAGCTTGCATGATCCTTCGAATATATATTCGTTTGGATCCATACTATCCGGTAAGCCTTTACTTCTAAAGGTGACGGGAATATCACAGGGTGTTTGCATGCTAGCCTCATTTAAGAAGGTGGATGGTGACCCGTATTTCACGTTTGGATTGGATCAACTTTTTACATAGAGACTTTTAATTCATTTATATTTTTTTGGAAGTGTATTTTTTTATTTCTATGTACTTTTTTAAGAATTTTCACACCTAAGGTGTTTGGGTTAAATTGTACGATGATGCACTAACTAGATTATTTATAACTTTGTTAAGCGCTACACTTCGGTTTGGTATTTATACTGTGTGATTGTACACTGTGTGTGTTTGTGTATACTGTGGGGTCCCATAACCTCCTATTGCCCGGGGGCCCCATAATCTCCTATTGCCCGGGGGCCCCATGAGTTGTCAGTCCGCCCCTGCTCTCCCAGCAGGCCAAGGGACCAATGAAACCCCTGCCAATTGGCTGAGACACCCCATCCATCCACAGTCTGATCTTGCTACACCCTTGTTAATCTAATGCCACCAGCAATCGTCACCTAGTGACAGAAGAGGAAAGGTATAGCAATCCACAGTTAGAGAGGAATCAGTGGATCTTCTAACAATCAGTCAGGATGATTAATGCCTGACAATCTAAATTTATTAGAAACCCTTCCTAAACACCTGGGTGCTACAAAAATATAAGAGGGTGGGGGCAGGAGCCTGGAGTCAAGCTTTGTTTTTTGTTTCAACTTTCATTTTTGATATGGTTATTAAAACCAAATAGAGTCTATGTGTCATGGATGACACCCCTGATAGTTGATATGTGGTCACCCATAGCTCTCAACTATCCCTCATTTGGAGGGACTGCCCCTCTTTTGGGCCAAAATCCCTCTGTCCTGCTTTCCTCCTCAACTGTCCCTCTTTTTTGTTCTGATGTGTAGACCGCTTCAAAAGTGTCAAACTGCACAAAATAAGTCCATGAACTCTAAATTACTGCATTTGTTGAAAAGCCCAGTATAACTTGTAGGCAGCTGTAGTCTTTACTCCCTACTGCAGTTGGCGCTCGACTGAAGTGGCAATGCAGAAAGGGAAGAAAGTTGTGAGGAACTTGGTTCCTCTATGACAGTGGTTCTCAACTCCAGTCCTCAGGACCCACTAACAGGCCAGGTTTGCAAGATAACTAAAATACATCACAGGTGCTATTATTTGCTGCTCAGTGATAGCAGTATTCTAGTCTGCATCTCCCCAAGGTAATACTTAAAATCTGGCCTGTGGATCCTGATGATAGGACTTGAGAACCACTGCTCTATGACTTCCTGCAGTCACAAGGAGATGGCTGTCCGATTGGATGCAGTTCCCCCTGAGACTCCAGTGGCCACCTTGAGTCAGGCAGAGTCTATTTAAAGCGGGGTTCCACTCTAAAGTGGAACTTCCGCTCATCGGAACCCTCTCCCCCTCCGGTGTCACATTTGGCACCTTTCATGTTGGAGGGGGGTGCAGATACCTGTCTAAGACAGGTATTTGCACCCACTTCCGGGCATAGACTCCCACGGGCGTCTATGCCATTTCCTGTCCCGCCGCGCCGTCTGCTGGGACACACACGGGTCCCAGAGACAGCGTGGACCGTTCCTAGTATGCTGCGCGACTTGCACATGTGCAGTAGGGAACCGGTAAGTGAAGCCGCAACGCTTCACTTCCTGATTCCCTCACCTAGAGCAATCGATCGGCCTCGGCTGCCAACATAGCTGGACCCTGGGACAGGTGAGTGTCTATTTATTAAAAGTCAGCAGCTATAGTATTTATAGCTGCTGGCTTTTAATATTTTTTTTGTAGGTAGAATCCTTCTTTAAGTCTATTTATTTTGACACATGATTATGCACGCCAATATGTACACACTTACATTATAGCCAAAAGGCTACATACTGGTGCACCTGACTGCAGATGGTCAAGATGGGCCGTGCCCCCTGGTTGCACAGATGTGGATCCTAGAGGCACTGTAATGCCGCGTACCCACGGCCGGAATTTCCGATGGAAACAGTCAGATGGGAGCTTTTCATCAGATTTTCCGATCGTGTGTATGCCCATCGTTCTTTTTCTGTCGGCATTTCCGACAGACTTTAGATTGCGAGCCTGTTCTCAATTTTTCCGACGGAAAACCTTTCTATCGGATTTTCCAATCGTGTTTATGCAATTCCGACACTCAAAATTCTGACGCATGCTCGGAAACAATTCAACGCATGCTCAGAAGCATTAAACTTCCCTTTTATAGTGCTGTCGAACGTGTTGTATGTCGCGGTGTTATTGACTGTCGGAATTTGGTATGACCGTATGTAAGCAAGACAGTTTGAGTGAAATTCCATTGGAATTCCGATGGGAAAACCATCAGAGCTTTTTCCAATGAGAATTTCGATCGTGTGTACGCAGCATAAAAGTATGCCGATATGTGATGTTTGCTTTTTAGAGCTTCGATCCTATGCACTATAAACTGAAGAGTGGAGTTATCTTCATAGCAAGAGAAGGTAAAAAATGCTTTTCAGAGCTCTGCAGGCCCTGTGTCACTCCCTGCCTGATCTTTGGGGCTACTAGTGATCGCCGCACTGGCGACACCTACCCGAGCTCTCTCTTTTTTTTCATAAGCACCTCCTTTCCTGCCCCTCCCCTTATAATGCAGACACCCCCACTGCAAGCCTGACTTCAACCTGCAGGTAGCTAAACAGGAAAATGACTCCATGAATCTCAAGGAAATGCCAAAATAAATGAACTAAGAAGTTGTTTAATATAATTTTTATAGTTCTTTTTTACTTTCCTTTTCATTAAAAACAAAAATAATCAATGTGCAAGTAACAGAAACAGCTGAATCTCTACATTTATTTCTGTTATTTATTAACAGAATTCTCTCCCCCTTGTATAATCTACCACTTTCAGAAGAAGACAACGCATCCCCTGGAAATAGACCTT
Source organism: Lithobates pipiens (assembly GCF_037356315.1). NCBI lineage: Eukaryota > Metazoa > Chordata > Amphibia > Anura > Ranidae > Lithobates > Lithobates pipiens. The sequence continues at coordinate 499,614,617 of NW_027507718.1, read as the reverse complement.
CTCCCATATCATGTTATTCCATTTTATTTCACCATTGTTTGTTTCATTCTCATAATAAATGCATTTCTTTGTATAATAAATGCAATTTTCTTTGCCTTTTCACGGTGAAATAACAATTTAAGTGAAATGGTATTCAAAAGTCTCTGCATCCAACATTAAGTGAACTATCAATTTAAACAAACTTGAAAGCCCATTAAGAAAAGAACATTCGCTTTTGGTATTGGGATCATGAATCTATTCTTACTGTTCAATGGATTTCTTGTACTACTCTCCCCTCAATTGTTTCTGCAATTTAAATACAATTCTGAAAAAAAAAAAAGTTTTAATTATCTTGCTAGATGGGCGACATCGCTACTGTGAAATGTCCTTTCTTCTGTCTGTTTTATAGGGTGTAACATTCCCTGGATAGCGTCTAACTATTTTATTATCTTTGGAGATTTACATTCAGTGTAGCCAGTCAAATTATTATAGACTGTCCTTGAAAAGGATCTACATCATTTTAAAGCAGATTATTCATTTTTGGTGTTGCTATTTCAACACTTGCAGCAGTGGTCTCTAAACTGCACCTGGGGCCATATGTGGCCCTTTGCTTGCCTTTATTTGGCCCCTGGGGCACTATACCTCCCACTGACACCAACGATTTGGCACTATACCTCCCACTGACACCAATGATGGAGCTCTGTTCCTCTCAACAAGGATGAGGCAAGGTCCATAAAGACATGGATAAGTGAGTTTGGGGTGGAGGAACTAACTGGACTGCGCAAAGTCCCGACCTCAACCCGATAAAACACCTTTGGGATGAATTCAAGCGGAGGCTGTGAGCCAGACCTTCTCTCCAACATCAGTGCCTGACCTCACGAATGCTCTTCTGGATGAATGGTCAAACATTCCCATAGACACACTCCTAAACCTTGTTGACAGCCTTCCCAGAAGAGTTGAAGCTGTTATAGCTGCAAAGGGTGGACCAACTCAATATTGAACCCTATGGACTAAGACTGGGATGCCATTAAAGTTCAGGTGCGTGTAAAGGCAGGTGTCCCAATACTTTTGACAATATAGTGCGGTTGACCTGTCCCTACAGTACCCACACGTGTAATGTGTGCCAAGCCTGGGAGCCAGGGCCTTAAATAGGCTCTGCCTGACCTAAGATGGCTGCCAGAGTTACATGGGGCAGCAGCATCTAATCAAATAGCTTCTCCAGTGACACAGTAAACCATAGAGGCACCGTGTTTCTCTTGACTTCCCCTCCAACCGCTATGCTGCTTTGGTGGAGCGCCACCTGCAGTGGAGAAAATAGACTGCACCTGCCTACAAGCAATGGTTCTTAAGGTTTTTCATAGAGAATACGAAGTGACGTGCGAATGAGATTATAAACTCATATCCAGAGTCTGCTCAAGTCCCCCAAATATACATATGCTATTGTGCCCTCAGAATGAAGCAGAGAGGTATGTTGGTCATTTCAAACATTTTTCAGTTGTCTTAAAGTGTTACAAAACCCTAAAGTTCCCAACTGGCCCTGATTTGGAGGGACTGTTCCTGATTTGGAGCAATGTCCCTCTGTACCTCTTTCCTCCTCATTTGTCCCTCAATTTGGTCTGATCTATATAGTTGTGTATAAAATGCACTTTTTATCTTTCAAAAAGTGTTTTCCATTGCTAAACCTTTCATCTGATTTCTATATGGCTGCATTTGTAAATTCCAAAAGCCAATATAAAGGAATAGTAGTGGTAAAAAAAGCACTTGTGGGTTTAACCAATCTTTTTTTTTTGTAAAATTCTCCTTTAAGGGGGCGTGGCAAGGGGTGTGTCCTATGCCAGCATACTTTTGCTGATAGGTGTCCCTCATTTCCATCTCAAAATGTTGGGAGGTGTGTAAATCCCACAATAGTAAAATTAGTCTGTATATGCAGCATAGCATGCTTGTTAGGCTCACTATGGAACTTAAGAGGTTAATCCTCTGCATTGTGTAAAAACGCTGTTTTATCCTGTATGCAGAGATCCTTCCCTCCCTGCACTGTCTATGTGGGGAAGGCCAGCTAACACAGGCAGGGTAGCCAACCTGCACATGCTCAGTTGTGTCTTTTATGCTGGAGAGAACATTTACTTGTTCTCAGAGCTAGCCAAGTCACATGATATTGACATCACACATTGGGGGGGGGGGGGGGCGTGTATACAGGCTGTAGTGAAAATCTCCTCCTACCTGAACTCTCAGCACTGGAGAAACTGTGTAGTTTATCATGTAACCGTGGTATACAGATCATCCAAAAAGTATATAGTGGCAGTATTTTATTGTAAAAAGAAGATTTATAATCTGTGGGCACTGTGGGGGGGGGGAGGCAGATGAACTATTTTCACATTACTGGGTTTAGTAACACTTTCATTTAAATTTTTTTAGAAAAACCCTTTAATTAAATTGAATACGTTAAAAAAAAAAATCTACAAATATAAAAGTGTAAAAAAATAAAAATTTCTGTAAGCAGAAAAACCCTTTAATTAAATTCAATATGTTAAAAAAGATCTGCAAATATGAAAGAAAACCAAGAAATGCAATTCCATGAGCGACAGTAGAAAGATCTAACTTTATTAAAGCGGGAGTCCACCGGGACTCCGCGTTTTTTTTTTTTTTTAAAAGCCAGCAGCTACAAATACTGCAGCTGCTGACTTTTAAAATAGTGACACTTACCTGTCCAGCGCGCCCGCGATGTCGGCACCCGAAGCCGATCTCTAGATCGACACTCGAGTGCTGCCGCCACCATCTTGGGTATGGGAATCAGGCAATGGAGCCTTTCGGCTTCATTTCCCGGTTCCCTACTGCGCATGCGCGAGCCGCGCTGCGCAATGAGGACGGTCCCCGCTGCCTCTGGGATCTGTGTGTTTCCCAGCAGGCAGCGGGGCACTTGCGGGAAGGGGCGGGCACTTGCGGAAAGGGGCGTAAGTTACGCCCCTTTCCGCAGAGAGCTATCCCGGAAGTGGGTGCAGTTACCTGGATTATCCAGGTAACTGCACCCCCCTCCCCCCTGAAAGGTGCCGATTGTGGCACCGGAGGGGGGGAGGGTTCCGATGAGCGGAAGGTCCACTTTAGGGTGGACCTCCGCTTTAATCTTTTTTTTTCCTACCATGAAAGTTATAGATCTCTCAAAACATAATATATATTTTACAGCCCCGTAAGAACATAAGAACATGTTAGTTGTTTTTATTCTTCTAGCTAACACAAGCAGGGTAGCCGACCTGCACATGCTCAGTTGTGTCTTTTATGCTGGAGAGAACATTTACTTGTTCTCAGAGCTAGCCAAGTCACATGATATTGACATCACACATTGGGGGGGGGGGGGGCGTGTATACAGGCTGTAGAGAAAATCTCCTCCTACCTGAACTCTCAGCACTGGAGAAACTGTGCAGTTTATCATGTAACCGTGTTATACAGATCATCCAAAAAGGTATATAGTGGCAGTAGTCTAATGTAAAAAGAAGATTTATAAGCTGTGGGCAGTGTGGGGGTGGGGGGGGGGCGAATGAACTATTTTCACTACTGGGTTTAGTAACGCTTTCATTTTTCAATGTTTTTTCTGAAAGCAGAAAAACCCTTTAATTAAATTCAATACCTTAAAAAAAAATAAAAAAATTATATAAAAGCAAACCAAGAAATGGAATTCCATGAGGGACAGTAGAAAGATCTAACTTTATTAATCTTTTTTTTTCCCTACCGTGAAAGTTATAGATCTCTTAGAACATAATATATATTTTACAGCCCCGTAAGAACATGTTAGTTGTTTTTATTCTTTAACATCTGCATAAACGCCATATTCTTAAATAATAAATAGGGGAGCATCGAGTTTAATTCACATGTGCAGAAGACAGGAATGGCACATGTCCGACAAGAGACTCGTAAGCACGGTTTATGACTCCACGCAGCCAGCAGAGTGAAGATTTTAGGCGGTGCGGGAGAAAAAAAAAAAAGACATAAAGCGTAAAGCAAATGAAAAACACAGCAAGAAAGTTTTGCTACTTTTGAAGAGTCTGGAACTCAGGATGATAAAATGGAAAGAGGTTTAGATTCACCTGCTATTATTGATGGTGTCTCTGCCAGAGTAAAATATTTTTGCATTAATTCCTCCTGGATATGCAGCCTTTTTTGTGTTTGATGTTTCGAAATGCATAATACAAAAAAGGACCATAGGAGGAAAAAAAAAATAAAAAATAAAAAATACACGAGCATCATAAATATGACTGCCGTCCCTTGAGAGAGAGCCGGTGCCTATAAATTTGGGTTATGATGAAACTACAATCAGCTGGCGGTTACATTTGAGGAGAAATAGCGTTTCTAAAGCACCAGCCTCTAAAAGTAACAGCGGCGGAGGTCTACATTACACAGCTTGCTGCGACAAAATATGACTCAAAGTTTAAAACAAATAAGGCCAGATAAACAATAGATCAGGCTGTCAGTGTGGGTTTTCCGGGCATATATTTTGAGGAGCGCATAAAGAGAAAAGTTAACTGGAGAAAAGACTGCAATAGATGAAAAGTACTTTTAAACAAGAAGTCAAATATATAACTTTCATCATCACGCAGCGCTGATATATAAAGCAATTTCCCAATTTTACTTAAAGGGGTGATTCAAAATCAACAAGAAAGGAAAGACAGGCAAGAGACTGTTCCCATGACTCTTGTGGATCGGCTGTTTTTAGACTAGGAAAAAATGATGCAGGAAGTCTTATGCCCCGTACGCACGGTCGGACATTCCGGCAACAAAATCCGTCGGATTTTTTCAGACGGATTTTGTGCTAAACTGGTGTTGCATACACACGGCCAGACAAAGTTGTCGGAGAATCCGATCGTTCGGAACGTGATGACGTTCGTTCGTTAGGGCGGGACTACGTTGAGGCTACTAGCCAATAGCTTTGGTCTCGTAATTTGATCTGAGCATGCGTGGCACTTTGTCCGATCAGAAATCTCTACAAATGATCAGAAAAAGTGCGATCACATTTTTTTGTCGGAAAATCTGAGATCTCAAAAAGTCCGATAGAGCCCACACACGATCGGATTTTTTTGTCGGAAAATGTGAGATCCTGCTCTCAAATTTTTTCCTTCCCAATTTCCGACGGAAAAAGTCCAAAAGAGCCCACACACAATCGGATTTTACCGGCAATATAATCCGATCGGACCTTTTGCTCTTGTACACATGGTCGGACATTCCGACAACAAAATCTGTCGGATTTTGTCTGACAGATTTTGTCCGAAATTTGTGCTGCATACACACGGTCGGACAAAGTTGTTGGAAAATCTGATTGTTCAGAACGTTATGACGCTATTTGATTACAATGGGACTACGTTCAGGCTAGTAGACAATAGTTTTGGTCTAGGAATTTGATCTGAGCATGCGTGGCACTTTGTCCGATCGGAATTCTCTACACATTATTGGACAAAGTCCGATCGGATCATGTTGTCGGAAGACTTTATAGCCCAGCTCTAAAACTTTGTCGGTCGGATATTCTGACGGAAACAGTCCGATGGAGCTCACACATGGTCGGATTATCTGAAAACATGGTCCAATCGGCCATTTTCCGTCTGAATTTCCGACCGTGTGTACAAGGCATTAGGCAAAGGGTTTCTAATGCCCTGTACACATGGTCGGAGAATCCGTGGGAATACGTCTTATCGGACCGTGTCGTCAGATAATCCGACTGTATGTGGTATGCATCGGACTGATTCCGTCCGAATCTCCGTCCGACCCAATTTTCTAACATGTTGGAAATATTTCCCGACCAACTGGGCCGCTCGGACATACTCCGATCATGTGTAGAGAATTTTGATCAGACCAAGTGCCACGCATGCTCAGATCAAATTCCTACATCAAAGCTATTGGCTACTAGCCTGAATGTAGTCCCATCATAACAAAATTACGTCATCACATTCTGAAAGATCGGATTTTTCGCCAACTTTGTCCAACCGTGTGTATCCGTCGGATTTGAGTCCGTCGGATAGATTTGAAACATGTTTTATTTCTAGGTCTGTCGGACTTTTGGGAAAAAAAAAGTCCACTGGAGCCCACACACGATCGAATTGTCTGCCGGATTCCAGTCCACCGGACCAAGTTTGGCCGGAAAGTCTGGTCGTGTGTACGTGGCATTATTCTCCAAAAATAATCCATACACCGTACCTCCCAACATTTTGAGATGGGAATGAGGGATACCTACTGGCAAATGTATGTAGACATAGGACACGCCCCCTGCCACACCCCCTTAAAGGTGAAATTTATAGGTTAGATTTGTGTCTGTTTTCAACCTCACCTACTATGTAACCAAAAAAAGGTTAATTAAATCCACAGGGGGTTTTCTTTTACCACTACTATTCCTTTATATTGGCTTTTAAAATGTACAAATGCAGCAATTTAGAATTTAGATAAAAGGTTTAGCACTGGGAAACACTTTTTGAAAGATAAAAAGTGCATTTTATATACAACTATATAGATCAGACCAAAATGAGGGACAAATGAGGAGGAAAGAGTCACAGAGGGACATTGCTCCAAATCAGGGACAGTCCCTTGAAATTAGGGACAGTTGGGAGCTATGCATACACTGCCATTGCTTAACTGCTTGCCGACCAGCCGCCGTCATTATACAGTACGCACGGCTGCGCGAATTGGCGTAGTTGTATGTCAGACGCTTTAAGATCTATAAGGGGCGCACGCGTGCGGCACAACGCCAGAGCCGATGCGCATGTCCACCGGCGAACCCGCAATTGCTCCTCAGAGAACCAGAATGAGGATCTGTCAATGTAAACAAACATATCCCTGTTCTGACAGGGGTGGAGAGAGAGATCGTCTGTTCCTAGTGATCAGGAACAGCGATCTCTCTGTACGCCCAGTCAGTCCCATCTCCCCACATTAAAGCCCCATACACACTATCAGATTTTCTGCTGATTTTTTCCTTCAGATTTACCAAAGCCATGTAGTGCCTGATTGCATACAAATTGAAACTCCTAAGGTTTGACCTCATATTATATGGTTTTGGTAAATCTGAAGGAAAAAATCAGCAAAATATCTGATAGTGTGTATGGGGCTTTAGAAACACCTTCCCAGGGAACACTTAACCCCTCGATCGTCCCCTAGTGTTAACCCCTTCACTGCCAGTGCCATTTATACAGTAATCAGTGGCTATTTTTAGCTTTGATCACTGTATAAATGTCACTGGTCCCAAAATAGCATCAAAAGTGTCCGATCTGTTCGCGGCCTAAGCTGAAGACATTTTTTTTGGGGGGGGATATTTATTATAGCAAAAAGTAAACAATATTGTTTTTTTCAAAATCTGTATTTGTTTATAATGCAAAAAAAAAAAAACACAGAGTGGATCAAATACCACCAAAAGAAAGCTCTATTTGTGAGAAAAAAGGACATCAATTTTGTTTGGGTACAGCGTCGCACGACCACACAATCGTCAGTTAAAGCAACGAAGTTCTATATCACAAAAAAATGGCCTGGTCAGGGAGGGGGTAAATCCTTCTGGGGCTGAAGTGGTTAAAGGAGAAGTGTGGGATTTGAAAAAAACAAACACACATACACCACCCCTATGACACCCCAAAGGCAGGATAGCACCCCCAGAGGCCAGGGACGGGCTAGCATTTGACCCTAGAGCCCATAGCTAAAATGGGCAGACCAAGTAAGCAGATCGGGTGCCAGTCACTTTTGTCTTTTTAAAAATTTATTACAGAATGGTTATAGGAGGTGAGAGGTTCCATATACCTTAGCACAGGGGTCCCCAAACTACGGTCCGCGGGCTGGATGCGGCCCACCAGGGTGATTTACCCGGCCCGCAGACTGCCCCTTTAACATCACAGCACTCCCCCTCCCCTCTGCAACCTTAATCACACAAGATGAGAAACATGACAGGCCTGGACAAAGGGTGAGACCTTTTGAGCTAAGAAGCGGGTGATTAGTTACTAGGTAGCGGGGTGGTCCCAGGAATCAATCACCTGCTGAACTTGAAAAGCCCCGCCCGTTGAATGGTCATGCTTCACGTCTTGTGTGATTAAGATAGCAGAGGGGAGGGGGAGTGCTTTGATATTATAGAAGGGGCAGTGTAATACTGTTGGAGTGCTCTGTTATGGGGGCTTTGTGTTTTTTGATCTGTTATGGGGGCTCTGTGATGGGGGGATCTGTGATGAGGGAGTTTGTGATGGGGGATCTATTATGGGGGGCTTGATGATAAAAGGGATCTGTTATGGGGGGCTTTGTGTTGGGGGAATCTGTAATGGTGGCTTTGTGATGGGGGATCTGTGATGGAGGGATCTTTTATGGTGGCTTTTTGATGGGGGATCTGTTATGGGAGGGCTCTGTTATGGAGAGGAGTTTGTGATGAGGGCTTTGTGATGGGAGGGGATCGGTTATGGGGGGCTCTGTGATGGGGAGTCTGTGATAGGGGGCTCTGTGATGGGAGGATCTGTTATGGGGGATCTGTGATGGTGGACTTTGTGATGGGGGAGTTTGTGATGGGGGGGAATATGGTATGGGGGGGGGGGGTCTGTGATGGAGGGCTCTGTGATGCAGAGGAGTCTGTGATGGAGAGGAGTCTGTGATGGAGAGGAGTCTGCAATGAGAGGATCTGTGATGGAGAGGAGTCTGTGATGGGGGGATCTGTGATGGGGGGGGGATCTGTGATGTAAAGGAGTCTTTGATGGGGGTATCTGTGATGGAAAGGAGTCTGTGATGGGGGGATCTGTTATGGGGGTTTGCGATGGGGAATCTGCCGATTTAAGAACTCTAGGGGGATGCATGTGTGCACCTGCACCATGACGCCGGAGCCAATGCGTGTGTCCACCGGCCACCCGCGGTGTCCACCGGCCACCCGCGATCGCTCCTGAGAGAGACAGAACTCAATGTAAACAGACAGATCCCCGTTCTGTCAGGGGAAGAGAAACAGATCTGCTGTTCCTAGTGATTTGGAACAGCGATCTCTCTCCTCCCCCAGTCGCAACACTCCCCCCTCAGTTAGAAACATCTCCCAGGGAGCACTTAACCCCTTGATCGCCCCCTAGTGTTAATCCCTTCCCTGCCAGTGACATTTATACAGTAATCAGTGGCTATTTTTAGCTCTGATCACTGTATAAATGTCAATGGTCCCAAAAAAGTGTCAAAAGTGTCAGATCCGACGAAATCTCGCAGTCCCCCTTAAAATCGCAGACCACCACCATTACTAGTAAAAAAATTAAAAATAAAATAAAAATGCCATAAATCTATCCCCTATGTTGTAGACACTATAACATTTGCACAAACCAATCAATATATGCTTATTGGATTTTTTTTTTTAACAAAAATATGTAGAAGAATACATGATATCACAAACACGGTACAAAGGGTAAACCGCGCTACTCGAACAACAAAAGAAAGTAACCTAGAAGCAGCAACCCTAATCGTAATACTCCGATATCAAACTAAATAGGTGAAAAAAATGAGCTGCGCTAAAAACAAATTAGAAATTAAAAATTAATCAAACACCTAAAACCTAATCAAAACCTATACAAAGTAAGCATAAAAAACAATATTAAATAAACAAAAATGTGATTAGTAAATAGTATATATGAGTACTATCATATCATCATAGAGTGAATAAAGTGTGTACTAGATCTGAAATGAAATTAGTATAAATAATATAGAAAGCACCCACAATAATTAATGTAAATTGGAACAAAAATAATAATGTGTGCTAAATCTAAACGAATAATATTAATAAAAATAATATTCAAAAACCATAAAGAGTTCATATGTGATAAAGGAAAAAATGATATTTTTAGTCCAAAAATTTTATTATTGATTCTTCAAACTTGATATTAAGGTGAAAAAAATTTTATCCACAAATGCGTGTATGTAGAAAATATTCAAAACAATCCTCCACCAGTGAGAAGAGGGGCCGCTTACCAGAGCTTTAGATCCCAGTGTTAGTGAGATCAATAAGGCAACAGCACAGGGGTTTCTGGGTGAACCGTCACAGGCATCCCACCATCTATGTCTCCAATACGAAGGCTCCAATACGAGGGCTCCAATCGAGGAACGAAGGTGTCGTAGATTGCTGACACCACGCTGTCTCTATCTCCAGTACGAAGCCTCCAATCAGGGAACGAGGGTATCGTGGATCATATATAAAAGATCAAAGACACTCGCATAGCGTAAAACCACTTGGTTTAATAAAGTAGAATTTAAAAAAATTTACACTCACATACGTAAAGAAAAAACGATCACATAAAAAACGAGCCGGCCGGACTCGTGTGCCGCCCGCACTTCCTGGTTGGGCGTAGAACGCGGAGACGTCAGAACGCCTATCTCCCTACGCGCGTTTCGTCTCAAACGGACGTGTTCACGGGATGCGGGACGGCGTTCTGACGCACCGCCTATATACAAAATCATAAACAAACAGCCTCGGTCTGAGCTCCATGTTGTCCTCTCAATCCACCATGTTAGGTGAGGGAAAGAGGACTGGAATGCCCATACTATCACCCAGTCCACCATTTTGCATAAGGAGAAAAGGGTAAAAATTTGCCCTACCATTACGCAGAGGCAAACCCATAATTATAACCCTCCAGAATCTTTTAAGAACTATAAAATAAAAATGCAAAATTATCATAAAAATACATTGAGGGAAAAAAGGAATTACAAAAAAATTTCTTTCAAATACCAATTGAAAAGTATATTTATCAGAAGGTATCCAATGAAATAATAAAATAATAATATAATAATAATAATAATAATAAAAGTAGTAAAACCACAAATACAGAAAAATTAATAAAGGCAAAAAACCTCATTGAGGGCTCATGGAACTCACACCAAGTTTACAGTTAAAAAAGCAACAACGACCACAGGAAGCCCAAGCTATATAAACCATTCCAACCAATCATATATTATTCAAGAATTGTCAATAAATGCATTTACGTCTACTTCAATATTAAGACCATGAGGGACGTAACTTTTTAATCTGTGTATCCACATCATTTCAAGCTTGGAAATGCTTCTTACCAAATGGGTTCCCCTCCAATGGGGATTGAACTTGTCAATTCCCATGAAGATTGTGTTGGTAGGGTCTCTGTTGTGTGCCAACAGGTAGTGTTTGGAGACCGAATGCTGGGTATATCCTCTACGGATATTCCCAATATGTTCGTTCAAACGTACATGTAAAGCACGTTTGGTCCGCCCTACATACTGGAGGCCACAAGGGCACTCCAGCATGTAGACCACTGCCTCTGAGCAGCAAGTGATAAAAGGTTCTATGGTATAAGACCTAGATGTGACCGTAGATCTAAAGGTAGTACTTCTCCTAGACCGACAGCCATTTAAGCTACATACCGTGCACTTCCTGCATTGATAGTACCCAGTAAGGTTTGAGAAAAAATGTGGACGATTGGTGGGTGGGTCCAAAACATTAGGGGCCACCCTGTCCCTCAGAGATGTTACGCCTCTATATACTACTTGGGGTCTGTCAGGCAAAATAGTTCCCAATACCGAGTCGTTCCTAAGTACATGCCAATGTTTTTTAAGTATATGTTTGATCCTAGTGTGTTGGCAGGAATAATTGGTGATGAAGGGGTAACGGAAATTATTTTGACGACCTCCTTCTCGTTCCTTTAGTAAATCGGATCTTTCAACTTGACTAATCTCATCTATCAGACATGTCAAGGGTTCAGATGGATAACCTTTATCGATGAACCTCTGAGTAAGAACACGGGCCTGTTGTATAAAAACATCCTGTTCTGTGCAGTTACGTCTCAATCTTAAGAGCTGGCTTCTAGGTACTGATTTGAGCCAAGATGGATGATGGCAACTAGTAGTAGGTATAAAGGAGTTCCTATCGGTGGTTTTAAAGAAAGTTGATGTAATAAAACGTTCTTCTTTAATAGTAATAGTAAGGTCTAAAAAATTTATTTTGGTAAGACTGGCTTCATAAGTGAGGTGTATACCCCTGGTGTTGGCGTTAAGCTCACTCATAAACAGGGAGAGATCCGATTCACTCCCGTCCCATAGGAGGAGGATGTCGTCTATATACCTGGCCCAAAAGGTCAGCTGCGGCCTGACACGGGCATAGACGACATCCTCCTCCCATTTCGCCATAAACAAATTTGCCAGACTAGGGGCATATTTTGCCCCCATTGCGACCCCTTTGATCTGGCGAAAAAAATCCCCTCCAAACCAAAAAAAGTTATGCGTAGCCGCATAGTCTAAAAGCTTCATAATGAAGATTATTTGTTCTGAGGGGAGATCAGAAAACCTCTCTAGGGAATCCGAGACGGCCTCTAGGCCCATATCTTGGGGTATGCTTGTATAAAGTGACGCAACATCTGCAGTCACCAGCAGAGTCCCTTGTTTGGGATGATATCCCTCGAGAAGGTTAATTATATGCCTTGTGTCTTTAATAAATGATGGCATTCGACGCACTAGAGGTTGTAGGAAGAAATCTATATACCTGCCCACCCGGGAAGTGATAGAGTCAATCCCACTAATGATGGGTCGTCCCGGGGGGCAAGTTAGACTCTTATGGACCTTAGGTAGGTAGTAAATTATAGGGATTCTAGGAGTTTTTGGGACAAGAAAGGCCTTTTCTTTCTTATTTAAGATTCCCTGATCGAATCCCTCAGTAACAAGGGACTCCAAAGTTCTTTTGTATTGTACATTTGGATTAGAGGGTAGGGAGATGTAAGTAGCCCTATCTCCCAAAATCCGATTCATCTCGCCTATATAGTCATCCTTATTAAGGATGACTATGCCCCCCCCTTTGTCCGCTGGGCGGATGACCACATTTTTATTGTTGCAGAGGGATTCAATGCCAGCATCAATCACCTCTTTATTTCTAACTTTCTTTATACGTAAGTCCTCAAGGTCTTTGAGGGCCAGATCACGAAAGACTTTTAAAGAGGGACACAGATGCCCAGGTGGGTTGAAAAGTGATGGATTAGAAAGCCCCGAGTGACAATAGTCACCAGGGGTATTTCTAAGGAAATTGGTAGGGTTTGAAGCTACATATCTTTGGATATTAAGTTTTCTTACATACCTATGAATATCCATGTATGTTTGGAACTTGTTCATGTTTTTGGCTGGAGCAAACTTGAGGCCCTTATCTAGGACACTCAGTTCGCAATCACTAAGGGTGGCCGAGCTAAGGTTAAAGATACCTGCACCAGTTATGTTCTTGGTCTTTTTGGGCTGAGTACGCCTCCCCCCTCTAGTTCCTCTCTTAGCTCGACCACTCTTTTGATGCCTTGGTTTGGCCTGGGAAAACCCCAATTGCTGTGGCTTGGGTTAATATCCAAGTTGCCATTACCAAAGTTTCCCTGAATATCGCTGTAGGGACCCATATTGTTGGGCCTTAGGTTAGTCATACTCTCCATAGGTGGAAACCCCGAATCCTGTAAAGGCAAAAAGCTGTTTTGTGTAGGAATATTATATTGAGATTGGTAGTCCACATCATAATGTACCACTTGGCTGTTATTATAAGCTGTTGGTGGGTTAGGTTTTGGATATTGAGAAGGGAGGGGTAATTGATTATAAGTAGGGGATGGAAAGTAACCCTGCTTAGAAGCAAAGCTTCCCATCCATCCAGGGGGAGGTACAAACGGTCTCTCCTGTCCCCAATTTGGAGGGGGGGCAGCCTGACCATAATAAGGAGAGGGGGCTTGGGCATATGTGTGGGGGAGGGGGGGGGCATTCTGACGTTGCCCACCTCGTCCCCTTCCTCTATTGTCATGCCCCTGAGGGGGTCCTCGTTTGCCACCTCTCATTTGGCTGTAATTTCTCTTTCCCTCAACAGGGGAGCGGAAACGAGAATTTACAGAATTTGCAGATGGTGCTGTCTGGTTTTGTGTATTCTGGGGTGGTATCCCACCCTGGGACATAGCCACCGGGGTAGTATCCATAGCTGGACCAGAGACATCAATTTGTTCCATCAATAATCTCTTTTGCCACTCAAAAACGGTCATAGATTGATAGTCCAAGATATCTCGGTTATACTTCTTTTTCTTTTTTAATTTTTGTTCTCTATCCTCTTTCTCCAGCAGCTTAAGAAGGCCTTTGGATCTATTTAAATATTCCTCATTATTTTTAAAGGGCAATATTTTATCTTTTAAGTTTTTGATCTCAATATCTAAACGGTTAAGTTTCAAATTTTTCCTCTCCACCAGGAACCGTAGAAAGGCAACACCAGCTTCATTAAAATATTTATACCATCCCTCCAGATCTACTTCACCTTTCTGGGGGCAAACCTCCCACCTTAAGCTACGTGGGACCATCTGTAATTTTATATACGTTTCCAGAAACGCAATGTCCCATTGGGTGTGGATCTCAGATACTATTAGGTTTTTTAGCCTTGTAAAGAGACCACCCAAATCCCCATCGCCTTCAGCAAAGGGTTCGAAAACCCCTTCTGTGTTTACCACTCTGGAAGCACGAAAATCAAAAATATCCATGAATAGAGTAGCTGCAGTAAATGTATAAGAATCACAAACACGGTACAAAGGGTAAACCGCGCTACTCGAACAACAAAAGAAAGTAACCTAGAAGCAGCAACCCTAATCGTAATACTCCGATATCAAACTAAATAGGTGAAAAAAATGAGCTGCGCTAAAAACAAATTAGAAATTAAAAATTAATCAAACACCTAAAACCTAATCAAAACCTATACAAAGTAAGCATAAAAAACAATATTAAATAAACAAAAATGTGATTAGTAAATAGTATATATGAGTACTATCATATCATCATAGAGTGAATAAAGTGTGTACTAGATCTGAAATGAAATTAGTATAAATAATATAGAAAGCACCCACAATAATTAATGTAAATTGGAACAAAAATAATAATGTGTGCTAAATCTAAACGAATAATATTAATAAAAATAATATTCAAAAACCATAAAGAGTTCATATGTGATAAAGGAAAAAATGATATTTTTAGTCCAAAAATTTTATTATTGATTCTTCAAACTTGATATTAAGGTGAAAAAATTTTTATCCACAAATGCGTGTATGTAGAAAATATTCAAAACAATCCTCCACCAGTGAGAAGAGGGGCCGCTTACCAGAGCTTTAGATCCCAGTGTTAGTGAGATCAATAAGGCAACAGCACAGGGGTTTCTGGGTGAACCGTCACAGGCATCCCACCATCTATGTCTCCAATACGAAGGCTCCAATACGAGGGCTCCAATCGAGGAACGAAGGTGTCGTAGATTGCTGACACCACGCTGTCTCTATCTCCAGTACGAAGCCTTCAATCAGGGAACGAGGGTATCGTGGATCATATATAAAAGATCAAAGACACTCGCATAGCGTAAAACCACTTGGTTTAATAAAGTAGAATTTAAAAAAATTTACACTCACATACGTAAAGAAAAAACGATCACATAAAAAACGAGCCGGCCGGACTCGTGTGCCGCCCGCACTTCCTGGTTGGGCGTAGAACGCGGAGACGTCAGAACGCCTATCTCCCTACACGCGTTTCGTCTCAAACGGACGTGTTCACGGGATGCGGGACGGCGTTCTGACGCACCGCCTATATACAAAATCATAAACAAACAGCCTCGGTCTGAGCTCCATGTTGTCCTCTCAATCCACCATGTTAGGTGAGGGAAAGAGGACTGGAATGCCCATACTATCACCCAGTCCACCATTTTGCATAAGGAGAAAAGGGTAAAAATTTGCCCTACCATTACGCAGAGGCAAACCCATAATTATAACCCTCCAGAATCTTTTAAGAACTATAAAATAAAAATGCAAAATTATCATAAAAATACATTGAGGGAAAAAAGGAATTACAAAAAAAATTCTTTCAAATACCAATTGAAAAGTATATTTATCAGAAGGTATCCAATGAAATAATAAAATAATAATATAATAATAATAATAATAATAAAAGTAGTAAAACCACAAATACAGAAAAATTTATAAAGGCAAAAAACCTCATTGAGGGCTCATGGAACTCACACCAAGTTTACAGTTAAAAAAGCAACAACGACCACAGGAAGCCCAAGCTATATAAACCATTCCAACCAATCATATATTATTCAAGAATTGTCAATAAATGCATTTACGTCTACTTCAATATTAAGACCATGAGGGACGTAACTTTTTAATCTGTGTATCCACATCATTTCAAGCTTGGAAATGCTTCTTACCAAATGGGTTCCCCTCCAATGGGGATTGAACTTGTCAATTCCCATGAAGATTGTGTTGGTAGGGTCTCTGTTGTGTGCCAACAGGTAGTGTTTGGAGACCGAATGCTGGGTATATCCTCTACGGATATTCCCAATATGTTCGTTCAAACGTACATGTAAAGCACGTTTGGTCCGCCCTACATACTGGAGGCCACAAGGGCACTCCAGCATGTAGACCACTGCCTCTGAGCAGCAAGTGATAAAAGGTTCTATGGTATAAGACCTAGATGTGACCGTAGATCTAAAGGTAGTACTTCTCCTAGACCGACAGCCATTTAAGCTACATACCGTGCACTTCCTGCATTGATAGTACCCAGTAAGGTTTGAGAAAAAATGTGGACGATTGGTGGGTGGGTCCAAAACATTAGGGGCCACCCTGTCCCTCAGAGATGTTACGCCTCTATATACTACTTGGGGTCTGTCAGGCAAAATAGTTCCCAATACCGAGTCGTTCCTAAGTACATGCCAATGTTTTTTAAGTATATGTTTGATCCTAGTGTGTTGGCAGGAATAATTGGTGATGAAGGGGTAACGGAAATTATTTTGACGACCTCCTTCTCGTTCCTTTAGTAAATCGGATCTTTCAACTTGACTAATCTCATCTATCAGACATGTCAAGGGTTCAGATGGATAACCTTTATCGATGAACCTCTGAGTAAGAACACGGGCCTGTTGTATAAAAACATCCTGTTCTGTGCAGTTACGTCTCAATCTTAAGAGCTGGCTTCTAGGTACTGATTTGAGCCAAGATGGATGAGTTCTGACGTCTCCGCGTTCTACGCCCAACCAGGAAGTGCGGGCGGCACACGAGTCCGGCCGGCTCGTTTTTTATGTGATCGTTTTTTCTTCACGTATGTGAGTGTAAATTTTTTTAAATTCTACTTTATTAAACCAAGTGGTTTTACGCTATGCGAGTGTCTTTGATCTTTTATATATGATCCACGATACCCTCGTTCCCTGATTGGAGGCTTCGTACTGGAGATAGAGACAGCGTGGTGTCAGCAATCTACGACACCTTCGTTCCTCGATTGGAGCCCTCGTATTGGAGCCTTCGTATTGGAGACATAGATGGTGGGATGCCTGTGACGGTTCACCCAGAAACCCCTGTGCTGTTGCCTTATTGATCTCACTAACACTGGGATCTAAAGCTCTGGTAAGCGGCCCCTCTTCTCACTGGTGGAGGATTGTTTTGAATATTTTCTACATACACGCATTTGTGGATAAATTTTTTTTCACCTTAATATCAAGTTTGAAGAATCAATAATAAAATTTTTGGACTAAAAATATCATTTTTTCCTTTATCACATATGAACTCTTTATGGTTTTTGAATATTATTTTTATTAATATTATTCGTTTAGATTTAGCACACATTATTATTTTTGTTCCAATTTACATTAATTATTGTGGGTGCTTTCTATATTATTTATACTAATTTCATTTCAGATCTAGTACACACTTTATTCACTCTATGATGATATGATAGTACTCATATATACTATTTACTAATCACATTTTTGTTTATTTAATATTGTTTTTTATGCTTACTTTGTATAGGTTTTGATTAGGTTTTAGGTGTTTGATTAATTTTTAATTTCTAATTTGTTTTTAGCGCAGCTCATTTTTTTCACCTATTTAATACATGATATCAGCCTAAACTGATGAAGATTTTTTTTTCCAGGATATTTATTATAGCAAAAAAGTTAAAAATATTGTTTTTTTTTCAAAATTGTCAGTCTTTTTTTGTTTACAGCACCCAAGAAAAAACAGTATCGCAAAAAATGGTGAGGGACATCTACTAACAAATGTATGTAAGCATAGGACACACCCCCTGCCACACCCCCTTAAAGGGAAATTAACCAAAAAAAAAGGTTAATTAAATCCACAAGGACTTTTTTTTACCACTACTATTCCTTTATATTGGCTCTTAAAATGTACAAATGCAGCAGTTTAGAAATTAGATGAAAGGTTTAGTACTGGGGAACACATTTTGAAAGATAAAAAGTACATTTTATATACAACTATGAGGATCAGACCAAAAAGAGGGACAAATGAGGAGGAATGAGGGACAGATTGCTCTAAATCAGGGACAGTCCCACAAAATCAGGGACAGTTGGGAGCTATGGAGAAGCCCACAGCCTACAGAACGGGACAGCAGGAGACAGCCATGCAGTCCACCACTGAGCACCACTTTCTCCTCACTGTCCACCTAACTACTGTGCCTTGTCCACTCTGCTGCCCTCCCCCCATCACTCTGCTGCCCCCTATCCACTCCTGCTGCAACCCAAAAGTGTCCAAGGTCATTAAAAGAGGTTGTCTATACTCCTTTACACAGTGGGCTAAAGGATAATGAACATAGCCAACCCTTCAAGGGGAAACCAAATCACAGCCTCTAAAAAAGGAATTCAAAGATTTGGAGGAGGCTGAGAGCAATAGATGGGCCTTTTTTGATTTAAAGGAGAAGCATGGACAAAGCTCCTTTTGCCGTACTTCTCCTGTAGGTAACAGGAATGCACTTAGCTTGGCACTCCTGTGACCCAGCTTCAGCCAATAGTGGGCAAGAGTATGCTGTCGGCTAACATCACAGGGACGGTCCAAACTCTGTAGGGATCCCAACAATAATGTCAGGATCTGCTCAAATGCCTGACTGTCAGCTGGCTCAGACTCTCAGCTGCTCTCGCCCCCTCCAGTGAGAGCTGGTGGGGCAGAGCACAGAGCGGTGACTGTCAGTCACCGCTATGTGCTCAGAGCAGACTTGAGAACTGAGTGATCAGCAGTCTTTGATTGCTTAGTTCTCAGTGTAGTGCTGGTGTGGGACAGCCGCCTAGGGATCACTGCTGCCTAGGGTGCCCAGCGACTGGTGTTTCTACTCTCTTCTCTCTGCAGCAAACAACTATGTCTCAGCATCAGCAGGCAGCCGCCACTCTGTTCGCACATAGTGTCAGAGGCGCAGCGGCGGTGGGGAACTGTGTCTGTGTCCCGACTCCCAAATGAATGGAAGCAAGCAAACATTCATTGATGGGCACTGGTAGGCTGCATTGATGGGTGCTGGTGAGGCTGCATTTGATGGGCGCTGGTGAGGCTGCAATTGATGGGCGCTGGTGAGGCTGCAATTGATGGGCTCTGGTGAGGCTGCAATTGAGCGCTTCATTAAAAAGGTGGGGTATACATGGGCAGGGAAAGGGGGGTGGGGTCGGGGGGGGCAAAAACGGAAAATTCTATACTCACCTTTCCGTAATTTTCCTTTCCTGACGCATCTTCATGGCACCACACACTGGGTTGTGACTCCGCCCCCACAACCTGACAGGATTGGTTAACTATAAATTTGAAGGGGAGACCTCCCGCTGCATTCTCTGTAACTATCATCATAAATTAAACAAACGGGAGGGATTTGTGTGGTGCCATGAAGATGCGTCAGGAAAGGAAAATTACGGAAAGGTGAGTATAGAATTTTCCGTTTTCCTGACGCCTTCATGGCAGCACACACTGGGAAATAACTCGCCAGACGGGTGGGTAAATGCAAAATATATTTAATTCCTATAATGCCGAAGAGTTGGCTCTAATAACAGATCTACCAAACTCTGCCAAGGACAAAAGGGCAGAGTTCACTCTATAGTGAGAAATGAAGGTATGTTCAGAAGACCATGTAGCTGCCCTACAAATCGTCTCCGGAGAAACTCTGCAATATGCCGCCCAGGAAGTAGCCACTGCCCTAGTAGAATGAGCCCTGACGTCTTCTGGAATCGCCAAATGTTGCGTAGAATATGCCTTTTTAATGGCCCTCACCAACCAGGTCGCAATAGTGCGTGAGGAGGCTGGCATTCCGCGTCTAGTTCCATGAGGAATAACAAAGAGAGAGTCCGTTTTCCTAACAGAGGTTGTAGCTGACAGGTAGTTGGTGATGGTGGATTTAATGTCCAGCGGATGAGGATATCCCTGATCATCAGTGAAGGATGGAAGGACAATATCTTGGTTATAGTGAAAGGAAGAAGCCACTTTGGGTATAAAACGATCTGAGGGTCTAAGAACTACCCTGTCTGGAAAGAAAACCAGATAAGGCTCCGAAATAACCAAGGCTTGAATTTCCGACACTCTTTTGGCTGATGTTATGGCAATTAGAAAGGCAAGCTTCAAGGTCAGGTCCCATAGTGAAATAGATTCCACAGGAATAAATGGTGGACTAGAAAAAGCGTGGAGAACTACCGATAGATCCCATGTCGGAAACATAGGCTTCCTAGGAGGCTTTATCTTCAGACTAGCCTTAAGAAATTGGATGACCAGGGGATGAAAAGCCCATTTTGTGCCTGTTTTAGCCGAGAGAGCCGAAACCTGCACCTTGAGGGTGCTTGAACTGAGGCCTTTGCTAATCCCTGACTGAAGAAACTCCAGGATTTGAGGTGGTCCCGGAGCAAGAGGGTTCCAACCTCTTTCTTGGGCCATAAGGCAGAACTTTTCCCAAATTCTAGAATAGATGGAATTCGTGGAAACTTTCCTAGCCTGCATTAAAGTAGAAATGACCTCCTGGGAGCAGCCTTGCGCCTTCAACCTAGACCTTTCAACTTCCAGGCCATCAAATGTAACCTCTCGGGAGCAGGATGAAGAAACTGCCCCTGTGAGAGAAGGTTTGGTTCTAGTGGCAGAGCAATTGGTGGCTGGACACTGAGTTGAAGAAGAGTCGTAAACCACGGCCTCCTCGGCCAGAACGGAATTATTGCGATCACTGTTACTGAAGACCTCTCTATCTCCGGTGTCCCCCAGGTTCCCGTCAGGAAAGAAAAAATTTGAGGACTCAAAGACCACTCGTTGTTGGACAACGGCTTCCGACTCAGATAGTCGGCCAATGCATTCTGTGTTGCTGGAACATATACTGCTCTCAAGTCTGCTAGGTGAACTTGGGCCCATTCCAAAATGGGACGAACTTCTTCCATCAAGGTGACACTTCTTGTACCTCCTTGTCTCTGCACATAAGATACTGCCACCTTGTTGTCCATCCTGATAAGCACGCTCTTCCCTGAAAGCAGAGATGTGAATGCCGTTAGGGCATGGAAGGCTGCCCTGAGTTCCAGAATATTGGAAACTACCCCTAAGGCTTGGAACTGCCACTGGCCCTGGACTGCTAGATCCTGGTAGTGTCCTCCCCAGCCGCTCTGGCAGGCGTCCGAAGTCACCACTTCTGGGTCTGGAGGGACTATTGGCTTGAATCTCTCTAAATTGCTCTGGTGTGTCCACCACCATACTGACCGTTTCACCGGCTTGGAAATGACAATGGTCTGATGCATGGACACTCCATTCCACTGCCTGAGAAAGGAGATTTGTAGGATCCTCATGTGCCATTGGGACCATTGCACCATGGGTATGGTGGCCGACATGGATCCCAGCACGCTTAGACAGGCCCTGGCTGAAAGATGACTTGCTGACAGCAGTCTCCGCATCTTTTGAATTAGGAGCTGAATCTTTGCCTGTGGTAACTGAACTCTGTTCTGTTTGGTGTCCAGATGTGCCCCTAGAAACACCATCTTCTGTGTAGGTTGTAAACTGCTTTTTTCGAAGTTGACGATCCACCCGAAGTTGTGGAGAGTTGAAAGAAGAATTTCCCGATGCTGAAGTAATAGCTCTTGACTTTTTGCTAACAGCAGGATGTCGTCTAAATAATGGTGAATCCGAAGACCTTTCCCCCTCAGGAACGCTACTAACGGTAGAAGAGTTTTGGTAAAAGTCCTGGGAGCCGACGAAATGCCGAATGGAAGGCATCGAAACTGGAAATGGGAATGATTGATGGAGAACCGAAGAAATTTCTGAAAGGCCGGATGTATTGGGATGTGAAGATAGGCGTCCGACAAATCTACGGACAGCATCCAATCGCTCAGATTTATTGCCAGAAGTATGGACTGGAGACTCTCCATTTTGAAGGCTTCTATTTTGATGTTCTTGTTGAGCTTTTTGAGATCCAGTACTGGACGAAAATTTCCTGTTCTCTTCCTTACCAAAAATAACGGGGAGTAGAAACCTCTCCCTCTTTGTGTTGATGGAACCTCTACAATAGCCCCCTTCTGTTTTAAATCCGCTACATATTCTATCAGGAGGCTTTTCCTGAATAGTGTGGAAGGCAGTCTGGTAGGCTGAAAGTGGTTGCCTGGAAACTCGTTGATGAATTCCCACTTGTGCCCATACCTGATTGTGGACAGTGCCCAATTGTCCTGTATATGTGCTGTCCAGATCTGAATAAACCCTCTTAGCCTGGCGCCCACCTGGGCTGGGTGAGCGGGCAAACTTTCAAAAGGATTTTGGATGCTCCCCTGCGGGCGTAGCCTTGGTCTTTTGCATTCTCAGAAAAGAAGGCTTGGTATTCTTCCAATCCCTCCTGAATTCTCTGCCGGGACGATAGGATCTGGACTCTCTATACTTGTCCGGAAGATTTCGCCTGAAAGAAGGCCCTTTGTGAGCTTTGGGCCTTCTGTCGGAGGGAATCAGGCCAGATTTCCCTCCTGTGACCTTGGAAATAGCTGAATCCAGTTTGGCTCCAAAGAGACTAGAACCATCGTAAGGGATCTTACACCAATTTATTTTAGAGGCTGTATCGGCCATCCATGGCTTCAACCATAGGGCCCTTCTAGCTGTTATCGATGCCAACATTGTTCTGGCCGAGGATCTTATGATGTCCACTGAGGCCTCTGCTACAAAGTCGCCTGCCAATCTGATCTCTTGCAAGGAAGAGACTAATTTCTCCATTTCTGCACCTTCTAGCAGATCCTTCTCCAATTTAGTAGCCCATCCAGAAATAGCTCTTGCCACTGCCGCTGTAGTAATAGCCGGTCTGCAGGAGCCCCCTGCCATGGAATACGCTTTCTTTAACTCCAAGTCCATTTTACGGTCCAATACGTCTTTAAAAGAGACCGCATCTTCAATGGGTAAAGTGACATGACGGGCCAGGCGCATCAGGGAGGAATCCACTATGGGAGCATTAATCAGAGGTTTAACCTTTGATTCGTCCAGCGGATACATCTTCGCTAATCTGTTCGCTATGCTGGGTCGCTTGTCTGATTCCCACTCATCTTTAATAAGATCTCCGAGTTCCTCAATAAATGGGAAGGACTCTGGTCGTCTTTTTAAATTGGGAAAGTACTTGCGGGTCTTCTGAGGTTCTGGGATAATATCCTCCCAGCCGATAGCCTCCTTGACCGATTTTGCAAATGGTTCCACCAAAGAAAAATCAAATCCTGCAGACATCTCCTGGTCATCATTATCTGAGGATGATTCTGAGGCTTGGGAATGATATGTGTGCGCCGTGGATGTGCTAGGGCCTGCCACCTCCATAGCAGGTGCTGTTGCCAAAATAGATTCACGCACTGATTCCCTTATGAGGTCAGTCGCAATTCTGGCGTCTGCTTCCTTCTCTTTAGTTGCTTCATTGAAGCAAGAGCGACAGGCAAGCTTCTCCGGAAGGGCCGGTGCGCCACATATCCAGCAGGCGTTAGCTGCGGGTCTGGTGCGATGGCTGTGATGAGAGGAAGGAGACCTGTGATCCGAGCGGCTATGCCGAGTGCGACCGTGGTGGGAGCGACCATGTCTCTGACGAGATGAGGACCTGGAGCGACTTCTGTGCGATCTCCTACTGGAAGTGCGACTTGAGCCTCTTCCATGCCTGGAACTTGCTCCCCTTGATCTGGTAGGGCTGCAAGAAAAGCAGCATCTTTAGCAGTCGGCACTCTTTTTCCCCTTCAATACTCACCTACGACTTGTAGAGCCTCTTACCTTTCCAGCTGTCGATGGTCTGCGTGGGCAGTGGACTCCATGAAAAAAGGTAGACAGAGTAGGCTGAAGGAAGAAGAAAAGAATTTTCCTTGCGATACCGATAATAAACAAATAATTAAAAAACGTACATTTTTTTTTTTTTTTTTTTAAAGAATTATTTTTTTTTTTTTTTTTGAAAACCTGTCCCTTTAAAAATTTTAGCATCTGCAAAACAGGAGGAGTATATACACACAAAGAACTATGCAGCCACAGTAGAAAAATAAGGAATATTCTTACCTTATCCAGCTGATAACCGAAATACAGGGCAGTAATTTGCAAACAGCAGCATGCAGAAGCATACAGCTGTGATTTTAAAAACGGCGCCATAACGGCGCCGAATGACGCTCCGCGCATGCGCAGAACGGCTCGAGGATGCCGGCGCCATCTTGGAAGAGGGAAAAACCCTCTCTTCGGAAAGAAAAAAACAACCAGATGCCAACAGACATGCGCAGAGCGGCGAGGACACTAGCGGCGGCCATGACAGCTGTCCTGGAGGACAGCAAGACCCAGCCACTCCTGCAAGAAAAGTAAGATAGGAGAATGTACTTTAAGCAGACAAACGAACAGGATATATAAAAAGGGAGCCCACTGCATAATAAAGGCTTATTTAAAGCCTATAAAAAAATCCATGAGAAGTCCCCTGAGACCACCAGAACGGGGATTCCCTCCATATAGCTCATTTAGAGACTGTACAGGAGGGACTTCCAAACAGGAGAGGCTTGAACCTGCTGGGGTGAGGCGGTAAGAGGCTTATTCATCTGTAGGTATCTTTGAAACTCGAACGCTCCAACCTGTCAGGTGAGGATAAAAAAGAGAATGCAGCGGGAGGTCTCCCCTTCAAATTTATAGTTAACCAATCCTGTCAGGTTGTGGGGGCGGAGTCACAACCCAGTGTGTGGTGCCATGAAGATGCGTCAGGAAATGAGGTTTTGCCTATGGTGTCAAAAATGCTTGCACCAGCCCTGAGCATTATATAGAATGTATAGAGATGTGCGACTGTCTGTCTCGACCTTCCCTCTGACTGCAATTAGCAGCGATTGAGCACCACCTATAGGGGAGAAAATAGACTGCACCTGCATAAGTCCCAGCATAATATGTCAATTTTGTCCTCTGTAGAAATATAAGCCCCACCCGGCATACTGTTTATCAATTTCTCCTGTCTCTATGGAACTACAAGTTCTAGCATACTATATGTCAATTTTTAAATTTGTCTGTAGAACTAAAAGTCCCAGCCAGCAAACCAGTGGCGGCTGGTGAAGTTTTTGGATGGGGGGGCGCCAGACCCCGCCCATCAAGGCCCCCGCCCACCATTTTGGCCCCTCCCACTTCTCATAAAACACACCCCTTATGTAATCGGAAAAAAAATTTGACGTGGGTTCCCCCTCCGAGAGCATACCAGGCCCTTAGGTCTGGTATGGATTCCAAGGGGAACCCCCTACGCCGAAAAAACGGCGTGGGGGTCCCCCCCAGATCCACACCAGACCCTTATCCGAGCACGCTACCCGGCAGGCCAGGAAAGGGGGTGGGGACGAGCGGGCGGCCCCCCCCTCCTGAGCCGTACCAGGCCGCGTGCCCTCAACATGGGGGGGGTGCCTTGGGGAAGGGGGGGCCGCGCGGCCCCCCCACCCCAAAGCACCTTGTCCCCATGTTGATGAGGACAAGGGCCTCTTCCCGACAACCCTGGCCGTTGGTTGTCGGGGTCTGCGGGCGGGGGGCTTATCGGAATCCGGGAGCCCCCTTTAATAAGGGGGCCCCGGATACCGGCCCCCCCACCCTATGTGAATGAGTATGGGGTACAATGTACCCCTACCCATTCACCTGTGAAAAAAAGTACAAAAAAAAAACACAACACAGGGTTAAAATATTTTATTGCACAGCTCCGGGGGTCTTCCGTCTTCGGGGGTCTTCTCGCCGGACTCCTCCGCTATCTTCTTGTAGCTCTTTTGCTAGCGGAGGAGTCCGGCTTTCTTCCTCGCCGCCGGCCTCTTCTCCCGACTTCGGGGGTCTTGTCCCCCTCTTCGGTTCTTCTGCCGGGCCATCGCGCCTTCTTATAGCTCTTTTAGAGGCGGTGGCCCGGTCTTCTGCTGCTGCTGCTGCCGCCGCCGCCGCCGCCCGTTCTTCTTCTTCTTCTTCTTCTCCTTCTTCTCCAGGAGATGTTGCCTCGACGATCTCCCTGGCCGGAATGCCAGGGACGCGCTGCGCTGCTACTTATATAGGGACAATGGGGCGGTGTCACATGGGTTGATGTCACATGGGTTGGTCACATGGGTTGATGTCACAGTCGCCATGTGACATCAACCCATGTGACCAACCCATGTGACATCAACCCATGTGACACCGCCCCATTGTTCTTCTATAAAAGTGGCAGCGCAGCGCGTCCCTGGCATTCCGGCCAGGGAGATCGTCGAGGCAACATCTCCTGGAGAAGAAGGAGAAGAAGAAGAAGAAGAAGGGGCGGCGGCGGCGGCGGCGGCAGCAGAAGACCGGGCCACCGCCTCTAAAAGAGCTATAAGAAGGCGCGGTGGCCCGGCAGAAGAACCGAAGAGGGGGACAAGACCCCCGAAGTCGGGAGAAGAGGCCGGCGGCGAGGAAGAAAGCCGGACTCCTCCGCTAGCAAAAGATCTACAAGAAGATAGCGGAGGAGTCCGGCAAGAAGACCCCCGAAGACGGAAGACCCCCGGAGCTGTGCAATAAAATATTTTAACCCTGTGTTGTGTTTTTTTTTTGTACTTTTTTTCACAGGTGAATGGGTAGGGGTACATTGTACCCCATACTCATTCACATAGGGTGGGGGGGCCGGTATCCGGGGCCCCCTTATTAAAGGGGGCTCCCGGATTCCGATAAGCCCCCCGCCCGCAGACCCCGACAACCAACGGCCAGGGTTGTCGGGAAGAGGCCCTTGTCCTCATTAACATGGGGACAAGGTGCTTTGGGGTGGGGGGGCCGCACGCCCCCCCTCCCCCAAGGCACCCCCCCATGTTGAGGGCACGCGGCCTGGTACGGCTCAGGAGGGGGGGGCCGCTTGCTCGTCCCCACCCCCTTTCCTGGCCTGCCGGGTAGCGTGCTCGGATAAGGGTCTGGTGTGGATCTGGGGGGGACCCCCACGCCGTTTTTTCGGCGTAGGGGGTTCCCCTTGGAATCCATACCAGACCTAAGGGCCTGGTATGCTCTCGGAGGGGGAACCCACGTCAAATTTTTTTTCAGAAATTTGGCGTGGAGTTCCCCCTTCAGAGCTCATTCTCTGATTGGCCACGGCAAAAGTCGCCTGGCCTGGGGAAACCTTTCTGGCTGTGAAAGCTTTTTGCATTCATTCAGCTAAATGCACGAACATTCTCCACAAAGTAGAGGCTAGAAAGCCTTTATGCGGTGACTCACCTCTCACTGTCTGGCAGCTCCGCTCGGGCTAAGGAACGGAGCTGCCTACGTCACTTCCGGGTTTCGTGAAGCAGCCGAAAGCCGGAAGTGACTGCCTGTCTAAGAATGACAATGCTCCCGCCCGTAGAATCACAGTGATTTTACGGGCGGAAGCTAGTCGGCGTTCTGCAGTGCGCCGCAAGGCGGGTTTTTAACCCGCAAATGAAGCGCCATGGATGCAATCTTGTGATTGCATGGACGTGGCGCTTCTCATAGTGCACTGTGACCGGCGCCACAGTACACTATGTTAAATTGTTAAATGACATTTTTTTTTTTTTTTTTTTAATGTCTTAAAGGGCCCGTTTTTTTTTTTTTTTAGTTTTTTTTTTAGTTTTTTTTTTTTTTACACCTAGGGAGAGGGGGGGCGGCGCCCGGGCGCCCCCTATGGGCGGGCCGCCACTGCAGCAAACGTTTAGTCCCAGAAGACCCTATTAACATCTTCTTATAGCTCCCAACTGTCCCTGATTTGGAGCAATGTCCCTCTGTCCCTCATTCCTCCTCATTTGTCCCTCATTTTGGTCTGATCTATATAGTAGTATATAAAATGCACTTTTTATCTATCAAAAAGTGTTTTCCAGCGCTAAACCTTTCATCTGATTTCTAAATTGCTGCATTTATAAATTCCAAAAGTCAATATAAAGGTGTAAAAATAAACATTTGTGCATTTAATAAATCATCTTTTTTTTTTTTACAATTCTCCTTTAAGGGGGCGTGGCAAGGGGTGTGTCCTATGCCTGCATACTTTTGCTGATAGGTGTCCCTCATTCCCATCTCAGAAATTTGGGAGGCGTGTCTTCTGCCTCAGTATAAGTACAGGTTGGAGCATACAATAGGTCCCTGTCACCTGTCCCCGTAGAAATAAATATCCCCATTTTGTCTGCCTCTGTAGCTCTACACATCTCACCCAGCGTTCTATTTGTTCTTTGACCTTGTCTCTGTGGAGTTACAAGTCCCAGCATACTGTATGTCAGGATTTTCATGCATCTGTAGAACTACAAGTCCCACTAAGCAAACTATTAGTTCCAGGAGGACCCTAATTAAATCTTATGACTTGGTATAACTTTACGCCCTGTATACACGGTCGAACATTCCGACAACAAAATCCGTCTGATTTTTTTCTGATGGATTTTGGCCCAAACTTTTCTTGCATACACACGGTCGGACAAAGTTGTTGGAAAATCCGATCGTTCAGAACGCGGTGATGTAAACCACATACAACGGGACTATAAAGAGGCAAGTAGCCAACAGCTTTCGTCTCATAATTTATTCTGAACATGCGTGGCACTTTGTCCGTCGGAATTGTCTACACACGATCGGAATTTAAACAATCAGATTTTGTTGTCGGAAAATTTTACATCCAGATCTCAAAATTTGTGTGTCGGACGGAAAAAGTCAGATGGAGCCCATAAACCACTGGATTTTGCGACAACACGATCCGATCGCACATTTTCCGCCGGAAAGTCCGACCGTGTGTACAGAGCATTAAAGTCCAAGCATACTATAGTTCCATTTCGCCTGTCGCTATAGAACTGCAAGTCCCAGCATAATATATTTGTATTTCCCCTGTCTCTGTAGAACTACAAGTCCCAGCATGCTATACACCCATTTTTGCTGCTTCAGTTTAAATACAAGTCCCTGCATACTATATTTCATTTCTCCTCCCTCTATAGAACTACAAGTCCAAATACAATTGATTTTTTTTGTCGCTTTAGAACTAAAGCAGTTACTACATTCAATCACACACAGCAAAACACAGCGGCCTGTTAAAAGACATTTATTGTCTATTGCTACTAAATGCATAAAGCTTGGCACTTTATTAATGCATGTGAGAGCCTTTCCTCTATACTGATCCCTCCCGTGCCCACTAAGGTCACAGTTTTTCTAATATCTATACTGGAGTGTTCCTTTAATAGTGCAACACATACTATGATTGCGGGCAGCTTGTGATTGAAAAGCGATATGTGTGTAATCATTTGTGGCTGTATGTGATTTTTTTTTTTTAACAGTTCTCCATCCAAACATAGCTTATATTGTCAAAAGTATTGGGACACCTGCATGTACATGCACACGAACTGTAATGGTATCCGGTCTTATGCCCCGCGCGCACACAATCGGACATTCCGACAACAAAATCCATGGTACAAAAAGATTACCTCTCCAAAGCAATGACCTCTCCCAAAACAGCCGTCTCCACAACAAAATCCATGGGATTTTTTCAGATGGATGTTGGATCAAACTTGTCTTGCATACACACGGTCACACAAAGTTGGTCGGAAATTGCGAACGTCAAGAATGCGGTGACGTACAACACGTACGTCGAGCCGAGAAAAATTAAGTTCAACAGCTCTTCCGCTTGATTCTGAGCATGCGTGGCACTTTGTGCGTCGGAATTTCCGACAACGGGTTTTGTTGTCGGAAAATTTGAGAACCAGCTCTCAAATTTTGTGTGATGGAATTTCTGATGGAAAAAGTCAGACGGTCTTTCTGACAAAAAGCTCCAATTAAACATTTTCCGTCTTTCCTTGTTCCCAGTCTCTGCTTTAATTCATCCCAAAGGTGTTCTATCAGGTTGAGGTCAGGACTCTGAGCAGGCCAGTCAAGTTTCTCCACCCCAAACTCGCTCATCCATGTCTTTACGGACCTTGTTTTGTGCACTGGTTCAGATCATTTGGTGGAGGGGGAATTATGGTGTTTTTTCAGGGGGTTCGGCTTGGCCCCTTAGTTCCAGTGAAGGGAACTCTTAAGCCCCATACACACTATCAGATTTTCTGCTGATTTTGTCTTCAGATTTACCAAAACCATGTAGTGTAAGGGCCTACCTGATTGCATACACATTGAAACTACTAAGGTTTGACCTCATATTATATGATTTTGGTAAATCTGAAGGAAAAAAAAAATCAGAAAATCCGATAGTGTGTATGGGAATTTAAAGTGTAAACATACCAAGTTTGTTCAACCTTACTGACTATGTAACTATGTTGGAACAGGAAGACACCAGTCCATACAGTTCAACCTGAGTGAGTGTCTTCAATTGTCCCTATCCCTGTACATTGCACACTCACATCTGTCCCTACCCTCAAAGAGCCCACAATCCAAAGCCCCCATTCATATACTAGGGCCAATTTTGGACAGAAGCCAATTAACCTACCTGCATGTCTTTGTAGTGTGGGAGGAAACCAGAGTACCCGGAGGAAACCCACACAGGCACAGGGAGAACATGCAAACTCTAGGCAGGTAGTGTCGTGGTTGGGATTCAAACCAGCGACCCTTTTTACTGCTAGGTGAGAGTGCTAACCAATACACCACTGTGCCGCCCTCAACATGAATAAAAACAAAGAAATGGTCGCACTCTGAATTTCCCAAAAACTTGTTTGATGTACCTTTATTGTCACAAATGTATCAGACAAACACAGGACAATTAGTTGACGCGTTTCACAAGCGATAGCTTGCTTGTTCACGCGCTATCGCTTGTGAAATGCGTCAACTGATTATCCTGTGTTTGTCTGATACACTTGTGACAATAAAGGTACATCAAACAAGTTTTTGGGAAATTCAGAGTTTGACCATTTCTTTGTTTTATTTGTATTGGATGGTGGTGAGCCGGGGTCTGCACTTGTCATCCATTTGCACCTGAATGTTTGCCTGGAGCTGTGTTTGCTCTTCTTTGGTTCCAGTTCCAACATGACTGGGCACCAGTGAACAAGGCAAGGTCCATAAAGACATGGATGAGCGAGTTTGGGGTGGAGGAATTTGACTGGCCTGCACCTCAACCCAATAGAACACCTTTGCGATAAATTAGAGCGGCGACTGCGAGCCAGGCCTACATCAGTGCCTGACCTCACAAATGCGTTTCTGGAAGAATGGTCAAACATTCCCATAGACACACTCCTAAACCTTGTGGACAGCCTTCCCAGAAGAGTTGAAACTGTTATAGCTGCAAAGGGCGGGGCCAACTCAATATTGAACCCTACAGACTAACACTGGGATGCCATTACAGTTCATGTGCGTGTAAAGGTAGTCGTCCCAATACTTTTGACAATAAAGTGTATATTGCTTATTTGGGGTTTACAAAAGGTGAATGTATTTGTATGCAGCCCATGTGGATTTACATGTCCCCCGTGCTGGGGAGAAACGGGCACAATGACGAATTATGTTGCGTTATAGCGCCCAACGCACTACGGAGTTTTGTCCTCTATTAGTTAGTAGAGCAGCGAGAGGTTCTCTTTAAGACTGCTTCACTCTTCAGAGATCTTCCTGTACGCGGTGCTTCCTTGTCGTCATCCTTCTATGAATAAGCTGTCCTATATAAAGATTAGGTTCACTGGAAAGCAATTCAATTCAGCGGCGAGCTCTTTATATTGATCATAGCGGTGTCAGCTGGATGATAGGCCATATGGTTACTGTGTATCCGGAACTAATTCGATGAGAGACAGAAGACTTTTTCTGGAGTATTTGTGCGTTAATGGAATAACCTCATACCTCTATTGAATGAGCAGAAGAAGCAGGGAAATATTCATTTACTTCACTTAGGGTTCTATGAGTAATGTTCCAGAACAGAGTGAAAATAGAGATTGAAGTATGGGAGGCTTCAAGTGGTGACATTGTCCCTGCAGCAAAAACGATGAGTAAAACCATTTGTTTGGCTTTCAGATTGTCTGAATATTCGTTCCAGTGACTCAATTCTTGTGACATATTCTTGTGTGATCTCATGAACAGTCCTGTCTGATGTACATATCGGACAAGAGAGAGAGAGAAAGGCAGGAAAACGCACAATACTGGACAAGCAGTGCGTATATACAGGTGATACTCGAAAAATTAGAATATTGGGCAAAAGTTTATTCATTTATTTCACTAATGCAACTTAAAAGGTGAAACTAATATGTGTAAGGCTCACCGCAGGGTAAGCCTGTATTTGTAGGAGGAGTCAGGCTGCATAAAGCCTGCCCTCCTCCACCTCCTCCTCGTTGGACGTCGGATCTCGTGTGGCTGACGTCACTTCCGGCGGGTCGGAGGAGGAGGACTTTTCTGCTTTGGAGTTTCAGGGATGGGGATGCTTGTGGCCCCCGCCGGCTCCGTTTATGGGCATCTGTCTGCTCGGGGGAGCCTTCTTTCTGCCCGCCTCTTTCTCCGGCCGCCGCCCACCCGCCTCCTTCTCCCGCTGTGCCAGCCTCTGGTTTCCCCCATGTGGTGCTGCGGGGGGGGGGGGCGCTTCACCCACCGGTGGCTGTCTGCACGGGGAGGCTTTCTCCCAGGCTTCCTCCGTGTGATTCTGCCGCGGGCGCTTGTCTAGTGGGGGGCTTGCACCCGCCGATCCTCCTGGCGGGGGGAAGGGGAGGTATTCGGCCGCGCCGGCTCCCCTTCCCCCCCCCCCCTCACATATGCAGTGCGCCCGCAGTTTCTCCTGGTGGGGGGAGGGGGAGGTTTTCGGCCGCGCCGGCTCCCCCTCCCCCCCCCACATATGCAGTGCGCCCGCAGTTTCTCCTGGTGGGGGGAGGGGGAGGTTTTCGGCCGCGCCGGCTCCCCCTCCCCCCCCCCCCACATATGCAGTGCGCCCGCAGTTTCTCCTGGTGGGGGGAGGGGGAGGTTTTCGGCCGCGCCGGCTCCCCCTCCCCCCCCCCCTTTACATACATGGTGCTACCGCCGTTTCTCCTGGGGGGAGGGGGAAGTGATAGGCCGCCTCTCCCGGGGCTGATCCAGCTGTGGGGGGCGTCTGTATGCTCATCCAGCTCCATGATGGAGCCGCCAGCGGGTGCATTCAGTTCCTTGTACTGGGGGGAGCTCCACGAGGGGGACACGCCGTCCGCCCGTTTTTTCCGCTGGGAGGGGGGGGGGATTCGGCAACCATCAACTTCCCTGTCCTGACTCCACGTAGGGGCCGCCCGCCCGCTTCTCCCGCCGGGAGAAGGGGGGGGGGGTTTGCTGCCGTCAGCTCCTCTGTCCTGGGTTCTCCTGGGGTTCCGCCGGGAGAGAGGGAGGGGTTTCGGCTGGCCGCCGGCTCCCCCTCTCCCCTCGCATCTTCTTGTCCACTCTAGGGCAGGGAGACGGTGTGTATTTGCACACACTTTGCCCGCGGGGGCGGTGGTAGTGAGTGTGTTCGGCGGGATAGAGGAAGAAGAGCATATGCATGCACTTTAAAGATGGATCTCCTACTTAACTAAAATGATCCAGCGCCACGTGAGAGGGAAATAAAAGCGTTGGGAAAGAATCGCACGCTGGAAGCTTTACAGTGCCTGGAAAAGTATTCATACCCCTTGACATTCCCCACATTTTGTCATGTCGGATAGGAGGAAAAAAAAAAGAACCTGACTAGGGTTCTACCTCGCCGCCCCGCCTGAGCTCCACGTGGCGTGCCCAACCCCCGCCTGAGCTCCACGTGGCGTGCCCAACCCCCGCCTGAGCTCCACGTGGCGTGCCCAACCCCCGCCTGAGCTCCACGTGGCGTGCCCAGCCCCCGCCTGAGCTCCACGTGGCGTGCCCAGCCCCCGCCTGAGCTCCACGTGGCGTGCCCAGCCCCCGCCTGAGCTCCACGTGGCGTGCCCAGCCCCCGCCTGAGCTCCACGTGGCGTGCCCAGCCCCCGCCTGAGCTCCACGTGGCGTGCCCAGCCCCCGCCTGAGCTCCACGTGGCGTGCCCAGCCCCCGCCTGAGCTCCACGTGCCCAGCCCCCGCCTGAGCTCCACGTGGCCTGCCCCCGCCTGAGCTCCACGTGGCCTGCCCCCGCCTGAGCTCCACGTGGCCTGCCCCCGCCTGAGCTCCACGTGGCCTGCCCCCGCCTGAGCTCCACGTGGCCTGCCCCCGCCTGAGCTCCACGTGGCCTGCCCCCGCCTGAGCTCCACGTGGCCTGCCCCCGCCTGAGCTCCACGTGGCCTGCCCCCGCCTGAGCTCCACGTGGCCTGCCCCCGCCTGAGCTCCACGTTCTCGTGTTATTCACGGTTTTCCCATACAGTTTTACGTTCTGGTGCATTTTATGGTTTTCCCATGCGTTTCGGTCCCATGCGTTCCGGTTTCAGGCCATTCACGTTCTCTTAGCGGTCACGTTCTTAAAGCATTTGCGTTTTCATGCATTGGCATTTTCTTGCAGTTGCGTTTGTCATGCATTTGCATCTTCTTGCAGTTGCGTTTTCATGCAGCTGCATCTTCTTGCAGTTGCGTTTCTCAAGCAGTTGCGTTTCTCAAGCAGTTGCGTTTCTCAAGCAGTTGCGTTGCTCAGGCAGTTGCATCTTCTTGCAGTTGCGTTTCTCAGGCAGTTGCGTTTCTCAGGCAGTTGCGTTTCTCAGGCAGTTGCTTTTCTCAGGCAGTTGCTTTTCTCAGGCAGTTGCTTTTCTCAGGCATTTGCGTTTCTTGCTTTTGCGTTTCTTGCTTTTGCGTTTCTTGCATTTGCGTTTCTTGCATTTGCGTTTCTTGCATTTGCGTTTCTTGCATTTGCGTTTTGTTTCAATTACGTTTTCATGCAGTTATGTTCTCGTTCATTTACATTCTCATGTAGTTATGTTCTCGTTTCGTTTTCCGTTCTCATTCGAGTTGACGTTCTCATGCTTGTTGGTTTCAAGCACGTTGCTTACTGTTCTTACGCAATTTTGTTTTTCATGCGTTTTGGGGTCTCTCATGTGATTTACTTTTCTTATGAAGTTGTTGTTTCTCATGCAATTTTCGGTTTCTCATGCATTTGCGTTTCTCGTGCGTTCGCAGGCAGTTGGCGGTTTTTTAACGACGTACAGTTCTTACGCATTTATGGTTCTCAGGCATGTTAAAATTCTCAGGCCATTTACGTATTAGATGTTGTTTACGTGTCTCACGCAACTTCTTGCGTTTCCTGTGTTTCTGACGTTTCCCCATGTTTTTATAGCATTTTCTGACGTTTCCCGTGGTTCTGACGTATTCCCGTGGTACAGTTGACGGTTCATGCAACTACGGTTTCTCATGCTTTTTATGGTTTTCTCTCACTTTCCAGGTTTTCTCTCACTTTCCAGGTTTTCTCTATTGCTTTCCAGGTTTTCTCTATTGCTTTCCAGGTTTTCTCTATTGCTTTCCAGCGTTATGCGTTTTGCGTTTCATGCTTTTTGGCATTTCATGTTTTGCGTTCTCATGCAGTTATGTCCTCGTTTCATTTTACGTTCTCATGCACTCATGTCCTCGTTTCGTTTTTACGTTCTCATGCACTCATGTCCTCGTTTCGTTTTTACGTTCTCATGCACTCATGTCCTCGTTTCGTTTTACGTTCTCATGCACCCATGTTCTTGTTTCATTTTAACATTCTCATACACTCATGTTCTCGTTTAGTTTACGTTCTCATGCATTTTATGTTCTTGTTTCGTTTTACGTTCTCATGCGATTATGTTCTCATTCGATTTGACGTGCTTATGCTTTGTTTTCACGCACGGTTCTCACTCATTTTACATGCAATTGCCGTTTTCTCATGCAATTCAGTTTATGCAATTCACGGTTTCCATGCAGTTGGTGTTTCTTGAAGTTACGGTTCTTACGCAATTTTGTTTTTCATGTGATTTAGGTCTCTCATGTGATTTACATATGAAGTTGGTGTTTCTCATACATTTGATGGTTTTCCATGTAATTTTACAGTTTCTCATACAATTGCGTTCTCGTGTGTTTTTGCTGGCAGTTGACGGTTTTTAAACGACTTACAGTTCTTGCGCTTTTATGGTTCTCATAAATTTATGGTTATCAGGGTTTTTTACGTTTCTCATGCAATTCACGTATCGGATGCATTGTTCATGGCTGTTATTTACGTGATGCAACTTCTTGCGTTTCCCTTGTTTCTGACGTTTCCCCATGTTTTTCTAGCATTTTCTGACGTTTTTCCATGGTTTTGACGTATTCACATGTTTCCTTACGTGTTGTCCGGTGTTTCCTTCCGTATTTCCCATGTGCCGCACGTTTCATGTCTCATGCCTTTCATGTCATTACCCTTGTGTAGTTTCATGATTCTCAGGCTTTTTTATGTTTCCTCATGCTTGTTAGTGTCGGATGTATTGTACGTGTCTGATGCTATTTGCGTGTCTCATGCATTTTCTCGCGTTTCCCATGTTTCTTTTGTTTCTCGTGTTTTCTTGCCTTTTCTCGTGTTCTTACTTATTCCGATATGCAGCACGTTTTGTGTCTTAGGCTTTTCTTTTCTCTTGTGTACCCCCCAGGGTTTTCTTTTATGTTTTTCATCAATTTGTGAAGCCTGCATTTCCTAGGCAGGTCGTGTTTTCTAGCAGCCACGGTTCTTAAAGCCGCTCACGGTGATCGGTTCACGCTTCTGTTTTCATTCAGTCACGTTTCCTTATCGCAGGTTTCGTTTTTGTCGCAGGTGTTTTTGTTTGATCACGATTCTCTCGCTGGTTGTGTTCCTGATCAGTTGGGTGCCATTCCTCACTATTTACTTTAATTTCCTAGCTGCGTCTCCGGCCAGGAGTTGTCCTGGGGTATGGAAGTTTGGTTAGTCAGTTTTTCACTGATCCACGGTTTCTACTGGCTCAGGGGCTTTCGTGGATCACGGGGCCCGGGCTAGTATCTGTAGGCTCGGGTCTCAGAAGCAGGTTTCCAGTGACGCAGTTTCTTGTCAGTTCCAGTTGTGGTAGATTGGTTTTCCATTTGGTTGGCACTGCAGCCTCGATCATTGGGTTTTGTTTTAAATTCCAGGAAAGCCCATGACACTGCTTGGCATGTTTCCAGGTTAGGGTTCCAGTCCTGATGGTGAAACGTCCAGTTCCCTTTGCTTTTCTGTTTTGTTTTAGTTTCCTTTTTTGGCTCCTCCAGCTTGTATCAGCCTTCAGCACTTTCTGGGCGTATCCAGTTAAGTCCCAGCATTTCATGTTGAATGATCTATCAGGTTGTTTTATTTTCGGCTTTTCCGTTTGAAGCCATCCGGGTCTCCAGCGGTGGGGACTCCCTGCTGTGCTTAGCTGGTTTTCCATGGTGGGTTTCATTTTATGACGTTCACGTACTCTCAGGTTTATCTTGTGTCGGTCGCTGGGTTGGGCTCAAGGGGGTGCTATAGCTGGCCTTGTGATTCCTGAAGCCAGGGGAGGGGCTACTGACTTTCTTAGCATTTCCTTCTCTGCGGCAAAGGCATAACTCATTTGCCACCACTCCAGGTTAGACGTTATTCACTGGGTCATCTGGTTGTTGAGCTTTCTTCCTACTGTGTTATTTTTTGGCCCCTTTAGGCATACTGACCACGTGACCTTTGGCACACTTCAGGTCTTTGTTTCCTTGTTGCTCTTTGTTCCTTTCCTCATCATCCACAGAGTGACTCTGAGTACAAGTGTAAGGCTCACCGCAGGGTAAGCCTGTATTTGTAGGAGGAGTCAGGCTGCATAAAGCCTGCCCTCCTCCACCTCCTCCTCGTTGGACGTCGGATCTCGTGTCCCACCCACCCATTCCCTTTTTTCTTTTAATTTCTTTCTTTACATTTCATACTTGGGTATGCCCCCTTTAGGCATACTGACCACGTGACCTTTGGCACACTTCAGGTCTTTGTTTCCTTGTTGCTCTTTGTTCCTTTCCTCATCATCCACAGAGTGACTCTGAGTACAAATGAGATTTCATTTCATTTCATGCAAAGCAAGATAGTTCAAGCCGTGATTTGTCATAATTGTGATAATTATGGCTTACAGCTCATGAAAACCCCAAATCTACGATCTCAGAAGATTAGAATATTACATGCAATCAATAAAACAAGGATTGTACATAGAACAATATTGGACCTCTGAAAAGTATAAGCATGCATATGTACTCAGTACTTAGTTTGGGTCCCTTTTGCAGCAATTACGGCCTCAATGCGGCGTGGCATCGAAGCTATCAGCCTGTGGCACTGCTGAGGTGTTATGGAAGACCAGGATGCTTCAATAGCGGCCTTCAGCTCTTCTGCATTGTTCGGTCTCATATCTCTCATCTTTCTATTGGCAATGCTCCATAGATTCTCTATGGCAGGGATATGCAATTAGCGGACCTCCAGCTGTTGCAAAACTACAACTCCCATCATGCCTCAGCCTCTGAGTGTCATGTTTGTGGCTGTCAGAGACTTGCTATGCTTCATGGGACTTGTAGTTCTGCAACAGCTGGAGGTCCGCTAATTGCAGATCTCTGCTCTATGGGGTTCATGTCAGATGAGTTTGCTGGCCAATCAAGCACAGTAATCCCACGGTCATTGAACCAGGTTTTGGTGCTTTTAGCAGTGTGGGCAGGTGCCAAGTCCTGCTGGAAAATGAAGTCAGCATCCCCATAGAGCTCATCTGTGGAAGGAAGCATGAAGTGCTCCAAAATCTCCTGGTAGACAGCTGCATTGACCAGGGCCGTCTTTAAGGTAGGGCAAAAGGGGCAGCTGCCCTGGGCCCTGTCATTGTTGTGGGGCCCAAAGCAGCTGCCTCATACTTGCCAACTATTCCAGTTTAAATTCCCTTGTCCCTTGAAGTTTTAGTCCTGTGCTGTGTCCCAATATCTCAGTGTGAATTTCTGTTACTTATGCTGCTCAGCTCTGCCCTATTCCCATGTACAGGTGACTCACCTGCAGACCCTGTGTTTACATGTAAATAACTGGCATTCATATGTAAATAGATGCATACGGTGGCATTGATATGTAAATAAAGGCGGCATTCATATGTATATCATGCCCCCCTGCAGTGAGGAGATGATGTGCTGTAATCTCTAGCAACCAATCAGTGAGCAGTGTTACTGTACAGTCATCTCTAGCAACCAATTAACAAGCAGAAATAATTTGCTTTAACCTCTAGAAACTAATCAGTGAGCTGTAATGTGTGCTGTAACCTCCAGCAACCAGTCAGTAAGCAGTAATGGTATGCTGTAACCTCTGGCAACCAATTGCAATTGCTGCCTGATCTGATACAGTAAACCGATTTTAAATCTAGCTGCTATTTATTATATGTCTTAGAGCAGGCCCAAGAAAACTTTTACCCAGGGTCCAATCAATATAAAAGACAGTCCTGGTGTTGACCCTGGACTTAATGAAGCACAGTGGACCAACACCAGCAGATGACATGGCTCCCCAAATCAACACAGACTGTGGAAACTTCACACTGGACTTCAAGCATGTTGTAGTGTGTGCCTCTCCATTCTTCCTCCATAGTCTGGGTCCTTGATTTCCAAATGAAATGCAAAATTTGTTCTCATCAGAAAAGAGGACTTTGGACCACTGAGCAACAGACCGGGTCTGTTTTTCTTTAGCCCAGGTAAGACGCTTCTGATGTTGTTTGTTGTTCAGTAGTGGCTTGACAAGAGGAATGCGACATTTGAAGCCCATGTCCAGGATCTGTCAGTGTGTGGTGGCTCTTGATGCACTGACTCCAGCCTCAGTCCACGCCTTATGAAAGTCTCCAACACTTTTGAATGGCCTTTTCCTGACAATCCTCTCCAGGCCGCGGTCATCCCTGCTGCTTGTGCCCCTATTTCTTCCACACTTTTCCCTTTCACATAACTTTTCATTAATGTGCTGTGATACAGCACTTTAGGAACATCAAACTTATTTTGCAATTACCCTTTGAAGCTTTCCTTCCTTATGGAAGATGTCAGTGATGGTTTTCTGCACAACTGTCAGGTCAGCAGTCTTTCCGATGATTGTGATTCCTACTGAACCCGACTGAGAGACCAATTAAAGGCTCAGGAACCCTTTGCAGGTGTTATGGCTTAATTAGCTGATTAGAATGGGACACTTTGAGCCTAGAATATTGCACCTTTTCACAACATTCTAATTTTCTAAGAAGGGGGATTTGGGGTTTTCATGAGCTGTAAGCCATAATCATCACAATGACAAATCACGGCTTGAACTATCTTGCTTTGCATGAAATGAGTCTATCTCATATATTAGTTTAACCTTTTAAGTTGCATTAGTGAAATAAATGAACTTTTGCACAATATTCTAATTTTTCGAGTATCACCTGTATGTCCTTCGGGCTACTAAGAGTAAATAGTAAAATGTGCCTAGCAACAGAAACAAGTGATAATACTGTATATAACCAGCAGCAAAACCTAAAAGTGTTCACAAACAAATTGTAAACAAATAAAGATAAAAAGTGATCTCACGTGGTAATATTAAATCACTAAAAACACTGAGTGAAAAAATCTACAAAGGAGTTGATAAAGTGCAAAAAAAAATATCAACCGCTTAAGGACCGCCTCACGCCGATATACTTCGGCAGAATGGCATGGCTGGCACAATCATGTGCACAATCACCCCTTGTGATGTCACAGTCCCAGGGGATGCTGGGACTGTGATATCATAAGGGGCGGGCCCACCATGTGACATCACCTGGTGACCCCGCCCCTTATGCTTATATAAGTCGCCGTGCCACATGTCCCCGGCATTACAGCGGGAGAGAGCGTCGTGTCAACATCAGAAGAAGGAAGAAGAAGAAGAAGACTCCTGAAATTGGTGACGACAGCGAAGGAGAAAGCTGGGCTCCTCCACATGCAAAAGAGCAAAAGATAGTGGAGGAGCCGGCGAGAAGACCCCCGAAGTCAGAAGAAGACCCCGGAGCTGCCTAATAAACTATTTTAAAAACCCGTGTTGTGTGTTTTTTTCTCGTTCAAAATTTTTTATTTTATGTTAAAATAAATTACATGTACAGAATATAAGACAAATTATGTGATACCAGAAATAAAAAGTAGACATATTGAAGTACGGATGATACAAAGCAAAGAAGAATTTCAAGATATTCTCGTGGGAATGACAAGTTGTGTGTTTTTTTATTACCACTTTTTCTCCCCAGGTGAACGGGTAGAGGTACGATGTACCCCATACTCATTCACATAGGGTGGGGGGCCGGGATCTGGGGGCCCCCTTATTAAAGGGGGCTCCTGGATTCTTATAATCCCCCCCGCCCACAGACCCCGATAACCAACGGCCAAGGTTGGGTTGTGAAGAGGCCCTTGTCCTCATCAACATGAGGACAAGGTGCTTTGGGGTGGGGGGGCCACAGGGCCGCCCCTTCCCTAAAGCACCCCCCCATGTTGAGGGCACGTGACCTGGTACGGTACAGGAGGGGGGTTGCTTGCTCGTCCCCACCCCCTTTCCTGACCGGCCGGGCTGCGTGCTCGGATAAGGGTCTGGTATGGACTTTGGGGGGACCCACATGCCCTTTTTCGGCATAGGGGTTACCCTTAAAACCCATATTGCCGATGGAAGCGGCGACATTGACTTCTTTCTCTAGTCCTGTCGTACCTGGAGTCACGTTCAAAATGAATGGACTTTAGTCCGTGTGTGGACTAGTCCGTGCGTGGGCTAGTCCGTGAATTTGGAAAGTCCGGCGGACTAGCACACAGACGAGCGGATTGTCCGCCAGAAAGCCGAGTCCGGTGGACAATTTTGAGTCAAGTCTTCTTTCAAAGGCCGCCAGACTTTTGGGAAGAAAAAGTCCAC
The DNA here is from genome assembly GCF_037356315.1 of Lithobates pipiens. Lineage (NCBI taxonomy): Eukaryota > Metazoa > Chordata > Amphibia > Anura > Ranidae > Lithobates > Lithobates pipiens. Next base: position 499,572,856 of record NW_027507718.1, on the reverse strand, counting down.
CGGAACCCACACACGGGCGAATTGTCTGGCGGACTCTGGTCTGCCAGACTAAGTTCGCTGGATAGTACGATTGTGTGTACGCGGCATAACTGACACTAAAGGTTAGTTTACACTTGCTTCAAAACATGGTTTTGGAAACGCTTTGTTAAAGCTCTCTGGACACCATTCAAAGATCCTGTCACTAAATAAAATGGGTATTTTACAGTCCTGTTTACACTGCTTGGTGCTTCGATAAGGCTTCAGTGGGGCTTTGGTGAGACTTTGTGGGGCTTCGATGAGGCTTCGGTGGGGCTTCAGTGGGGCTTCAAGCGAGCTTTGCCATAGACTTCTATGGAGGCTTTGAAGACGCTTTGAAGCACCACTAAAGCTACATGGGGTATCATTTTTGAAGCGAGGCCAAAGCAAAGCAAAGCAAAAGCAAGGTGTAAGCAGGACTGTAAGCTAACCATTTTATTTAGTAAGAAGAGCTTTATCAAAGCCTGTCTGAAACCTTGTTTTGAAGCAAGTGTAAACTAGCCGTTAATGTGTGTTGAAGCCGAAGCAAGTGTTAGGCCGCGTACACACGCGCGGACTGTTCGCCCAACCTTGTTCGGCAAACAGTTTGTCAAACAGTCCGCTCAAAATTTGCATGAGCGGACTTGCCCACACACGAGCGGACTGTTTGACGAACAAGGTTGGGCAAACAGTTCGCTCAACTTTTGAAATGAACGGACTCGCCCACGTAAGGCGGAGGCAAGTCCGCCCATTTCGAGCGCGTGTACAGGTAGGCGGGGCCCGCGAAGGAGACGTCGCGGGCTCCGCCGCCTGGAATGGGCTTAAAGGGGAACCCCAACGCCGAAAAAAATCGGCGTGGGGGTTCCCCCCAAGTCCACACCAGACCCTTGTCCGAGCACGCTACCCGGCCGGCCAGGAAAGGGGGGCGAGCGAGCGCGCCCCCCCTCCTGAGCCGTACCAGGCCGCGTGCCCTCAACATGGGGGGGTGCCTTGGGGAAGGGGGGGGCCGCGCGGCCCCCCCACCCCAAAGCACCTTGTCCCCATGTTGATGAGGACAAGGGCCTCTTCCCGACAACCCTGGCCGTTGGTTGTCGGGGTCTGCGGGCGGGGGGCTTATCGGAATCCGGGAGCCCCCTTTAAGAAGGGGGCCCCCGGATACCGGCCCCCCACCCTATGTGAATGAGTATGGGGTACAATGTACCCCTACCCATTCACCTGTGAAATAAAGTACAAATAAAAACACAACACAGGGGGAAAAAATATTTTATTGCACAGCCGGGGGTCTTCCGTCTTCGGGGGTCTTCTCGCCGGACTCCTCCGCTATGTGTGTGTAGCTCTTTTGCCAGCGGAGGAGTCCGGCTTTCTTCCTCCCCGCCGCCGGCCTCTTCTCCCGACTTCGGGGGTCTTGTCCCCCTCTTCGGTTCTTCTGCCGGGCCACCGCGCCTGGTCCGGTGGCCCGGTCTTCTGTCGCCGTCTTCCGTTCTTCTGTCGCCGCCTTCGGTTCTTCTGCCGGGCCACCGCGCCTTCTTGTAGCTCTTTTACAGGCGGTGGCCCGGTCTTCTGTCGCCGTCGCCGCCTTCCGTTCGTGTTCTTCTTCTTGTTCTTCTTGTTCTTCTCCAGGCGATGTTGACACGTCGCTCCCTCCGGCCGGAATGCCAGAGCCGCCCTGCGCTGTGACTTATATAGTGACAATGGGGCGGGGTCACATGGTATATGTCACATGGGTTGATGTCACATGGTGACCCCGCCCCCTTACGATGTCATAGTCCCCATGTGACATCAACCCATGTGACCAACCCATGTGACATATACCATGTGACCCCGCCCCATTGTCACTATATAAGTGACCGCACAGCGCGTCCCCGGCATTCCGGCCGGAGAGCTCGTCGAGTCAACATCTCCAGGAGAAGAACAAGAAGAACAAGAAGAAGAACACGAACGGAAGGCGGCGACGGCGGCAGAAGACCGGGCCACCGCCTGTAAAAGAGCTACAAGAAGGCGCGGTGGCCCGGCAGAAGAACCGAAGGCGGCGACAGAAGACCGGGCCACCGGACCAGGCGCGGTGGCCCGGCAGAAGAACCGAAGAGGGGGACAAGACCCCCGAAGTCGGGAGAAGAGGCCGGCGGCGGGGAGGAAGAAAGCCGGACTCCTCCGCTGGCAAAAGAGCTACACACACATAGCGGAGGAGTCCGGCGAGAAGACCCCCGAAGATGGAAGACCCCCGGCTGTGCAATAAAATATTTTTTCCCCCTGTGTTGTGTTTTTATTTGTACTTTATTTCACAGGTGAATGGGTAGGGGTACATTGTACCCCATACTCATTCACATAGGGTGGGGGGCCGGTATCCGGGGGCCCCCTTCTTAAAGGGGGCTCCCGGATTCCGATAAGCCCCCCGCCCGCAGACCCCGACAACCAACGGCCAGGGTTGTCGGGAAGAGGCCCTTGTCCTCATCAACATGGGGACAAGGTGCTTTGGGGTGGGGGGGCCGCGCGGCCCCCCCCTTCCCCAAGGCACCCCCCCATGTTGAGGGCACGCGGCCTGGTACGGCTCAGGAGGGGGGGCGCGCTCGCTCGCCCCCCTTTCCTGGCCGGCCGGGTAGCGTGCTCGGACAAGGGTCTGGTGTGGACTTGGGGGGAACCCCCACGCCGATTTTTTTCGGCGTTGGGGTTCCCCTTTAAGCCCATTCCAGGCGGCGGAGCCCGCGACGTCTCCTTCGCGGGCCCCGCCTACCTGTACACGCGCTCGAAATGGGCGGACTTTCCGAGCGGGAACAGTCCGCTCATTTCGAAAGTACAGCGGACAAGCCCACACACGGGCGGACTGTTCGCTCAAACACAGTTTCAGCGGACAGTTTTTCGGAATTTCCGAAAGACTTTGTCCGTCCAACTGTCCGCTGAAACTGTCCGCTGAAAGCCCACACACGAGCGGACTGTCCGCCCAAACACTGTTCAGCGGACAAGGTTGGGCGAACAGTCCGCCCGTGTGTACGCGGCCTAAATGAGCCCTAACTGACACTGACATCCTCAGTGACACTAATACAGTGATCAGTGCTAATACTATACACTGTCACTGTAAGTGCTAATACTATACCCTGTCACTGTACTAATGACACTGGCTGGGAAGGTGTTAACATCTTGGGTGATCAAGGGGTTTACATGTGTAATGTGTGTACATTGTGCTGCTTTTACTAATAGATCTCTAAGTTTCTCATCCCTGTTTTGCAGAGATGAGAAACACTGAGATAGTTCCTGGTGTACAGTGCTCTGTGTTGATTGTCAACACAGAGCTCTAGGCTGTGACTGTACACAGCTGATCAGCGGGTCTCAGCCATGAATCATTAGGCAGCACTTGCTGACAGCTTCCTGCTGTGTACAACCATGCATGCGCATGCCCGATAACTGAAAATAGGCATTGACGCACCACTATGGTACTTTGCCTACAGCGGCCGTCCATCCTCAGTACATTGCGGGCGGGTGGTCCTTAAGTAGATATGTGAACCCCCATCCTGAAAGACAACCCATTCAGTTTAAAATAGAAATGAAAGGCAAAACATTTGTGTATATTCTATATGAAAAAAAAGTTTTTCTATTTTCATACTTGATCACTTTTCCTCTGTTCTTAGCTGCATAAGGAGCTCAGAGAGGTAGGGGAGGAGAAACAGCAGTACACCGATCTTCCCAGTGAATGGCTGTTCAAGGGGAGGGAGAGGGGCAGCACAAGTCTGATGATTGAAAGACAGGCAGGCTGTACTCTCAGCACATACAGAAAACTGACCACACTGAGGTGGATGTGCTCTCATTCCTAGCATGGTCAGTTTGAAAAAAATGAGAGCAGGGGGACTGGAAGAATCACCAGGTATTTCACACAGAGGAAGCAATACAAAGACAGGATACTTTTTAACACAAGTACATAGTATAAAAGGCTGTCCTCTTATTGACTGGTGCTGAGAATTAAGTCACGTAAGTTATTTATTGAATTGTTTAGAACAAAGTCTTTGGCTTGACACATACTTAAATTACTTTTACAAACTTGTTTGTTTATGCCAGGCATACAAATCTAAAAGTAGCAGAAGGAGCTTGTTGAAGATTTCCTAAAGATATTTCTCCCCTGGTGCCATCTGACGTCTTCATATCTCACTGGCTGCTGGATACATCCATTATTATCTCTTTATTGCCTTTCCTCACAAGTATTGCCCTAGATTCCCTCTGGAGACCTGGCCAGGGGTATAAGGGGCCCAACTGTCAAGCTGGTGATTGATGATGTCATGAGTTCCTCCGTCTTTGGAGTCTCCAACACTGGAACAGCTGTGGCTTTCCTTTCAGAAGACTGACCTCACACTTATTGCCCTAGAGTCTCTATGGAGACCCACCCAGAGGTACAAGGGTCCCAATTGTCAAGCCATTGAAGGATGATGTCAAGACTTCCTCCATCCCTGGAGTCCTTCAACGCTGGAACAGCAGTGGCTTTCCATCCAGAAGACTGGGTTCACGCTTATTTCCCTAGAGTCCCTATGGACACCCACCCAGAGGTACAAGGGTCCCAACTGTCAAGCCGATGAAGGATGATGTCATGACTTCCTCCATCCCTGGAGTCCTTAATGCTGGAACAGTGGTGGCTTTCCATCCAGAAGACTGACCTCACACTGATGCAGAAGCTTGTGCCTTAGGCCGCGTACACACGGGCGGATTGTCTGCCCAACTAAGTTCGTCAGACAATCCGACAGACAGTCCGTTCAACTTTTGAATGAACGGACTTGACCACACACGATGAACAGACAGTCCGCTGAAAGCTTGCGCGATGACGTATACAGCACGTACGACGGGACTAGAAATACGACATCCAATACACAGCAATGCAACCTTCGGCCGTGTAAATCCTTTCTGAGCATGCGCCATACTTAGTCCGTCCAACTTGCCTACACACGAGCGGACTGTCCGCTGAAACCAAGTTTGGACGGACAAAACCAAGTTTGGACAGACAAAATTACGGAAATTCCGAAAGACTTAGTCCGTCACACTGTCCGCTGAAAAAGTCCGCTGAAGCCCACACACGAGCGGATTGTCCGCTGAAACACGGTTCAGCGGACTAAGTTGGGCAGACAATCCGCCCGTGTGTATGCGGCCTTACTCTGCCTATCTGGTCTCTGAATGCACCCATATTTTTTTATGTTCTCCCATCAATGCTCTTGGACAGCTATACAGTGCCTGAGGAATGCAGTGCAGCATTTGGGTACACGCAGGTAGCAAACTCAGTCTTTGCCTCTAGGAGTACTTAGAAATAGCAGTGCCTCTGTCCTTGAGATTAGGTAGTCATTTCCTATTTAGGCACAGTAACATGTTTCTGGCATGCTGGGAGGTATAGTTCCTGTCTCACCTTGGACCCAGAATGCACCACCCTTTCCTGGAATTCCCTCCAGCCAGTATTCATTCAAGTAATGTCAGTCTTGTAGGCAGGTACAACGTGGTGTGGCAACAGTAATTACACAAACTCTGGTTTTAGGGAACAGAACTTGTATTAATGTAGAATCCAGTCATTCACAACAAACATGGCGGGAAGGCACCCGACTGGGAACATTCACATCATGTAACAGCAATGTGCAGCAGAGCAGGTCTCAGATGTGCCAACAGCATCTGTCTTGAGAGGGTGGAATAAGGATTGGCTGGTCCAGACCCAAATGGGGAGGTTTCCAGGTAGGATGGTGAGTCCCTATCCTTTCCCTACTCCTCTGGAACCTCTCCTAATTGCTAACCACTGTCCCTGTCAGATGGGTGACCTGTCTCTACACTGCCTACACACAAAATGCATGCCAAGCCTGGGAGCCAGGGTCCTAAATAGGCTCTGCCTGACCCAAGATGGCTATTAGAGTGACATGAGGCAGCAGCATCCAACCAGATAAGTGGACCTGGAAACCACAAAGCGGCGAACCTCTGCACCCCAGATGCTTTGGAACTACATTTTCCATGATACTCAGGCACTCTGCAGTATAGGTGAGCATCATGGGAAATGTAGTTCCAAAACATCTGGGGTGCCAAGGTTCTCCATCACTGCCATAGAGGAACCATGTTCCTCTTGACTTTCTCTCCCCCTGCAATGCTGCTGCGGTTGAGCGTCACCAGCAGTGGAGAAATTAGACTACACCTGCCTACAGTCTGGTCTTTCTAAAATGGTCTATGCCTGTGTCAGGGACATTTTCCAGTTCAACACTGTACATGGTCTCTCCTAAAATTGCCCCTCCCTGTATTTGGGACACCTTCCAGTTCAGCTCTGAAAAATTGTCTCTCCCAAAATTGCCTTTGCCTATATTGGGGACACTTTCCAGATCAACAAGGTCCATGGTCTCTCCTACAATGGCCTTTACCTCTATTAGGCAAACTACTAGTTCAAAACTGTCCATGGGCTCTCCCAAAACTGCCTTTGCCTGTATTGGGGACACTTTCCAGTTCAACTCTGTCCATTGTCTTTCCAAAAATTGCCTTTGCCTGTATTGGGCAAACTTTACAGTTCAGCACTGTCCACCAGTGCAAAAGGGGACAGAAAACTTATAAGAAGAAGAAATCTTCTGCAAGCAAATGTAAAGGACCATGACCTGGTTTCACATATCTTGCTAGAGGATGCAAATGCAGAGTAAAGGAGTGTGTTTTCATGATATTTGAGAAACTTTACATTTTATGGATCTTGCAAATAGGACTATGCCATCCCCAAATCCAGTGCAAAAGCTGGGTGGAAAGTAAGTATATTATCTAATTTTTTCTGCGGTTTTTCATTCATTTCATTCAGGGGGGGACCTGATAAAACAAGTGTTTTATTTGCATTTTAATACAAGTTCCGCTTTAATGAAGACTTTGTTCTTTTCTAAGTGTCTGACTGTTTGGTACTTATTAATCATGTTTCTAAGAAAATACAGAGGCAAAGGAAAATATAAATCACGTCAAGGAATGTTTATCTTAGGCTAATTATTAATGCTGTTAAATAATTAGGACCTATTATTTCACTCTTTTCATGGAAAAATAGAAAGTCACAGCTTTGGCAATGTGAATGAAGGATGATATAAGAGTTACTCATTAAGACCAATATTCAAGCTTCCATTCCTTGTGCTGGTCTGCTTTTTAACACTTTGGTAACTAAAATGTGGAAAATAAAAAATACCTTCTTTAACTTCTTCCTAGCTATTGGAAAGAAACACCTGGGGCTGCTCCAAGCATGCCCTTGGTTTAGAGAAAGATTAGGACTATCATGGTACCCATGGATAATGCAGGGATTATAATAAAATTAACAATTTATTTAAGAAAAGGACATGATTTGGTAAGCAACATACAAACAAATAGGAACTTCAATATTCATACTATGTGTGCTCTACTGTATATAGTGTTTATTACTTTTTTCTGTTATTAAATATAAAAAAAAATGATTTGTGTTCTCACTTCCAAGCAGGGTTATGGGCTCTGTATCGAATTTGATGACATCAGAGGGCCTGCAAAAACCAGTGCTGTGGGGATCAGTCTTATAGCCTGAAAGGAGCCTGCAGGGAAAGAAGACTAGGAAGATATGTGTTTTTTCCAGCCCCCTAGATCTAAATGAGTATTGAGCCTTTACAATGCGGGAGCAACTGCAAGGAAGTATTTTCGCTTAACCTGGAGTTTAGCTTCCAGTCTGCAAATTAGCCAGTTAGAGCTCTCCATGGTGCTGAAACCATTTTATACAGAGACGCAGACTAAAGTAGCCTTTTTCAACCAAGGTTCTGTGGAATGTTACTGAAATCTATGGGAGCCAAATTTTGGAAACGAGAAAAGGCCATTTTCTAGGCTAATAGGTAAGGGATTGTCCAACAGTTGGCATGGGGGATTCAGCACTGCTCCAAGGAACATGTACCAAAGCAAAACATTTTTATAATGCTTAATGTAAAATTTAAAAAAATGCAAAATTCCTTTAAATAACATGCCTGGGAGATGCCTTTAACCTACCTGTGAAGTAGTGCATCTATACAATAATAACCCCTTCATGTCGACAGTACACAAATAGGCGGCCCCATTGGACTTGGCTTTTTTTCCGTAGGGCTGCATATTCACTTACCGGGTACCTCCCTTTGTACTAGCAGAGCATGAATGAGAACCCCAGGCCCTGTTCTAATGATCAGGACCTGGAACAGCCAATTCTCAGTTACCTGATAGCTGTGATTGGCTATCACAGTGATCAGTCACTGTGAAGCCCGCCCCCGTATTTTCTGCTTCTCTGAATGGACGAGAGAGATACATTGTAGATAAGAAAAAAATATATATTAAAAAAATGATAATAATACTAATAATAATAATAAAATAATAATAAAATAATAATTTAAAATAATAAAAAAAAAAAAACCTAGATCAAGGTTTGGATCTAGGTCAGTGCCAGGGTTAGTGTTTGGGTCAAGGTTAGGGTCAAAGGCCAGGGTCAGTATTTTTGGACAGGATTTTTTTTTTTTATTAGTATCAGTGTGGATTAAAAAAAGCAAAATGCACACTATTGTTTCTGGGCTGTACTATGGGTACAAACAACAACTAACATAAACATATGTGGTATTGCTGCAATTGTCAGGAGCAGGAGAATATATTTTGGGTTGTTCTTTGGTGGTAGGTTATGGTAGTAGCAAGAAATATACAGTTATATTTAAAAACATTTTTTTACTATTTTGGACAAGTTTTCTTTTTATAATAATAAAAAAAAAACAATTGGAGATAGAAAGCCCAATTTGTTCTAAAAAAACAAGGTATAATCTACTTGGATGCACAAAGTAGTTGTCATGATATGTATGGTTTTGCTAACTTTGCCAAAATTGCAAAATTGGGCTTAGGCATTTAGATTTGTTTCACTCTCAGGCGCGAAGGGGTTAACAACCAGAAAAAAAATGAAATTTAAGTTGCCAGCAAATGACAGCTGACAGACAAGTGACTGGGGACTTTATTTAACTATGCCTGACCCTTGTCATGCATGTTAATGGGAGACCCTACACACAACATACCAGGCCCTTATCATTGATGGTCTGGCATTAAATTTATGGAGGACCCCAAACACAAAAAAACCCTTTGGGGCTCCCGAACTACACTGGGCCACTTGCCGTCAACATAGGGGGTTACCTCTCTGGCTCTATTAGACCTCTGCAGAGAGTCCACTGCTTCCACAGATAGATCAATGGGGGAGATTGACTAAAACTGGTGCACTCAGAATCTGGTACAGCCATGCACAGTAACCAATCAGCTTCTAATTCCAGCTTGTTCAATTAAGCTTTTACAATTAAACTTAGAAGCTGATTGGTTACTCTGCATAGCTGCACCCGATTCTGTGTGTACTAGTTTTAGTAAATCTCCCCTCAAGAGTTCTTCTCTGCAGGTTTTTTACTAAATCTGTGGTTACTTACTAAAGAAAAAAAGCTGTAATACTTTGCACACCTTTTGTTTTGATGTGCTTGGAATGTATTTAGCTGATTTAAGTTTAAAGTTAAGTTAGACTTTGATGTAATTTATAAAAGCTGTTGCTGAATTAGTTGGCAGATCTTGGCAGTAGACCTTCAGAAACGCCAGGAACATAGGCCCTGCTCCTGCTGGAAAATCTGCCAGCCTTAATCATGCTCCTCTACTAACGTAGCCCAGAATGTGATTTTGCATGCACCACAAATATTTCTTCTTCTTTCATGCTGCAGGATAGACGAATATTTCTTCAAAGCATCACTTCAAACTCTAAAAAGTCACTTCTAAGTCAAATTGGCAAAGGCACCTGTAGACATCCGTGCAGCACAGAGTTTCTCTCCTGCTGATCCATCATATGAGATACACTTTTGCTATCTTCTGGTTTATAAACAAAATGTTGGAAAAGGGCATCCAGGCTTGTCTGTAAACTCCCGACGCGCCTGTTTATTAACCGTAATATTTGGTAGAACAGAAGAGGATTCTTTTTTTATAAATTGGATTTTTATTTAATATTATGAATATCTGTGTGACCTCAGAACATTGTATGATTATAGAAAGTCACAGAAGAGAAAGTGATAGGAGATGATAGGTAGGGAGACATGGAGGGGGGGAAGGAAGGAAGGAAGAAAGGAAAAAGGGAAGACAAAGAACCAGAAGGAAGTAGTAACTAAGAAAGGAGGATGACCATACATGCAACACTCACACATGCTTTCCAAGTTGGGGTTCTTCTTCCCTCCATGACGGAGGCCATTATAGCGTTGATTCATAAACAAGGGAAAGATCTTCCCTCCATGACGGAGGCCATTATAGCGTAGATTCATAAACAAGGGAAAGATCTTGGTAGGTGTTCCCTCTACTGTGGAATTTCCCAAAATCTTGGTGGAGGCCCTGGCTGCTAGAATAAATTCAGATATTACTTCTCAGGGTCCATAAAGACCAATCATGGTAAAAAGGAACGACTAAAGAAATGGATGCCAATCATTGAAACCGTTTACCCACTTATGCGTTACTTGTGATAATGTTGGTAGCAGGGTCATTGTCTCTTTGGATGCTGAAAAGGAATTTGACTCAGTGGAGTTGCCACCCCTCTGGGTGACCTTACTTAAATATGGTTTTGAACCTAACTTTATCCAATGGATTAGGCTTCTATATTTGGCCCCTACAGCCAGACAAACAAAACTCTTTCAACTCTTCAAGGAAACTCTTTGCTTTGTTCATGGAGCCTTTGGCTAATCTTATTCGCACTAATTCAGATATCCATGGCCTGGGTCATTGGAGGACAAGCTATCATCATAAGCACACAGATGGCACATTTTTGTACCTAAATGATGCACAGCCTTTCCTGTCTGCCACCCTACAGACATTTAATCAATATGTCTCCTAGTCTGGTAAATAAATAAATTGGTCCAAAACCACCGTCTTCCCTATATTGTAGATAGTCATATACCTCTAAAATGGGTGGAACAATTTAAATATTTAAGCATTCATATTTTCCTTGATCTTCATTCTAGATCTTAATATCACTCCTTTCATCACTCAACTTAAATTTAAATGTGACGTTTGGTGAGCTCTCCCTCTTTTGTTGGTAAAAAGATAGAAGTACATTTAATTAAAATGTTTTTTCTTCCTAAATTCACCTGAGTGTTCAGACAGTCCCTGATCTAGATCCCCTTACATATATTTTGCACTATAGATTTCATCCACACCTCCTTTCTTGACTTGAAAGCGACTGTAGTTGGCTCCACACGACTTCTCCAAAGGCAAAACGTATTATTTTTTTTTATTTTTTTAGTTTTGGATAGAGTGGGGAGGGATTAGAACACCTGTCTTGTTTTTATTGCTGTCTGTGCCCCCACTCCAGTAGAGAGAGTCACCCTCTCTATTTATTTTGTTTACCATTATTATTGAAGGTGAAGGTAAAAGAAAATCCTTTTTTTTCAGTTGTCCCCAGAACATCAATAGAGAGAACATTTTTCAATGGGTGCATTAGTTCTGGTGACCCTGGTGACAACCAAGGACTTCCTCACTTTCTAGCCCTTTCTTCTCACTTCCTTTTTTGGCTATGAGAAAAGAAGTAAAGGGAAATCTCCCCAGGTGGCAAAAAAAAAAAAAAACTGACAGGAGTTACTCTATCCAAATTGAAAAAATAGTTTTACCCTTGGTTCTACTTTAATAAAGGGGGCGCCCAGATCCTCCCTGGCCCTTACCCAACCCATGAGGACAACAGTGAGGGCTTGGATTACTTAAATGGTCTTCTTCTCCTGGGATTTGGACTCCTAATACCTCCCTTTGAGACATACCCCTCCTCCCTCATCTTTACACTATTCAGGACCCCCTGATTTGAAAAAGAGTAGGTATTCACACTCTGTATATCTTCCCAAAGGTCAAACTTAATTCCTATGAATCACTAAAAGAAGAATTTTCCCTTCCTAACTGACATTTTTTCAGGTAACAAAAATTTCGGCACACCATTAGGACCTACTTCCCCAAAGCCTCTATCCTCCAACAGAACTCATGGAATCTCTTCTCATGGCTCCCAATCTTGACTAGAGATGGGACAAATCACCCCCTGTTTGGTTTTCACCAGAAATTTCGAACATCGGTAAAGTTCGGAACTGAATAACAAACCCTATTGAAGTCTATGTGACCCGAACATGAAAAATCAAAAGTGCCCATTTTGAAGGCGTATATGCAAGGGGAACATGTATCAATAAAAAGTAAGTTTGTAAAAAAATATATTTTTAAAAGAGCAGTGATTTATTGATGCTTTAAGTAAAAGTATAAAGATGAAAAATTCATTTTACTATAGTGCCTGGGTGATCCCCTTAGTCCGTCTGTAAAGTGGCACATCTGTACTGTGTACAAAAGCTGCTGCAGCAATAATTGCATTTGTAAAGCCCAAAAAATGAAATTTTCTCTGCCAGCTTTCTTTATGTTGTAAGCAACGGCTTGGGAAGCCAGTCTGTATGATGAGTCCACAATGTAGTGCACAGGGAACAAGATTAGAGATTTTTTGGATAAATTCTGGTGTCTCTACCACAGACTTTGGATTTCTACTTCTGTAACAGGTGCAGAAAAATTGTTCTTTAGGTGGCGCCTTCACACTGTAACCCTATAGAGGTACTCTTGATAAAAGCAAGAATTTGGAGAGCGTCCCGGTTCCACCACTGCATGTAAACGGTGGGAGGAAGATCTTGCCTTATCAATAAGTGATGAGCAATGGGATGCCATCTTTCATACCATTCATAAGGGATCACTGAATGTCAGCGCTCAAGAAAACGGCTATAAAATCCAATCGAGATAGTACCGTACACCCTCTCTACTACACAAATTTGCCCCGAACACCACTGACACCTGTTGGAGGTGCAACCAAGACAGGGGAACACCACTTCACATCTGGTGGTCGTGCCCCTCACTACATAATTTCTGGAGAGAAGTGTGCAGACTCACCACCCAAATTACCACTTACAACATTGATCCAACCCCAACCCAATGCCTCCTCCATCTCTCGCCCCTACCGAGATGAACTTATCATGGCTCTCTAGCTATGCACATGCTCAACGCAGCTAAACAGTGCATCCCTGTTCACTGGGGCACTTCCAAAGTTCCCTCCATGAAAGAGTGGTTCACCAGAATCAACAAAACAGCTGAAATGGAAGAGCTGATTCATATATCCAGAGACACCCCCTCTAAATTCAGCACAAAATGGGCCTGTTGGAAACACTTCCAGACCACTGCCGATTACTTGGATGCATAAAGATAGGGACATTTTGCATTGCAGATTTGCTGTCCAGATCTCCTCACCCTGGTACTTACTGACATTGGAGATCACCAAACTCGAAAGGCGAACAAGAAGTTTGCCTACATATCAGTCTACATGCTCCAGGGGGCCTTGGGGAAGGGGACTCCAGACAGCTCCAGTATCTCCTGTACCTTTGCTCCCCCCGTCTACCCTTTGTCCCCACTGCCCTCTCTCTCCCCCCCTCTCTTCTCTCTTCCTCCCTCTCCCTTCTCTTCTCTTCTCTTCTGCACCCACCCCCTTCTGCCCCCCTCCTCTGAACTATTCCTCATCCCTGACATCCCAACCTAGGCACACACACATACCACTACATTCCAATGACACGGACCCCCAACAACCTACCAATACAGCCTTTACCCAAGGCACTCTATCAGGAAACTACATGATGCGACCTAGGAAGTCTGTTACCCAACTTGTCCTATCATTTACCCCTAGACTTTTCTGGAGCGGATCCATCCCCTCATACCTTGGACCCAGACTTTATCCCTCGGATGGATCCCCTTATCTGACTAAGGCAGCTATCCCCTTAGCTTCATGTTGCGGACCATTCCAAGCCCTTCTTATGCCCCTCTCAATGTCTACTCCCCCCCCCTCTCACTCTTGGTAGCTGACCTGTACCTAACAGAATGTATCTATACATCCCACACCCTTATGGTCTTTTCAGTTTGAGAATGCTTACATGCACAGCCTTACCAAACTCATTGCATGTTTTATTTGATGTTTTATGTGTAAGTTTATTGGCATCTTATCCCTCCAATTGTTGGGGATCTCTCTGTACGCTTGTACTTTTGTGCCTACTATTTCTTTTTTCAATAAAAATTGTCTTTAAAAAAAAAAAAAAAAGCAAGAATTTGCCTTGCTGTCAAAAATTTGAACTATATGCACCTGTCAAACAGGTGTATAAAAATTGGTGTTTGGGTGTTAATTGTGCCCATGAAAACGACACCAAAAACATTCTTACAGATGAAATCAACACCGACAACACTAGGCAGCCTAGAAGTCCTGCAGAGATTCCACATCCCAAAAATACTTAATTGGCGAAATTGGCATCAGGGGCTTCATGCTGGTAATCCAGGACTGATTCATTTTGATAAAAGTCAGATGGTCCACGGAGTCTGTGGACATATGCATTCTATGAAACAAGGAAATCATATGAAGGGGGAATGAAGGAAGAAAGGGTTAAAAAGGCAAACAAAGAAAAAATACAGAAAGGAAGCAGAAGAAGCAGAGAGTAAGGAGAAAGGCAGCAAGAGATGAATAGAGGAGACAATAAAAGGAGGAAAAGGAACATGCACAAAGCAAAAAAAATAAATAAATAAACGAAATGGAAGATGAATGGAGTATGGAAGGGAGGAACGTATAAAGAAGGAAGGAAATAAAAAGTCATAGAAATTTAAAAAGTGTGATAGAAAGGAGGAAAGGACATCTGATTCATTACTATGGATTATTGGTAATATATTCTTAGTCATATTTAATAGGCCCACATATATTTTTTTTTTATAGTTTGCTTATTAGCTCCTGCAGAATGACATTATTTTGGGAGCTACAAACACTGACAAATGGCACATAGTTTGCATGCGAGGGCATTCAAACATTTGGAAACCCTTATGAAGATCTCTGAGTGATAATTGCTATATAACAATAATTTTACACTTTATATGCAAATGTAATAGATAAATTACATTTATACTTCCATCATTTCAAATTACAAATTTTTATTGTGGACCTTCCCAGGAGTAATTTGTTTTTTTACTTTTATCATCATCCTGTATTTAAATTAACTTGTAATTAGTTAAACTTTTTTCTTTTAATAAAACTATGAACATCAAAATATATAAAGGTTAGCCAGAAAGTTTTTTGTTTTGTTTTAAACACAAAATACAGATGATTAGCATGGCTGAAAAATCTTAATTAAAAACCCACTACAATCAAATATGGAAATGTTGAGTTTAAAATGACACTTCATTTAGAACTAGAAAGGCACCTCTGAGATGCATATAATGTAACCTACCCATTTAGTACTTCTTTTCTCCTTCAATGCATTTCTGTAGTGCAGTGGTCTCCAAACAGTGGCTCGCAGGCTGGATGTGGTCCTTTGCTTGCCTTTTTCCAGCCCTTGGGACACTATGTTCCCTCAATTTGCCACTATTTTCCCTCAACACCAGCAATGGGGTATTATTCCTCCATCTGAAACTGATGATGGAGCATACGTTCTTCATAAAGAGGACCTGCAATTGTGCCAGCTATCACAAGGGATGTTATTCATTCCTAGTGATAGCAATAAAGTTGATATCAATAAATAAATAAATAAATAAAGAGACGGTGTAAAAAAATATATATTTAAATAAAATAAAATGTAAAAAAATGAAAGCATCCCCGCCCCCCTCATACTCACGTACAAATGTGAATGTGCACAATGTTTGTCGCCAGTACCGGAACAGGTCTGTGCAAGAATGTGGAACTGCACCCCTTTGCCCACTGTTAATGCGTGCCGCAGAATGGGTTTAATGCCCTTTCTCTGTCCCCTTGCTCCACTGTAACCCAAGGCAGCTGCTTGTCTTGCCCACCCCTTGTCCCAGCCCTGTCTGTCTCCATTCCATGGCTGCGTGCAAATTTTAAAGAGTGACATATTGGGCATCTATTTATTTGGTGTATGATCATCTTTTATATTTTACCAAACAATAGTGTCACAATAGTGTGACATAAAGAATTGCAACAATGAACATATTTTTTCTCCAGCGCCAAGTAAATATCTAGTAGAAAACAAAAAAAAAAAAAAAACACTGATATTTACATTTGCAGCACCCTCCTAGTATAGGTGCTAGGATATACATTGTTAGAATACTGCAATTTGCTCTTCTGCCTAACGGTGGGGCTAGAGGCAAATTTATCTTCAGCAGGTCTGCTTAACCACTTTGGCCTTGGAAGGATTTACCCTCTTCCTGACCAGGCCATTTTTTGCGTTACTTCAACTGACAATTGCGCAGTCGTGCGACACTGTACCCAAATGTATGTCCTTTTTTCCCACAAATAGAGCTACATTTTGGTGGTATTTGATCACCTCTGCGTTTTAATTTTTTTTTGCTTTAAACAAAATTTTTGAAAAAAAAAAAAGCAATATTTTTTACTTTCTGCTATAAAACATACCCAATAACAAAATGTAAAAAAATCGAATTTCTTCATATCTTTAGGCCAATATGTAGTCTGATACCTATTTTTGGTAGAAAAAAATCCCCAATAAGCGTATATTGATTGGTTTGCGCAAATGTTATAGCGTCTACAAAATAGGGGAAAGATTTATGGCATTTTTATTATTATTTTTTTTTTACTAGTAATGGCAGTGATCAGTGATTTATAACTGAACTGCGACATTGTGGCCAACAGATTGGACACTTAGCTGACATTTTTTTGGGAACCAGTGACATTATTACAGTGATCAGTGCTAAAAATATGCACTGACATTGTACTAATGACACTGGCAGGATCCTGTGTTCCAGTGCTGCTGAAGTTTGCTTGGACTCCTTCCGCTTTCCAGAAACTAGTAGAGGTTTCTGGAAAATAGGTGGGATTTAGGCAAATAAGCAGCATGAGTATGTAGCAGTCCCAGACAGTTACAAGGGAGGTGCCCCTGGGCATTCTGGGATTGGGCAATATATTCAGAGTACATATGATTTCTGGGTCCTTCCCTGCTTAGATGGGGGAGTGCACCAGCCAGAGGTGAGGTAAAATTGCCACCCCTGGTACCTACTGCCATGTGGCCTCAGGTGGTTGACCTGAAGGCCTGAAACTAAAGTAAAGGTGTGACCCTGGTGCTTCAGAAGAGCTGACTGAGAGGGAGCCGAGCCTGAGGATCTGTTTGCAACTCCAATGAGTACAGACCAATGGTCTTGGGGCCCGAAAGGGATCGCTGGCTAGTGATCTGAAGAGCTTACCCAATTGTGATTACCGCATGGGACTTTGCTCAGTTCTACTACTCTTGGACTGCCAAGCAGTCTGCCATAACTGGCTTGTACCGGAAGAGCTCTGTTTACCTGTCCTGCTTTACAAGAGACCTTGCTCATGCTATTTATTTCTGTGTTGCTACACAGGAGAAGTCTGTCATCTGCTGCCAGTAAGAGACTTCACATGCTCGTCAATTCTAGGTCAACTAAAGTCCTCAAGTTGTGCATAGTTTTATTCCGAAGTATCCGAAGTATCCTACTAAAATCCCCTACCCTATTCAAGTTCCTCCAAAATAAAACTACAAAACAACACCCCTAGACTGGGCTTTGACTACATTGAACGTAAGCGTGTGGGCCTGGCTGTAGAACTTACCTTGCGCCTGGCTGCCGGTGAAGAAGTAAGGACTATCTGGGTAATTATGGCCGCCTTTAATATTGATTGGACCCTGGGAAAAACTTTTCTTGGGCCCCCCCATGCAGTTTTGCTCTCCACCTGCTCTGAGACATACAATAAATAGCAGCTAGACTCAAAATCAGTTTACTGAATCAGATCGGGCAGCTATTGCCAGAGGTTACAGTGTATTATTACAGCTTACTGACTGGTTGCTAGAGTTTACAGCACACATTACAGCTCTCTGATTCGTTGCTAGAGGTTACAGCACATCATCTCCTCACTCCAGGGGTCATGCTATACATATGGATGCCACCTTTATTTACATATCTATTCAGCTATTTACATATGAAAGCTGATGCTATTTACATATGAATGCTGGTTATTTACATGTAAATACAGGGTCTGCAGGTGAGTCATCTGTACACAACAATAGGGCAGAGCGGGGCAGCATTAGTAGCAGCACTTCACACAGAGATATCAGGACACAGCAAGAGACAAGGAAATTTAAACTGGGATAGTTGGCAAGTATGAGGCAGCTGCTTTGGGCCCCACAACAATGACAGGGCCCAGGGCAGCTGCCCCTTTTGCCCTGCCTTAAAAACGGCCCTGTGGGTAATGAACAAGTGGCTCCTACGGGGATAGCGCTACACATGTATATGAGAAGTGTCAGAATAGATGTGGTGGTGGCGAGACATTATTGGTCATCTCTGTCCAGCTCCATCACAAGATGTTAACATTAACCTAGACATGCCAGGTAGGGAGAAATTTGGACGCGTCTGCATCTGAAGATTGTCATTGCAATATATTGAAGACCCTGACAAGAGGAGGGGGTCAGTTTTCCTATTTGAAGTGCACTTGCCCATTAAAAGATTCCCTTTAAAATATTATATTTCCTAGTGTCATATTGAGATCTATTAATCATTAAACCCTGTCCTCTTTGCTTGATGTCTGCAATGTATTGGCAGATTTTTTATTTTATTTTTTCACAGGACATAATGTCAGAGTGTCATAATGTCACCTATCACACATTGCCACTCAATGGCATTTAACCCATTGTGCTCCAAAAAAAATGTCAACCTGAAGGGGAAAATGACCTCAGCAGTCAATGGAGCCCAACAGTGTCTGCAATTATAGCGAGCAATAAACCTATGACATTATGTCCTGTAGTTTGGCAATGATAGAAAGATCACAATCTCTGAAATGGTCACTGAACATATCAAAGTAATAACATTCAAGGTTAAAAGTCAGTTGCTACTTTTAGATTAGAACAGCAGGATGCATGGGAGTCATCGGAAGCTGGACAAAAAAAAGGGATGATTATCTGTAGGTGCATTGTAAAAATGGTGGATGGGGCTCTGCTCATATTTTTATTTATGATTTTAGTTTATTTTCAGCAATCTCCAGCCAAGCAGCCAAAGGGCATTGGTGAAATCTATTGAGGTACGCTTCTGGCCTCTTCTATAATTCGGAGACCCCCTGCTGCACTGTATAAGCCAATATTCAGAGTCTTCATCTATGTGGCTTCCTGAGGCACATTAACCTCCCTGGCAGTATGATTAGTTCAGATTTTTGGTGCTGAAAGCGGTACAATTATTTTGCATGGAAATTTGGCATTTTAAATTGTAGGCCTAATAACTCACTTAACCGGTTCCCGACCGGCTCCTGTACTTATACATCAGCAGAATGGCACGGCTGGGCAAAGTAACGTACCCATACGTTACTTTGAATTTCCCACCGCGCCCACACGTGCCGGCGGCTCACACGCCTGCCGCGAGCTCCGTGGCCGTGCCTGCGGACTAGATTGCCACGGGGATACCCGCGATTGTGTCACAGAGTTAAAGCGGAGGTCCACCCTAAAGTGGACCTCCGCTCATCGGATGACCTGTAGGTCGAAACGCGTCGGGAGGACTCCGCTACTGCCTATTTCCTCTGATATGCTTTGTTGACCATTTTGGAAATGTGAGTTTGAACTATTTTTTATTAAAGGTCTTTTTTTAAAAACGTTATTATGCCATGTTGGCTTTGTTTCTTCATCTTCCATGCCTGAGCTATTGTTGGAGTTGTCCATGTATATGAAAAACAGTGATCATACCCAGTCGCCTGTGTGAACCGTATGTGGCACGATTGGAACACCTAATTTGGGACCATTTTAGCCGAGATTACAAGCTCTGGTTGACCCCTGAGGCGTATGTCTGCTTGGGTCATATTTATCCGGTAAGCCTGCACCCCGCAAGGTGGTGGGAGCGTCACAGGGTGGAAAACCTTTTTTTTTTTTTTTTTGGTCACAACAACACAGGATTTCAGTTGATACCGTAACACATTGGGACTGACATTCTGCACGTTCCTTTATGGACTTTATATCTTGCATGTCTTATTATGGACTTTATCACTTTTATTAGTTATACCTTTATGTGTTTATGCTGATTGTTTTTTGTTCTGTTTCTCTCTTCACTGGGATAAGTATTTATATAGTTTTCAACTGATTTTATGCACATATTTATAGGTTGTCACTTTTTATCTTATCAATTTTCTCAATATATATACCAGTATTGTCCCCATTTCTTTTGGGGTCACTCTACACTCATTTGCTACACATGTGTGCACACACGTTTGTATTATTTTAAGAGTTATATATATATAAGTTGGGCGCTTACACTTTATTTTTGACATTTTTCCCAGCTAAAAAGATCCCAATTTTAGCGTGTTAGCAGCCTTTAGTTCATCCTTATTTCTCTTTAGCTGACCATTGCACAGTATTGTTGTTATATAAATACACTTAACCCCTCCCCGTCCTTCACTGCCAGTGACATTTTTACAGTAATCAATT
This sequence comes from Lithobates pipiens, assembly GCF_037356315.1. Taxonomy (NCBI): domain Eukaryota; kingdom Metazoa; phylum Chordata; class Amphibia; order Anura; family Ranidae; genus Lithobates; species Lithobates pipiens. The sequence goes on along the minus strand of NW_027507718.1, from coordinate 499,552,460 downwards.
CAATTTTATAGCACTGATCACTCTATTAATGCCAATGGTCCCAAAAATGTGTCAAAATTGTCCGACGTGTCCGCCATAATGTTGCAGTCACGATAAAAATCGCTGATCAAACCGTTCTGGATTTCATAGAATAAATTCGGTAGAAGGAGACAGACGATCTATGCTGGAGAAATGTTTTCCCATACCTGCAGGCTCTCTATAGTCAGGAAAACCCGAGGGATGTAGATGACCACAAATGAAGTTTGGGGACGTTCTGCTCCCCTCCCGCTTATATATGTATTCTCCAGTTAGGTTATGTGATATGTTTTAATGCATGTAATGTTACCATACCCTTTATATTTACTGCGCCTGGATTTTGTATTCTATGTTTCCCTGCCCTGTATATAAATAAAAGATTTGAAAAAAAAAAAATCGCTGATTGCCGCCATTACTAGTAAAAAAAAAAAATATTAATAAAAATGCCATAAAACTATCCCCTATTTTGTAGACTCTATAACTTTTGCGCAAACCAATCAATAAACGCTTATTGTGATTTTATTTTTTTTTTTAAACAAAAATATGTATTTTTTTTTAAATTGTCGCTCTTTTTTGTTTATAGCGCAAAAAATAAAAACTGCAGAGGTGATTAAATACCACCAAGAGAAAGCTCTATTTGTGGGAAAAAAAGGACGCCAATTTTGTTTGGGAGTCACGTCGCACGACCGCGCGATTGTCAGTTAAAGCGACGCAGTGCCGAATTGCAAAAAACACTCTGGTCAGGAAGGGGGTAAATCCTTCTGGGGCTGAAGTGGTTAAATCTGTCCAAACCAGAGTCTAGCAGACATCCCGGGTATGAAAAAGTTTGAAAAATTAATCATAAATTATAATATAATAAATAACTAGAAATAATTATAAAAAATAATAATATAATAATAAGAACAATTATTCAATAATGTAATCAAATCAAAAACACAGAAATTTGCTCAGTTGCAGAATTGTCACTGTCATTACTTTCAGTGTTTGATGACGAATTTCCCCACAAATCGCTATCGCTCTGCGAGTGATTCTAATTTATTATGGCTGTTTTCTAGCTGCTCTAAAACGACTTTTGACGTAAAGGGACACTTTTTGGTTGCTATGGACAATCTCCAAATTCCAGGCAGAAAAGACAGTATTTATAATATAAAAGTGCATGCAGGGCACTGTACAGACCACTAGGGACAAAGGGGATGTGTCATTTTTTTAAACAGTATTGCAATCTGTAAGAATACAGTGTAATTTATATGTACTGTGTGCTTACTTTTTTGAATTTGGCGCCATTCTCCGTCCCCGTGCGTCACAACGCTCGCAGGGAATGGAAAAAAAAACTCGCCACTGTGTGACTGGAGCGAGGACACCGATCGCACACACAGTGCCACTCTGCCGCCGTATATCGGCGTGAGCCGGTCGGCAAGTGATTAAAATAAAACCATGAAGGTCCTTTTTTCAGACACTTCCTGCTATAGTCTCTGTCTCCCAGTTGTTCTCTTGCGTTGTCACCTTGTTCATATTTGGTTCCAGTGGGGACTATAAGCGGCTTTGCCCAGACACATTAACCCCTTCACATCCTGCCCCTATTCAAATGACGTCCGCTGGTGGGACCTCCCATCCTGGGTGGGCATCATATGACGTCCTGGGCTTCCTGGCCTTCTAGGGGGTGCGCATGCATGCCTCATCACTCGGGAGCCGATACGCGTGCCCTGTGCCCGCAATGTCTGCCGGGGCACCGGTGATTGCCCAATAACAGAGCAGGAACGTGGATCTGTGTGTGTAAACACACAGATCCACATCCTGTCAGGCGATGGTGTGTTCCCAGTACAGAGGAACACCAATCAGTTTCCTCCTCTTGTGAGTCCCCTCCCCCCACAGTTAGAATCACTCCCTAGGTAACACATTTAACCTCTTGATTGCCCCCTAATGTTAATCCCTTCTCTGCCAGTGACATTTATACAGTAATCACTGTATTTTTATAGCGCTGATCACTGTATAAATGTGAATGGTCCCAAAATGGTGTCAAAAGTGTCTGATGTGTCCGCCGCATTGTCGCAGTCACTATAAAATAAAATAAAATCGCAGATCGCCGCCATTACTAGTAAAAAAAAATTAAAAATAATAAAAATGCCAAAAAACTACCCCCTATTTTGTAGGCGTTATAACGTTTGTGCAAACCAATCAATATACGCTTATTGAGATTTTTTTTTACCAAAAATATATAGAAGAATACATATTGGCCTAAACTGAGGAATTTTTTTTTTTTATTGGGATATTATAGCTAAATTAAAAAATGTGTGTTTTTTTTTTCAAACTTGTCACTCCTCTTTTGTTTATACCGCAAAAAAAAAAAAAAAAACGCAGAGATGATCAAATACCACCAAAAGAAAGCTTGATTTGTCGGGAAAAAAAATAATAAAAATGTAATTTGGATACAGTGTTGCAAACCGCGCAATTGTCATTCAAAGTGCGACAGCGCGGAAAACTGAAAACTGGCCTGGGCAGGAAGGGGGTGAAAATGCCTGGTATTGAAATGGTTAAACAAGAGCAATTGTCCGTCACTATTAGGAAACCTGCTCCGAGCAGGGACATACAACCACCACCGGAACACAACACAAGCATGTGGTCAGGAAGTGTCTGTAAAGAGGTTGCAGGAGATCAGCATCATAGAAATGGAAAAAGGATGAAAAAAAAAGAAAAGAAAGGAAAATAGTATTTTCTTTTGTTTATGATGCACGGAACATTTGAGAATTAAATGACATGCCATTTGGGTTTACATTCACTTTAGGCATAAAATCCAGGAGAAGAGCTCAATCCCTATGTCCCAATCAAACAGACTCCGGAGGCCGACTCCAAGCCTCCGCCAGCTTGCCTCCAGTAAGGTATCAGTAATAGATTGCATTATGGAAGGTTCCAATAAGAAAAGTAACAAGTTTTAGTAAATCCATAAGGCTACAAACACAGCTCCACAGGAAAAGCTGACAGCTTCACTTACGGATAACCTGCATTTTTTTCATAGCTTCTTCTTTTTATTGGAACCTTCCGTTATGCGGACTATCTATTACTGACACATCTACTTTAACCACTTGACCACTGGGCACTTAAACACCCTTAATAACCAGACCAATTTTCAGCTTTCGGTGCTCTCACATTTTGAATGACAATTACTCAGTCATGCAACACTGGACCTATATGAAATTTTTGTCCTTTTTTTCACACAAATGGAGCTTTCTTTTGGTGGTATTTAATCACCGCTGGGTTTTTTATTTTTTGTGCTATAAAAGAAAAAATACAGAAAATTCTGTAAAAAAATGAATTTTTCTTCATTTCTGTTATAAAATTTAGCAGATTAGTAATTTTTTCTTCATAAATTTTGGCCAAAATTTATACCACTACATATCTTTGGTAAAAATAAGTACAAATTGGTGGATATTATTTGGTCTTTGTGAAAGTTATAGCGTCCACAAGCTATGGTGCCAATATCTGAAAATTGATCACACCTGAAGTACTGACGGCCTATTTCAATTCTTGAGACCCTAACATGCCAGAAAAGTACAAATACCCCCCAAATGACCCCTTTTTGGAAAGAAGACATTCCAATGTATTTAGTAAGAGGCATGAGGAGTTTTTTTAAGTTGTCATTTTTTCCCACAATTCTTTGCAAAATCAAGATTTTTTTTACTTTTTTTTTTTTTTTTCACAAAATTGTCATATTATCAGTTTATTTCTCACACAGCATATGCATACCACAAATTACACCCCAAAACACATTCTGCTATTACTCCCGTGTACGGCGATACCACATGTGTGAGACTTTTACACAGTGCGGCCACATACAGAGGCCTAACATGCAGGGAGCACCATCAGGCGTTCTGGAGCACCCAGGACAATTCTGACATTTCTCTCCTACATGTAAAAATCATCATTTATTTGCTAGAAAATTACATCGAATCCCAAAACATTATATATGTTTTTTTAGCAAACACCCTGGAGAATACAATGGTGGTCGTTGCAACTTTTTATCTCGCACGGTATTTGCGCAGCAATTTTTCGAATGCTTTTTTTTGGAAAAAAAAATGTTTTGTGCTTAAAAAAAAAAAAAAACACAGTAAAGTTAGCCCAATTTTTGCATAATGTGAAAGATGAAGTTACACCGAGTAAACCGATACCTAACATGTCACTCTTCAAAATTGCACACGCTCGTGGAATGGCGCCAAACGTCGCTACTTAAAAATCCCCATAGGCGACGATTTAATTTTTTTTTTACTGGTTATATGTTTTGAGTTACAGAGGAGGTCTAGGGCTAGAATTATTGCTCTCGCTCCAACGTACGCAGCGATACCTCACATGTGTGGTTTGAACACCGTTTTCATATGTGGGCGGGACTTACGTATGCGTTCGCTTCTGCATGTGAGCACATGGGGACAGGGGCGCTTTAAAAAAAAAAAAAAATTTTTTATTGTTCATTTTACTTTATTTATTTTAGTTTGACATTTTTTTCCCCAAAAATTAATTTTTTGATCACTTTTATTCCTATTACAAGGAATGTAAACATCCCTTGTAATAGGAATATGGCATGACAGGTCCTCTTTACAGTGAGATGTGGGGTCAATAAGACCCCGCATCTCACCTCTAAGCTGGGAAGCCTGAAAAAAAAAAAAAAAAAAAAAGATTCTGGATTTGATAGTATTGGCGAGTCGGTAGAAGCACCGGAGGGCGGCGGGAGGGGGGGGGGGGTGTCTATGGCTGGGTATTGCAGGGTATCACCGACTATGGCTGGGTATGGCTGGGTATATCAGAGTATGGCTGGGTATCTCAGAGTATGGCGTTGCAGAGTATTGCGTTGCAGAGCATTGCAGGATATTGGAGGGTGTTGCAGAGCATTGCAGAGTGTTGCACGGTATTGGCGGGTGTTGCAGAGCATTGCAGAGTGTTGCAGGGTATTGGTGGGTGTTGCAGAGCATTGCAGAGTGTTGCAGAGCATTGCAGAGTGTTGCAGGGTATTGGCGGGTGTTGCAGAGCGTTGCAGAGCATTGCAGGATATTGGAGGGTGTTGCAGAGCATTGCAGAGTGTTGCACGGTATTGGCGGGTGTTGCAGAGCATTGCAGAGTGTTGCAGGGTATTGGTGGGTGTTGCAGAGCATTGCAGAGTGTTGCAGGGTGTTGCAGTCATTTGACGGAGCGATCACGTGGTAAACGGCCGCGACGAGCGGCCGTTTACCGTGATCCGTAATGCGCTGGGTCCTGTGGACCCGGCGGTCACGGATGCTCTCGAGTGCGCGCCCCAGGGGGCGCGCGAGAGCGGAATTCTGGGAGGACGTCATATGACGGCCTCCCACAGTTAAGAAACCGCCCTAAAGCCGTCATTCGGCTATAGGGCGGTTATTAAGTGGTTAAAGCCCAACCAGCCAAAACAACAAGCTGAAAAACATTTGCCCATAAAAAGATAAAATAAAAACACAGATTTTGTTGCATTATCCATCTTTCACTACCCTTTTTCTAACACTAGGTGTCATAAGTCTGATGGCCAGCATTATTCAACCCGCTTCCTCTGAGCCCAAGTCACCTTGGACCCACCTCAGCCTGTGACTGGTCAGTGAAAAGAGAAGCAGCGCGGTGAACTCATTCTCGGTCACTCTGCTCTCTCCTCCTATCAGCATGCTTCTTATCAGTACATGAGCTGATTGGCTCCTTGTGCTGCTTCTTCCTCTGTGTGCTGCTGTACAGGGACTGCAACAGGCTGATACCAGGTCACATTTAGGTACTTAGACCAATTGCAACTGAAAATAACATTTACTGATGTATAAACCACTTACTTCCTTGGCACTTATACTCCCCTCCTGCATAGGCCAGTTTTCAGCTTTCAGCGCTGTCACCCGGTCATGCAATACTGTACTCAAATGACATGTTTATCATTTGTTCACACAAATAGGGCTTTCTTTTAGTAGTATTTAATCACCACTGGGGGTTTTCATTTTTTGCTAAATAAACAAAAAAGCCTGAAAATGTAGGAAAATTTTATAGAAAAGGCCATAGTTTGGTATACAATTTTACAAACAGGTAATCTTTCTCTTTCACTGTTGGGCATTGATAGGTGGCACTAGTTGGAACTGATGAGGCTGCACTCATAAGTGGCACTGATAGGTGGCACTAATAGTTGGCAATGATGATGAGGCATTGATGACCACTGATTGGCAGCTCTGATGGGCACTGGTAGGCTGCACTGATAGACACTGATTAGTAGTACTGATGGGCACTGATAAGGCGGCACTGGTTGGCACTGAAGGGAGGCACTGATGAGGCTGCACTGATGAGCACTGATAGGCGTCACTGATGGGCACCACTGATAGGTGGCACTAATAGGTGGCAATGATGATAATGCACTGATGGCCACTGATTGGCAGCACTGATGGGCACTGATAGGTGGCACTGGTGGGCACTGATTAGCAGTACTGATGGACACTGATAGGTGGCACTGATTAGCAGCACTGACTGGCACTGATAGGTGGCACTGGTGGGCACTGATTAGCAGCACTGATGGGTACTGAAAGGTGGCACTGATGGGCACTAATTAGCAATACTGATGGACACTGATAGGTGGCACTGGTGGGCACTAATTAGGAGTACTGATGGGCACTGATAGGTGGCACTGATTAGCAGCACAGGTGGGCACTGATAGGTGGGCCCTGATAGGTAGCACTGGTGGGCCCTGATAGGTAGCACTGGTGGGCACTGATTAGCAGTACTGATGGGCACCGATAGGTGGGCATTGATTAACAGCACTGGCAGGCACTGATAGGTGGCACTGGTGGGCACTGATTAGCAGCACTGGTGGGCACTGATTAGAAGCACTGGTGGTAAATGTTCGGACCGATGTCCCTGTAACAGAAGCCGGTTACTGTTTTTTTCTTTTCTCCTCATGCTATTAGCGCGGGGAGAAAAAAAGATGGTAATCGGCTTCTGTTTACTTCCGTGGTCAGCTGTCATTGGCTGACAGATGATCATGTGGTAAAGGGCCACTGTGATTGGCCCTTTACCCCGATCTGTGGTCAGCTGAGTCCTAGCCGCAGGGGGCGCGCGAGCAGCAGGATCACGGCAGGACATCTATGAACGCCCTCCCGGCACTGGAAGCCCACGTTGTAGTCGTCTTTCAGATATAGGGTGGGTGGAAAGTGGTTAATGATTATCGGGTCGCATTCATTTATGTCTTTCTATCTGCATAAAGTTCAGCTTTAAAGATTATGTTACCCCAACATTTCATGTTCCTAATATGTGTCTGTTCTACCATCTACTTGTATGTGTTAAAAAGAATCCTGTTCTCTTCATATTGCTTCCTTTGTATGACATACCTGGTGATCCTGCCAGTCCCTCCTGCTTTCCTATTTCAAACTGACCACACTAGGCATGATAGCACATCCATCCCAGTGTATATTGAGGATTACATTTTCCCCATTGAGTGGGACTTTTAAAGCTCAAAAAATGATGTTAGAATCTATACATTTTATTAATTCCATACAAGGGTAGTATACAAATAGCTTTTTTCTTCAACAAGATATCAAATCACAAAATCCGAATGGAAATTCAGACAAATTTAAATTTTTTAGAAATTCGGATGTATCCGAATTTCCGAATTACAATAGTACCGAATTTAAACAAATTCAAAATAATGAAAACATTTTTTAATTCAAATTATTTTCAAAAAGTTTTTGAATACTTTTAAAATTTGAATAGTTTTCCAATTTCCAAAGAGAATAAAATAGAAAATAAAGGCATGGAATAGAAAAAAGAAAATAGACTAGGAAAGATAAAAACGAATAACAATAGTAGGACTGCTGAAGCAGTACCACTAAATATAACAGAAACTAAAAGAATAGAATTGAATAGAGTAAAACATAACAAAATAGAATAAAAAATAAAAGAACAGAATAGACGAGAATATAATAGAAACAAATAGAATAGAATAACATACTAAGAATATAACCATTTTCTGAAATTCATATTTCAAATAGAATAAATTTGAATGCATAAGAAAGGAATAGAATAGAAAAATGTAATAGAATATACTATAATAGAATAGAAAAGACTATAATAAAAAAAAAAAACAATAGAATAAAAAGAATAACCATTCCCAAAATTCAAATAGAATCAATTTGAATCTGAATACAATAGAAAATAATAGATTAGAATAGAAAATAACATAATAGTATAGAAAAAAACAACAGCATAGAGCAGAAAGAATATAACCATCTTCTGAAATTTGAATTTCAAATAGAATAGACTTGAATTTGAATAGAAAATAGAATAGAAAATAAAATAGAATAGAAAAAAATATTTTAGAATAAACAAATAATAAAAAAATATATAATTAAAAAAACAATAGAATAGATTAGAAAATAAATAATATAATCATTTCCCAAAATTTAAATAGTCAATTTGAATTTGAATAGAATAGAAAAGAATATATTAGAATAGGATGATGGTTATATTCATTCTATTCTGTTGTTTTTTCCATTCGATTGTGTTATTTTCTATTCTATTCTACTATATTCTATTATTTTATATTCTATTTAAATTTGAATTGATTCTATTTGAATTTTGGAAAATGGGTATGTTATTTATATTTTTTAATTCTATACTTTTCTATTCTATTTGAATTGCAGAAGATGGTTATAATCTTTCTATTTTTTGTAATTCTATTCTATTCATTTCTATTCTATTCTATTCCATTCTATTTTGTTCTTTTATTTTCTATCCTATTTTGTTCTGTTCTACTATATTATATTATATTCCTTTATTTTATGTTATATTCTTTTCTATGCTATTCAATGTTTTTCTATTCTATTTTATTCCCGTTGGAAATTGGAAAATGATTTGAATTCGAAAACGATTCACATTCAAAAACTTTTCGAATCGGTTCGAAAACAAATAAACTAGACGAATTCCGAAAACGAATTAAACGAATTAGACGAATTAAAGAAATTTAACGAAACAAATTTCTGTAAATAACTAATCAAAACAAACCACAACACATTTTTTTCGCTCTGCACATGTCTAAAATTTAATGTGTATATAGATTGTACATGCAGAGATTATATTTCTTAACTGATGCGTTTCAGGTTCATTTAGCTCCTTCCTCAGGTATAACTCTGTAAGCAGTGTAAAAAAAAAAACTTTTAAGCAAAATGGAATTAAGCACATCTGGAAAAAAATCTATAAGCCCTTGTACACACGGTCAGACATTCCGACGGAAAATGTCCGATCGGACCATGTTGAAGGATAATCCGACCATGTGTGAGCTCCATCTGACTTTTTCCGTTGGAATGTCCGACTAACAAAGTTTGAGAGCTGGATATAAAATTTTCCAACAACGTGATCCGATCGTACTTTGTCCGATCGTTTGTAGAGAATTCCGATCGGACAAAGTGCCGCGCATGCTCAGATCAAATTACGAGACCAAAGCTATTGGCTACTAGCCTGAACGTAGTCCCGTCGTAACGAAATAACGTCATCACGTTCTGATTGATCGGATTTTCCGACCGTGTGTATGCAACACCAGTTTTGGACAAAATCCATCGGAAAAAAATCAGACGGATTTTGTGGTCGGAATGTCTGACCGTGTGTACACGGGCTAATAGAATTTAGCAGCTGCTATAATAAGATAGGGAATTAAACACAAAGCTCTAGAAGTCCATAGATGTAATTCACAAGCTATAGCAGTGCTCTACAAATAAAACAACAAAGTCCAATGGTGATAAGATGCCCTCTGAAGAGCGCATTCAAAGTGCATCAGGTGATCCTAAAAATATTCATATGGTGTTTTTCCAAAGAATAAGCAACCTTCACTGCACCGTGTGAGACCGTTCCCCTCAAAAAACGCACTCACCAGAACAAAGTTATAAAGATACCTTGTTACAATGATGTATCATTAGCCTGTAACAAAGCCTGTGCCTTCAGTCAGCATACAACAAGGATAACTCAATCAAAGAGGGGTGTTCGTTTGTTGTCTCGTTTATCACCAATCACAAGGAAATAGAGAAGGAATCCTCATAGCTTAAAACTGTTTTTTATTTTTAAGAAAAATCCCCCCTTTTAAGAAATATGCTTACATCAAATAAAAAGTAAAATAGCATCTCATAATATACGTGTCATTTGCAGCCTTATAACGCTCACCAGCCGAAGAAGCGTGGTTCCTAGGTGGAGATCGTTAACAGCTGACAATTCCAATCAGGCTGTCTGGTCATGCCTAGACGCGTTTCGTCATTACGTCTTTCTCAATAGGCGTGACTAGACGGTATGGCCGCATAATTATATACTCTGGGAGATTAACCCATCGTAGTGGTCACAAGCTAAAAGAAAAACAAGCTCCACATCAGTTCTCACCGCGGGACGCTGTCTTCTTCATAAGTTCAGTGTTATGACATCTCATACATCACCATAATGCAGTATCGTAAACATTAAACATTAGCGAATTCAATCTACACCTAAAATGAATTGCTATCATTATACTTAATTATAAAAGGGTCATATGTTAAACGATTAATTATTTTTTATGCAAAGGAGAAGTATACAGATTTCTAAATTTACACTTGTTATACCTTAACACACATTTTAGGTAATACAAAGGAAAAAAAAAACATTTACTTCATGAATAAAACTCTACAGCAAATATTCAAATAAGGTAAACAGACTATATACTGTATATCAGTGCCCGCTTAGCTTCTGCATTGACATATACGAAATAAGCGGATAAATGAAGCATAATGCTTTCCATGATTAAAATGAAAAATGGTCTAAAAACAATATAAATTTCAAAGAACCGCCTCACGTTCACCACGAATACGGCTATTTTTAAGCGAACAAAAGGCGAGATCCAAAGGAAATCCTAAAGAAAATAAAAAATATAAAAATAAAAAAGACCGAAAAGAATTTCTAACAAAGCATCACAGTTTTTTTGAACAATCCAGAACCATCATTTTGTTTTAAATCAAAAAAGGGTTTTATTGGATACAAACAAGTTATTTACAGGAAGTATGGTCATATAATCACTTTCTCCACAATTGGGTTTATATTCAGAAATCAGCAGTATGAAGTAAAAACAAAGCATGTTGTACACCGATATAGATATATATATACCATGTATTACTACCGGACAATCCTTATTACCCAGTGTGTCAAAACTACTTTATATAATGCTCCATCTTTACCTCGTCTTCTACAGCAGTAGTTGGTCCATAATGAGATCAACCGGAGTCAACCCAGGGACACTCAACCAGGGTGCCCAAATATTTTCAAACTTTCTCATACTACCCTTGTGTTGATATATTTATTTCTCCAGTCTAATAGTGTCACCCATTTGTTCCAACCGCTTTTTCACTGAGGGTCTTCTGATTTCCAGTGCCTCAATATAAGCTTTCTGGCCTGGAATAGTGCCCTGGTTATGCCCAACCTAGAGGGGCTTTCCTCCAAGACTGCATCCATGATACCCAATAGGCAGAGTTTGGGGTGGGCCTTTAACTGTACCTGGAAGGCACTGTTGATAGTGTCCAACACCTTCCTCCAATAGGTGTGTAATTTGGGACATCCCCACAACATGTGGATCAGGTCACCATGGTCCCACTTACATCTACTACATACTGGATCTTCTCTTACCCCCATCACCACCAGCCTAGCTGGAGTATAGTGTACTCGAAGAAGAATGTAGAGTTGGGACAGTTTTTGGGCCACATTGAGGGAAGACAAGGGAATCGCCGCAAGCGCCTCCTCCTATTGGTCCTCCTCAAAAACGCCCACATCTCCCTCCCATTTAGATATGATCCCTGCAGTGTTGTCAGGGAGAATTTTGGTGAGGAGCATGGAGTAGCTGCATGAAATGAACTCCTTATATGTAGCTACTTCTCTTATATAATTAAAGATGGGTGTGGGATTCTGAATCCATGTGGTTTGGGCCCCTACCGTATGTTGGAGCTGGAGATAGTAAAACCGCATGGGGGCAGGTAAATTGAATTCTGACTGTAAGTCAGCAAATACACGCAGTTTTCCATCTCTAAATATTTGTGTGAGGTAATTGATACCATATTGCTGCCATCTTTTACTGTATTGTAATTTCTCCAGCACCTATTCCCCCAAAATGGGGCTATATCTTGTAAAGCCCTCTACCTGCTGTATTGCTCTAACCTTATTCCACACTTTTTGCATCAAATTATATGTAGGGAATAGATTATTTGATTTGGAAAATCTCAGTGCCTCTAATGCCGCGTACACACGGTCGAACTGTTTGACGTACTTAGTCCGTCATACAATCCGACGGACAATCCGTCGTACTTTCCACTGAACGGACTTGACCACACACGGATGCACAAACAGTCCGTCGAAAGCTTGCGCGATGACGTGTACAGCACGTACGACGGGACTAGAAATAGGAAGTCCAATACACAGCAAAGCACCCTTCCGCCGTGTAAATCCTTTCTGGGCATGCGCCATTCTTAGTCCGTCGAACTAGCATACTGACGACCGTATTGTCCGCTGAAACCAAAGTACGACGGACAGATTTTTGGAAAATCCGAAATTCTTAGTACTCCGGACTGCACGCTGAAAAAGTCCGCTGAAGCCCACACACGAGCGGATTGTCCGCTGAAATGTGTTTCAACGGACTAAGTACGTCAAACAGTTCGACCGTGTGTACGCGGCATAAGCCCTCTTCCACCTCTCCACCCGTTTCTACTTTCGGAAGGTGTGTTACCGGGTCTATCAGATTGAATACTGGAATGTTGGGGGGTCTCAGGGCCCTAGCTATGTGTTGGAGTTGGGAGGCCATGTAGTATATCCATGGATTCGGCAGAGCGAGCCCTCCTGCCTCCTTTGGGCGTTGTAGCTGTTCTGGCTTAATCCTTGCAGTGGAGTTTAGCCATATAAGTGCCATATAAATGATCTAAAAATTGAATTAATAACTCTAAATTATTTTAGGGGAACCACCATAGGGGAGTTATGTAATAGTACAGTAACTGTGGCATCAAGATCATTTTGATCAAGTTTATTTTACCCACTGGGGACATTAATTAATTTTGACCATACCTTCACCCGGTCTCTGCATATATTCAGTAGCAGTGACAAATTCAGTTTAACATATTCTTTCCTGACAGACTCCATGGCAGCAACGTGTGGGTTAAGTCCCGCCTCCACTACCCTATAGGACACTACTCCCATAAATCTTTGCTCCCTGCCCATGGCCGTGTTCTTTTTTTGTCCTCCTCCGTAGGACCAGACGTTATGGTCTTTCTACCTGAAGATTGCTCCCACACGGTTCCATTGTTGGTTTGGCCGAATTGCGACTGGATGGAATTGTCGCATGACTCCGTTAAGCCCTAGCTACTAGCGGGGTATGGAGTGGGCATTGGATATAAGCGCTGGAGGAAGCCAGAAGCCTAGCCACTGGCAGGCAGGCTGCGCACTTGGTCGGATAGCCCAGCTAAATAGCAGGTGACCTATTTTGCCCTGAGAAGTCCGGTATGTATTGTGTTTACCTTCGGCCCGGAGACGATCGTGTGGGAGCGGTAAGATTGTTCCTCTTTTCCATGGCAGCAGTTTGTGTTTATTTTCTTGTCGTTTCTCCTTCATTTTCCGTTCGTTTTCTGTGTCTGTGTATGTGGGTATAGGCGTGACGGTCGGATTAGCCTGCGTTCCGCCGGTGCTCACTTCCGGGTCTTCGTCGGTACGTTCGTTCTGCGCATGCGCGTGTACGGCACAGGATCGAGGCTTGGTTCGCGCGTGCGCGGTGGCGGCGGGATGACGCTATTCTCGCATGCGCAGTAGCGGTACATAGGACGCGGTGATGACGTCATTAAGGCGCCTTATTTAAACTTAGAAAATAGCCTGCAGGCTTTGGGAATGCTTGCAGGTTATTTCGTGACTTCCCCTTGTCCAGGTTTTCTGCTGTGGAGGTAGGTGGCCTTCTGGGAAGAAGGGGGTGGGCGTGTGTGTGTTTGATGCCCTCAGCCTTACTTATGTCTTTGCAGCATTTATGGAAACCCCTAGAGATATGGACTCACCTCCGCCTGTATGTGGCCAGCCCTCTCATAATAGGTACTGTCTGGGGAGGAAGTAAGGGGGGGGGGAGTGGTCCGGTATTAGTCAGTGTGTTATCTTTCCTTATCTGTATGTCTCTTCTATCTCTGTCTTAGCCCATCTAGATCAGCACAGCAACGCAGCTCAATGCACAGAGGAAGCAATTCTTCTAAGTCTTACCACCGGCACTCATATTCTAAGTCTAAACATCACGACTCACCCTCAAGATCTGGGCGCCGTAGCGAGGATCGATCTCGCTCCTCCAGGGCTCATTCCAGCCACTCTGTTATTAATACTTGCTGGGGATGCAGATCGCAAGTTCCTATTGGGAAATCCCTGTGTGACCTCTGCTTTTCCAAAGCCTCTAGTGAGAGAGGGGGTACGGACCAGCAACTAAGATCCCTTGTGGAAAAAGTGGTGAAAGAATCCCTCAAGGGGATCGGGGCCAATCAGACCCCTGTGCCTCAGTCAGAATCACCTCAGTCACCAGTCAGGGATTCGCATGCTCAAGAGCTTTGGGAGTCCTCTTTAATAAGCCACCATTCAGCTGCTGCTTCAGACAGTGAATCTGAGGAAGATAGCCCCTGTGTGGGGTTTGACTTTGCCTTACTTTCTCCCTTGGTGAAGGCCATCAGAGAGGCTTTGAACTGGGAAGATGAGGTGGCTAATCCTTCCAAACAAAGGAAGTATTTCAAGCAACTTAAAAGGGAGCGTCTTAACTTTCCATTCCTGTCTGAACTTGGTGAGGTCATCACGGATGAATGGAGTAAAGTTGAGAAAAAGAATAGTATGCTCTCAAAAGTCCTAAGGTTATATCCCTTTAAGGAGGATGAGGTCAAGTATCTGGAATCCGCTCCACTCGTGGATGCAGCGGTGATGAGATTAGTAAAACATGTGACCCTTCCATTGGAGGATACAGTTTCATTCAAGGATGCCTTAGATAGGCGGATTGATTCCGATTTAAAGAGAGTCTACCTCACTGCTGGTATGGCATGCAAGCCAGCATTGGCTTTAGCGGCAATGTCCAAAGCCATGGAAGTCTGGACGGACGGTGTGGATGATACTCTCAGAAACATTTCGGATGAAGTCGCTAAAAACTCTCCTATCCAGGAGTTGCGGCTTGCATCGGCTTTTCTGGGGGAGGCTTCGATTGACATCATCCGCCTAGTGTCCCGGGTCATGCTTTCAGCTGTAACCGCCAAACGGGCCCTTTGGCTTCGTCCCTGGCTGGCTGATCCAGCATCTAAACAGGTGTGGTGCCGTATCCCCTTCGAGGGTTCTTCTCTTTTTGGGAATAAATTGGATAATGCCATAACCCGGGCCACTGGTGGTAAGTCGGGGTTTCTTCCCCAGGATAGACGCTTAAAAAGCCAGAGGAGATTTTTTCCTAAAAAGCAGTATCAAGAGCAGGCCAGGGAGGCCCGTAGCTATAAACCGGGTCGGGAATATTCCAGATCATGGAAATCAAGGCAGTCATCCTTTAAGAAATCCGCCAAGAGCAGTGCGTCAGGAGAGAGGGAACCAACCAAATCTTTTTGAGATTGGGCCCGCTCAGATAGGCCAGGTGGGGGCTCGTCTTCTACATTTTCGGCATGTCTGGGCGGCCTCAATCCGGGACCTCTGGACCGTCAGAACGGTCTCTTCAGGCCATTCTTGGACCTTCTGCAGGTCCCCAAGACTAAAGTATGTTCCCACTTCATTTCCAGCCACAGAAGAAAAAAGGCAGATCTTGTTGGCCTACGTGAAATCTTTATTGGCTCAAGGCGCTGCCGTACCCGTGCCAGACGATCAACGAGGGAGAGGAATTTATTCCCCTCTTTTTATGGTCCAGAAGAAAAACGGTTCTTGGAGACCAGTTATAGACCTTACACATCTGAATCGTTTTATCAAGAAGGAAAGGTTCAAGATGGAAACCTTGTCTACAATACAACAGTCAGTCCAGTCAGGAGACTGGATGATTTCAATAGACCTAAAAGACGCTTACTTTCATGTCCCTGTGGCAGAAGATTTTCAGCAGTTTCTGCGATTTTCAGTAGGAAAACTACATCTCCAGTTCGTGTGTCTCCCGTTCGGACTTTCAACGTCCCCCCGAGTGTTCTCAAAGGTGTTGTTGGCCGTAGTGGCTCTATTGAGAACCAAGGGAATTCGTCTTTACCACTATTTGGACGATCTTCTGCTGCTAGCCCAGGACAGAGACCGTCTGTTACTGCACAAGGGTCAGGTTATCTCCACTCTTCAAGAGTTCGGTTGGATCCTGAATCTAGAAAAGAGTCAGTTAATTCCCTCCCAGTCTCTTGTGTTCCTAGGTGCACTCTTCAACACAGTGAGGGGTACCATCTCTTTACCCGAAGAGAAAGTAGTGGTAATTTCGAGACAGAATTCGTCCGGCCCTCTCAGCCTCCCATCTTCCGGCTCTTCAGTGCCTGAGGATTATTGGCACCATGGTGGCCACGATTCCAATGGTGAAGTGGGCCCAATGGAAGATGAGACCGTTCCAAAAGGGGTTTCTTCACCAATGGCTGGGCAACAAGATGCAACCTATCCGGATCACATCTTCAATGAGAATCTCTCTGCTCTGGTGGCTTCGGAAGGAGAACCTATTCAATTGCCATTCCATTCTCCCCATCTCATGGGTGACAATAACTTCGGATGCCAGCCCACTGTTTGACGGAAGTAGCACAGGGCACCTGGGACTTTCCTTCCAGGAGGATGGTGTCGAATATTCTAGAATTGAGGGCAGCCTTCCAGGCGCTCCTAGCCTTTTCGGCATCTGGTCTTAGGAACCTCGGTCCTACTCAGACTAGACAACACTACAGCAGTGGCATATATAAGGAGATAAGGAGGTACTCGGAGTCTGTCCCTTCTTCAGGAGGTAGAGCCAATCATGTCTTGGGCTCAGAAGAACCTGGTCAACATTACAGCAACTTATGTTCCAGGAACGCAGAACGTCCAAGCGGATTTTCTGTCTCGGGTCAATCTGGACAACAACGAATGGTCCCTTCACGAAGAAGTTTTCAGGTGGATTCTAACGTTGTGGTTCTCCCCAGAGGTCAACCTATTTGCTTCCCCTTGCAACAAGAAACTGGCGAGGTATCATTCCAGGTTTCGGGATCCTCAGGCCTACGGAGTGGATGCGCTGACGGATCGATGGTGGTTCAACAAAGCTTACGCCTTTCCTCCAACTCCTATTATTCTGCAGTTCCTGCGGAGACTCAAAACAGAAGCAGTAGAGGTGATAGCTGTAATACCTTATTGGCCCAACAGGCCATGGTTTCCGCTTCTAATGCTCCTCAGTGTCAGAGATCCAAAATTCCCTTACCTCTCAGACCCGATCTTCTATCCCAGGGCTCGAAGCTCCATCCCTGTCCAGCCCACCTATGTCTGAGGGTCTGGTTTTTGAGAGGGGAAGGTTAGAGGCTCTGGGTTGCCCAAAGGAGGCCATTCCTACTCTCATGAGTGCAAGGAGGAAAAGTACCAACCAGGTATATGAGAGGATTTGGTCTAGATTCACAAGTCACTTGTCTTCCAGGTCTTGCTCCAGTGGTAATTTGACGGTTCAGGATGTTCTCGGTTTCTTACAGTCCGGACTGGACATTCCCCTATCTGTCAGCGCTCTTCGTGTGCAAGTCTCGGCAATCTCTGCCTTTTCTGGAGTATCCTGGGCTAAACATCCATTGGTTCAGCAATTTTTTAAAGGAGCGATTAGACTTAGACCACAGAGGAAACCTAGGTTCCCCAAGTGGGATTTACCGCTAGTTCTCGACTTCTTCTCTCATCTGGACAGAACACTTTCAGTCAAAGAATTGTCCCTAATGACATCTTTTTTGGTGGCCATATCCTCAGCAAAAAGAGTCTCTGAGATTCAGTCTTTAGGGTCAAAGGAACCTTTCCTCACATTCTTCCCTGACAGAGTGGTCCTAGTGCCAATGCTGGGTTCGAACCCAAAGGTTACCTCAGTCTTTCACGAAAATCAGGACATTACCCTTCCTACCTTTCATTCGGCTGGGAATCAGGATCTTCATCCTCTCGACATGGGAGTTATCTTGAAATGATACCTGGAGGCGACAGCTTCTTTCCGGCAATCAGATTATCTTTTTGTTCTTTTTCATGGTAAAAGCAAAGGCCTTAGGGCTTCGGTCAGATCCATCTCCACGTGGGTGGTTCAGGCGATCCAGTGGGCTTATAATGAGAAGGGCTTGGCTCCTCCTGAGGCGGTTACGGCGCATTCCACGAGAAGTCTCTCTACTTCTTGGGCAGCTTCACGTCATGTGGCTCCTGAGGTTATCTGCAGGGCTGCCTCTTGGTCATCCATTCATACATTTATGGCTCACTATTGTGTTGAACCTGCCAGTCTATCTTCTGTTGATTTTGGCTTAAAGGTGCTGTCGGTGGACAGTGTTAAATAAATTTTTTGTTCAGCATTTTTTGCCCCCCCGAGTGTGTTTGGCGAGTTATTTCCCACACGTTGCTGCCATGGAGTCTGTCAGGAAAACGGAAAATTCCTATCAAAATACTTACCGTAATTTTCCTTTCCTGATGGACTCCATGGCAGCAGGAGTTCCCTCCCAAAATGGCTGGAGTAGGCTAGTTATCGAACACGGCCATGGGCAGGGAGCAAAGATTTATGGGAGTAGTGTCCTATAGGGTAGTGGAGGCGGGACTTAACCCACACGTTGCTGCCATGGAGTCCATCAGGAAAGGAAAATTACGGTAAGTATTTTTTTTTTTTATTTCATAATCTTTATTTATTTTCTTCAATAGTTTACATAATATAAAAAAAAGAAACATTCTCTGTGAAAAATACATCCACTTATTTCACCCTATCAAGTAAAACATTTCTATATAACAGGGTAGGCCTTTAACCACTTGCTTACTGGGCACTTAAACCCCCCTCCTGCCCAGATCAATTTTCAGCTTTCAGCGCTGATGCACTTTGAATGACAATTGGTCATACAACACTGTACCCAAATGAAATTTTTATCATTTTTTTCCCACAAATAGAGCTTTCTTTTGGTGGTATTTAATTACAGCTGGGAGTTTTATTTTTTGCTAAACAAACAAAAAAAGATGCAAAATAAAAAAAAATAAAAAATCATGTTTAATAGTTTGTTATAAAATTTTGCAAACAGGTCATTTTTCTCCTTCATTGAAATGCGCTGATGAGGCGGCACTGGTGGGCACTGATAGGCGGCACTGGTGGGCACTGATAGGCTGCACTGGTGGGCACTGATAGGCACAGTTAAGGCGACACTAATAGGCACAGATAAGGTGGCACCGATAGGCACAGATAAGGCAGTACTGATGGGCACAGATAAGGCGGCACTGATGGGCAAAGATGGGCACAGATGAGATGGCACTGATAGGTGGCACTGATGGGTGTCACGGATGGGTGGCACTAAGGGGCACTGATCGGTACCACTGATAGATGGGACTGATGGGCACTGATAGGTGGCACTGATAGGTGGCTCTGATAGGTGACACTGCTGGGCACTGATGGGCGGCACTGATGGGCACTGATGGGCACTGGTAGATGACACTGATGGGCAGGGATATGTGGCACTGAGGTGCAGCACTGTTGTTGAGGCAGATTGTGGGCACTGATAGGTGGCACTGTGGGTACTGATGTATGGCGCTGTGGGCACTGATGTATGGCACTGTGGGCACTGATGTACAGCACTGATGTATGGCACTAGGGGCACTGATGGGTGGCACTGCTGGGTGGCACTATTATTAATAACTGGCTGGTACTGACAGGGGGCAGGTGGGCACTGATAAGTTGGCCGTGATCGGGACAGATGTCCCGATCATGGCCGCCGGTGATCGGCTTTCTTTTTTCTCTCCTCGCGCTGTTAGCGCGGGGAGGAAAAATAGCCGATTATCGGCTCTGTTTTGTCACATGATCAGCTGTCATTGGCTGACAGCTGATCACGTGGTAAGGGGTCGGGATAGACCCCTTGCTCGGATCCATGATCAGGCGAGTCTCATAGACTCGCCGATCACAGGGCGGGCAGGCCGCTCGTGCATGGGACAACGTCAATAGACGTAGTCCCGGCAAAGCAGGTCCGCGCTGTAGCCGTCATTGGGCTATAGCGCGGATCTCTGGTGGTTAAAAAACATTCTTATCCATAAAGTATCGTTAATTCTTCTACTATCGATCCCCTTTTCCTCTCACTACTCAGATGTTCTTCCTTCCCTCTTTTTTTTTCCTTTTTTTTTCCTTCCTCTTCTCTATCCTCCCCTCCCATTCCTTACCATTCCCTTCTTCCACCCTCCCTTCTCCCCCTCACCTATATTCCTAATCTCTCATACTGGGTATCTCAGTCTATCCAACCAGGGTTTCCACATCTTTTTACATTTTTTAAAGTTTCCTCTCCTTAGATATATTACCCTTTCCTTCCATATTGTTTCCGTGATTACCAGCTGCCAGTCTGCTACTGAAGGGGGGTTTTTTGCTTGCCATCTCTGCGCTATCAATTTTCTTGCTTGAAGCATACACCTCAATATTGCTTTATTTATACATGCTAATCCTCCTATTCCTTCATCCAGGCCCAACACACATACCCTGGGGTCCCCCTTGATCGCCACTCTGAATATTTCATTCAAAGTGGTAACAATCTCTGACCATATTCTAGAGGGTTAGATGAATAGACAAATATTCCCCATAGTTTTTATATACCTCCATAGGTATACCATCCTCACCTGGCGCTTTGGAGTTAGGGAACATAGCGGTCGCTAATTGAAGCTCCTCCAACGTCAAAGGAGTTTTCAAGAAGCTGGCGGTCCATTTCTGACAATACAAGCAGCTCTATTCCCTGAAGGTAGTCCTGGAGGGAGGCTTCAGTGTAAGTTTGCAGAGAGTGGTATAGATCTCAGTAGATTAATTTAAGAATTTCCATAATGTTGTTAAGGGAGTTAGTAGTCTTGCCAGGAGGCGACCGATATGTTTCCCTTCCTTGTAGAATGCAAGCTTGCTAAAGAAACGCTTCCTCTCCGCCGTAGAGGAGTTACGCCTATTCAGCGCCTCTTGTGTTGACAGCCAGGTATTTCTGCATTCCTCACTAGGGTCAGCTACATATAGGATCTCCAAATCATGAACCAGGTTCTCAACTCCCTCAATCTGTGCGTTCGAAGAAGTCTGTGCACTTCTTTTTAAACACATTTATTTCTCTGATAAATAGCCCCCTAAGGTAGGCCTTAAATGTCTCCCATCCCAGGCCCGCATCCCGGATGTTTTCCAGACTGCAATGGGGCATTCAGCACTGAAGTTTTGGGGCAGATCAATCCTCTTCTGCCACCCTTCTTGTCGGGTGAAAAACACCTTCATTCATGTCCAGCCAGGCTAAGGCATCTGTCGCTTGTTCAAAAAAGTTGGCCTGGCCTCCTGCAGTGATACACAGTAGTTCCGGATACAGCATAGTGTATGGCGCCTGTGATTTTTGTAGGCGTTTCTTTACCTCTGTGAATCGGGCTCTTCTTTTCTGCACATCAGACGAAAAGTCAGAGTAAAATGAAATGCGTGTACTGTTAAATCTTATGTCTTGCTTCTTCCTTGCTAGGCGCAGAACAATTTCTCTATCCCTGTAATGTAATAACCTCGCAAGGATAGGGTGGGGGGGTGCCCAGGTGGAAGTGGTCTCAGCGGGAACCTATGAGCCATCACCACCGCATAGAGGGGTGGGAACGCATCTTTTCCAAGCACCTCGAGTAGCCATTTTTCAATTAATTCAGTGGGGTCTCTACCCTTAATCTTCTCAGGGAGACCCACTATTCTGATACTGTTTCTCCTCATTCTGTTTTCAGGGTCATCTGCACGTTGATCAACCGCAGTAACCATTCTGGTGTTATGTTGAGTGTCCTCCACATCACTGATTCTGCTTTCAGCAGCGGTGGTTCTTTCCCTGATTTTTTTATGTTCTGCCTAATTAGGGACACTTCTTCTTTCAAGCCACCAAAGCGTTCCTGCAGGGTTTTCACTGAGGTGGTACATTTATTGACAGCCCTCAGGATCTCAGCCAGTGTGGGTTGTGCCCTTTCTTCCTCATCTTCCTCACTGTCCTCTTCTATCCCCTCTGCATGAGTAGCTGTGGTGCTATGATTTGTGTACCTTGGAACAGTGTCTTCCATATTGCCCTGTGCTGTGAGTTCCACCCCAGTCTCTCTCTCCCTCTCAGTTGACTCATCCAGAATCAGGGAGCCTGCCAACTTTTGGGTGTAGAATCTTATGTCTTTGTTTGAGGGGTCACCACCAGTGTGTTTTGAAGTTTTAGCGGGCTACTGCGGACCCCCAGCGGGTCATCTTGGATTTCAGAGCGGTGTCCGTCTTCTTTGCTTTTTCCCCTCAAAACCATCATGGATTCTGGCCACACGGGTACCTCAGCGGGTTCCCTCACTGCTCCATAGTCTGCTGATAGCTTTCAAAGTTTGTATGGATGCCGGGAACAGGATCAATGCAGGGTTACAAGCGGGAGCTCTGTGAGGAAGCTGCCTCTCACATGCTGTTCTGGCCACGTCCCCTAGCTAGAATAATCATTAACTGAGTACATGAATCATTTGAATAACAACACGAATTACATCAAATTAGATTATCAGTACAGTCATGAACAGATTAATTACCTTAATGTGACTGTCTTCAGATGGGATAACATGCTGGTCACTAAGGTATATTTTAAATCTTTGGACAGAAACAGTTATCTATCCATACATAATGGCCATCACCCCGTCTGGTTACGGAACATCCCTAAAAGGCAGTTCACACGGATAAGGAGAAACTAACTTTGATAATGATTACCAAGAACAGGCATTCATTTTAAAAAACAGGTTTGTGGATAAGGGTTATAGACCAGAACCTTTGGAAGCAAACATTCAACAGGTGGGCTTCTTTTCTATGTTTGGAGGATAAAGAAAAAATTAGGGATGAAAAACACGAGGAGTCCTTGCCAAATCATTGCCGAAAGAACCTATGTTAATTTACCAAAAATCGCCATCTTTCGGCGATGGCATAGTAAAAAAGGAGTTAGACCCCCCCAAAAAAACAAGTATGTTTTGGCACATACAAGGTTTTCATGCCTGTCGCAGATGCAAAACATGCAAGCAAGTGAACACACATATGAGAGGACTCATGACCATTAGATCCACAGCTAACGCACATGATTTTGACATTAGGCAATGCATAACCTGCTGTTCAACTCAGGACTAAAAGAGTCCTATCTGTACGTATAGCAGAACATATTGTGAGGGGTTAACTCGGCAGCGGGTGTGTGTGACCCCCTGGATGGGTTCACAACACAAAATCAGGCACAGCAGACAGCGTTGTAGGTGCAAAAAAACAAAAGATGCGGTTTATTTATGCTACATGCAGTGAAACATATAACAGCCAAACAAAAATAAAACATGAAAATAAATCCTGGTCAGCTTGACCTCTAATTACACACTTAGATTCCCTGTCTAACAACTGAGTGCGGCCTTGTGCTGCACCAGTCCCTGTCTCTGTTGTAGAGGTTTGCCACACAGGCGTTAACTCACCGCACAGAACAGGTATCACACTCCCCAGTCTATACACACAAAACTGTTTCCAGGATGGAGCATCTCCCTAAGCATGCTGGGGTTTTTTGTAGAGGTCTTAATGAGCCCACTTACTTCAGCTGGGTTCATTAACTCTTCCCCTCTAATTGTAAAAGTCTGCATAAAGCCTGAATCTAGGGCACACATATTTCCCATCCTGGATACAACCAGGTGACTTTACCTACGTGCTGCCACATACCCCCCCCTCTTGTTTCAACCTTGGGGTTGTAACA
This sequence comes from Lithobates pipiens, assembly GCF_037356315.1. Classification (NCBI taxonomy): domain Eukaryota; kingdom Metazoa; phylum Chordata; class Amphibia; order Anura; family Ranidae; genus Lithobates; species Lithobates pipiens. Next base: position 499,528,596 of record NW_027507718.1, on the reverse strand, counting down.
CAAGCATTCAGACACGCATGTATCCGAGACAAAGCATCCACATTCCCCATTTTAACACCAGGGCGATGCTTAACTGTAAAGTTAAATTCTTGTAGGGCCAGGAACCGCCTATTTACCCTTCTATTGGTCTCCTTGTTCTGAGCCATCCACTTTAAAGGAGCGTGATCAGTCACCAGGTCAAAGTGCCTACCTAGCAGATAGTACCGAAGGGAATCTAGAGCCCACTTCACTGCTAAACATTCCTTCTCAATCGTGGCGTAATTTACCTCATGGGACTTCAACTTCCTGCTGAGGTAAATGACTGGGTGCTCTTCCCCGTTCCAGACCTGGGATAACACTGCTCCTAACCCAACGTCTGATGCATCAGTTTGTACAACGAAGTCCTTAGAGAAGTCTGGTGAGTACAACACTGGCTGGCTACATAAGGCTGTTTTTAAGGACTGAAATGCTTCTTCAGCTTCTGGGGACCATTTAACCATCACCGACTCTTTCCCTTTTGTCAGGTTGGTGAGGGGCACAGCCTGAGTAGCAAAATGGGGAATGAATCGTCGATAATAGCCAGCGATTCCCAGAAAGGCTCGTACCTGTTTCTTGCTGTTGGGACGTGGCCAACTCTGTATGGCCTTGACTTTATTGACTTGGGGTTTTATCACCCCCCTCCCAATAGTGTACCCAAGATATTTGGCCTCCTCCTGTCCAATGGTACACTTCTTTGGATTGGCCGTAAACCCAGCTTCCCGGATAGAGTCTAGGACTGCTTGTACTTTTGGCAAATGTGAGACCCAGTCTGTGCTATGGATAATCACATCATCCAGGTAAGCTGCAGCATATTTCTGATGGGGCCTCAGAATCGTATCCATTTTCCACTGGAATGTTGCCGGTGCATTCTGTAACCCAAACGGCATTCTCTTATATTGGAATGCCCCATCTGGGGTTACAAACGCAGTTTTCTCCTTGGCCGACTCGGCCAGGGGAATTTGCCAATACCCTTTGGTGAGATCAAGAGTTGTCATATATCGGGCTGTTCCCAGCCGGTCAATCAACTCATCTATACGCGGCATGGGGTAGGTGTCAAATTTTGTAACTTTATTCAATTGTCGAAAATCGTTACAAAACCGCCAGCTCCCATCAGGTTTGGGCACTAGTACGATAGGACTGGACCAGTCACTCTGGGACTCCTCTATCACACCCAATTCCAGCATCCTTTGAACCTCCCCACGTATTGCCTCCCGTTGGGCCTCTGGTATTCTATAAGGTTTTAGTTTTACCCTTTCTCCTGGCGGGGTGATAATGTCATGCTCTACGCCAGATGTTTGTCCCGGAAGCCCTGTTGTTGGGCTTTCGATAAGGTGTCTGCTATTCCAACCTCAGGAACTAAGCAATCAGGCTGTGCTTGTGACAAAGTCTCTGCGACTAGGGATTCCCTATCCCTCCAGGCTTTCAGCAGATTGACGTGATAGATCTGCTCCGGCTTTCGCCTTCCTGGCTGTCTAACCCTGTAGTTCACCTCACTAATTTTTTCAATTACTTCATATGGACCTTGCCATTTGGCCAGAAATTTGCTTTCAACCGTAGGGACTAGCACCAAGACCCTATCCCCCGGGGAAAAAGTACGGGTCTTGGCCCCACGGTTGTACACTCTCTGCTGTGCTAACTGCGCTTGGGTCAAATGTTCCTTTACGATTGGCATTACCTTTGCAATTCTATCTTGCATCAGGGCGACATGCTCAATCACGCTCCTGTGAGGAGAACTCTCATTTTCCCAAGTGTCCTTGGCGATATCCAGCAGCCCTCTTGGGTGTCTCCCATAGAGCAACTCGAAGGGTGAGAAACCCGTAGAGGATTGGGGTACCTCCCTAATGGCAAACATCAGATAGGGTATTAGACAGTCCCAATTCTTTCCATCTCTATCCACCACCTTCTTTAACATTTGTTTTAGGGTTTTGTTGAATCTTTCAACCAACCCATCTGTTTGGGGGTGATATACAGATGTACGCAATTGCGTCGCTTTGTACAACTTGCATAATTCTTTCATAACCCGGGACATAAAGGGTGTACCTTGGTCCGTAAGCAGTTCCTTACAAATACCCACGCTGCTAAAAACAAGAGATAGCTCTTTGGCTATGGTTTTGGCCGAGGTATTTCGAAGAGGAATTGCTTCCGGATAACGGGTGGCATAGTCCAATATAACCAAAATGTACTGATGCCCCCTGGCGGACTTCATTATCGGACCTACCAAATCCATTGCGATCCTTTCAAAGGGGACCTCAATGATAGGAAGAGGTACCAGCGGGTTGCGGAAATGTGGCATAGGTGCCGACTTCTGACACACAGGGCAGGAGGAACAATAATTTTCTATTTCCTTCATGACCCCAGGCCAATAGAATCTCTGCAATATCCTCTCTCTGTTTTTTTCTGTCCCCAGATGACCTCCCAGAATGTGCCCATGGGCCAATTCTAACACCAACTTCCTGTAAGCTTTGGGCACTACAAGTTGCTCAATGGTTTCTTCTGCCCTTTGAGCCACTCGATACAGCAGGTCCCTTTCCATAGTGAAGTAAGGATAAGTGCAAGTCTTATCTGGGTTCACTAACTCACCATCTATTTTCACCACATTTTCCCGTGCCTTTATTAGGGTGGGGTCTTTTAACTGTTCTGTGGCAAAATTTTCCCTGTGAACCTCAAGATCCGAAAACTCCACAGACGGCATGTTTTCATCTGAGGATGTTGGCTCCTCCCCAGTTTCTCGAGTTTCCCCCGCCAATACCGACAAGGGAAATTCAGGAGAGTCCTCACCACTCCCAGAGGAATTCTGGTCATCTTCCTGGTCTATAGGGGCACCAGTGGGGGGCTCAGGACAATCCCAGAGTTCCCAGAATTTTGGAAAATCCCTTCCCACAATAGCATCATGTGGTAAGTGAGACACTAACCCCACCTGATGAGAGAGGTTACCTTTGGGGGTCTCAAAAAACACTGAAGTTACAGGATACTCTCGGGTGTCCCCATGCACACAAATAACAGCCACCCTGTTCTTCCCAGAGACCTCTGTAGTAACTAATTAAGCTTTTATCAATGTTACCAGGCTACCTGAATCCAGCAACACATCAACATTTCTACGATTAATACACATTTTACATAAATGTTTCTCAGGTCCCCGAATGGCAGTGCAGGCAACTGTCGCAAACAGCCACTGACGTCTCTCCCTTATAAAGTCACATTGCATAGGCTCATCCACAACTGGGCAATTGGCTGCAATATGTCCCTCTTGGCGGCAGTGGTAGCAAATAATCTTTTTCGCTGCCTCTTGCAGCATGGGCTTCCTGGGCTGCTCCCGCCAGACCTTAGGTAGAACTCCCACCCTCTCACTCTTTCCAGCCTCACCCCTTGGAGTCATCTTACATGCCACTGGGGATGATCTGGTCTTAGGGTAGAAAGTCCGTGAGTCCCTGGAAGAGGTGGTCAGGTTCTCTGTAGCCAAGTACCTCTCAACCAGATCCACAAGTTTATCTTCATTTTCTGGGTCTCCATGGCTTACCCATTTTTGGATGGCAGTAGGAAGAGCTCTCAGGAAACGATCCATGACAACACGTTCCACAATGTTTGGTGCGGTCAAAGTCTCTGGCTACAGCCACTTCCTGCTCAGGTGAATGAGATCATACATTTGAGACCTGGGAGGTTTTCCAACCTGAAAAGTCCAATTATGCACACGCTGAGCCCGGACGGCCAGGGTGACACCCAGCCGTGCCAATATTTCTGTTTTTAGCACCACATAGTCTTTTGGTTGGTCAGGCTCTAGGTCATAATAAGCTTTCTGCGATTCCCCAGTTAACAGAGGGGCCACCAGTCCAGCCCATTGCTCCTTAGGCCACTTTTCCCTTTCAGCAGTCCTTTCAAATGTGGTCAAAAACACCTCCGGATCATCCTCTCCAGTCATTTTTGTCAGTAAACGGCTCACACCAAAGGATGCGGTATTAGTGTAACCACTTGCCTCATTGGTCTGCGGACGTTGCTGTATTAATGTCTCTATTTGCAGTTGAAAACTCTGCTCTTGCTTCTGCAACAGGTCTATGAAGCGGGCTTCAGATCGCTGCTGGGCTTGTTGCTGAGCTTCCAGACTCTGCTGCAAAGTTGCATTTGTCTGCTGCTGGGCTGCAAGGCTCTTTTGTAAACCTGCATTTGTTTGCTGCTGATTTGCATTTGCTTGCTGCTGATTTGCATTTGCTAGAGCCAGCTGTCTCAGTATCTCTTCCATGCTGGCCTTAAAAAAAAAAAAACAGCCAAAATTCTCCACCAACTGTGAGGGGTTAACTCGGCAGCGGGTGTGTGTGACCCCCTGGATGGGTTCACAACACAAAATCAGGCACAGCAGACAGCGTTGTAGGTGCAAAAAAACAAAAGATGCGGTTTATTTATGCTACATGCAGTGAAACATATAACAGCCAAACAAAAATAAAACATGAAAATAAATCCTGGTCAGCTTGACCTCTAATTACACACTTAGATTCCCTGTCTAACAACTGAGTGCGGCCTTGTGCTGCACCAGTCCCTGTCTCTGTTGTAGAGGTTTGCCACACAGGCGTTAACTCACCGCACAGAACAGGTATCACACTCCCCAGTCTATACACACAAAACTGTTTCCAGGATGGAGCATCTCCCTAAGCATGCTGGGGTTTTTTGTAGAGGTCTTAATGAGCCCACTTACTTCAGCTGGGTTCATTAACTCTTCCCCTCTAATTGTAAAAGTCTGCATAAAGCCTGAATCTAGGGCACACATATTTCCCATCCTGGATACAACCAGGTGACTTTACCTGCGTGCTGCCACAATATTTATAACATGACGATCGGTTTCAAAGATCACAGTTTATCTCTCCAGTTTAGACACAAACACAACAGGGACCCTTCAGGCCTTTTATTTTGGGGCATATATAAATTGAATCCCACTTGGAGGGGTTCTAACATGGTGCAAGAAATATCCAAACGTGAAACGAGATGGATTTATCCCGCTGATACCCTTCGACCAAAGGGGTTAAATGTCCAGCTGGATTTGAAATGTTTTATTAGTGACTACTGATGGGAATGCTCAGATCCAATTGAAAAAAACTGTTATGATTCGTTAGAAATTCTTTTTGGTGTTTTTTTGTATTTTTTTAGGATTTCCTTTGGATCTCGCCTTTTGTTCGCTTAAAAATAGCAGTATTTGTGGTGAATGTGAGGTGGTTCTTTGAAATTGATATAGTTTTAGAACATTTTTCATTTTAATCATGGAAAGCATTAAGCTTCATTATATTTATTTATTAACTAAAATGTTTTTTTTTTTAAGGTATAACAAGTGTAAATTTAGAAGGAGTCTGTATACTTCTCCTTTAAATAAAAAATAATTAGTCGTTTAACATATGACCCTTTTATAATTAAGTATAATGATAGCAATTCATTTTAGGTGTAGATTGAATTTGCTAATGTTTAATGTTTACCATACTGCATTATGGTGATGTATGAGATGTCATGACACTGAACTTATGCAGAAGACAGCGTCCCGCGGTGAGAACTGATGTGGAGCTTATTTTTCTTTTCACTTGTGGCCACTACGATGAGTTAATTTCCCAGATTATATAATTATGTGGCCGCACCACCTAGTCACGCCTATTGAGAAAGACGTAATGACGAAACGCGTCTAGCCATGACCAGACGGCCTGATTGGAATTGTCAGCTGTTAACGATCTCCACCTTGGAATCACCGCAGATGAGAGCTTCTTCGGCTGGTGAGCGAGTATCGTTATAAGGCTGCCACGTATATTGCTATATGGAGATGCTATTTTACTTTTTATTCGATGTAAGCATATTTCTTAAAAGAGGGGATTGTTCTCAAAAATAAAAAACTGTTTTACGCTATGAGGATCCCTTCTCTATTTCCTTATGGTTGGTGATAAACGAGACAACAAACGTACCCCTCTTTGATTGAGTAATCCTTGGTGTATGCTGACTGAAGACACAGGCTTGCTACAGGCTAATGATACATCATTGTAACAAAGTGTCTTTATAACATTGTTCTGGTGAGTGCGTTTTTTGGGGGGAGCGGTCTCACATGATGTGGTGAAGGCTTTGGAAAAACACCATATTAATATTTTTAAGATCACCTGATGCACTTTGGACTCACTCTTCAGAGGGCATCTTATCACCATTGGACTTTGTTGTTTTATTTTTAGAGCACTGCTATAGTTTGTGAATTACATCTATGGACTCCTAGAGCTTTGTGTTAAATTCTGTAAACAGTATGATGTGATCTGTAGTAGAAATCACAACATATTAAAGCATTTAAAATAGCATCACATTACAAGGAGCAAACTTTGGGTGCTGTACTTAAAATGTGTTCCTAGTTGGTGGATAGGGATGAGCTTCGTGTTCGAGTCGAACGTACGTTCGACTCGAACATTGGCTGTTCGTCCGTTCGGCGAAATCCGAACACTTGGTCCGTTCGCGTCAAAATTCGCATGGCGCTCACGGCCCACAATGCACTGCGATGGCGCAGTGCATTGCTGGCTCATGATTGGCCAAGCATGCACTGTGACCCCGCATGCTTGGCCAATCGCAGCGCCAGCAGCGAGGAGAGCCATGATTGGCCACAGGCAGTATGCCTGTGGCCAATCATAGCTCAGGCTGTGTAGTGCACGCCCCACACTATATAAGGCCGCCATTGAGGCGGCCTCGTGTAGTATGTTGGCATCTGAAGCAGTGGGTGTTCTGTGTACCTTCAACACAGTACACACCGATCGTTTTTGGCTGATTTCCTATCTTGCTGTTGTGTAGTGGTTATTGTCTGTGCCCTGACCGCAGTATACACCACTATATTCACCTCACCTATATAGCTAGTGATCTATCTTTAATAATAGAGCTTGCAGTCAGTAGTGTTAGGAGATAGTGCGTGCTGTCTGCGTGCTCTGTACCCAGTACATACCGCTATAATCCACCTACATAGCTGTTCTCTATTTGAGCCCAATTGCCATCTGCAGGAGTTATTGGAAGTTGTGTGTGCCTCCAGCACAGCACAGTATACATCTGTATATACCCCTTTATCTCTGCTGTTTTCTGGTTATTGTCTGCGTGCCCTGACCGCAGTATACACCGTGATATTCACCTCGCCTATATAGCTAGTGATCTATCTTTAATAATAGAGCTTGCAGTCAGTAGTGTTAGGAGATAGTGCGTGCTGTCTGCGTGCTCTGTACCCAGTACATACCGCTATAATCCACCTACATAGCTGTTCTCTACTTGAGCCCAATTGCCATCTGCAGGAGTTATTGGAAGTTGTGTGTGCCTCCAGCACAGCACAGTATACATCTGTATATACCCCTTTATCTCTGGTGTTCTATAAAAAAGGCATCTGCAGGAGTTAGTGGGTGTTGTGTGCCTCCAGCACAATATAAACTACCCAACTGCTGTTTTACCCAACTCCCTTCAGGCCATTACCATGTCTGGAAGGCCAGCAAGGAGAGGCAGACAGGCACGAGCCGATAAAAGAGGGCAAGCAGGCTCTGTGTCTAGAGACAACAGTGCTGGTCGTGGACGCGGTGCATTGTCATCAGCACGTGGCCATGGGACATGCTTGTCCTTCTTTTCGGCAGCTGGACATGTTGAACCGCAACATGCCAACGACTTGGTAGAGTGGATGACCAAGCCCTCTTCATCCTCCTCATCCTCTCTCACCCAGTCTCAGGGTAGTAGCAAAGCAGCTGCCAACGCATCGTCTTCCCTCCTCTCAATGTCATCATCAGTGACTCCTTCCCTAGACCCACCACGTCCTCCTGAGGAGTCTCCTGAACTCTTTGAGCACAGTGTTGGGTACATGCTCCAGGAGGATGCCCAGTGTTTGGTGGGCTCTGATGATGACACTCAGCTAGAGGAAGGCAGTAGCGTGAGCGCAGAGAGAGGGGATGCTCAAGAAGGACAGCAATCTGGCAGTCATGTTCCACAAGCTGCAGCATACTGCCAGGTTTGCTACAGCGATGAAGAGGGAGGGGATGATGAGGGCACTGACTCCACGTGGGTGCCTGGAAGGAGGGAGGAGGAGGAGGAGGAGGAGGAGGCACATGTCCAACGAGGCCGGATGCCCTCCGGGGGCCAGCTTAGGGGCAGCACACCGACTGAATCACACCGCAGAGCTCCGCCTGTGCAGATCGCTGCCTCTGCGCGTTATTCTAAAAGTTCTTTGGTGTGGGCATTTTTTGAGACGAGTGCATCAGATCGCACCGCTGCTATTTGCAACATATGTCTCACGTGGCCAAAACATCAGCCGCTTGGGCACCACATGCTTGACCAGACATATGTTGACCTGCCATGCAGCTCGTTGGCAAGCGTACCTCAAAGACCCACACCAAAGAACAAAGCGGACCTCTCCTTGCTCCTCATCAGCTGGCATCTCCAACCCCACTAGACCTTCAGTCCTCTCTGAAACCTGCTCTGAGAGGAATGAAGGTGTAGAATTAGGTGTGTCACAGCCAAGTGCTTCCGGGAACTCTGCTAGTGGTACACCCACGTCCGATTATAGCAGGCAAATGTCCCTGCCCCAGCTGCTGGACCGGCGGAAGAAGTTTACTCCCAGCCATCCACATGCCCAGCGGTTGAATGCTAGCTTGGCTAAATTGCTAGCACTTCAACTGCTGCCTTTTCAGTTGGTAGACTCGGCCCCCTTCCGTGAGTTTGTACAATGTGCGGTTCCTCAGTGGCAGGTCCCCAAACGCCACTTTTTCTCACGGAAGGCGATTCCGGCTCTCTACCGGCATGTGGAAGGCAATGTCCTTGCCTCGCTGGACAGGGCGGTCAGCGGTAAGGTGCATATTACCGCTGACTCATGGTCCAGCAGGCATGGACAGGGACGTTACCTGTCTTTCACGGCCCATTGGGTCACTCTTCTGGCTGCTGGGAAGGATGCAGGACAAGGTGCAGTAGTGTTGGAGGTTGTTCCGCCACCACGCCTCCAAAATGCTACTATTGGTTGTGACACACCTCTCTCCTCCACCCCCTCCTCTTCTTCTTCCTCCATGGCCTCTTCCAGTGCTCTGTCCTCAGAACCAGCGGTGCTCCGTAGGCGTTCCAGGGGCTACGCAAGTACGCAGGCAAAACGATGCCATGCCGTGCTTGCGCTGGTTTGTTTGGGGGACAGGAGCCACACTGGGGCGGATGTTTTGTCAGCTCTGCAGGGGCAGGCCGAGAGGTGGTTGATGCCACGCCAGCTTAAGCCAGGAATGGTGGTTTGCGACAATGGCACCAACCTCCTCTCCGCCCTCCGACAGGGACAACTGACCCATGTGCCCTGTGTAGCTCACGTCCTTAACCTGGTGGTGCAGCGGTTCTTGGGCAGGTACCCCGGCTTACAGGATGTCCTGAAGCAGGCCAGGAAAGTCTGTGTGCATTTCCGCCGATCATTTAATGCCTGTGCTCGGCTGGCTGAGCTCCAAAAGGAGTTGAACCTGCCCAAGAACCGCCTTATATGTGACATGCCCACCAGATGGAACTCAACATTGGCCATGCTGCAGCGGCTGCACACGCAGCAGAGGGCCATCAATGAGTACCTGTGCGACTACGGCACCAGGACAGGGTCAGGGGAGCTTGGTTTTTTCTCACCACGCCAGTGGGGCATGATCAGGGATGCATGCACTGTCCTGTCACCGTTTGAGGAGGCCACAAGGATGGTGAGCAGTGACAGTGCATGCATCAGTGACACTGTACCTCTTGTCCACCTCTTGGAGCATACGCTGCGTGGAATAATGGACAGGGCACTTGAGGCAGAACAGAGGCAGGAAGAGGAGGACTTCCTTGCCTCTCAAGGCCCCCTTTATCCAGACAGTGTTCCTGCTGTGCCACCCATCACACAGGAAGAGGATGAGGAGGAGGAAGAGGAGGAGGAGGATGATTGTGTCAGCATGGAGGTGGAGGCTGGCACTCAGCATCAGCATCAGCAGCAGCAGCAGCAGTCTTATAGGGATGATTTACAGTCCCAAGAAACACGTGGACTTGTACGTGGCTGGGAGGAGGTAGCTGTGGATCATGTTGTCCTTAGTGACCCAGAGGACTCCGGACCGAATGCCTCAGCTAACCTACGCTGCATGGCCTCCCTGATCCTGCAAAGCCTGCGGAAGGATCCTCGTATTCTTCGGATCAAGGAGAGGGACCATTACTGGCTGGCCACTCTCCTTGATCCACGGTACAAGGGTAAGGTTGCCGACCTTATCTTGCCATCGCAGAGGGAGCAGAGGATGAGACATCTCCGGGAGGCCTTGCAGAAAGCTCTGTGCAACGCGTTCCCAGAGACTGGGAGGTTACAAACTCCTGGTCCTGGACAACGTGTTGCTGAGGCATCGGTCAGAAGGAGCGGTGGAGAAGGTGGCCGTCTGACTGATGCTTTCAGACAATTTTTTAGTCCGCAGCCCCAAGGTATGATTGGTTCCAGCACCCATCGCCAGCGTCTGATTTACATGGTGCAGGAAAACCTAGGGGCAAGGTCAGACTTGGACACCTTTCCCACCGAAAATCCTCTGGCTTACTGGGTCTTGAGGATGGATCACTGGCCAGAGCTTGCACAGTATGCAATTGAGCTACTGGCCTGTCCTGCCTCCAGCGTTCTTTCGGAACGCACCTTCAGTGCTGCTGGTGGCTTTGTTACCGATCACAGGGTGCGCCTGTCCACCGAATCAGTTGATCGACTGACCTTCATCAAGATGAATCAGTCTTGGATCACCCACAGCTACCAAGCACCTGAAGCTGATGTAACCGAATAATTTTTTTTGAAATACCACATCCCTTCAAGACTGCCTATGCTGATGCTGAGTGACTGTCCTGTTATGTTGATTGTCTATCCTCTTCCTCCTCCGCTGATATGTTGGAAGAACATTTTTGGTTCTGGGTGATGCCAGCAGCCCAATTTTTCTGCCCCTGTTTAACAGGGGCGTTTAATTACAATTTTTGATGCAATGCTTTGCAGCAGGGCTAATTCCTGCAATAAAACTAGAGTATATGGCAGAGGTTGCAGTGTGGTGGCACCAGCACCAGTGCCTAAGGCCCAATTTTTCTGCCCCTGTTTAACAGGGGCGTTTAAGTACAATTTTTGATGCAATGCTTTGCAGCAGGGCTAATTCCTGCAATAAAACTAGAGTATATGGCAGAGGTTGCAGTGTGGTGGCACCAGCACCAGTGCCTAAGGCCCAATTTTTCTGCCCCTGTTTAACAGGGGCGTTTAAGTACAATTTTTGATGCAATGCTTTGCAGCAGGGCTAATTCCTGCAATAAAACTAGAGTATATGGCAGAGGTTGCAGTGTGGTGGCACCAGCACCAGTGCCTAAGGCCCAATTTTTCTGCCCCTGTTTAACAGGGGCGTTTAAGTACAATTTTTGATGCAATGCTTTGCAGCAGGGCTAATTCCAGCAAAAAAACTAGAGTATATGGAAGAGGTTGCAGTGTGGTGGCACCAGCAGCAGTGCCTAAGGCCCAATTTTTCTGCCCCTGTTTAACAGGGACATGTAATTACAATTCTTGATATAATATTTCACAGGAGGGCCCCTTCCTGTGCCCACCCAGAGTAACAGTGAGGACTTATAGTGTTGTGGCACCAGCACCACAACCACCAAAGGTCAATTTTTCTACCACTGTTCAACAATGGCATGTAATTACAATTCTTGATATAATCGTTCACAGCAGGGCGCTCCAGCGCCCACCAAGAGTCACTTTGAGGGCTTACAATGTTGTGACAAAACCAACACCTTGTTCCGCCATTTCTGCAGAGCATATAGGGCAGGCCCCTACTTTCAAACATCCAACTTACAAACATCTCCTACTTGCAAACGGAAGGAGACAACAGCAAGTGAGATGAAAAAAGATGGACGACAAAACAAATTATACAGGGGTGATAACCCTTCCCTATGTTTTCCAAAAAGCTTAAAAATCGTTTTTTTGACTGGAGATACACTTTCAAAATGTACCATTTGAAAATTACAAACAGATTCAACTTAACACAACAAACCTACACAGTCCCTGTCTTGTTTGCACCGCCTGTATACTGCTGTTCTGAGTATATAGGGCCTGGGGGCCACACGCATTTCCTTTTTTTAATATGGGTACGGGGTTCCCCTTAATATGCGTACAAGACCCAAAGGGGCTGGTAATGGGCAGGGGGGGCTACCCATGCCATTTTTCTCAATGATTTTCAACCATATTGCAGGAACCAGATATAACATTAAAACCGCAAGCAGTTTTAAATGGTGTTATTTCCGTTAAATGTCATTTTGTGCAGGGACTGTTCTAAACAACTTCACAGGCATACTACAGACACCCCCCAGGCACCATATTTACAGGAATATTTCACTTTTTTTTTCACTTTAATCGTCATTAAAATCAGTGCTCCCACCAAAACGGCCATTTTTAAAAACATTTTAGGCATTGACCCATGTCCCCTGGGGCAGGAGCCAGGTCCCCAAACCCTTTTTAGGACAGTATCTTGCATATTAGCTGTTAAAATTAGCACTTTTCATTTCGAACGTTCGAGTCCCATAGACTTCAATGGGGTTCTAACGTTCGTAACGAACGTGGAGTCCGTTCGAAAGTTCTGGTACGAACCGAACCGGGGGGTGTTCGGCTCATCCCTATTGGTGGATATCTGTAACAAAGAATGTGGCCAATACAACAGAAAACACTCTAAATTATGCTATCCATCCCAGTGTGGTCAATTTTTTGGCTGTGCTGGGAGAACAGCCTGCATTTCCTGCAATGACACGCCCCCTCTCCCTCCTGCTCCCCGCACAGCCATTCACTGGGAAGATAAGTGTGCTGCTGTTTCTCCACTCCCAGATCTTTTAGCCCCCCTATGCAGTTAAGAACAAAGGTCATGTGATCACTTATTTAAAAAAAATGGGAAATAAGGCATTTATAATGTCTTTTTACTGTATATCTATACACAAATGTTTTGCCTTTCAGTTCTATTTTTCTGAATTGGTTGTCTTACACGGTCTTACACAGTGAGGGGTTCACACATACTTCAAGCAAGACCATGCCCCCTGCCCTAAGAGAGCTGCAGAGAAAAGTAACAGGACATCTAGCCTTAAAACAGCCCAAGCATACAAAAATATGAAGCATAAGATACAGCCGCAGAGCCCCTTTGGGGTATGGGGAAGCATTGGAGAGCGGGATTAGTGAGTTAGAGTGAATGCAGGACATGTAAAGAAAAATGACGAAACTTCTTGACATCACAGGAACATGTGCAAGTGCAACTACATATTTTGATTAAAGTGTATATAAAGCAAGAAGGTAGATGGGTTACAGCAGTTAGTTGTAGTTCTGCAACAGTTGGAGGGCCACGGGTTAAGAACCCATGGGTTAAGCTGTTGCCATTAACACTGCAGGGACCCAGCAGGGAAGCCAGGGTGACGCTTGAGGAAGATACCAAATTATGGAAGTGGAAAACCTCAGGGGACCCAGTGGTGATTGGGTCTGAGAATATAGTGAGAGACTGGGAACTCTGTGAGTGAAGATCTACAGTGAGAGAATGTAGAGTGCAAGTAGAACTATTTGTGTTACCAATAGTTAAATCCAACTACCATTAGTGACTGTTAAAAGATTTTTTGCCATAGGAGACAGTAGGCCTACCTATACAGAATTAGTGTCTGGCTGGAGGTATTCACCTCTATAGCTGTCTACCTATAGAAGTTTTGGAGTCTGCCAGTTGTCCTGGCCCTAACCCTCTCTCCCACAGTTCTTGTCAAGAGACAATAAATCTCTTTGCATTCGAAAAGTGTCTGGTGCCCATCACGTCAGCTTGCATTACACCCATCATACAAATCGAGTGAACAGCAGCGCTAAAATGAACTACACATGATATGTAGACACAATGGTGAGTAAATAGAAATTCAGTAACTGAAAGTCCATAAAAAGAAGGAGAATTGTCCAAGATCAAGTAAAACTTCTTCCAAAGGGTGAGAAAGTCTTCAAATCACACCGTACGTGTCACGTGGGGGCGGAGCTGCACGGCAACTAGTAGGAAGACTTTTGTCACAAGAAGAGATGTTTTTATCCGAAGTGTAGTGAGATATCGCCAGACTCAGCTTAGAGATTGACACAACGCTCTGAGTTTTACATCTTTTATGCTTGTTTGATCTTGGACATTTCTCCTTCTTTTTGGACTTTCAGTCACTGCATTTCTATTTACTCACCATTGTGCCTACATATCATGTGTAGTTCATTTTAGTGCTGCTGTTTATTTTGGGGTGATTATTATTATTATTACTGTTTTATTTACAAGAAGCAGCTATTGGATACTGTGGCAGCACGCAGGTAAAATCACCTGGTTGTATTCAGGATGGGAAATATGTGTGTCCTAGATTCAGGCTGTATGCAGACTTTTACAATTAGAGGGGAAGAGTTAATGAGCCCAGCTGTAGTAAGTGGGCTCATTAAGGCCTCTACAAAAAACCCCAGCATGCATAGGGAGATGCTCCATCCTGGAACCAGTTTTGTGTGTATAGACTGGGGAGTCTGAGATCTGTTCTGTGCGGTGAGTTAACGCCTGTGTGGCAAACCCCTAGAATAGAGACAGGGAATGGGGCAGCACAAGGCTGCACCCAGTTGTTAGACAGGGAGTCTACGTGTGTAGTTAGAGGTCAAGCTGACCAGGATTTATTTTCTTGTTTTATTTTGTTTGGCTGTTTATGTATCACTGCATGTAGCAGAAATAAACCGGATCTTTTGTTTTTTGAACCTACACCGCTGTCTGCTGTGCCTGACTTTGTGTTGTGAACCCATCCAGGGGGTCACACACACCCGCTACCGAGCGAACCTCTCACAGTTGGTGGAGAATTTTGGCAGTTTTTTTTTTTTTAAGGCCAGCATGGAGGAGATACTGAGACAGCTGGCTCTAGCCAATGCAAATCAGCAGCAAACAAATGCGGGTTTACAAAGGAGCCTTGCAGCTCAACAACAGACAAATGCAACTTTGCAGCAGAGTATGGAAGCTCAGCAACAAGCCCAGCAGCAGGCAAATGCAAATCAGCAGCAGACAAATGTAACTTTGCAGCAGAGTTTGGAAGCTCAGCAACAAGCCCAGCAGCAGACAAATGCAACTTTGCAGCAGAGTTTGGAAGCTCAGCAACAAGCCCAGCAGCGATCTGAAGCCCGCTTCATAGACCTGTTGCAGAAGCAAGAGCAGAATTTTCAACAGCAAATAGAGACATTGATACAGCAACGTCCGCAGACCAATGAAGCAAGTGGGTACAATAATACCGCAACCTTTGGTGTGAGCCGTTTACTGACAAAAATGACTGGAGAGGATGATCCGGAGGTGTTTTTGACCACATTTGAAAGGACTGCTGAAAGGGAAAAGTGGCCTAAAGAGCAATGGGCTGGACTGGTGGCCCCTCTGTTAACTGGGGAATCGCAGAAAGCTTATTATGACCTAGAGCCTGACCAAGCAAAAGACTATGTGGTGCTAAAAGCAGAAATATTGGCACGGCTGGGTGTCACCCTGGCAGTCCGGGCTCAGCGTGTGCATAACTGGACTTTTCAGGTTGGAAAACCTCCCAGGTCTCAAATGTATGATCTCATTCACCTGAGCAGGAAGTGGCTGCAGCCAGAGATTTTGACCGCACCAAACGTTGTGGAACGTGTGGTTATGGATCGTTTCCTGAGAGCTTTTCCTACTGCCATCCAAAAATGGGTAAGCCATGGAGACCCAGAAAATGCAGATAAACTTGTGGATCTGGTTGAGAGGTACTTGGCTACAGAGAACTTGACCACCTCTTCCAGGGACTCACGGACTTTCCATCCTAAGACCAGATCATCCCCAGTGGCGGGTAAGATGACTCCAAGGGGTGAGGGTGGAGAGAGTGAGAGGGTGGGAGTTCTACCTAAGGTCTGGCGGGAGCAGCCCAGGAAGCCCATGCTGCAAGAGGCAGCGAAAAAGATTATTTGCTACCGCTGCCGGCAAGAGGGACATATTGCAGCCAATTGCCCAGTTGTGGATGAGCCTATGCAATGTGACTTTATAAGGGAGAGACGCCAGTCGCTGTTTGCGACAGTTGCATGCACTGCCATTCGGGGACCTGAGAAACATTTATGTAAAATGTGTATTAATGGTAGACATGTTGATGTGTTGCTAGATTCAGGTAGTCTGGTAACATTGATAAAAGCTGAATTAGTTACTACAAAGGTCTCTGGGAAGAACAGGGTGGCTGTTATTTGTGTACATGGGGACACCCGAGAGTATCCTGTAACTTCAGTGTTTTTTGAGACCCCCAAAGGTAACCTCTCTCATCAGGTGGGGTTAGTGTCTCAGTTACCACATGATGCTATTGTGGGAAGGGATTTTCCAAAATTCTGGGAACTCTGGGATTGTCCTGAGGCCCCCATTGGTGCCCCTATAAACCAGGAAGATGACCAGAATTCCTCTGGGAGTGGTGAGGACTCTCCTGAATTTCCCTTGTCGGTATTGGCAGGGGAAACTCGAGAAACTGGGGAGGAGCCAACATCCTCAGATGAAAACATGCTGTCTGTGGAGTTTTCGGATCTTGAGGTTCACAGGGAAAATTTTGCCACAGAACAGTTAAAAGACCCCACCCTAATAAAGGCACGGGAAAATGTGGTGAAAATAGATGGCGAGTTAGTGAACCCAGATAAGACTTGCACTTACCCGTACTTCACTGTGGAAAGGGACCTGCTGTATCGAGTGGCTCAAAGGGCAGAAGAAACCATTGAGCAACTTGTGGTGCCCAAACCTTACAGGAAGTTGGTGTTAGAATTGGCCCATGGGCACATTCTGGGAGGTCATCTGGGGACAGAGAAAACCAGAGAGAGGGTATTGCAGAGATTCTATTGGCCTGGGGTCATGAAGGAAATAGAAAATTATTGTTCCTCCTGCCCTGTGTGTCAGAAGTCGGCACCTATGCCACATTTCCGTAACCCGCTGGTACCTCTTCCTATCATTGAGGTCCCCTTTGAAAGGATCGCAATGGATTTGGTAGGTCCGATAATGAAGTCCGCTAGGGGGCATCAGTACATTTTGGTTATATTGGACTATGCCACCCGTTATCCGGAAGCAATTCCTCTTCGAAATACCTCGGCCAAAACCATAGCCAAAGAGCTATCTCTGGTTTTTAGCCTCGTGGGTATTTGTAAGGAACTGCTTACGGACCAAGGTACACCCTTTATGTCCAGGGTTATGAAGGAACTATGCAAGTTGTACAAAGTGACACAATTGCGTACATCTGTGTATCACCCCCAAACAGATGGGTTGGTTGAAAGATTCAACAAAACCCTAAAACAAATGTTAAAGAAGGTGGTGGATAGAGATGGAAAGAATTGGGACTGTCTAATACCCTATCTGATGTTTGCCATTAGGGAGGTACCCCAATCCTCTACGGGTTTCTCACCCTTCGAGTTGCTCTATGGGAGACACCCAAGAGGGCTGCTGGATATCGCCAAGGAAACTTGGGAAAATGAGAGTTCTCCTCACAGGAGTGTGATTGAGCATGTCGCCTTGATGCAAGATAGAATTGCACAGGTAATGCCAATTGTAAAGGAACATTTAACCCAAGCGCAGTTAGCACAGCAGAGAGTGTACAACCGTGGGGCCAAGACCCGTACTTTTTCCCCGGGGGATAGGGTCTTGGTGCTAGTCCCTACGGTTGAAAGCAAATTTCTGGCCAAATGGCAAGGTCCATATGAAGTAATTGAAAAAATTAGTGAGGTGAACTACAGGGTTAGACAGCCAGGAAGGCGAAAGCCGGAGCAGATCTATCACGTCAATCTGCTGAAAGCCTGGAGGGATAGGGAATCCCTAGTCGCAGAGACTTTGTCACAAGTACAGCCTGATTGCTTAGTTCCTGAGGTTGGAATAGCAGACACCTTATCGAAACCCCAACAACAGGAGGTTAAAGAGTTTGTACTTCGTAACAAAGAGATTTTCTCTGAGCTTCCGGGACAAACATCTGGCGTAGAGCATGACATTATCACCCCGCCAGGAGAAAGGGTAAAACTAAAACCTTATAGAATACCAGAGGCCCGACGGGAGGCAATACGTGGGGAGGTTCAAAGGATGCTGGAATTGGGTGTGATAGAGGAGTCCCAGAGTGACTGGTCCAGTCCTATCGTACTAGTGCCCAAACCTGATGGGAGCTGGCGGTTTTGTAACGATTTTCGACAATTAAATAAAGTTACAAAATTTGACACCTACCCCATGCCACGTATAGATGAGTTGATTGACCGGCTGGGAACAGCCCGATATATGACAACTCTTGATCTCACCAAAGGGTATTGGCAAATTCCCCTGGCCGAGTCGGCCAAGGAGAAAACTGCGTTTGTAACCCCAGATGGGGCATTCCAATATAAGAGAATGCCGTTTGGGTTACAGAATGCACCGGCAACATTCCAGCGGAAAATGGATAAGATTCTGAGGCCCCACCAGAAATATGCTGCAGCTTACCTGGATGATGTGATTATCCATAGCACAGACTGGGTCTCACATTTGCCAAAAGTACAAGCAGTCCTAGACTCTATCCGGGAAGCTGGGTTTACGGCCAATCCAAAGAAGTGTACCATTGGACAGGAGGAGGCCAAATATCTTGGGTACACTATTGGGAGGGGGGTGATAAAACCCCAAGTCAATAAAGTCGAGGCCATACAGAGTTGGCCACGTCCCAACAGCAAGAAACAGGTACGAGCCTTTCTGGGAATCGCTGGCTATTATCAACGATTCATTCCCCATTTTGCTTCTCAGGCTGTGCCCCTCACCAACCTGACAAAAGGGAAAGAGTCGGTTATGGTTAAATGGTCCCCAGAGGCTGAAGAAGCATTTCAGTCCTTAAAAACAGCCTTATGTAGCCAGCCAGTGTTGTACTCACCAGACTTCTCTAAGGACTTCGTGGTACAAACTGATGCATCAGACGTTGGGTTAGGAGCAGTGTTATCCCAGGTCTGGAACGGGGAAGAGCACCCAGTCATTTACCTCAGCAGGAAGTTGAAGTCCCATGAGGTAAATTACTCCACGATTGAGAAGGAATGTTTAGCAGTGAAGTGGGCTCTAGATTCCCTTCGGTACTATCTGCTAGGTAGGCACTTTGACCTGGTGACTGATCACGCTCCTTTAAAGTGGATGGCTCAAAACAAGGAGACCAATAGAAGGGTAAATAGGTGGTTCCTGGCCCTACAGGAATTTAACTTTACAGTTAAGCATCGCCCTGGTGTTAAAATGGGGAATGTGGATGCTTTGTCTCGGATACATGCGTGTCTGGCTGCTTGTGTTACAACCCCGAGGTTGAAACAAGAGGGGGGGGGTATGTGGCAGCACGCAGGTAAAATCACCTGGTTGTATTCAGGATGGGAAATATGTGTGTCCTAGATTCAGGCTGTATGCAGACTTTTACAATTAGAGGGGAAGAGTTAATGAGCCCAGCTGTAGTAAGTGGGCTCATTAAGGCCTCTACAAAAAACCCCAGCATGCATAGGGAGATGCTCCATCCTGGAACCAGTTTTGTGTGTATAGACTGGGGAGTCTGAGATCTGTTCTGTGCGGTGAGTTAACGCCTGTGTGGCAAACCCCTACAACAGAGACAGGGACTGGGGCAGCACAAGGCTGCACCCAGTTGTTAGACAGGGAGTCTACGTGTGTAGTTAGAGGTCAAGCTGACCAGGATTTATTTTCTTGTTTTATTTTGTTTGGCTGTTTATGTATCACTGCATGTAGCAGAAATAAACCGGATCTTTTGTTTTTTGAACCTACACCGCTGTCTGCTGTGCCTGACTTTGTGTTGTGAATCCATCCAGGGGGTCACACACACCCGCTACCGAGCGAACCCCTCACAATACCCAAATATAAATACTTACAATTTATCTCATTTGTTTTGTGGCGCAACAGTGAACAGGTGATTGTTACAGTCAGTTGTTCTTTTTGAGTATTACACCCACCATGCTGCAAAAGAGTACAGGCGTTGGGAGGGCTGAAAACATACAGGCATTAGGGGGGGCTGAGAGCATACAGGTGTTAGGGGGGGCTGAGAGCATACAGGTGTTAGGGGGGCTGAGAGCATACAGGTGTTAGGGGGGCTGAGAGCATACAGGTGTTAGGGGGGGCTGAGAGCATACAGGTGTTAGGGGGGCTGAGAGCATACAGGTGTTAGGGGGGCTGAGAGCATACAAGTATTGGGGGGCGGGGACCATACAGGAGGTAGGGGGGCTTAGACCGTACAGACGTTAGGGGTGCTGAGAGCACACAGGTGTGTGGGGGGCTGCGAGCGTACAGGTGTGAGGGAGGCTGATAACGTACAAGTTTGAGGGGGACTGAGAGGGTACAGGTGTGAAGTGGGCTGCGAACATACAGGCTTGAGGGGAGATGCGAGCGTACAGGAGTGAGGGGGGATGAGACCATATAGGTGTGGGGGGGGATGAGACCATATAGGTGTGAGGGGGAATGTGAGCATACAAGTGTGGGGGGGGGGGCTGAGAGCATACAGGTGTGAGGGGGCTGAGAGCGTACAGGTTTGAGGGAGATATGAGCATCCAGGTGTGAGGGGGGATGCGAGCATACAGGTGTGGGGGGGGCTGAGAGCATACAGGTGTGAGGGGGCTGAGAGCGTACAGGTTTGAGGGAGATATGAGCATCCAGGTGTGAGGGGGGGATGCAAGCGTACAGGTCTGAGGGGGGCTGCGAGCGTACAAGTGTGAGGGGGGCTGCGAGCGTACAAGTGTGAGGGGGGCTGCGAGCGTACAGGTGTGAGGGGGATGCGAGCATACAGGTTTGGGGGGATGTGAGCGTACAGGTGTGAGGGGGGCTGACAGGGTACAGGTATGAGGGGTGCTGCGAGCGTATAGGTGTGAGGGGGATGCGAGCGTACAGGTGTGAGGGGGGCTGAGAGCATACAGGTGTGAGGGGGGGATGCAAGTGTTCTGGTGTGAGGGGGGCTGAGGGCATACAGGTGTGAGGGAGGCTGAGAGCGTATAGGTGCGAGGGGGGATGTAAGTGTTCAGGTGTGAGGGGGGCTGAGGGCATACAGGTGTGAGGGGGCCTGAAAGCATACAGGTGTGAGGGGGATGCAAGTGTACAGGGGTGAGGAGGGATGTGAGCATACTGGTGTGAGGGGGGACTCGAGCGTACAGGTGTGAGGGGGGATGCGAGTGTACAGTTGTGAGAGAGGATGTGAGCATACAGGTGCGAGGGGGAATGCGAGCGTACAGGTGTGAGGGGGGTTGCAAGCTTACAGGTGTGAGGGGAGCTGAGCACATACAGGTGTGAGAGGGGCTGAGAGCGTACAGGTGTGAGGGGAATATGAGCATCCAGGTGTGAGGGGGGGATGCACGCGTACATGTTTGAGGGGGAATGAAAGCGTACAGGTATGGGGGGGATGCGAGCATACAGGTGTGAGGGGGGATGTGAGCATACAGGTGTGAGGGGGCTGCGAGCGTACAGGTTTGTGGGGAGTTGAGCGTACAGGTGTGAGGGGGGGTGTGAGCGTACAGATGTGAGGGGGGCTGAGAGGGTACAGGTGTGATGGTGGTTGAGAGTACAGATGTGAGGGGGGAATGCAAGCGCACAGGAGTGAGGGAGGATGCGAGCGTACAGGTGTGAGGGGAGATGCGAGCATTCAGGTGTGAGGGGGGCTGAGGGCGTACAGGTGTGAGGGGGGCTGAGAGCGTACAGGTGTGAGGGGGGATATGAGCATACATGTGTGAGGGGGGCTGAGAGGGTACAGGTGTGAGGGGGCTGAGAGGGTACAGGTGTGAGGGGGGCTGCGAGCGTACAGGTGTGAAGGGGGCTGCGAGCGTACAGGTGTGAGGGGGACTGTGAGCGTACAGGTGTGAGGGGGATGCGAGCATACAGGTTTGGGGGGATGTGAGCGTACAGGTGTGAGGGGGGCTGAGAGGGTACAGATATGAGGGGGTGCTGCGAGCGTATAGGTGTGAGGGGGATGCGAATGTACAGGTGTGAGGGGGGCTGAGAGCGTACAGGTGAGAGGGGGGATGCAAGTGTTCAGGTGTGAGGGGGACTGAGGGCATACAGGTGTGAGGGAGGCTGAGAGTGTATAGGTGCGAGGGGAGATGCAAGTGTTCAGGTGTGAGGGGGGCTGAGGACATACAGGTGTGAGGGGGCCTGAGAGCATACAGGTGTGAGGGGGATGCAAGTGTACAGGGGTGAGGAGGGATGTGAGCATACTGGTGTGAGGGGGGACTCGAGCGTACAGGTGTGAGGGGGGATGCGAGTGTACAGTTGTGAGAGAGGATGTGAGCATACAGGTGTGAGGGGGGATGCGAGTGTACAGTGGTGAGAGAGGATGTGAGCATACAGGTGTGAGGGGGGATGCGAGCGTACAGGTGTGAGGGGGGTTGCAAGATTACAGGTGTGAAGGGAGCTGAGAGTGTACAGGTGTGAGAGGGGCTGAGAGCGTACAGGTGTGAGGGGAATATGAGCATCCAGGTGTGAGGGGGGGATGCAAGCGTACATGTTTGAGGGGGAATGAAAGTGTACAGGTATGAGGGGGGATGCGAGCATACAGGTGTGAGGGGGGATGTGAGCATACAGGTGTGAGGGGGCTGTGAGCGTACAGGTTTGTGGGGAGTTGAGCGTACAGGTGTGAGGGGGGGTGTGAGCGTACAGGTGTGAGGGGGGCTGAGAGGGTACAGGTGTGATGGTGGCTGCGAGCGTACAGATGTGAGGGGGAATGCAAGCGCACAGGAGTGAGGGGGGATGCGAGCGTACAGGTGTGAGGGGAGATGCGAGCATTCAGGTGTGAGGGGGGCTGAGGGCGTACAGGTGTAAGGGGGGCTGAGAGCGTACAGGTGTGAGGGGGGATATGAGCATACATGTGTGAGGGGGGCTGAGAGGGTACAGGTATGAGGGGGTGCTGAGAGGGTACAGGTATGAGGGGGTGCTGCAAGCGTACAGGTGTGAGGGGGATGTGAATGTACAGGTGTGAGGGGATGCAAGCTTACAGGTGTGAAGGGGGGATGTTAGCGTACAGGTGTGGGGGGAAATGTTAGCGTACAGGTGTGAGGAGGATGCGAGCGTACAGGTGTGAGGGGGTATGTGCGCATACAAGTGTGAGGGGGCTGAGAAGGTACAGGTGTGATGGGGGGGGGGGGGGCTGTGAGAGGACAGGTGTGAGGGGAGAATGCAAGCGAACAGGAGTGAGGGGGCTGAGAATGTACAGGTGTGAGGGGGGCTGAGAGTGTAAAGGTGTGAGGGGGGCTGAGAGCGTACATGTTGGGTATCAATTTACTTGATATTACATCACAATATAAAATAAAATGGGCTAACTTTACTTTTTAACTTTTGTCTTTTTATTTATTAAAAAAAGTGTATTTTTTCCCCCAAAAAAGTGCGCTTGTAAGACAGCTGCGCAAATACGGTGCGACAGAAAGTATTGCAATTTTATTCTCTAGGGGGTTAGAATTTTTTTTTATAATGTTTAGGGGTTCTAAGTAATTTTCTATATAAAAAAAAAAGGTTTTCAACTTTGTAAACAACACATCCCAAAAAAAGGCTCGGTCCTTAACCCTTGTACACACGGTCGGAGAATCCGTCGGAATGTGTCCTATCGGACCGTGTTGTCGGATAATTCGACTGTGTGTGGTATGCATCGGACTGATTAAGTCGGAAATATCCGTCGGGCCCAATTTTCCAACTTGTTGGAAATATTTCCAGACAAACTGGTCCGATCGGACATACTCTGATCATGTGTAGAGAATTTTGATCGGACCAAGTGCCACGCATGCTCAGATCAAATTCCTACATCAAAACTATTGGCTACTGGCCTGAATGTAGTCCCATCGTAACGAAATTACGTCATCACGTTCTGAAAGATCGGATTTTTCAACAACTTTGTCCGACCGTGTGTATGCAACAGTTTCGGACAAGATCTGACGGACAAGATCCGACGGACAAAATCCGACGGATTTGGTTGTCGAAATCTCCGACCGTGTGTACAGGGGCTAAAAGTGGTTAATTATACAAAAAAAACATATAGTTAAACCCACAAGTGCTTTTCTTCCCATTACTATTCCTTTATATTATCTTTTGCCATTTACAAATGCAGCAATTTAGAATTTGGATGAAAGGTTTAGCACTGTAAAACATTTATTAAAAGATAAAAAGTGCATTTTATATACAATTATACAGATCAGACCAAAATGAGGGACAAATGAGGAAGAATGAGGGACAGAGGGACATTGCTCCAAATCAGGGACAGTTCCTCAAAATCAGGGACGGTCAGGGCCGGATTAAGAGCATCATATGCTTACTGCTGAGGCTTTTGGTGGACCTTTTACTGGGCACCCTTCTGCTTTCCAAGTGCCTGAGCTGGCAAGCGCCCAAACTCAAAAGGGCACAACCACACAGGCAAAACACTAGGGAAGCCTGGCATTCGATTTGCCAAGTTTCTGTAAGGACCGTGCATCGGCGTGCACTCTGAGCTGAAAGAGTGCAGCTGCACAGGCCTAACACTATGGAAGCCCCAAACTTCTGTAAGAGCCCTGCATTGTCGTGCCCCAGGCTTCTGTTAGGACTCCTGCTCATGCAGTGCCCATTATCAATCCCACCACCCTGCCCAGGTGGTGCATGTGGAATGCAGGGCCCATCAGAGGAGATCTCTTCCCGTTGGCCCATTGCTTTCCATGGGCAGTCTGTCCTTTTTGGGTGGCTGGGCCTATATTAAAATAGGGGCCTGGAGCTGCAGCTCCAATAGCTCCTATGTTAATCCAGCCCTGGGGACAGTTGGGACCTATATTACTTTTACTGCAGCCTCAAGCTGTGGACCCAAATATCCTACCCAGAGATCTGTATGTCTCAGTGTGGAGGAGATGAAGATGGTCTTCTCCAGCAGCCTCCACCCCTAACTGAAGTGGCTCTATATGGACTGTATAGTTTTACTTTGGAATGTTCTTCAAATTATCCCCGTGTCCTTCGACTTTTACGGTTCAACCGAAATGCCAACGATTTGAGGAAAAGGTTAAGTTGAAGAAATAGTCTTCTCAGTCACCAGTAATTAATCTCGTTGCTCTTTAAAGCAATTTAATATGCTAAGATATGCAAAGAGATGAAACATTCACTGCCAATTATTCTTTTGCGATAATGCCATAATCCTTTTACAAGCACTTTCCTCAGATGTTTAATCTCTCTAATAAGGTATTGAAGAACAAATAGTAACTTGGCTGGAAAAGGTTTGTTCTTCCCTTTGAGGGGAAAAAGAAAAATCAAAAAGATATTGCAGTATTCTCTAAAAAAATATAATAATCGCAGGAGGCGTCTTGCTGGTGTGCAAGACAATGCTATGTTAGCTGTCTGCCAGGAGATGGCGATACAGAATGGGCATTCAAGGCAAGCTAATGCAAAGTTCTGTTCTCAGTGTATAGCAATGACCTTTAAACTTAAAAAGCTCTCAGAAATTGAGCAGTATATTGTGTTGTGTGATGCAGTGTTTAAATGTAAGAGCACATTTTGTTACAGATATGGTGGAATAAAACACATAATGCACAAAAAAAAATATACTAATATGTGTAGCATTACAATTGCTGAGAATTGCACTTAAAAATCGAAATGGAAAATGTATTTCATAATATGTTTATATAGTAGAGCAGTTAAGAACAAAAACAGCTCAATGCTCTCTTCCATCAGATCGGAGTTGTATTGCCAGTATAGGTAACCAACCAAATGATCACACAGGGAGTGACTGTAAGTCGTAGTTTACTAATGCCGTGTACACACGACCGGTCTTTTTGACGGACTAGGTCCGACGGTCTTCCCAACGGACTTTCATCGGAGGTCCGATGGACTTTCTGACACACAGACTTGGCCACACAGTATCAGACTAAGTCTGTCCGAAAGTTCGTTCGTTTTGAACGTGATGACATAAACGGGACTAAACAAGGAAGTTCAATAGCCAGTAGCCAATAGCTACCCTTGTGTCATATTTGGTCCGACGGACTAGCTCACAGACAAACGGTTTTCCCGATTTTTAGTCCGTCGGACTTGATTCTGTCGGATAGATTTTAAACATGTTTTATTTCTAGGTCCGTGGGAAAAAAAAGTCAGCTAGAGCCCACACATGATCGAATTGTCCGACGGATTCTGGTCCGCCGGACAAAGTCTGCCGGAAAGTCCGATCGTGTGTACGCGGCATTAGGTGCAAAGTTAGAATCAATAATGAAAAACAGGGTCAGGATGGCAAAGAGAATGCATATACTACACCAGGGCATGACATGTTTGTTTTGAATGTAGGAGTCAGCTAATAAAGTTAAAAGCCATTTTTTTCAAACACTTGTTTAACGGGTACTTTTACCTCTGTCCTGCCCAGGCCAATTTTCAGCTTTTAGCGCTGTCACACTTTGAATGACAATTGTGTAAAAACACTGTACCCATATGACATTTTTATATATTTTTTCACACAAATAGAGCTTTCTTTTGGTGGTATTTAATCACCGCTGTTTTTTTCTTTTTAATCTTTGCTAAACAAAAATGAAAAAAGACCAATTTGTTTCTAAAAACAACAACATTTTATTAATTTCTGTTATAAAATAAGTAATTTTTCTTCTTCACTGATGTGTGGTGATGAGGCTGCACTGATGGGCACTGATAAGGCGACAATAATGGGCACTGATGAGGGGGCACTGATGAAACTGCACTGATGGGCCCTAGTGAGGCTTCACTGATGGACACTGATGAGGCTTCACTAATGGGCACTGATGAAACTGCACTGATGGGCAATAGTGAGGCTTCACTGATGGGCACTGATGAGGCTGCACTAATGGGCACTGGTGAGACTGCACTGATGGGTACTAGTGAGGCTGCACTAATGGGCACTGGTGAGACTGCACTGATGGGTACTAGTGAGTCTGCACTGATGGGAACTGGTGAGGCTGCACTGATAGGCACTAGAGAGGCTGCACTGATGGGCGCTAGTGATGCTGCACTGATGGTCACTGATATTCTGCACTGATGGTCACTGAGATGTTGCACTGATGGTCACAGATGTTGCACTGATGGTCACTGATATTCTGCACTGATGGTCACTGATATTCTGCACTGATGGTCACGAATATGCTGCACTGATGGTCACTGATATTTTGTACTGATGGTCACTGAGATTTTGTACTGATGGTCACTGAGATGTTGCACTGATGGTCACTGAGATGTTGCACTGATGGTCACTGAGATGTTGCACTGATGGTCACTGAGATGTTGCACTGATGGTCACTGATATTCTGCACTGATGGTCACTGATATTCTGCACTGATGGTCATGGATATGCTGCACTGATGGTCACTGAGATTTTGTACTGATGGTCATTGAGATGTTGCACTGATGGTCACTGATATGCTTCACTGATGGAAACTGATTGGCACTGATTGGCACTAATGGGGCTGCACTGATGATCAGTGAACTGATTATCAGTGTATATATCCCCTGTCACAGGATAGCTGGTCATTGGCTTTCCTTTCCTCATGCTGTGACAGCGCTGAGGAAAGGAAATGCTGATAACTGGTATATGTTTACATGTGACCAGCTGTGATTGGATGCAGCTAATCGTATGGCAAAGGGACACTGTGACTGGCCCTTTACCTCAATCTGTGTCCGAAGCTCACTGGAGAGAGCCAAGAGAAGGTTGGTGGAAAATAGTCCAGCTGTCCTATGGTGACGTGATTCTACATCTCCCTCACTAGGCAGACCCTGATGGATATCGGCAGGAGGAAATTGATGATACTGCGGGTGAGTAGATGACCCCCAATGCTGAAGCAAAGTGACTGTGTGTAGTTTTTAACTCTGGAAGGAGTACAGGCCACCAGCAGCATAGAGATCCTGTGGGACATTCAGCCTTGTACAGTGCAGCCAACAGTGTGTGCAGTGCAGCCCAGAAATTGAGGAGTCCTCAAGTTGTTCACTTTGCAGTTCATCGGGGTATCCCATGCTCCCTATCCCAGTTTATGGTTCTCAATAAAACCCTCCAAAAAAAGAAACCCCTCTTTGGAGCCAGTGGAAGAATGCACAAAATGCATACAAGCTGCTCTTTAGGGGGTGCGCTACATAAATATCTTCAAAATGTAAAGATTGGGTTAAGTTGCTATTGAGGTTGAGGTAAATATAATATTTTTGGCTCCTCTGTATCCAGTGGAGCAGAGTGGGATTATTCAGGCTGCAGGTTCCAACAATTCTCCCTGCCCTCTAGTAGGGTCTAGAATGTAGTGGGCTGGAGCGGCAGACCCTGAATTTGAATATGTATGAGACTCTAGCCAATCCCTGGGGAGGTGTGCCCAGAAGGTCTAGAGAGAACCCATAAATAGTCTGAGGCCTGGAGCAGCAGGATTTTTGTCCTGGAGGAAGAGAGTCCAGCCTGGAAGGGCTGCTGCCCTTCTAGGCAAATCAGCTGAAATCCGGCAGACAATTCACCTGGGTCCCAGCTATGCTAAAGTATCATGGTACATTGTCTAGCCAATAATGTACAGCAGGGGTCGTTGACCCCCGATCCCCAGCCCACTGCCGGGCCATGGCCCTTCTGCGTCTTCAAGAGGCATGCTGGGTGGATGGAAGAAGCGAGCGGGTGGGCAAGCAGAGATGATATCATCTCTCTCCACCCCAACCCCCACATCACCGCTCTTCCGCCCTAAAAGCCAGTGCTCTGTCTGTTGGAGTGTAGGAGTGGAGTGGAGTGTTGGAGGTCCTGTTGGACATCATATGACTTCCAATCAGGATAACTTTACCACTTTGAGGACATCATTTTGTTGTATGGTGGGCGGGAAGTGGTTAAAAATAAAGTCTGGATGGAGGAAGACTATGCTGTAATTGGGATTATGCCAAACGTATATAAAGCCTTCTTAGGTCACTGGTCTAGCATGCTCAGTATGTGGTCATTGACTCCATCTTTAGCCCATACAGATATTATTTGAGATACTGGTTGAACCAAACATGTCAAGCTACAGCTCAGGATTTGCTTTCTTTTTCCATATCATTTTCTGTTGCCACCAGCTCAGCTAGGCGTGTTTACTATTTAACAGGTAACTTAATGGATTTCTTAGGTGTTATATTTTATTTCAAATAGATGAGAGGTGCAGTTTTTGACATTTAAATTGTTTGGCGTGAAGTGTGATTTTCGAGACATTGTTGTAGTAGTTAAATCTTGATAGCAGTGCTCAGACTTGTGGAAATAATAAATGTTTCTGTAACGTTCACAATGACAATTTCATTTAGTGGACTGCGGCAACAGGTGTAGACAAAGGGATCTTTTCACAGTAACCTGCTAAATGTCATTCTCTGTCTTGGGATATTATGTGCATCAGTAAACGGCAATAAAATACAAATGAGAAAGCTTACAGTAAACTCTAAACAAGGAAAAGTTTTGACTAATACTTAGAGCAGATTTTATTAAAGCTGAAGCAGCGGTGATTAAAAAATGATAATGGAACCCCCACAATTGATGAAGAATATAGTATGTTGTTCATTTTTCTAGTTGATGATGTAACACACAGTAATGCTTACTTTGCCCCGTGTTCTCAAAACAGCTGGTGGTTTGGCCATCTCCTCTCCAGCACTGGTATGGTAGTGAGCACTTCTACTTCATCATGTATGTAGCACCCTGTTGTGTGCTAGAATAGGAATTGTGAGGTTTTTGTTAGAGCAGGCAAAATGTTTAAGCCTGGCTGGCAGCCAAGCCTGTGTTTTGATCTGGGTCGGGTGAGCGATCCAGGGAAGACTGGTATGACTCTTCGGGCAGCACCTCTGGTAACTCCCCCTACTTCTGGATCTTGCGGGAAACTTCCAGACAAATAGGAGGGAGGTTAGGAGGAGCTGCATGGAGTATTCATGATGGTCCTGACCAATACCCGACAGATGGGTTGGCACTGCAGGGGGCATGCACCCTCAAATACTTTGGGTCAACCCAGCTGGGGCGGGAGAGCTTGGGTGGAAGATTGGAGATGGAGTGCTAGGAGGCTTTTGGAGACCCTTGAGGGTAGCCTCCTAGTCTAGGGTAGGATGACCACATGTCCCGGATTGCCCGGGACAGTCCAGAATTTTGCAGGTCTGTCCCAGGTACCTTCATTCCAGGACAATACAGTGTCCCGGAATGAAACTAATAAAGCCACTCCCCCCCCAGGCCACCTGATGCCCTCAAAAAAGGCCGCCACATGACCGCTTTACTCACTGACCGTACTTTTCCTGGCTGGGAATGTCTGGAGGAGCACAATCCCCGCCCTCTGCTTGTGATTGGAGAAATTCTAAATCCCGCCTCTTGTGTCTAATCACTGTGCTGTGATTTGTTACAGCACAAGCTGATTTTTTGGAAGTGGAGTCCCTGAATGGCAGTTTGGAAATGTAGTCACCCTAGTCTAGGGGGCGAGGGGGGGGGGGAGTATCCTTGGGTCTGGGAGCTGAATAGCGCAGGAGGGATCCTCTACAACCCACGAGGAATCCTATCCAGTGGCATGAGAGCAGAGGACAGCAGGAGCCAGACAGCACGTCCAGGAGATCTCCAAGGAAAAGACAGCCAGGTGGGCTGGTGAGTGTTACAGTCAGGAAGGACTGAGAGGCTGCCTGAGAAGACTGGGTGAGAGCAGTCTGGGGTGGCTGCAGAGTCAGTCTGGGAGGACTTTGGTAGGTTAGTTAAGAGGGCTAGAGAAAGGGGTAACTGCAGCCAGGAGGGCTGGCAGTACCTGAAGAGGTGGCTCTGGGATCAGTAGGCACAGAAGGACAGCTGGGCACTGCGACTTTGCTACACTACCAAAGGGGCCGGAGGTTCCTGCCTGTAATCTGACTGAGTTCTATTGTCAAATCACCTAACAGAGAGCCAGCTAGTGCTGGGAGTTGTAGTTCTTCAAGCAAGTGTTGTGCTGGAGGAAGCTGAGGAGTGTAAATAGTGTGTACAGAAGAAGTTGTACCGGGTCGGGGAAGTTCTGCCAAATTCAAGTGGGCATCCCAAAATAGCCGTATAGTCATCCAAGAACTCCTGCAAGAACTGTTTTCTGACTCCAGATTGCTGTGGAAATGTATGTGTGCCTGACTGTGCAGGGTGGGGGATCCCTTATTCACCAGCAGCTTCTGTGGGGGTAGCACTACATATATAATGGAGGATTAGTGGCCATGTGATCAGGATGGGATATGACAACTGGTTTCTCATTGTTTCTGATGATGTCAGTGGGAGGGGAGCAGACAAGACCAGTAGGACACCCCAAGAGGGGCAACTTTGGGGATCTGTCATCACAACTGGAGCCAGCTGGATGGAAGATCATGGGGCTGAGGAGTAAGGTTGTGTTGGACCATACACAAGAAAAACAAGCAATGTATTGTTCCTCTGCTGGGAAGGGAGATAGTTTATTGTTATTATTTCTGTCCAGAGTAAGTCTGTAGATGATATTTAAACTGGATGACATTTAGTTTGCTCAGTGTGGGAAATGTCTTAGTGCTCTAGCAGGTTTTAAAACGTGAGAAAAAAGTGCTCCCCTTTGGTCTGACCTGCCGAAGCTCCTGGGTCAGATGCCATGTGAAAACTTCAGCTAGAATCTGGAAAGGCAAATATTAGTTTAAAAAGAATGATAGTCTTTTATTCTTATATGTGATGTGCTGTTTTTATTACATGCACTAGTGATCTGGTTAGAAATCCAAGGAAAACCAAAATGACTTCACTGGGGAGGCGCAGACCACCTATTTGCCAATGGGCATGGGGAGGTACCAAAAAGCCCATTAGCACTGGGGTACTAATGCTTTAGGGGACCCCCTTTTAAGAGAACCCATCTCAAGGAACCCTGAACAATGCTCAAGGGCATGTGTACTGGTATTAGCATGTCAGAGGGATGTGCAGTATGTTTGCCCACAATCTTGCTATGGGGATACCAGTCTGCATATCAGTCAAGCAGGGCTGGTAAGCTTGGGTGCAATACACATTTACATATTACATTTTTTTACAGTAAAAATAATAACAAAAATGGTATGTTGCAATCATTCGCTGCACTGTACTGTGCAATTATACACAGTTTCAGCACCATGGATAGCAACGCCAGCAAGTTAAAGGGGTTGTAAACCCTCATGGCTTTTCTATGCTACTGTGCTATCAAGTTTCATCATGACAAGATTCAAAGTGACAAGAAAATACTGGTTATTTGCTGTTGAAATTTAACATTTCTGCATATTAAGATTTCTTTTTACTGGGGGAATATCTACAGCAAATCTTTGATAAATACTCCATAGTGACTGTTTTGTGGCATTTATAGGATTCATTCACATCAATGAATGCTCCAGAGGAGTCTAGAGTCTGAAAGTCATACACATGCACTATGATCAATTCAAGTGGAAGCCAAAGCTTCAGATAATGGGGGAAACCAGGAGAATAAAGTGGGCAATGAACCCGTGACGCATGTGCTTTAACTCCTTCAGATCTGCGATATAGCCGAATGACGGCTACAGTGCGGATCTGCTTTGCCAGGAGGCCGTCAGAAGACATCCTCGCCTTTGCACGCTCCTCCTGCACCCCCCAGAGGTCAATGAGACTTGCCACGTGATCAGCTGTCAGCCAATAACAGCTGATCGCGTGATGTAAACAGAAGATCTTTTTTTTCTCCTTACACTGATCACCAGCTTCAGTGCAAGGGACATCTGTCCCGAAGAGTCGAAGCTGCCTCATCTGTGCCCACCAGTAACGCCTTCCAGTGCCACCTGCCAGTACCTTCACAGTGCCACGAATCAGTGCATAAGTGCCAGCAATCAGTGCCACCTATCAATGTCCACAAGTGGCACCTATCAATGACTACCAGTGGTGCCAATCAGTGCCAAATCAGTGCTACCTAGCAGTGCTGCCTATTATCGTCACCTATCAGTGCCAATCAGCGCCCATCACTGCCACCCACCAGTGCCCATCACTGCCACCTATTAGTGCCACCTATTAGTGCCCTTCAGTGCCACCTATCAATGCCCTTCAGTGCCACCCATTAGTGCCCACCAGTGCCTGTCTATTAGTGCCCACCAGTGTCGCCTATTAATGCCCATCAGTGCAGCCTATCGGTGCCCATCAGTGCAGCCTATCGGTGCCCATCAGTGCAGCCTCATCAGCGTACATCAATGAGGGAGAAAAATTACCTGTCTGCAAAATGTATTAACTTATTAATTTATTAACAAAATATAAAACGATTTTGTATTTTTTTTTTTACATTTCTGTCTTTTTACATTTTTTTAACAAAAAATAAAATCAAATACCACCAAAAGAAAGCTCTATTTGTGAGGCCCATCCTTTAGGGGCGCCCGGGCGCTGCCTCCTCTATCCACGGCCGCCACAACCTAATTGATGTTCTATGATCTACATGCCGCTACCCCTTATTCATTGAATTACAGGGGGGGCTAATAGGCTTCAAAATAGGGTGGGTTCGGGTCGCAGAGCATTGCGCCATGAGCCCACCCAGGTGTTACAAAAGCGAATGAAGATTTTCTGTTGCAACACTGATCCTCCTCCTGGTCAATTGGGAAGCAGGTCTGAAACCCGTCACCCAATGAGCTGAAAGGACAGGCGATCCTATTTGACACCTAGGAGAAGACACGGGAGCTGCTGCAGGATGCCCACCGCAGCCTCGTGTATGCCAATGCCCTTATCCCCAACACTGCCCGATGTGCCCGCTTATGCCTGATTCCCGCCGATGCCCAATGTGCCCTGCGCCTAGATGGGGTAAGTCTAGGTGGGCCAGCAGACAGTGAGAAGGGGGGTTTGTTTTCCACCCCCCCCAAACAAAAAAACCTCAGCCGGCGCCGCCACTGGTCAGAATTATCAGAATTCAGTAGTCTGGGGTTGGATTACTAAACTTCTTTAAGGTCAGTGGCTACATTATCAGAATTGTGTACAGTCAGGGGGTTGTATCATAACATTTCTAGTTTGTGGTTTGAGAATTCTGTAGAATAAGAGTCTGGATTATCAGAATTCTTTACAGCTAGTAGCTGTATTGTCAGAATTTTGTATAGTTCGGGTTGGATTATTGGAATTTAGGACAGTCAGGAGCTGGATTATCATGAATATGTACAAGGGCGGTTGGTTTATCAAAATTTTGGACAAACTTAGCCTAGGCTATTATATTCTGGACAAGCATAAAGTGGAATTGTTGAAAATGTAAGCAAAAAGGGGCTGTGTTTTCAAAGCTCTGGGGCCACCACATTGCACTTCCAGACAAATAGGGACTGCACCTCTAGTCCTTCAGACAACTAAGTACTAACAACCAGACATATAGACATTAAGACCCCTTTCACACCACACCGTCCATTGCGTCGGCGGTAAAACGCCGCTATTTTTAGCGGCGTTTTACCGCTGGATTTGCGGCGCATTTCCGCCGCTAGCGGGGCGCTTTTACCCCCCGCTAGCAGCCGCAAAAGGGTTAAAATCGCCGGCAATACACTGCAATAGCAGCGTTTTGCCGGCGGTGATACAGCGCTGCCCCATTGATTTCAATGGGGAGCAGCGGTGGAGGAGCGGTAAACACACCGCTCCTTCACCGCTCCAAAGAAACTGCTGGCAGGACTTTTTTCTGACGTCCTGCCAGCGCACCGCTGCAGTGTGAAAGCCCTCGGGGCTTTCTCACTACACATAATGGTGCAGCTTCTTTAGGGTGGATTGCAGGCGCTATTTCTAATGCTATAGCGCCTGCAAAATGCCCTGGTGTGAAAGGGGTGTTAGAGGCTGTAGCATCAGACCACCAGACAATTGGGGGCTATGCCATCAGATGTCAAGACAATCAGTGGCTACACCATCACACTTCAAGACAATCAGGGGTTGCACCATCAGATGTTCAGGCAATCAGGGGCTGCACCATCAGATGTCTCGGCATTAAGAACTGCGCCATCAGCTGTCTTGGCATTAAGAACTGCACCATCAGCAGTCAAGACAATTAGGGCCCAAACCATCAGGTATGCGAGCAATCAATGGCTATACCATGAGACATCTAGACAATTAGGGACTGCACTATGAGACATCTAGACAATTAAGGGCTACACCATCATACATCCAGACAATTA
Source organism: Lithobates pipiens (assembly GCF_037356315.1). Taxonomy (NCBI): domain Eukaryota; kingdom Metazoa; phylum Chordata; class Amphibia; order Anura; family Ranidae; genus Lithobates; species Lithobates pipiens. The sequence goes on along the minus strand of NW_027507718.1, from coordinate 499,493,605 downwards.
GGGGCCACACCATCTGACCTCCAGACAATAATGGGCTGCATTGTCAGACATATGGACAATCATGGGCTCTACCATCAGACCTATGGACAACCAAGAGCTCAATCCTGCCCCATTAGATCTCCAGACAATCAGGGGGTTCACCATCAGATGGCCAGACATTAATGGGTTGCACCATCAGAAATCCAGACAATTGGGGGTTGTACCATCAAACCTATGGATAATCAGGGGATGCACACTCAGACCTATTGACTATCAGAAGCTGCACTATCAGACTTCCAGACAATCAGAGGCACACCATCAGATGTCCAGACAATCAGATAATACCTGCACCATCAGACTTCTAGAAAATAAGGGTCTGGATTGTTAAAACTCAGGACAATCAGGGTCTTGATTGTTGGACATCAGGACAATCAGGGTCTGGATTGTTGGACATCAGGACAATCAGCGTCTGGATTGTTGGACATCAGGACAATCAGGGTCTGGATTGTTGGACATCAGGACAATCAGGGTCTGGATTGTTGGACATCAGGACAATCAGCGTCTGGATTGTTGGACATCAGGACAATCAGGGTCTGGATTGTTGGACATCAGGACAATCAGGGTCTGGATTGTTGGACATCAGGACAATCAGCGCCTGGATTGTTGGACATCAGGACAATGAGGGTCTGGATTGTTGGACATCAGGACAATCAGCGCCTGGATTGTTGGACATCAGGACAATCAGCGCCTGGATTGTTGGACATCAGGACAATTAGCACCTGGATTGTTGGACATCAGGACAATCAGGGTCTGGATTGTTGGACATCAGGACAATCAGCGTCTGGATTGTTGGACATCAGGACAATCAGGGTCTTGATTGTTGGACATCAGGACAATCAGCGCCTGGATTGTTGGACATCAGGACAATCAGCGCCTGGATTGTTGGACATCAGGACAATCAGGGTCTGGATTGTTGGACATCAGGACAATCAGCGTCTGGATTGTTGGACATCAGGACAATCAGGGTCTGGATTGTTGGACATCAGGACAATCAGCGTCTGGATTGTTGGACATCAGGACAATCAGGGTCTGGATTGTTGGACATCAGGACAATCAGCGTCTGGATTGTTGGACATCAGGACAATCAGCGCCTGGATTGTTGGACATCAGGACAATCAGCGCCTGGATTGTTGGACATCAGGACAATCAGTGCCTGGGTTGTTGGACATCAGGACAATCAGGGTCTGGGTTGTTGGACATCAGGACAATCAGCGCATGGATTGTTGAACATCAAGACAATCAGGGTCTGGATTGTTGGACATCAGGACAATCGGTGGCTGGACACTTGGAAATTAGTACAAATCAGAGCCAGATTAGTAAAAACAATTATGGGTTTTCATTTTGTCTTTTTTTTTTTTTTGATTTAGAACTATCCACTGTTGGGCAGTTGGAATGCAATGCTTTATTGTTCTGCTTTGGAGTGCTTTTTAATATTTGCTGTACCATTAATGTGTAAAATACAACTCCAGCCCTCTATAAATATTAAAAGGAGTAAACAGAGCTTGCTTTTGTGTCCTAGCTTGCCAGCCTGTGTAATAATTACAGTAATACCACAGGTTGCTGGCTAAGGGGTTTTGCATGATTTTCAGCCTCTGTGTGTTTTATAGTGTGCCTGGTTAGTTCTAGTCTGTGTTTGTGAAGGAGGGTGGCTGATGTTTTAATTACATATGATGTATTTACCCTTTCAAATATCTTCCAGGCATCAGCACTACTCGACCTGTGCTGCGTGAGCTTAATGTAAAAGTGTTGAGTAAAGGAATGGAAAAACAACCCATCGTGGGAGGAATATGTGTGCTGCCATTCCTGACTCTAGAAATGGGCTTGTTTCCTGTTTGTAATGATGATCCTCTGCCTTTATTTTGAAAAGCTGTTTTAACATTTTATGGTATTGGAGTGATTATACGCATGTGGCAGATGCTTTTCCCAATGAGTTGCGCCAGTCCAAACCGTATTTTAGGGCACAGGAGCTCACTTTTATTGAAAAAATTGAAACATGCATGCAGGAGTTTCCTCCATCAACGTAAAAAGTCAACTTGGCTCCATTGTTAGCAGCACCAATGCTCTTCTTATGAGTTCCTCTGACTGTGTTGCCCAGCTCTCCTGGTTGACTTGGCTCTCTTAGCATTTAGTCGCAGCAACCTGCCGCTTCGATAGGGGTTCTCCTGACACCCCGATAGGAGCTGACCTGACTCCTGGAACGAGACCTCCTGTCTCCTGTCTGCTGGCTGGGGCACCACTGACCCCTAGGTGAGACCTTCTGTCTCCAATATGGGAGCTGTCTCCAAACTGGAAGCCCTGAGCTATCCTCAGACTTGAGTAAATAAAGACCCTGCGGGGGGCGTGGCCGGATGTGAGAGGCGACAGACGTGTTTGTGAAGAGCTCCTGGAATCCTGCACTCCATCCTTTGCCATCCCGGCTTTTACTGGCCCTAAAACATCGCTCCAACTCTGCAATCTGTTCCTCTCTGTCCCCTCCAGAGCCCTGAGGTGAAATTGGGAGGAATTTTGGTCGAGGGGGACCGTGCACCGCTCGGGCCTGCAACCGCCGCCATCTTGCGGATCTCCTGCATCGAACCGCTCCAGGCCTGGGGTAAGAGACTGCCATCCATCCAGTTACCGGTGCCCCTCTCCCCCTCCTGCCTGCCCCTTCGCCCGCCTGCCGAAATCGCGGACCTCCTGGGCCGCTGGACGCGCTCGCGGCGGCTGCGGCCTAGTGAGACCCGCCGGACACCGCTGTTTCCTGCACGGCTGCCCCGCGGAAGTGTGTCGCGGCCGGCCAAGCCCTAAATTGAGCTCGGGGATCCTTCGGCCTGCATCTACCTTCTCATCCACTTGCCTTCCTGTAGTGACTGAGTGTGCTGAGCGGAGGGGGCTGCTGTGGGGGCTGCAGGGTGTGCACTGTGGCCTGGTGTCTCCCTCCCCAATGTCCATTCTGCCCCCCCCTGCCTGCGGCCTTCCCTGACCACTCTACCAGCTATATCTCCATCTCCATCTGCCTCTGCTCTGGTGTTTGCTGTGGGGGGGTTGCAAGTGACTGTTATCTGCCTGCCTGGACTGTGACATCCCCCCCCCCCCCCCTGGCTGGGTACCTCGTGCTCCCCTGGGCTGTGAGTGGTGATCCCCCTTGCTCCTGTGTTGGGGTCTCCCCCCCTCTCTGTGTCCCGTCAGATGTCACCCCCCTCCAAAAAAGGGAAAAAGCACTTCAAGGCTGTAGAGACTGACTCCCCACCCCGACTGCCTCCACTATCTCCTGATCCTAGCCAGCCGGACCATTTGCTTGTGGGGAGACTCCGGGCCTTGTTGTCTGAGATGGAGATGGGCACTACGGAGGCACCGGCAGCCACGGGGTCGGCCCCCCCGCCGCAGGACAGCACGGCCACCATTCTTGCTGCAATCGAGCAGAGCAGAACGTCACTGCTTGTGCGTATTGACCACCTGGCAGAGGAGTGCAACTTTATCAGGAATGATCTTGATAAAATCAGAGGGAGAATGACTGAAACTGAGACCAGAGTCTCCGCCACGGAGGATCTTACTGCTGCACATAACTCCTCCATTGCTGAGCTGCAGCGCACAGTACAGTCCCTTGTCGCGAGGTCAGATGACGCCGAAAACCGGCTCAGACGGAATAATGTTAGAGTCCTGGGGCTTCCTGAGAAAGAGGAAGGGGATCACCCGGCTGTCTTCGCGGAAGGGTTCTTTAAAAATCTCCTGGATCTCACCGAGGTCCCTCCTACCTATGTGGTGGAAAGGGCCCATCGGGTGCCCTCCGGACGTGCCATCCCTGGGAACCACCCCAGGCCTTTCTTGGTCCGCTTCCTCAATTATCGAGACAGAGACAGAATTCTATCGGAGGCCCGCAAGCATCCTACTCTCACATATGGAAACGCATCCATTCATCTTTTCCCTGACTTCTCGGCTGACTTACAGCGGAAGAGGAAAACATTCAATGATGTTCGTAGACGGCTCCGGGACAAGAACATAAAGTATAGTATGCTTTACCCTAGCCGCCTGCGAGTCCAACATGATGGAACACTCAGATTCTTTGATAACCCAGCGGACGCGGACGCCTGGCTGACCACCTTGCATTGATGGCCTATCCTTGAGACGATCGCTGTGTGACCCTGGACCTGGCTTGTTTTTCTTGGCGCAATCTCCTCTTAGTACCGGAGCCACTTCACAGGTACTTGAATAGGTGACCCCCCACTGAACCCCCTACGACTGGGTTCATCTACACGAAGTTGGGAACCATCTGCTCTCCACTCCCTTGGAGGCATTCTCACTTAACCCTTTTGCCGTGGAAGGATATTACTCTCCCCCCCCCCACCCCACGTTAGGGGGCCTCTGTATACCAAGGGGGGCTGTTCAGGCCCTTCGGCGGACTTCCATTTTTCAAGGGAACATCAGTGTGTTGGTACCGAATACACGCCTCAAAGGTTGAATCCGCGGTTCTGCGGAGGACTGTAGTGTGGCCTAGAGTTTGGGTTCACACTCCACAATGTTACGGTTAGTTTTGGGTATAGACCGGTTCCTGGTCCACCCCCAGTGTTTTTGGGGGGCACCGGGTACCGGTAGGAAAAGCACCCAGTGCTTGGGAAGTTGTATAGGTTTGTATAGTTGGTATATGTTATGTGCGGTTGGCTCGTGCTCTTTCGCTGCTTGTCGGGTGGGTCTCAGGTGGGACTCGATCATCCGATTGCTAAACTCTCCCCCCTGGAATCATGGCGTCACATGATCTGGGTACTTGGTCGGTGGTATCCTGGAATGTTAGGGGCCTAAACTCTAAGTTTAAAAGGGCACTGATGTTCCAGTATATCAAGACGCACAACCCACACATATTGGTCCTACAGGAGACCCACCTGATGGGGAGTAAGTTGTTGACTCTGAAAAAACATTGGGTTCAGAAGACTTTTCATGCCACGTATTCCTCATATGCCAGGGGGGTCTCCATTCTGATAAACAAATCCTTTATGTGTACAGTGGAAGCTGTTCACACGGACCCTCATGGCAAATTTGTAATTGTGGTACTCACGGCCTGGCAACAAAGGTATATTTTGGTAGGGGTGTATATTCCGCCACCTTTTAGACCGGAAGTGTTGTACACTATTTTGGAGAGGATTACCCTGTATTGTCCAGCTAAATTACTAATCCTGGGAGACTTTAATAACACCCTCTCCCCTGATCTTGATAGGCCCACTCCATCGCAATCCTCTAGGGGAGACCTGATGGGGTGGACAGACGCGGCGGGGGTTATGGAGGTGTGGAGATGGCTGCACCCACATACTAAGGCTTACTCGTGCTTCTCTACGTCCTACAAAACCTCCTCTAGAATAGATTATGCGTTCGCAAATCAACATATGTTATCGGACGTGGTAGAGGCGACATACCTGCCTAGTGGGCTGTCTGATCATTCCCCCCTCAAAATTACTATGCGGGCGACGGAGCGTCGCAACAGATCCCTATGGCGCCTTGGGGTGCAGTGGATCTCCCATGAAGAGATAGCGGGGCGAATCCCACATGCATTGCGAGAATACTGGGAACTTAATGCGGGGTCATCCTCTCCTCCCACAGTTTGGAATGCCTTTAAGGCATACACTAGAGGGCAATATATGTCAGAAATTAAGGCGGTCAAGGTAACTCAACAGGTCACAAAAACCCAGTTGGAGGGAGAGATTGAGGAGGCAGCTGCTGACTATGGGTCTGACCCCTCGGTCTCCAATTTCGATCGGCTTCATTCCACAAAACGGTGTCTCCACCTCCACCTCTCTGAGATTACCCGGTTGGAGGTTTTTCACTCTAAACAAAAGTTTTTTGAGCAGGGTGATAGGAATGGTAGGCTACTGGCAATGATGTCTCACCATGATACCCCTATGACCCTGATTCCCGAATTGGTTTCTCCTACCGGGGACTCTATTACATCCCGGGAGGGCATCCTAAGGGAGTTTCGGGCCTTCTATCAGACATTATACACTTCCACGCTCCCTCCTGTTGTGGATCCGGGCGGGATGGCGCCTCTCCTGGACCCCCTGGCCTTGGGGTGGCTCTCAGATGAGGAGAGGTCCCATCTGGTCCGACCTATTACTGCAGAGGAAGTGCAGGCTGTTATTAACTCGCTCGCAGGTGGGAGGGCCCCGGGCCCGGACGGTCTGCCCGTCGAGTTCTACCGATCCCACGTGGATCTTCTGGCCCCTCTACTGGCTGACCTGTATACCCAGTGTCTGGAGGGGGGAGCGCTTCCACCCTCCATGGCAGATGCCCATGTCATTCTAATTCTCAAGCCCAATAAAGATCCCAAACAATGCGCCTCCTATAGACCCATTGCTCTTCTTAACACTGACTTTAAAATTTTATCTAAATTAATCACGGTTAGACTTAACCCCCTTCTGCCCTCCGTTATAGACCCTGACCAGACGGGGTTCATGGCCCAGAAATCGACGGACATCAACCTCCGCAGACTGTTCACCAATCTCCATGCCAAACATGATAATGTGGGCACTAGAACGGTTGCCTCCTTTGATATCGAGAAGGCATTCGATTCGATCGAGTGGCCTTATCTCTGGGAAGTTCTGCGGAGGATGGGGTTTCCGTTGGTTTTTATTGGGTGGCTACAGACTATGTACAGATCCCCCAAGGCAGCCATTAGGCTGGCGGGGGATGTTTCTGCTCCCTTCCCGTTGTCCAGGGGTACCAGGCAGGGCTGCCCTCTCTCTCCAGCACTTTTCGCCATTGCTATGGAACCGGTGGCGGAAGCATTGCGGGTCTCGCCCCATATAAAGGGACTGAAAATGGCTTGGCTGGAGGAGAGGGTGGCACTGTATGCTGACGACCTCCTGCTTTTTCTGAATGACGCGGACCCTTCTCTTAGAGGAGCGCTGCGAGTACTGACTGACTTTTCTAGGATAACTGGACTGCGGGTGAACTGGACGAAGTCCCAGTTACTTGCTATTGACCCTGAGGCAAAACGACTAGCCCCGCCAAATATCCAACTGCAATGGGTAGATGACATGGTGTACCTGGGAGTGAGGGTCTCGAGAGACGTATCCAGCTTTATCCCCTTCAATCTAGATCCGGTGGTTCAAAATGTCAAGGCCAGGTTGAAAGCCTGGGAAAACCTTCCCCTATCCCTCTTAGGCCGCATTAACCTAATCAAAATGAAGATAATCCCTAAATTTACCTATCTATTCCGTAACTCCCCACAATGGATTCCTTCCTCATTTTGTACGAAATTGAATCGTTTGTTCTCTTCCTTCCTCTGGGGCTCCGGCCCCCATAGGTTTAAACTATCCACGCTGATGCGTCCGGTGCTGCGGGGGGGGTTGGCGTTTCCTGACTGCCAGAAATATTTTCTGGCAGCACAGTTGGTCACGGTAGTCTGGTGGATGACACCAGACATGTCCAACCCTGCGGTGGTTCTGGAGGCTGCGGTGGTCCGATCCGTGGAGGCCCTGACACACTTACCCCTGCGGGGTCCCAGAGCCCCCTATGACCTGACACCCTCTATGCACACAACTCTAAGGGCCTGGCGGGCGGGACTGGGACTGGAGGGGTTTCCGGGGACTGCAATCTCCCCACACACCCCCCTATGGAATAATCCTACCTTACCTCACCTCTACTCACTACCAGACCCCAAAATTTGGGCCAGATGTGGCATAAAACTCTTATCTGACCTCACGTCCGGTATGACTATACACCCCTTTAATCACCTGGTATCTCGCAGTAATGTACCCCCCTCGCATCTATTCCGCTATATGCAGCTATCCCATGCTTTCAAGGCCCAAGTGGTACCCAATACCACGCAAATTGTGCAATCCGCCCTGGAAAAGGTTACAAGATCTGAATGTACTAGGAAGCCGACTTCGGTCCTATATGCGCACCTTATTAGGGTCTCTTTTCCAGATCTGTCAAATCTCCGGCAGAGATGGACTCAAGACATATCGGATCTGGATTCCGAGGACTGGGAGGACATGTGGGACTTTCCCTTCACCATCCTGGTCTCCCTTCGTGACCGCCTCATACAATACAAAATTCTACACCGGGCATATATTACCCCGTATAGATTACATAAAATGAGAACCTCCCTGTCCTCGGAATGTTGGAGATGTACTGGGGATCCGGGAGACTTTATACACATCTTCTGGTCCTGCCCGGTAATTCAGCGTTACTGGTCACAGGTACTCTCCATAATTCATGAAGTGGTGGGAATAGATGTGGCCCAGACCCCGCGGATATGCCTTCTGGGATTGGTGGAGGGGGTGGCCCCCAGGATAGCAGACAGAACCCTGATAGGACTTCTACTCTTTTATGCCAGGAAAATGATCACCTTATGCTGGAAAAAGCAGGCCCCGCCGTCATTACAACTGTGGAAATCCCATGTCAATAAAGTCTTACCACATTATAAGGAAACATATCATAACAGGGGTTGCCCCAAAAAATACATGAAAGTGTGGTCTAAGTGGCTGGCTGATGCCTCCACAGTGACTACAGATTAACATGTCCGGGATGTCATCCTGAGGGAAGATGGGAGTGTGGTTGGGGTGGGTCCCTGGCATTGCTCCACTTCAATGTCTTATGTTTTTTAGTGTAACCAATCCTATGAGCCTAGTTCACTTATTCTGGTGCCCCTTGCGGCCCGACTGCAGAAGTTGGTCCTAAGTTGTTATATGGAGCGGGAGCCAACCTAGCACTAAGTTAGTGGTTGTTGTTGTGGATGTGCTACAGGTGTCGATTATTCTGTTGGAATCGCTTGACGGCCCCTGCGTGGGTCTAACCATAATACTGTGGCATGTCACTGTTTTTTGTTGAATGTTCGTTTGTCTTTCTAAAACTCAATAAAAAAAATATTTTCAAAAAAAATAAAATAAATAAAGACCCTGCACACGTGTGTACTCACACAGGCTGCAGGCATCCAGAAAAATCAGGCGACAGAATTGAAGGTTCTGTCCCAGTTTGGAACCTTCAAGCTACAGACCTCAATCCAATACTACAAAAACTGTGTGAAACCCAAAAACAAATTTTTTACACTCAGAAACAATATTCTGGAAGTTTGCCTTAACCCTAAAGCTCGGTTCACATATACTATGTTACCAAAAGTATTGGGACACGTGCCTTTACATGCACATGAACTTTAATGACATCCCAGTCTTAGTCCGTAGGGTTCAATATTGAGTTGGCCCACTCTTTGCAGCTATAACAGCTTCAACTCTTCTCGGAAGGCTGTCCGCAAGGTTTAGGAGTGTGTCTATGGGAATGTTTGACCATTCTTTCATAGGCACATTTGTGAGGTCAGAAACTGATGTTGAACAAGAAGGTCTGGCTCGCAGTCTCCACTTGAATTCATCCCAAAGGTGTTCTGTTGGGTTGAGGTCAGGACTTTGTGCAGGCCCTTCAAGTTCCTCCACTAAACTCCCAAACTCACTCATCCCTGTCTTTATGTAGACCCTCCCCACCCATGTTGAGGGCATGTGGCCTAGTATGGTTCAGGAGGGGGGGCGGCTCGCTTGTCCCCCCCATCTTTGCACAGACAGCGATACAAACCCCACAGAGAACCGTTTCCCACTTCACTAAGAAAAAGTGTTCTTGTTTGTGTCCCTGTGGGGTAGAAATAAGGCCCAACTCACACTTGTGTGACTTGTCATGCAGCTATGGACATCAAAGTCACATGACAAGTCGTTTCCCGTGTTTTCCAATGATAACCATTCATATACACTATATTACCAAAAGTATTGGGACACCAGCCTTTACACGCACATGAACTTTAATGTCATCCCAGTCTTAGTCCGTAGGGTTCAATATTGAGTTGGTCCACCCTTTGCAGCTATAACAGCTTCAACTCTTCTGGGAAGTCTGTCCACAAGGTTTAGGATGAATATTTGCGCATTCTTCCAGAAGCGCATTTGTGAGATCAGACACCGATATGGACAAGAAGACCTGGCTCGCAGTCTCTGCTCAAATTAATTTTAAAGGCATGCTATCGGGTTGAAGTTGCAGGCCAGTCAAGTTCCTCCACCCCAAACTTGCTCATCCATGTCTTTACGGACCTTGTTTTGTGCGCTATCATGTTTGAACCGGAAGGGGCCACTCCCAAACTGTTCCCACAAAGTTGGGAGCATGAACTTATCCAAAATGTCTTGGTATGCTGATGCCTTAAAAGTTCCCTTCACTGGAACTAAGGGGCCAAACCCAACCCTTGATAAACAACTCCACACCATAATACCCCCTCCACCAAATGATTTGGACTAGTACATGAAGAAAGGTCAATTAAAACATGGATGAACGGGTTTGAGGTGGAGGAACTTGACTGGTCTGACTTCAAACTGATAGAACACCTTTGGGATGAATTAGAGTGAAGACTATGAGCCAGGCCTTCTTGTTCAACATCAGTGCCTGACCTCACTTCTGGAAGAATGGTCAAACATTCCCATAGACACACTCCTAAACCTTGTGGACAGCCTTCCCAGAAGAGTTGAAGCTGTTATAGCTGGAAATGGTGGTCCAACTCAATATTGAACCCTATGGACTAAAACAGGGATGCCATTAAAGTTCATGTGCGTGTAAAGGAAGGCGTCCCAATACCTTTGGTAATATAGTGTATGTGAATTAGATGGGTTATGAACAGCATCTGATTTGCATAACGTGAACCGAACAGCTGTCAACAGAGCCGGCTCACATATGTCTGGTGCGGCTGCAGTCTGTTTTTAAAAAGACTCCTATGCGTTTTTCCGTTCAGGTGCAACTTCAAGTAAAAAATTGCACCTGAACCGGTGAACAAAACTGCACCTGACACGTGAAAGATTGTAAAAATATTATTTTTATGATTGGTTAAAAAAAAAACATGGCTATCCTTTATAATACAGAGTGCTTTAGTATACTAAATATCATCCAATTAGGGTTTAGATCTATTTAAAAATCTTCCGGTGAGCTGTAGGCTTGTTCCAGGTGACTGACAGGTTAAGAAGGGAAGCATCAATGGATCAGCTTGACAACGTGCCAACTAGCATTTATAGAAGGCAAGGACAACATGTTTATCGGCCTCGTTATAAGATCTCCTTGAGCTTTGAGCACATTACCAAGGAAAGTCCTTAGATCACTCACTTTCCCTAGAACCAGAATTGTAAATGACTGAAAGTGTGAAAAGGCAATGGAGCCACTAGCAAGCCTGAATAAATTAGTTAATTAGGTTTGTGTTAAAACATGCTAATTAATGTCAAAACTCAAAATATGTTAATTAAACTGTGGTCCTTAAGCGGTACAGCCTGAGATGGAGACATGAGTCACGTATCATTGCTGTCAGTTTTAATCCAATAGAAGCGGAAGCCTTAAAGAAAAATAGGACAAAAAGATGGATAAATGTGAAAATGGGTAAGCAGTTCAATAATATATGCTCAGGTTGGAATCAGATGAACTAAAAAAAAAACTAAAAATGTAAAAATTTATACCAGAACCATCATCTTTATTTTTGCACTATAAACAAAAAAAGTCCTACAATTTTGGGAAAAAATATATATATATATTTTTTTAACTTTTTTTTACTTTTTTGCTATAATAAATATCCACAAAAAAAATCTTCATCAGTTTAGGCCAATATGTATTCTTTTACATATTTTTGGTACAAAAAAAAAATCGCAATAAGCGTATATTGATTTGTGCAAATGTTATAGCGTCTACAAAATAGGGGATTTATTTTTGGCATTTTTATTATCCATTTTTTTATCCATTTTTTGTTATATCAGTAATGGCGGTGATCAGCGATTTTTAACAGGACTGTGGCATTGCGGCAGACACTTTTTTGGGACCACTGACATTTATACAGTGATCAGAACTATAGAAATGCACTGATTACTGTATAAATGTCACTGGCAGGGAAGGGGTTGTTCCCTGGGAGGCGTTTCTAACTGTGGGGGGAGTGTAGTAACTGGGATTACAGAGAGATTTCTGTTCCTAATCACTAGGAACAGACAATCTCTCTCTGGTTCCCTGACAGAACTGGGATCTGTTTGTTTACATTGACAGATCCCTGTTTTGGTTCTCTGTGGAGCGAGCAGGGTGGCTGGCAGGCATCATGGCCGCTGGCCACGTGCATCAGCTCCCCCTTCCGTGCAGCCTTCTATAGCTGTTAATGGGACCGCTATGGCGATTTACAGGATCAAGCAGACTAACGAGCCGTCAGCAAGCGGTTAATCAAGACTGCATTGACACAAGGCATATCTCACTCCCCAAAAAAGAAAAATGAAGGGGGGGGGGGGGGAGAACGTGTCAGGACAAAAATTAAATCATGTGAACCTAAATGAAAAAAAGCCGGATGGTGCTCCCAAAATCAAATCACCCAAACCTAACATGTTTCACTCTTCAAATAGAGCTTTGTCAGTGGTGGAAAAGGTAAAAAAAGGCACAGAAAGTGAAGAAAATGAGCAACCCAAAGTCACCGACTGTCACATGTTGAAAAGAAACATGACTTTGGGTTGCTAATTTTCTTCACTTTCTGTGTCCTTTTTTTTTTACCTCCGACGAAGCTCTATTTGAAGAGTGAAACATGTTTGGTTTGGATGATTTGATTATGGGGGCACCTTCTGACTTCTTTTCATTTAGGTTCACATGATTTCATTTTTGTCCTGACACATTCTTTACCCTCCATTTTTCTTTTTTGTGGGGTGAGATATGCCTTGTTTCAATGTTGTCTTGATTAAGAGAGACGCTTTTGTGTGTGCATATGGGGCTCGTCCATCAGTGGTTCTTTGTGTCCACATGGATGAGTGTACCCGTATCGCATATCTGAGAGATAGACATCACCTTACAGGCATATCTATTTACAATAAATTTTAGACAAGTGGCATTTGGTGCACAGGGTAGCGCACCCTTGTCTAGTTTTATTTGATCGTTGCTACAGTGAATGTCAGTATTTGTAGCTATTGATTTTAAATTTTTTCTTGAGAGGGCAGAACTCCTCTTTAAGGAGATTTCTGCTTTAAAGGCCTAATGTACATGGGATGTTTTAAAATCTCTCCTAAATGATTTAACTTGCAGATAGTAACCACTTTTAATGGCTTGCCGACCAGCCGCCATCATTTTACGGTGGCAGGTCGGCGCAATCCCGCAAACCGTTTTAGCTATATGTCGGCTCGCGGGATCGGGATAGCAATCGCGCACGTACATACTGCACTGCCGGGGTGCTGATGTTCGTAGCCGATGGGCGCGATGAACACCGGCCATGAGCGATCGCGAGCATGAGGGACAGAACACGGAAGTGTGATAGATCATGGGTTCCTATTGTGTTCCTATTAGCTTGGAACCATGATCTGTCACTTCCTCTAGTCAGCCCCTCCCCCTTCAGTTAGAATCACCTCCCAGGGAACACAGTTAACTCCTTCATCGCCCCCTAGTGTTAACCCCTTCACTGCCATTTTTTACAGTAATCAGTGCATTTTTATAGCACTGATCGCTGTATAATGCCAATGGTCCCAAAATGGTGTCAAAAGTGTCTGATGTGTCCGCCATAATGTTGCAGTCCTGATAAAAATCACAGATCGCCGCCATTACTAGTAAAAAAAATAATAAAAATGCCATACATCTATCCCCTATTTTGTAGATGCTATAACTTTTGCGAAAACAATCAATATAATATCAATACAATCAATCAATACAATATCAAGAATACATATCGGCGTACACTGAGGAAAAAAAAATAGCTTTTTTTCATAAAAAATTATATTTATTATAGCAAAAAGTATAAAATATTGTGTTTTCTTCAAAATTGTTACTCTTTTTTTGTTCATAGCCCAAAAATTAAAAACCACAGAGGCGATCAAATACCACCAAAAGAAAGCTCTATATGTTGGGAAAAAAGGACGTCAATTTTGTTTGGGTGCAACGACACAGGACCGCGCAATTGTCAGTTAAAGCGACGCAGTGCCGAATCACAAAAAATGGCCCGGTCATTGAGCAGCCAAAACTTCCGGGGCTAAAGTGGTTAAAAACATCAGTTTTCCCACCTTTACATGCCGTGTTTAGCCGTGTTTAGCAGCGTTTGCGTTTAGAAAGGTTTTTTTGTTGCTGCAATTAGTCAAAAATGTATCTCCGTTAAAAATGCCTGTAAATGAAACGCAGCTAAACATGAGTTACTGTGTTTCCATGCATTTATAAGCTGTTAAAGGCATTTGGTGTTACAAATGCCTCTGAACATCCGTCCTGGACGCATTTGTTTGCTTTCCAAAAAATTCTTCTAAACTCAGCTGCTTCTAAAGGGCTATAAACGACCCTGTGTACATGTACTGATAAGATAACAGAGGAAAGTTCAGGAGCAGCTGAAAAAAACGCCCAACTGCTCCTAAAGGTAAGTTTCTATAAACGACCCTGAGCTCATGGCAGCACCTTTTTGTGCACACTGCACCCTACTTGGAATTCATGTTTCTACATCATTAACAGGTAATTACATGGTTATTCTTTTCCTGTTCATGCTGACAGAGGCTCACTTTTATTTTTGTCATCCATACCTGTTTCATGGTTTTTTTTTTTTTCTTTTTTTGTCTCTGATCTGCTCTTTCCTCCTCACACACTATTTCCCTTTAGTCCTTGTACACACGGTCGGAAATTCCGACGGAAAATGTCCGATCGGACCATGTTGTCGGATAATCCGACTGTGTGTGAGCTACATCTGACTTTTTCCATCGGAAAGTTCCGACCAACAAAGTTTGAGAGCTGGATAAAATTTTACGACAACGTGATCCGATCAGACTTTGTCCGATCGTTTGTAGAGAATTCCGACAAAGTCCCACGCATGCTCAGATCAAATTACGAGACCAACGCTATTGGCTACTAGCCGCAACGTAGTCCCGTCATAATGAAGGAATGTCATCACGCTCCGAACGATCTGATTTTCCGACAACTTTGTCCGACCGTGTGTATGCAACACCGTTTCGGACAAAATCCGTCAGAGAAAAAATCTGACGGTTTTTATTGTCGGAATGTCCGACCGTGTGTACAAGGGCTTACACTCACTTGTTCACTTGCCTATTGGTGTTGGGCTCTAGCAACTTCCCACAATATAGAGTATTTACAGTATACCCAATATATATTTTTAGGTATGAAGCCCACTCACACCACTATCTGGATCTTTGTCCTTCGAAGTCTTGTGGATCATCTTTATGAACCTGGTCCCTCTTCTGCAGGCCCCTTCCACGGCTCCCGGTACAGGCAATTTGGACAGTCTCTGACTCCTCTTTCCCCATTTTCCAGGCCTATTACGAAATAAGTACTCATAGGGATGAGTAACTCTCTCCCTTTTTGTACATTAGACATGTGCATTCGTTTTTGTCCAAATTTCAGGTATTTTTCATTATCGTTTTAACAAAAATAGTTTTTGTTGCAACAGTTCGATATAGATAGGAGATTCAACATGGCGCTGACAATAGCGATCTGTGTCCATCAAACCTGTGGTCAAATGTGCCTAACCTTAGCTCTATTAGTTCAAGATTATTCTACATAGAGAGAAAAGATTTGACATAGAGAGAAAAGATTCTACATAGAGAGAAAAGATTCAACATAGAGAGAAAAGATTCAACATTATAGAGACAATAGCAAAAAAAGGTTGAATGTGCCTAACCTAACTCTATTAGTCCAAGATTATTCGACTTAGAGAGAAAAAATTCGACATGAAGATTCTATGAAGCAGTCGCCGTGAGCGGATATTCATGGTCAAATGCTCCGCCCATAGGCTATAGAAGAATTGTAATGTTGGTTGACTAGTAATAATAATTAATAAATATAATTATTACTAGTGTCACACAACATTAGAATTCTACTATAGCTTGAAGGCGGAACATTCGGCCAGAAATGTACGATTGCGGCATCGTACAGTTTAGCTGCTCCGTCGAGTCTTCTTAGAACATTCGACAGACACCATAAGCCTTCCATGACAGATTTGACCTTAATTATTTCGGATTTTCGGACTCATGAATTTTTTAACGAAATAAAATAAATAAAAACGAATTTTCAGGCGAAAATGAAATATTTCAGTGTGCACATGTCTATTGTACATATCCTCCCCGTTGAGGGGCACATCATTGGATCATACTGGTCTACTCATGTTTTGTTTTTTATAGATTTGCGTGCCCCTGCCCCTGAAGAGTGGTATTATCCACAAAACGCATTGGAATAATTTGGATGCACTTATTCTTAAGCAGATGCCCCTACTCAATACATTATCTTGAGTTCTCCCTCTACCATGTCATTTTAAGTGTTTTTACTACATCCAGTATTCATTCCATAACACACAGTGGTTGGCTGGTTGCTACTTACCGTATATACTCGAGTATAAGCCGAGATTTTCAGCCTCTTTTTTGAGGCTGAAAGTGCCCCCCTCGGCTTATACTCGAGTCATCGCTGTCTGCCCGCTCGATCAGCGTGTCGAGCAGACAGACAGCGGCCATTCTATGATTCAAAAGCCGCGCCTCCGGCTCCGCCTTCGCCTGTGATAGGCGGAACACTGAATTTCCCAGCAGCCTGTGTTCCGCCTATCACGGGCGTCGTCTCATCCTCGTACTACGGACGAGGATGATACGACGTCCGTGATAGGCGGAACACAGGCTGCTGGGAAATTCAGTGTTCCGCCTATCACAGGCGAAGGAGGAGGCGCGGCTTTTGAATTTTACAATGGCCGCCGACGAAGAGGGCACGGGACGGAGGCAAGGCAAGGCACGGCACGGGACAGGACGGGACGGGACGGGACGGGACGAAGGCAAGGCACGACACGGGACGGAGGCTCGGGACAAAGGCTCGGGACACAGGTAGGCTGGACACACACACACACACACACACACACACACACACACACACACACACACACACACACACACACACACACACACACACGGATGGAGACACACACACACGGATGGATGGATGGATGGATGGAGACACACACACACAGAGGGATGGATGGATACACACACACACAGGGATGGATGGATGGATGGATGGAGACACACACACACAGGGATGGATGGATGGATGGATGGAGACACACACACACAGGGATGGATGGATGGATGGATGGAGACACACACACACAGGGATGGATGGATGGATGGACACACACACACACAGGGATGGATGGACGGACACACAGGGATGGACGGACACACAGGGATGGACGGACACACAGGGATGGACGGACACACACACAGGGATGGACAGGCATGTCTCACCCTCGGCTTATACACGAGTCAATAAGTTTGCCAGTTTTTTTGGGGGTAAATTGGGGGCCTCGGCTTATATTCGGGTCGGCCTATACTCGAGTATATACGGGTATGTTTATTTCTATATATGGTCTGTAATATGTGATTGACAATTTTATTCATTGCTGCATGTATCATGTCATTTTGTCATGCTCCTTGTTTCACCAATAAAAACAATTTTTGATTTCTACGCATCTTCTAGCCATGTCTACTCACCTCGTTTAAAGTCCCCCCTCCCCCTCTTTCTTTTCACAGATTTAGGGATGGAGACATGTGACCCATATGTCTCATTTAAAGTCCCAAATCCCCCTTTTTAGTTCATATAGTCGTTGCTAGGCAGTTGAGTATAGAAGCATTTTTTGGAAAACAACAAAAATGCGTTCAGGACGGATGTTCAGAGACATTTGAAATGTTAAACGCCTGTAACAGCTTGTAAACGTGTGTAAACGCGGTAACTCCCGTTTAGCCGCGCTTTGTTTACAGGCATTTTTAATTTTTGACTATTTAAAAAAAAAAAACACTTCTAAATGCAAACAAGGCTAAACGCAACAGATGTCGTTTCCTATCTGTCAAGTTAAATCGTTCAGGGGAGGTCGTAAAACGTCCCGTGTACATTAAGCCTTAGTAGCTAATTCTGTTCCTTTTGCCAGAAATTTCTGAGAGTGCTTACTTTCCTTCAAATTGTTGATGACTACTGGAAGAAAATCAATGCTGGAATTGCCAGAGTAGTAAAGCTTGAACTTTTGACACTCTTGTTTTCCTTTTCTAATGCTTACATTCTTTAGAGTTTCTCATTGTACTTTTCAGAAAAAAAAAACCCCACAGTGTTCACTCGTATTTATTTTATTTGGAATGGTAAAATTTGAAGGAGGAGTGTCTCATTATGTACTTTTCACTCCATTAGACGGACCTAGGTTTTAGAGGAAGAAAAATATTCTGAACCAAGGGGTGTACTAAAATATTTACTAGTGCCAATTAAATGCAGCCTTACCAGTGCAAATTAAATGCAGCCTTACCAGTGCCAATTAAATGCAGCCTGACCAGTCCCTTGAAAAGCAGCCTGACCTGTGCCAATGAAATGCAGCCTTACCAGTATCCATGAAATGCAACCACTATTTGCACTTGATTTTCAGGAAGAAAAAGTACGTGTTATACACCAATAAATCCAGTAAGTAAAAAGAGTTTTGATGTATGGATGACATACAGGGCCATGGATAAGTACCACCAGTCCTCCTGTACCGGACCTGGGCCAGCAGGGAGGCCTAGGCAGCAGGGTGAATTGGATGTGGGCAGGGAGAGTGATCGGTGTGGCAGGTGAAAATTACTGGAACCAATCCCCTGTATGACTCTCTCTGCAGAAGCTGAAAGCCGGCTTCTTCTCCTCTCCCCACCGTTTGCTTTCAGCTGCTGCAGAGAGAGCCATACAAAGGATCGGTTCCAGTAATTGCCCCCTCACCACACAATTTACCCTACCTATGAAGCATACAATTCCCCCTGCTACCCAAGCCCCCCTGTTTGCCACCCGTACCCCTGCAGGGCTGCTGGCTTCCCTCTCCTTTGTTGCTTACCATTCCTTAGACAGATGATCGGTGATGTTCCGGTCCTCGGTCATCTCTATGGTGGGCTGGCAAAACTGACGGCTTCAGTCTCAGGCTCCCCGGTGGGATGGGATTGGACCCCATTTGCAAAGGCGACCCAGTGACTAATTAACCACTAGGATAATTTTTTACAATAAGGTCCAGCACTGGCTGAAAAAAACAGTATAACCACATCAACCCCCTCTGTGATGTACCGGTGTGTCACTGGGGCTGAAGAGGTTAAAACATGGACATTTGTAGGAAGTGAATGGAACGTTGTGGCCAAGCTTGCTGAATACCTAGATCAAATGTTTTTTTTTGATGGGCACTGATAGGCTGCACTTATGGGCACTGATGAGGCGGCACTTATAGTCACTGATTAGGTGGCACTGATGAGGAGGCATGAATATGCTGAACTTATGGGCACTGATAGGTGGCACTGATGAGCACTGATAGGTGGCATTGATGGGTGGCACTGGTGGGCACTGATAGATAGCACTGGTGGGCACAGATAGGTGGCACTGGTGGGCACAGATAGGCGGCACATATGGGCACTGATGGGCATTGATGGATGGCATTGATGGGCAGCAGTGATGGGCAGCAGTGATGGGCAGCAGTGATAGCCATTGTTGGGCAGCACTGATAGCCAGCATTGATTGCTGGTACTTGTGGGCACTGATTTCTGGCACTTGTGGGCAAAGTTGGGCACCAATTGCTGGCAGTGGCACTTAATTGTAATCCGGGCACTGATGATCAGTGTCCTGATTACATCCCTAGATGTCCTCTGTGAGGAGATTCTGCTGATTGGCTCTCCTCTCCTCACACACTGTCAGTGTGAGACGAGGAGCGCCGATTACCAGCATCTCTGTGTTTACATGTCACCGGCTGTGATTGGACACAGCCGATCACATGGTAAAAGAGCCCCGGGGGGTGCTGCTCTTTACAGAGATCAGGGTTGTGCTGTGTCCTAGCAACGTCCACCCGGAAAGAGAGCCACACTGCCCAGCCGTCATCTGACGGTGGGTGAGCGATATGTGGTTAAAGTAACGCAGTGCCTTATTGCAAAAAATTGCCTGGTCATGAAGGGGGGTAAATATTTCAGGGCTGAAGTGGTTAACCTCCCTGGCGGTACGATTATTTCGGATTTTAGGTGCTAAAAGCGGTACCATTATTTTGCATGAAAATTTGGCGTTTTATATTGTAGTCCTGCAATTCTTAGGAATAACTCTCTTAAATCTGTCCAAACCAGAGTCTAGCAGACATCCCGGGTATGATAAAGTTTGAAAAATTAAATCATAAATTATAATATAATAAATAATTATAAATAATTGTACCAAATAATAATATAACAATAATAAAAATTATTCAATAATGTAATCAAATCAAAAACACTGAAATTTGCTCAGTTGCAGAATTGTCACTGTCATTACTTTTCAGTATTTGATGACGGATCTCCCCACAAATCGCTATCGCTTAATTCTGCGAGTGATTCTAATTTATTATCGCTGTTTTCTAGCTGGTCTAAAATCATTTTTGATGTACAGTGACAGTTTGGTTGCTATGGGCAATCTCCAGTTTCCAGGCATAAAGAACAGTTTTTATTATATAAAACTGCATGCAGGACACTGGGCAGACCACTAGGGACAACGGGGATGTGAAATATTTACATACAGCAATGTAATCTGTAAGATTACATTATACTGTATGTTTACTGTTTGTTTCACTTTTTGAATTTGGCGCCGATCTCCGTGCCCGTGCGTCGCAACGCTCGCAGGGCACGGAGATCGGCGATGTAATGCATCGAGCGAGACACGGCTCGCTCGTACAGCGGGGAGACAACGCTGGATCCGAGGGAGAAGGTAAGTAAACCTCCTCCTGGATCCAGCGACGCTGTCCCAAGTCTGACTCGGGGATACCGCTTTTGGTATAAAAAATCCACCCCGAGTCAGACTCGGGAATACCGTCAGGGGGGTTAAGCTATGTCACCAAATCCGCCAGTGATATACAGCTATACAGGAGGAGATAGGCACAGGAAGACCACTGCTACTTTTTAGGAAGAATTGAAAACAAAACGGTATATTGTACATTTTTCAGGGTACTACGTAGGCAAAATTAAGCTGTTCCCTATAAAATAACATATTTCCATGCTTTGAGTCGAAGGGCACATTAAAGTGTTAATAAACCCACAACAGTAAAATCAGTCTGTATATTCAGTAAAGGCTTCTTGTTATACTCACTGTGGAACCTAAGGGGTTAATCCTTTGCATTGCGTAAAAAAGGCTATTTAATTCTGTCTTCTCTGATCCTCTTAGTCTTTCACTGTCCCCAATCCATCTCCAGATAGAACTGAGCCTTGGGGACAAGCTGCACATGCTCAGTTTCGTGTGTATTGCTAGAGAGTTTTTCTTTTATTTTTTCTTTCGAGGGTGCATTGGATCAGAACAGGGCCAATCAGCACTGTCCAGGCAGAGAGTCAGGGGTCATGCAGCCTCATAGGACAATCAGGGGAAAAAGAAAACTCCTCCTACAAGCTCTAACCAAACACCGATAGAAGTCACAAGACTGCTATATACTGCTGATGAGAAAAGGTATTTAGCAGTTTATATTTACTAAAACGATTGCATTTCTATGTTCTGTGTACTGTGGGAGACCAGATAAAGTGAATGCAGGGTCCTGGGATTAGTAAAACTTTAAAACCACGGGACTTGTAATAATGTTGCAGTATTTATTTGATGAAACGGAAAAAAAAAAAAAGTTAGGGTGTCATTTTCTTTGGCTGCAAACAAAGCCGATTCTCAGCTGTTATCAAACAACTCCATATATCATTGCCGGTGACTCTTTTGAAATCAATGAGCCATTAACTATTTATTAAATAATTTGTTCTGCAAGTGCTACATGCCTGGTTTATGTGTGGTCGTTTGGTAAGGTCATTCTCAATGTCTGATCGATCAATAGAAGGTTTTGAGCTCTGATCGGATTAAAAGTGTTACCAGCTAGAGAGGCAAAGCTAGTAAAACTTATATAAAGGGGAAAGCACCGCGCTAAACCAAACAATATAGGTATAAATAGTGGACAATATATAAACATACAAACCAATAATGAAAGACACCTGTGATTAAACACAGCCAAGCTGCTAGCACACAAACAAACCAAGTTTAAAGTGGTTGTAAACCCTTACAAACCACTTTGACCTACAGGTAAGCCTAGATTAAGGCTTACCTGTAGGTCCAAGAAATATCTCCTAAACCTATATGGTTTGGGAGATATTTACAAAAAGACAGCCACCGCTGTCTACGGCGGCGCGCAGGCGCACTGGGCAGGCTGCAGATCGCGGCGATATGCCGCGAGTGTCGGCTCCCGGAGTGGCGTCATCGCTGCTCCAGCGAATCACAGTGCCGGAGCAGCGAGACCCGGAAGTCACTCCATGGCAGCGGCGGACATGAAGACGGAGGACCGCTTTGGGGGCTTCGTTCTCAGGTAAGTTATTCATAATGAGCTAGTATGCTACGCATACTAGCTCATTATGCCTTTGCCTTGCAGGTTCCTTTTTTTATTTTATTTTTTCAACTGCCTTTACTTCCTTTTTAAAGCAAAATAGATAAAATAAGTGCAGCGCTAAAAAGCACCTATATAAAGGTGTGTATACAAAAATAAATAACAAATGATAAACAATGGTCAGCTAGAGTCCCCAGAAAATATTCACAACCATGAAGCCAGTCCACCGAAACTTCAAGCTGGAGTACTTCCCATAGTGGAACATATAAGCCCTTGTACACACGGTCGGAGATTCCGACAACCAAATCCGTCTGAGTAATTCCGACGGATTAATTCCGGAAGAGGTCCGGAAGTGATGTTGCATACACACGGTCGGACAAAGTTGTCGGAAAATCCGATTGTACATAACGTGATGATGTTATTTCGTTAGGACGGGACTACGTTCAGGCTAGTAGCCAATAGCTTTGGTCTAGGAATTTGATCTGAGCATGCGTGGCACTTTGTCCGTCGGAGTAGGCTACACATGATCGGAGTATGTCCGATCGGAGCATTTTGTCGGGAAAATTTTACCGGCAAGTTGGAAAAGTTGGTCCGTCGGATATTCCGACGGAAACAGTCCGATGGCGACCACACACAGTCGGAATATCCGACAAAGCGGTCCGATAGGACACATTCCATCGGAATCTCCGACCGTGTGTACAAGGGCTAAAGCCGCGTACACACGTAGCCGTCTGTCCGACGTACTTAGTCTGGCGGACGTCCGCCAGACTGTCCGTCGGAATTTCCGAACGGGCTACTTGCCCACACACGGCACTTTTTCAGCGGACTAATACGGCGTACTAAGTCCGCCGTACTATCCGCCGTACTTTCGAAATTAACGGACTCGCCCACACACGCGGAGGATAGTCCGCTCATTTCGAGCGCGTCTCTAGGTAGGTGGGGCCCACGAAGGAGACGTCGCTGGCCCCGCCGCCTGGTATGGACTTAAAGGGGAACCCCCAATGCCGAAAAAAATCGGCGTGGGGGTCCCCCCCAAGTCCACAACAGACCCTTGTCTGAGCACGCTACCCGGCCGGCCAGGAAAGGGGGGCGAGTGAGCGCACCCCCTCCTGAGCCGTACCAGGCCCCCCACCCCAAAGCACCTTGTCCCCCTGTTGATGAGGACAAGGGCCTCTTCCGGACAACCCTGGCCGTTGGTTGTCGGGGTCTGCGGGCGGGGGGCTTATCGGAATCCGGGAGCCCCCTTTAATAAGGGGGCCCCCGCATACCGGCCCCCCACCCTATGTGAATGAGTATGGGGTACAATGTACCCCTACCCACTCACCTGTAAAATAAAAGTACAAAAAAAAACATAACACACAAGATAAAATACTTTATTGCACAGCTCCGGGGGTCTTCCGTCTTCGGGGGTCTTCTCGCCGGACTCCTCCGCTATCTTCTTGTAGCTCTTTTACTAGCGGAGGAGCCCGGCATTCTTCCTCGCTGCCGGCCTCTTCTCCCGACTTCGGGGGTCTTGTCCCCCTCTTCGGTTCTTCTGCCGGGCCACCGCGCCTTCTTATAGCTCTTTTACAGGCGGTGGCCCGGTCTTCTGTCGCCGCCGCCGCCTTCTGTTCTTCTTCTTCTTCTCCAGGAGATGTTGACTCGACGATCTCTCCGGCTGCAATGCCAGGGACGCCCTGCGCTGCCACTTATATAGGGACAAGGGGTGGTGTCACATGGCTTTATGTCACATGGGTTGGTCACATGGGTTGATGTCACATGGGGACTGTGACATCGTAAGGGGGCGGGGTCACCATGTGACACCAACTCATGTGACATAAAGCCATGTGACACCGCCCCTTGTCCCTATATAAGTGGCCGCGCAGCGCGTCCCTGGCATTGTGGCCGGAGAGAGCGTCGAGTCAACATCTCCAGGAGAAGAAGGAGAAGAAGAAGAAGAAGAAGAACGGAAGGCGGCGGCGACAGAAGACCGGGCCACCGCCTGTAAAAGAGCTATAAGAAGGCGCGGTGGCCCGGCAGAAGAACCGAAGAGGGGGACAAGACCCCCGAAGTCGGGAGAAGAGGCCGGCGGCGAGGAAAAATGCCGGGCTCCTCCGCTAGTAAAAGAGCTACAAGAAGATAGCGGAGGAGTCCGGCGAGAAGACCCCCGAAGACGGAAGACCCCCGGAGCTGTGCAATAAAGTATTTTATCTCGTGTGTTGTGTTTTTTTTGTACTTTATTTTACAGGTGAATGGGTAGGGGTACATTGTACCCCATACTCATTCACATAGGGTGGGGGGCCGGTATCCGGGGGCCCCCTTATTAAAGGGGGCTCCCGGATTCCGATAAGCCCCCCGCCCGCAGACCCCGACAACCAACGGCCAGGGTTGTCGGGAAGAGGCTCTTGTCCTCATCAACATGGGGACAAGGTGCTTTGGGGTGGGGGGGCCGCGCGGCCCCCCTTCCCCAAGGCACCCCCCCATGTTGAGGGCACGCAGCCTGGTACGGCTCAGGAGGGGGGGCGCTCGCTCGCCCCCCTTTTCTGGCCGGCCGGGTAGCGTGCTTGGACAAGGGTCTGTTGTGGACTTTGGGGGACCCCACGCCGTTTTTTCCCGGCGTTGGGGTTCCCCTTTAAGTCCATACCAGGCGGCGGGGCCAGCGACGTCTCCTTCGCGGGCCCCGCCTACCTGGAGACCCGCTCGAAATGAGCGGACTTTTCTCCGGGCGGGAAAAGTCCGCTCATTTCAAAAGTACGGCGGACTGGCACACACACGGCCGGATTGTCCGCCGAAATGCGAGTACGGCGGGCAGATTGGTGTGCAACACGGCATTCTAAGTCCGCCGTACTTTCGGGTCAAAAAAGTATCCCAGTGGCTACACACGGGGGGATTGTTTGGCGGACTTGAGTTTGCCGGACTTTTCCACCGGATTGTTTGATCGTGTGTACGCGGCATAAGATTTCTCAAGTGGCAAACACAAAGTGAAGAGCTCCCAACCTTCTCAGGCCTTGGAAGTTCTGTGAATCAGATTCTGAAGTATTTATTGAAGGTGGATACTCTTACCGGATAGGTTGGACACATCCACCATATAGTAGTGTGTCATAAAAGCTTATGGGGGACTCCGATCACTCCACCCAGGTGTAGACAGCTGGATGATGGTCCGCTTCCAGGTTATATTATAAAGTATTAGTACACCTGCCTTTACACGCACATGAACTTTGCATCCCAGTCTTAGTCCGTAGGGTTCAATATTGAATTGGTCCACCCTATAACAACTTCAACTCTTCTGGGAAGGCCGCCCACAAGGTTTAGGAATGTGTCTATGGGAATGTTTGACTATTCTTCCAGAAGGGCATTTGTGAGGTCAGGCACTGATGTTGGACAAGAAGTCCTGGCTCACAGTCTCCGCTTTAATTCATCCCAAAGGTGTTTTATCAGGTTGAAGTCAGGTCAATCAAGTTCCTCCACCCCAAACTCGCTCATCCATGTTTTTATGGACCTTGCTTTGTGCACTGGTGTGCAGTCAGGACAGACAGGAAGGGGCCATCCCCAAACTGTTCCCACAAAGTTGGGAGCATGAAATTGTCCAAAATGTCTTGGTATGCTGACGCCTTTAGCCCTTGTACACACGGTCGGAGATTTCGACGGAATGTGTCCGATCGGAGCGTTTTGTCGGATATTCCAACAGTGTGTGGTCTGCATCGGACTGTTTCCATCGGAATATCCATCGGACCAACTTTTCCAACTTGCCGGAAATATTTTCCGACAAAATGCTCCTATCGGACATACTCCGATCATGTGTAGAGAATTCCGATCGGACAAAGTGCCACGCATGCTCAGATCAAATTCCTACACCAAAGCTATTGGCTACTAGCGTGAACATAGTCCCGTCGTAACGAAATAACGTCATCACGTCGGATTTTCCGACAACTTTGTCCGACCGTGTGTATACAACAGTTTGGGACAAAATCCGTCTGACAAAATTCGACGGACAAAGTCCGATGGATTTGATTGTCGGAATCTCTGACCGTGTGTACAAGGGCTAAGAGTTCCCTTCACTGAAACTAAGGGGTCAAACCCAACCCCTGAAAAACAACCCCCCACCATAATCCCCCCTCCACCAAATGATTTGGACCAGTGCACAAAGCAAGGTCCATAAAGACATGGATGAGCGAGTTTGGGGTGAAGGAGCTTGACTGGCCTGCACAGAATCCTGACCTCAACCCAATAGAACACCTTTTTGATGAATTAGAGTGGAGACTGCGACTAAGAGTGGGATGCCATTAATGTTCATGTGCATGTAAAGGCAGGCATCCGAATATGTTTGACAATATAGTGTATATACTGCTGATGAGAAAAGGTATTTAGCAGTTTATATTTACCAAAATAATTGCATTTCCATGCTCTGTGTACTGCAGGAGACCAGATTGCAGGATCCTGGGTTTAGTAAAAGTTTAAATCTATGGGACTTGTAACAATGTTTAAAAACAATGTGCGGTATTTATTTGAAGGAACCAAAAAAAATAACAAAAAGCTAGCTGTCGTTTTCTTTGGCTGCTAACAAACGCCAATTCTCAGCTGTTACCAAACAACTCCATATATCCCTTCCGGTGACTGTTTTGAATTCAGTGAGCCATAAAAGGGGGTTGTAAATTCAGAAGGTTTTCTATCTTAATGCGTTCTATACATTAAGATAAAAAACCTTCAGTGTGCAGCAGACCCCCTCAGCCCCCCTAACACTTACCTGAGGTCCCTCTCTGTCCAGCAATGTCCACGAGTGTCTCAGTCATCCGAAATTCTCCCCTCTGATTGCCTGAGACACAGCAGCTGCGCCATTGACTGGTGCTTCTGTCAATCAAAGTGAGCTAGCCAATTAGAGGAGAGAGGGGGCGGGACAAGGTAGGGACTCCATTTCTAAATGGACACAGGGAGCTGTGACTCGACTTGGGTGTCCCCATAGCAAGCTGCTTGCTGTAGGGGCACTGAACAGTAGGGAGGGGCCAGGAGCACCTAAGAGGGACCCGATAAGAGGAGGATCTGGGCTGCTCTGTGCAAAACCATTACACAAAGCAGGTAAGTATGACATGTTTATTATTTTTATAGGAAAAAAAGTGAGATTTTACAATCACGTTAACTATTTATTAAATAATTTGTTCTGCAAATGCTACATGCCTGGTTTATGTGTGGTCGTTTGGTAAGGTCATTCTCAATGTCTATAAAACAATGTAGCAGCGCTAATAAATGTGAAAAAAAATATTGAATGAGTCCAAAACAATTCGATGTGTCTGAAATGAACAATTGAATGTGACTAGGATGAATATTGAAGACACAGTCCAAAAGGGCACATATGTGAGTGGTGACCAAAACACCTCTTGAAGACAGTGCACCACCACCACATAGAGGCAAGCTATAAGAGAGCCTGCAGATAAAACCCAGCCAGGGCCTTGTCCACAAGGAAGTTGATGTCACACCACCAGCAGAGGGAAACCTGGACCACATTCCAAATGGCTCAAAGATCGAGCGTCAGCCACCAGGGGTTAGTAAAAATATTGCCCAGAAAAAAAAGGAGAGAACTCCTTAGTGCAGACTGTGCCACAATACGATTTAATGTAATAAAGGTAATACACTTACATGGTAGAGGATAAAAACAAACATGTAAAAACGGCTGGCCAGCAAGCGAACACCTGTCACTGAGAAGCGCAATTACATCAGTACGTCCTCCTCCCTTGGTAGACAAAAATCCTTGTACCGGCCTGGTAAGCTAATTGAATAGGTGGGAAGCCAGTTATGGTAAATCAAAATGTGCACTCAGTAAAATTGCGGAATATTTTTATTTTATATTGGCTTTGGAAGCATTGAAAAATCACAGTTTCCTCTTTCCAGCAATTCTGAGGACCATAGTAAACAGAGGAACATTTCATCTTAGTACAGACCAATCAAATATTGATTAGCTGTACAAAATAGAAAAATTGATTTCTACAGTCTAACCTTCATATGTTATACTAGATTTGTGCTACACTTTAATGGAGGGTCCCAGTGATTAAAGTAAACTTGTGTTAAAAAAAAAAAATTAAAATATAAAAAAGAAAAATCCACTGCTGTCTATTGTATTCAAGCAGTCTTGGCACTCATGGCTGCCTGAATACAATGGGGGAAATTGAGGGGGAAAGAGGGACAGAGGGACATTGTTCCAAATCAGGGACAGTCCCTCGAAATCAGGGACAGTTGGGAGCTATGCATAGAGAGCCAGTCACAATCTCCTACCATGCAAATTGGATGCGGGAAGGTGTGAACCCAGCCTAACCCAGCAAGACTATCTGCTGCTAACATAGCTGGAGGTTATTTCATAATAGGTCTCTGAAAAAATAAAGTTGATTTTTAAGAAAGAATATTAATCAATTCAGCACATGTGCGGCTTTTAAATTTGTACAATTTGTGCTCTGATATGGACCTAGCGGGGGACCCTCATGCCGTTTTTTCAGCGTAGGGATCCCCCTTTAAGCCCATACCAGGTGACGGGGCCAGCGACGCCTCCTTCTCTGGTCCTGGCTGCCTGGAGACGCTCTCCGGGCGGGAAAAGTCCATTCATTTCAAAAGTATGGCGGACTGGCACACACACGGCCGTACTGTCCGCCGAAATGCGAGTCCGGCGGACAGATTGGTGGGCAAAACTCCAATCTTAGTCCGCTGGACTTTTGGGTAAAAAAAGTCAGCCGGAGCCTACACATGGGCGGATTGTCCGGCGGACTTTTCCACAGGATTGTTTGATCGTGTGTATGCGGCATTAGGGCTCATTCACAGCAGACAGCCACGCTGAACGCACAGCAGCTGGTGTGCACTGGCATGAACAGTGCCGATGCACAGAAAACCTGGCGCGCCGCACTGCTTACACATTTTTTTCCAAACTTTTTTCCCAAACTCAAAGTGAAATTTTACTTTTAAGCTCTACTCACACCGTGGCCTTGCAATACAGTTGCTCACATCGCAACCCGCTGTGCTGAAAAAAACGTTACAATATAGACTGACACCCAGTGGTGCTCCACTTATGGGGGTGGCAAACAAACCACCCCCCCCTTTCGGTCGGACGATCAATCAAACCCCCTACCGTCACTCAATAAAAACACCCCTGTCGCTCGCCCACCATCTCTGCAATTACTCCATCCAGGTTGGGGGCAGTTTCAGCAGCTTCACCCTATGTCTCTGGCTTTCCCCCTGCTTCTGCTCCCAGCCAATATGGTCACTTCTCCTCTCGGCCAATTGGGTCTTCAGACTCGCTTCCAGATTGGCCAGGAGGAGAAGTAGGAGGACAATAGCAAATATTAACTTGCTATTGTCACACAACTGTGTGGGCATAGGGCACAGTGCTCTGCACCCCAAGCCCACCCTTTTTTTAAGCCAATTAGAGCCTCAGGCCTTATTGTCAGTGTCACTCCATTGGCTAAACCGAGATCTGTCCACAAGGAACAGTGTATATAAATGTGATACAACAAAGATTGATTACACACTGTTCAGTTAATTTTGGCTTGTACAGGATGTTATATACACAAAACAAGACAGGTGTTACCTGTCAAAGGCTGCGCTGCTATCAATCTATCCAATCAAGAGCAGAGAGACAGCATGTCCCCGTCGGGTCAAGTTTGAGGGCTCAGGTAAGGAAAACGGGGGGGGGGGGGGGGGGGTGTGGGGGTTGTGGGGCCGGTCACTGCCAGGTGTACAACCCCTTGAACGACTTCGGAAGATTTGGCTGCTGAATGACCGGGCCATTTTTTGGGATTCTGCACTGCGTCGCTTTAACTGACAATTGCGCGGTTGTGTGTCCTTACACCCAAACAAAATTGACGTCCTTTTTTTCCTACAAATAGAGCTTTCTTTTGGTGGTATTTGATCACCTATGTTGTTTTTATTTTTTGCGCTATAAACAAAAAAAAGAGATTTTTGCTATAATAAATATCCCCATTTTTTTTTCTGTTTAGGCCGAGATGTATTCTTCTACATATTTTTGGTAAATAAAAAAGCAATAAGTGTATATTGATTGGTTTGCACAAAAGTTATAGCATCTACAAAATAGAGGATAGATTTATGGCATTTTCATTATTATTTTTTTTACTAGTAATATCTGTGATTTTTATTGGGACTGCGTCATTATGTCGCACACTTTTGACACATTTTTGGGACCATTTATACAGCGATCAGTGCTATAAAGATGCACTGATTACTGTAAAAATGTCACTGGCAGGTAAGGGGTTAACACTAGGGGGCGACCAAGAGGTTAACTGTGTTCCCTGTGTGAGTTTCTAACCGTAGGAGGAGGGGACTGACCTAGAGGAAATGACAGATCGTGAGGAACTCACCATCTGTCTCTCCTCACAGAACAGAACAGGGATTTGTGTGTTTACACACACACGTCCTTGTTCTGCCTCTCGTGCCCGCGATCGCTCGTGTCTGGCAGTCATCACGACCGTCGGTCACGAGCATCGCCCCCGCAGTGCAACAGGTGTGCACACGCCTGCTATTCCAATTAAAGGAGCCGATATATAGCTACGGTGGCTCGCGAGATCATGCCGACCTGCCGCAGTATAATGTTGGCGGCTTAAGCTGTTAACCAATTATAATGATAATTATTTGTAGAGCTCTTTACATCTCACATTGTCTGATGACACATACGTAAGTTCCTCATTTCAGGTTTTGATTTCAACACAAGCTCATTTCTTAAACAATAATATAATTACTTAATGCTCAGCAAAATAATACACTTATGCCGCGTACACACGATCAGAATTTCAGCCAGCAAAAGACCGATGAGAGCTTTTCATCGGAAAATGTGACCGTGGAAAAACTTTCTATTGCAAATTCCGATCGTGTGTATGCAATTCCGACGTGCAAAAACGCACGCATACTCAGATTCAACTACGAGACGGAAGCTATTGGCTACTGGCCATTGAACTTCCTTTTCTAGTCCCGTCGAATGTGTTGTACATCACCGCATTCTTGACAATGGGAATTTGATGTGACCATGTGTATGCAGGACAGCTTGAGCAAAATCTCGTCGGAATTCCGGCGGGAAAACCATCAGAGCTTTTTCCGACCAAAATTCCAATCGTGTGTACGCGGCATTAAAGGAGCAGTCCAGCCTTAGGTCGCACAACACTGTATAAACTTTAAGGGGGCTTTTTACAAGACCCTTTCAGGTGACCAGCAGAGAGGTAGGTCCTCTTTCTTTATTACAATCTGCCCTTCTTCCCATGTGGCTTGCCCCCATGTTCTTTCCACAGCCAGTATATAAACCCCTATTAACCTTGAATACAACTACCAGAAATAAATGCTGACTAGAGTTTCATCTAACAATGAGAGTGCGAAATTCCATCACAGATTTATTATTATATTAATATTTCTATTTTGATTTTTATAAAGCAATAAATGAGACCTGATTTGCATACATTTATTCAGACCGCACTGTGGGAATTCTCATTCCGCTCTTGATAATTGCAGAAAAGTCAGATAATTAGCTCTTTCCAGAAGAATAAATGGCCATTTCCCAGGTGGCTTTGATGGGAGAAAAAAAAGTAAACTAATCCTTAAACATGATTTCACTCCACACAACACTTTGGTGCAAATTACCATTCAAATAATGATTATAACTAAAAAAAAGTAAAAATAGAAAAAAATACGAAAACAAAGTGAAGACACAACTAGGTTACATTATCAAGAAAATACCTTTAGGCTTTGACAAAACAAGCACCGTGTGATCATTTGGCACGAAAAACCAAAGCACAGTAGGCTTTCACTGAACATAGAGTTCAATCTCATGAACAGAGAAATGTATTAGCCGAGATTTCTAAGCCTTTCCATCGTTCACGCTTCAAAGAGTTCAATAAAAGCTCAAGACAATACACAACCCAGGAGACCCAACCTTCATCCCTGGAACTGGCATGCATAAAAGAAGGGAAATCTACTTTAGGAAGCTTTGTGACCTTATGAATTGTAGATGGTCACAGCTTTACCTGCTACCTCCGGGCAAACAGCAAGAAAATGACTAACAAAGCATTTGACAGCTTACATTTCTCCTATCTTTGAATGGAAGACTGCACCAGACCACCATAGCCAGACTGTAGACTGGTCCACAGTCCAGCTGTGTGTTGCCCTGATGGCACCTCCCACCTGACATCTTTAGATCTGAGAATCCAAGGAGCTGGGAAAATTGTCAACTGAACAGTGGGCGCATCCAATCAGATGCACCCATGAGGGCCGCTGGATATTGCTTAACCTCTTCTGCTGCCCTAACCCTGGGAACTTCCCAGCTCAACTGACACTCTAGGTTCTGACATAAGGTATACCCCTATAAATGAATCACAGACACAATTTAACGGCTTCAGCCCCGGAAGGTTTACCTCCCTTCTTGACCAGGACATTTTTTTGCGATACGGCACTGCGTTACATTAACTGTTTAACAATTGCGCGTTCATGAGACACTGTACCCAAATAAAATTGATGTCCTTATTTTCCCATAAATAGAGCTTTCTTTTGGTGGCATTTGATTTTTTGCGCCATAAACAAAATAAGACTGACAATTTTTAAAAAAGACCAATATTTTTTACTTTTGCTATAAAACATAAGCAATAAAAAATGTAAAAAAATCAAATTTCTTCATCAATTTAGGACAATATGTATTTTGCTACATATTTTTGGTAAAAAAATTCCCAATAAGCGTATATAGATTTGCGCAAAACTATGGGATAGATTTATGGAAAACTCTCTGAACCTTGCACTGTCAAGAACATGGTGATATACAACACTACGACCAGCCGAGAAAATGAAGGTCAATGCTTCCAAGCATGCGTCGAATTGTTTCCGAGCATGCGTAGGAATTTTGCACGTCAGAATTTGTACAGACGAACATAATTTCTGATCGGAACTTTTTCCGGCCAAAACATACTCTCAATCCTTTGCTGGCCAGAATTCCGCCAGCAAAAGTCCGATGGAGCATACACACGATCGGACTTTTGCTGGTGGAATTTCTGATCGTGTGTACGCGGCATAAGATTTTTTATGCTGTCACTCTTCTATCTTTCCATGTTGCTCTACCAAAAAATTCGTTTTTGCCATTTTCATAAAACTGGATTACAAAATCAACATCACAGGACTTTTATCTAATGCACTGCAATGCAGCACATTGGTGTACACAGGTTCTATAGAAAACAATGCATTTCCTGATGCCTGTGCTGACAAACATAGGATAATGTTTCTGATGGGAATGAACCACTTATCCTGCGTACACACGATCGTAATTTCCAATAGAAAGTTTTTCCATCGGGAAAATTGAGAACATGCTATCAAATTTTTGCTGCCGGGAATTTGGCCAGCTAAATTCCGATGGAGCATACACACGGTTGCATTTTCAGATGAAAAGCTCTCATCTGTCTTTTGCTGGCCGAAATTCCAATCGTGTGTACGCGCCATTAGAGCCTTTTTACACTGCGCCGCCTAGGGTGTCAGCGGTAAAGCGGCGCTATTTTTAGCACCGATTTACCATCGTTTTAGCTACGCTATTTGGCCACTAGCAGGGCGGTTTTAACCTCCGCTAGCGGCCGAAAAGGGGTTAAATCACCCGCAAAATGCTGCTGGAGCGGCGTTTTGCCAGTGGTATCGCAACGCTGCCCAATTGATTTCAATGGGTAGCAGTGGTGGAGGAGCTGCAAGTTCACCGTTCCTTCACTGCTCCAAAGAAGCTGCTGGCAGGACTTTTTCTGAGCCCACCCAGTTGTGTGACAATACTCGCGAGTTAATATTTGCTATTGTCCTCCTACTTCTCTTCCCGGCCAATCTGGAAGCGAGTCTGAAGACCCAATTGGCCGAGAGGAGAAGTGACCATATTGGCCGGGAGCAGAAGCAGGGGGAAAGCCGCCGAGGAGGAGACATAGGGTGAAGCCGCTGAAACTGCCCATGATCTGGATGGAGTAAGTACAGGCCTGGTGGGCGAACGACAGG
Organism: Lithobates pipiens; assembly: GCF_037356315.1. Classification (NCBI taxonomy): domain Eukaryota; kingdom Metazoa; phylum Chordata; class Amphibia; order Anura; family Ranidae; genus Lithobates; species Lithobates pipiens. Next base: position 499,459,305 of record NW_027507718.1, on the reverse strand, counting down.
GATGTTTTTGCTGAGTGACGGTAGGGAGATTGATTGATCGTCTAACCGAATGAGGGGGGGAGGTTTGTTTGAGACCCCCCCATAAATGGAGCACCAGCCGCCACAGGGTGTCAGTCTATGTTGTAACGGTTTGCCCCAAAAAAAGTACTGCAGCGGTACTTTTTTTCATCACAGCGGGTTCCGATGTGAGAAACTGCATTGCAAGGCCACTGTGTGAGTAGAGCTTAACCACTTTCAGACCGGACCATTTTGCTGGTCAATGACCAGAGGTCTTTTTACAATTTGGCACTGCGCTGTTTTAACTGGTAATTGCGCGGTCATGCAATGTTGTACCCAAACAAAATTTGCGTCCTTTTCTTCCCACAAATAGAGCTTTCTTTTGATGGTATTTGATTGCCTCTGCGATTTTTATTTTTTGCGATATAAACGTAAAAAGACCGCAAATTTTGAAAAAAAATGATATTTTCTACTTTTTGTTATTAGAAAAATCCAATAAACTCAATTTTAGTCATACATTTAGGCCAAAATGTATTCAGCCACATGTCTTTGGTAAAAAAAAAGTCAATAACTGTATATTTATTGGTTTGCGCAAAAGTTGTCACATCTACAAACTAAGGTACGTTTTCTGGAATTTACGCAGCTTTTAGTTTACGACTGCCTATCTCAATTCTTGAGGTGCTAAAATGGCAGGGCAGTACAAAACCCCCCCAAATGACCCCATTTTGGAAAGTAGACCCCCTAAGGAAATTGATAAGTGGCATGTTGAGCCCATTGAATATTTTATTTTTTTGCCTCAAGCGATTGAATAATGACAAACTTTTTTTTTTTTTACACAAAGTTGTCACTAAATGATATATTGCTCACACATGCTATGGGCATATGTGAAATGACACCCCAAAATAAATTCTGCTGCTTCTCCTGAGTACGGGGATACCACATATGTGGGACTTTTTGGGAGCCTAGCCGCGTACGGGGCCCCGAAAACCAAGCACCGCCATCAGGCTTTCTAAGGGCGTAAATTTTTGATTTCACTTCTCACTACCTATTACAGTTTTGAAGGCCATAAAATGCCAAGATGGCACAAAACCCCCACAAATGACCCCATTTTAGAAAGTAGACACCCCAAGCTATTTGCTGAGAGGCATGTTGAGTCCATGGAATATTTTATATTTTGCCACAAGTTGCGGGAAAATTACAAACTTTTTTATTTTATTTTATTTTTTCACAAAGTTGTCACTAAATGATATATTGCTCACGCATGCCATGGGCATATGTGAAATGACATCTTTAGATCTGAGAATCCAAGGAGCTGGGAAAATTGTCAACTGAACAGTGGGCGCATCCAATCAGATGCACCCATGAGGGCCGCTGGATATTGCTTAACCTCTTCTGCTGCCCTAACCCTGGGAACTTCCCAGCTCAACTGACACTCTAGGTTCTGACATAATGTATACCCCTATAAATGAATCACAGACACAATTTAACGGCTTCAGCCCCGGAAGGTTTACCTCCCTTCTTGACCAGGACATTTTTTTGCGATACGGCACTGCGTTACATTAACTGTTTAACAATTGCGCGTTCATGAGACACTGTACCCAAATAAAATTTATGTCCTTATTTTCCCATAAATAGAGCTTTCTTTTGGTGGCATTTGATTTTTTGCGCCATAAACAAAATAAGACTGACAATTTTTAAAAAAGACCAATATTTTTTACTTTTGCTATAAAACATAAGCAATAAAAAATGTAAAAAAATCACATTTCTTCATCAATTTAGGACAATATGTATTTTGCTACATATTTTTGGTAAAAAAATTCCCAATAAGCGTATATAGATTTGCGCAAAACTATGGGATAGATTTATGGAAAATTCTCTGAACCTTGCACTGTCAAGAACATGGTGATATACAACACTACGACCAGCCGAGAAAATGAAGGTCAATGCTTCCAAGCATGCGTCAAATTGTTTCCGAGCATGCGTAGGAATTTTGCACGTCAGAATTTGTACAGACGAACATAATTTCTGATCGGAACTTTTTCCGGCCAAAACATACTCTCAATCCTTTGCTGGCCAGAATTCCGCCAGCAAAAGTCCGATGGAGCATACACACGATCTCATCGGACTTTTGCTGGTGGAATTTCTGATCGTGTATACGCGGCATAAGATTTTTTATGCTGTCACTCTTCTATCTTTCCATGTTACTCTACCAAAAAATTCGTTTTTGCCATTTTCATAAAACTGGATTACAAAATCAACATCACAGGACTTTTATCTAATGCACTGCAATGCAGCACATTGGTGTACACAGGTTCTATAGAAAACAATGCATTTCCTGATGCCTGTGCTGACAAACATAGGATAATGTTTCTGATGGGAATGAACCACTTATCCTGCGTACACACGATCGTAATTTCCAATAGAAAGTTTTTCCATCGGGAAAATTGAGAACATGCTATCAAATTTTTGCTGCCGGGAATTTGGCCAGCTAAATTCCGATGGAGCATACACACGGTTGCATTTTCAGATGAAAAGCTCTCATCTGTCTTTTGCTGGCCGAAATTCCAATCGTGTGTACGCGCCATTAGAGCCTTTTTACACTGCGCCGCCTAGGGTGTCAGCGGTAAAGCGGCGCTATTTTTAGCACCGATTTACCATCGTTTTAGCTACGCTATTTGGCCACTAGCAGGGCGGTTTTAACCTCCGCTAGCGGCCGAAAAGGGGTTAAATCACCCGCAAAATGCTGCTGGAGCGGCGTTTTGCCAGTGGTATCGCAGCGCTGCCCAATTGATTTCAATGGGTAGCAGTGGTGGAGGAGCTGCAAGTTCACCGTTCCTTCACTGCTCCAAAGAAGCTGCTGGCAGGACTTTTTCTGAGCCCACCCAGTTGTGTGACAATACTCGCGAGTTAATATTTGCTATTGTCCTCCTACTTCTCTTCCCGGCCAATCTGGAAGCGAGTCTGAAGACCCAATTGGCCGAGAGGAGAAGTGACCATATTGGCCGGGAGCAGAAGCAGGGGGAAAGCCGCCGAGGAGGAGACATAGGGTGAAGCCGCTGAAACTGCCCACGATCTGGATGGAGTAAGTACAGGCCTGGTGGGCGAACGACAGGGATGTTTTTGCTGAGTGACGGTAGGGAGATTGATTGATCGTCTAACCGAATGAGGGGGGGAGGTTTGTTTGAGACCCCCCCATAAATGGAGCACCAGCCGCCACAGGGTGTCAGTCTATGTTGTAACGGTTTGCCCCAAAAAAAGTACTGCAGCGGTACTTTTTTTCAGCACAGCAGGTTCCGATGTGAGAAACTGCATTGCAAGGCCACTGTGTGAGTAGAGCTTAACCACTTTCAGACCGGACCATTTTGCTGGTCAATGACCAGAGGTCTTTTTACAATTTGGCACTGCGCTGCTTTAACTGGTAATTGCGCGGTCATGCAATGTTGTACCCAAACAAAATTTGCGTCCTTTTCTTCCCACAAATAGAGCTTTCTTTTGATGGTATTTGATTGCCTCTGCGATTTTTATTTTTTGCGATATAAACGTAAAAAGACCGCAAATTTTGAAAAAAAATGATATTTTCTACTTTTTGTTATTAGAAAAATCCAATAAACTCAATTTTAGTCATACATTTAGGCCAAAATGTATTCAGCCACATGTCTTTGGTAAAAAAAAAGTCAATAACTGTATATTTATTGGTTTGCGCAAAAGTTGTCACATCTACAAACTAAGGTACGTTTTCTGGAATTTACGCAGCTTTTAGTTTACGACTGCCTATCTCATTTCTTGAGGTGCTAAAATGGCAGGGCAGTACAAAACCCCCCCAAATGACCCCATTTTGGAAAGTAGACCCCCTAAGGAAATTGATAAGTGGCATGTTGAGCCCATTGAATATTTTATTTTTTTGCCTCAAGCGATTGAATAATGACAAACTTTTTTTTTTTTTTTTACACAAAGTTGTCACTAAATGATATATTGCTCACACATGCTATGGGCATATGTGAAATGACACCCCAAAATAAATTCTGCTGCTTCTCCTGAGTACGGGGATACCACATATGTGGGACTTTTTGGGAGCCTAGCCGCGTACGGGGCCCCGAAAACCAAGCACCGCCATCAGGCTTTCTAAGGGCGTAAATTTTTGATTTCACTTCTCACTACCTATTACAGTTTTGAAGGCCATAAAATGCCAAGATGGCACAAAACCCCCACAAATGACCCCATTTTAGAAAGTAGACACCCCAAGCTATTTGCTGAGGCATGTTGAGTCCATGGAATATTTTATATTTTGCCACAAGTTGCGGGAAAATTACAAACTTTTTTATTTTATTTTATTTTTTTCACAAAGTTGAAATGACACCCCAAAATAAATTCTGCTGCTTCTTCTGAGTACGGGGATACCACATATGTGGGACTTTTTGGGAGCCTAGCCGCGTACGGGGCCCCGAAAACCAAGCACCGCCTTCAGGCTTTCTAAGGGCGTTACAGTTTTGAAGGCCATAAAATGCCAAGATGGCACAAACCCCCCCCAAATGACCCCATTTTGGAAAGTAGACACCCCTAAATTTAGGGGTACACTAGTGAGACTAGGTAATAAATGGCGGGTGCCCTGAAACTATAAAAAAATAACTAACCAACCAGCGTCACCTGTAACAGTTATATGGTGATCACTGGTGAAAGGGTTAACTAGGGGGCAATCAGGGGGCTTTATGCGGTAGTATATGGGGGCCCCTGGCGCTATAAAAAGCTGCGGCAAACCTAAATACCTACCTGCCTAACTAGCGTCACCTGTCACACTAATACAGCGATCAGAAAAACGACCGCTTATTAGGCTGGGTTCACACTGGAGCGATACGGGAACGCCACGAATCCGCGGCGGGTTCCCGCATCGCATGCCTCCCGGCGGCAGTTCACACTGCCCTATGCGAACTGCTGGGAGTGTCAGTGAAATGTTAATGACACCCCCAGATCAGTTCGCATATCGCAGTGCGATCTGCAAACTCGGATCGCATGGTGTGAACACCCATGCGATCCGATTCTGCTGCGGACCAAAAAAAGGGTCCCGTGCGAATTTGCGGCGGGTGCGGCGGGTGCGACGCAAATTCAGCCATACTATCTGTATGGCTGAACTCGAATCGCACAGAGATCGGATGTGATTTGCACTGCAGTGCGGTGCGAATCACATCCGTTCTCATAAACCGCTGCAATGTGAACCCAGCCTTAGTGACACTGGCGACGGGGGGTGATCATGGGGTTAAACCTTTATTGGGGGGGTTAGGGGGGTACCTTAGAACTAAAGGGGGCTAACCCTAACTGCCCTAACAGTTATTACAGTCACAAATGACACCCGCCGGGTGATCAGGGGGTTAAACCTTTATTAGGTAATAAATGGCGGGTGCCCTGAAACTATAAAAAAATAACTAACCAACCAGCGTCACCTGTAACAGTTATATGGTGATCACTGGTGAAAGGGTTAACTAGGGGGCAATCAGGGGGCTTTATGCAGTAGTATATGGGGGTCCCTGGCGCTATAAAAAGCTGCGGCGAACCTAAATACCTACCTGCCTAACTAGCGTCACCTGTGACACTAATACAGCGATCAGAAAAATGATCGCTTATTAGGCTGGGTTCACACTGGAGCGATGCGGGAACGCCATGAATCCGCGGCGGGTTCCCGCATCGCATGCCTCCCGACGGCAGTTCACACTGCCCTATGCGAACTGCTGGGAGTGTCAGTGAAATGTTAATGACACCCCCAGATCAGTTCGCATATCGCAGTGCGATCTGCAAACTCGGATCGCATGGTGTGAACACCCATGCGATCCGATTCTGCTGCGGACCAAAAAAAGGGTCCCGTGCGAATTTGCGGTGGGTGCGGCGGGTGCGGCGAATGGCTGAACTCGAATCGCACAGAGATCGGATGTGATTTGCACTGCAGTGCGGTGCGAATCACATCCGTTCTCATAAACCGCTGCAATGTGAACCCAGCCTTAGTGACACTGGCGACGGGGGGTGATCACGGGGTTAAACCTTTATTGGGGGGGTTAGGGGGGTACATTAGAACTAAAGGGGGCTAACCCTAACTGCCCTAACAGTTATTACAGTCACAAATGACACCAATGCAAAAAAATAAATAAATAAATGCAATTGGTGTCACTGTGACTGGGGGGGCAGGGGTAATTGGGGGGTGATCGGGGGGTAAAGGGGGGGTGTGAGTGTGCCTGGCATGTTCTACTGTGAAGTGTCGTGTTGGTGCAACTCACCGATCCTCTCTCCTCGGTGCCGGAACGAAAAATACCGACACGGAGGAGAGATTACATCACTTCCTCTCCTGTGTTTACATTACAGGAGAGGAAGTGATGCAATGCTTCACTCCCATTCGTCAGGAGCGATCGCGAGGGGGTGGCCATGAATGAATGGCCGCCCCCTCATCCCGGATCGCTCCTGCACGGATACCGACAGCCGCTGGCACCGGGGGGGGGCCCGATCGGGCCCCCCACCCGCGGGAAGGCAGGGACGTACAGGTACGCCCATATGCCTGCCCGTGCCATTCTGTCGACGTACATCGTCGTGCGGCGGTCGGCAAGTGGTTAAAAGTAAAATTTCACTTTAAGTTTGGGAAAAAAGTTTGGAAAACAATTTGTAAGCAGTGCGGTGCGCCAGGTTTTCGGTGCATCGGCACTGTTCATGCCAGTGCACACCAGCTGCTTTGCGTTCAGCGTGGCTGTCTGCTGTGAACGAGCCCTAAATATTTTAAGAGCTTTCCTCTTCAAATCTTTAAAGCTCAAAGAGATTAATTTGTACAAATTTAAAAGCCGCACATGTGCTGAATTGATTAATATTCTTTCTTAAAATTCAACTTTATTTTTTCAGAGACCTATTATGAAATAACCTCCAGCTATGTTAGCAGCAGATAGTCTTGCTGGGTTAGGCTGGGTTCACACCTATGTGAAAATTTGCCGCATCCAATTTGCATGGTAGGAGATTGTGACTGGCTCTCTATGCATAGCTCCCAACTGTCCCTGATTTGAAACAATGTCCCTCGTTCCTTTTTCTCCCCCCATTTGTCACTCATTTTGGTCTGATCCATATAGTTGTATAGAAAATGCACTTTTTATCTATCAATAAGTGTTTCCCAGTGCTAAATCTTTCATCTGATTTCTAAATTGCTGTATTTGTAAATTTTAAAAGCCAATATAAAGGAATAGTATTGGTAAAAAAAAAAGCCCTTGTGTATTTAATTAACCTTTTTTTGGTTAATTCTCCTTTAAGGGGGTGTGGTAGGGGCGTGTCCTATGTTTGTTAGTAGGTGTCCCTCATTCCCATCTCAAAATATTGGGAGGTATGTCTATGGAGCCGGTTCACATACAGTATCTTTGCACAGGGGTCCTGTGAGTCTTTTGGTCCATTTCAAGTCCGAATTCAGCCCAAAATTCAGGCTGAAATCAGACCTGAAATGGCGAACGGGGACACGCCAGACCCCTGCTGTGAGCCGCATGTGCCAATAGTGTGAACTTAGATAAATGATCCCATACTAGAAGGGCTGGAATACTAACCTCCTTGTAGAAAGTGTTGTAAGCTTCCTTCAGTGCTGCCATTAAAAAAAAAAGTCTAGATCACATGATCTCTGTATAATATGGATATGCCCCAGTTGAAGACTATTTAGTCGAAACACGTTGGGTTTCACCCGCTGCTACCCATATTGCTTTTATGATTATAACGTTTTTGTGATCATTTTTTTATCTCATGCATGGCTTTTTGTATGACATTTTTTACCTATTAAACCATTTTGGTTGACCTGCGCCATGTGGAGCTTCCTTTTTTCTCTTTCCTCCATATTTGTGGATTGATGGTCCTCCTTCCCCTGCCATCCATTGGGTGGATCGATCTGCTTGCCGCCTATCTGGAACCACCTGTCTTGGACGGTTATCCAACCGCGAGCGGATTGGAAGTGAAGCCGTGACATCAGCATCATTCCTGGCCACCTTCCATCACTGAGGATCCAGTACGTTAAGCGCATTAGACGCACTGCCATACGGTATGCTCATCCATCTGGTGAAATAAGAGTACCCATCTTCACATTTTGAATACTCTGAAGATATACTGTTGATCCATCTATATTTTTGATTCATCCATCATTTCTGCATGACCTGCACTTTAGTTTGAGACCAAGAGAAAAGTTCTCTATTTTGTGGACACTTTATGAGTTGGACCACTGTGGTTCACCAGTATTCATTTAATACACTGTTTTGGTTGTATTTTTCACATACCTTTTCACCTGACCAGTCAAGCTGATCTGATTGGTAGTTCAACCTATTATCACTGTTTATTTTATTTTATTTTTTATAATGATCCCATTTGAACTCCTATCTTTCTCTTCATGTGACCCAGTGCCAAGGCTTATGGGTATCATCTGGGGGCAGCATTTTCTCCAGGAAATAATTATGATTTCCTTTTTTTTTTTTTCAGCCTGAACAAGATTGTTATTATACCTTTAACCCCTTGCCGACCAGCCGCCATCATTATACTGTGGCAGGTTGGTATGATCCCGCGAGCCGTCGTAGCTATACATCGGCTACTTTAAGTGGGATAGCAGGTGCATGCACGTGCCAACTGCACTGCGGGGGTGCCAATGCTAGTGGCCAATGGTCGCGATGACCGCTGGCCACAAGCGATCCCGGCCACGAGAGGCAGAACAGGGACGTGTGTGTACACACAAATCCCTGTTCTGTGAGGAGAGACAGATCGTGAGTTCCTTATAGCTAGGAATCACGATCTGTAATTTCCTCTAGGTCAGTCCCCTCCCCCTATAGTTTCAAACACACACAGGGAACACAGTTAACCATTTGCTTGCACCCTAGTGTTTACCCCTTCCCTGCCAGTGACATTTTTACAGTAATCAGTGCAGTTTTATAGCATTGATCGCTGTATAAATGCCAATGATCCCAAAAATGTGTCAAAATTGTCCAATGTATCTGCCATAATGTCGCAGTCGCAATAAAAATCCAAGATTGCTGCCATTACTAGTACAAAAAATGAAAAAAAAATAAAAATGCTATAATTTTTTTTTTTTGCGCAAGCCAATCAATATACACTTATTGTGATTTTTTTTTTTTTTAACAAAAATATGTAGAAGAATACATATTGGCCTAAACTGAGAAAAAAATTAGCTTTTTTTTAAAAAAAAGATGGGGATACTTATTATAGCAAAAAGTACATAATATTGTGTTTTTTTTCAAAATTGTCGCTCTTTTTTTTTGTTTTAAGCGCAATAAATAAAAACCGCAGAGATGATCAAATACTACGAAAAAAAAGCTCTGTTTGTGGGAAAAAAGGGACGTCAACTTTGTTTGGGTGCAACATCGCACGACTGCGCAATTGTCAGTTAAAGTAACGCAATTGCCTTGTCATTGAGCAGCCAAATCTTTCGGGGCTGAAGTGGTTAAGTTTAACATTCGTGGTCCACTTTGTTTTGGACAGTACTCCTCCACACATGTATGAAAAGAAAAGTGGTATGAACATTAAAATATGTAGCTGGATATTTTCATATACCATCTCCAGGCTCATTAAAATGTAGTGTTATTCATCCACAAGCACTAATTATATTCATAGCCAAATACATATTTTGTGAGGACACCTGGCTTGCAATAATTCATCTTGTGTACCAGGGTTCTATGTTACAATACTCAGAGGGATATATTATATCTTTGTCTACCATCTGGTGTTTTGGGACTATGGAGAAGTTGGTTTTTGAACATTAATTGATCATTTCCAGGTCCCTATTTTTATATATACAGTATCTCACAAAGTCAGTACACCCCTCACATTTTTGTAAATATTTTATTATATCTTTTCATGTGACAACACTGAAGAAATGACACTTTGCTACAATGTAAAAAGTAGATCTTACAAGCTGTACACTCACTACTTTACATTGTAGCAAAGTGTCATTTCTTCAGTGTTGTCACATGAAAAGATATAATAAAATATTTACAAAATGTGAGGGGTGTACTCACTTTTGTGAGATACTATATATATATATATATATATATATATATATATATAGCTCTCTCTCTCTCTAGCTCTCTATCTCGATAGATAGATAGATAGATAGATAGATAGATAGATAGATAGATAGATAGATAGATAGATAGATAGATAGATAGATAGATAGATATTTTTTTTTATTTAATTTTTTCTTTTAATCTAACTTTTCTTCTCGGTTAAACTTTCTTGAGAACCAAACATTGCACTGGTATCCAGTGCTATTATTTATTTTATCAGTTTTTTGACTATATACACTATATTACCAAAAGTATTGGGACACCTACCTTTACACGAACATGAACTTTAATGACATCCCAGTCTTATGCCGCGTACACACGGGTGGACTGTATGGCCTACTTAGTCCGCCGAAACACATTTCAGCGGACAGTCTGCTCATGTGTGGGCTTCAGCGGACTTTTTCAGCGTGCAGTCAGGCGTACTAAGTATTTCGGATTTTTCGAAATTCTGTCCGTCGTACTCGCATTTCGGCAGACAATCCGCCCGTGTGTATACCAGTCCGCCGTACTTTTGAAATGAGCGGACTTTTCCCGCCCGGAGAAAAGTCCGCTCATTTCGAGCGGGTATCCAGGTAGGCGGGGCCTGCGAAGGAGACGTCGCTGGCCCCGCCACCTGGTATGGACTTAAAGGGGAATCCCAACGCCGAAAAAAATCGGCGTGGGGGTCCCCCCCCAAGTCCACAACAGACCCTTGTCCGAGCACGCTACCCGGCCGGCCAGGAAAGGGGGGGCGAGCGAGCGGACTACTCCGCTATCTTCTTGTAGCTCTTTTGCTAGCGGAGGAGTCCGGCTTTCTTCCTCGCCGCCGGCCTCTTCTCCCGACTTCGGGGGTCTTGTCCCGGCAGAAGAACCAAAGAGGGGGACAAGACCCCCGAAGTCGGGAGAAGAGGCCGGCGGCGAGGAAGAAAGCCGGACTCCTCCGCTAGCAAAAGAGCTACAAGAAGATAGCGGAGTAGTCCGGCGAGAAGACCCCCGAAGACGGAAGACCCCCGGAGCTGTGCAATAAAGTATTTTATCTCGTGTGTTGTGTTTTTTTTTGTACTTTTATTTTACAGGTGAATGGGTAGGGGTACATTGTACCCCATACTCATTCACATAGGGTGGGGGGCCGGTATCTGGGGGCTCCTGGATTCCAATAAGCCCCCCGCCCGCAGACCCCGACAACCAACGGCCAGGGTTGTCGGGAAGAGGCCCTTGTCCTCATCAACATGGGGACAAGGTGCTTTGGGGTGGGGGGGCCGCGCGGCCCCCCTTCCCCAAGGCACCCCCCATGTTGAGGGCACGTGGCCTGGTACGGCTCAGGAGGGGGGGGGGCGCTTGCTCGCCCCCCTTTCCTGGCCGGCCGGGTAGCGTGCTCGGACAAGGGTCTGTTGTGGACTTGGGGGGACCCCCACGCCGATTTTTTCGGCGTTGGGGTTCCCCTTTAAGTCCATACCAGGTGGCGGGGCAAGCGACGTCTCCTTCGCGGGCCCCGCCTACCTGGAGACGCGCTCGAAATGAGCGGACTTTCCTCCGCGTGTGTGGGCGAGTCCGTTCATTTCAAAAGTAGGGCGGATAGTACGGCGGACTTAGTACGCCGTATTAGTCCGCTGAAAAAGTGCCGTGTGTGGGCAAGTAGCCCGTTCGGAAATTCCGACGGACAGTCTGGCGGAAAGTACGCCAGACTAAGTACGTCATACAGTCTGCTCGTGTGTACGCGGCATTAGTCTGTAGGGTTCAATATTGAGTTAGTCCACCCTTTGCAGCTATAACAGCTTCAACTCTTCTCGGAAGGCTGTCCGCAAGATTTAGGAGTGTTTCTATGGGAATGTTTGACCATACTTTCATAGGCACATTTGTGAGGTCAGAGACTGAATGTCACATACCTGGTATGAGAGCCCAGAATGCAGGGAGCGGCCTCTCGTAAGCCTCTGGCTTGAGAACCCCTGGAAGTGGGAACAGGAATTAAGGAGTTCAGAGGGCACAAGTGGCAGGCTGGTGTAGGACTGGTCCGGACCAACAGGAGCGAAGGATCCACAGAAGCGCTGGATGGTAGACACCCGGCAGACAGGTAGGAATGCAGAAGACAGCGGGCACAGGCAGACGGGCTGGAACAGCAGGTGGCAGACAGCAGACGGCAGCAGGCACAGGTGGTCAGGCTGGAACAGCAGGTGGCAGACAGCAGACGGCAGCAGGCACAGGCGGTCAGGCTGCAACAGCAGGTGGCAGACAGCAGAGTCAAGTACAAGCCGGGTCGGTAACAGGCGGGCAACAACGGAACACAGGAAGAGGCAGAAGCGTAGTCAGACGGGCCGGAGGTCGGTGGCAGGCAGCAAGCAAACGTCGTCAGGAACAAGCCGGGTGACAGGAATCAGAGACAACAGATAGCGAATAGCAGAATAACTGGACACGCTGTAGACTGGACAGCAAGGAGGCACAGTGGCAGATTCCTTAAGTAGCCCTTTGGGCGGCAAAAACGGTCGTACGGCGAGTCTGCGCGCCCCGCGGGTAACCGTGCGCCCGTTCGTGACCCCGCGCACCCGCGTGCGTCCGTTCGCACCATCGTGCACCCACGTGCGCCCGTTCGTAACATCGTGCACCCGCGTGCGCCCGTTCGTACCAACGCGCGCCCGTGTGCGTCCGTTCGCACTATGCGCGCCCAAGGATACCGACAAGTTCTCAACAAGGGGATTCTGCGGGCAGGTCTCCTATATGCCATGGGACCACTGGGACGACCATGACACTGATGTTGAACAAGAAGGTCTGGCTCGCAGTCTCCACTTGAATTCATCCCAAAGGTGTTTTGTTGGGTTGAGGTCAGGACTTTGTGCAGGCCATTTAAGTTCCTCCACTAAACTCCCAACTCCCAAACTCACTCATCCCTGTCTTTATGTACCCCCCCATGTTGAGGGCATGTGGCCTAGTATGGTTCAGGGGGGGGGGCTGCTCGCTTGTCCCCCCCATATTTCCTGACCTGCTAGGCTGCATGCTTGGACTAGGGTCTGGTATGGATTTTGGGGGGAACTATCGCCATTTTTTATTTTGATTCCCCCGAATTTGCAGGGTGTTCAGCGGGTGTTCGCCAAGCAATGCACTGCGCGCTACACAGTGCATTTTGCACCCTGATTGGGCAAAGCTTTTGTTAAGGATTGGGGACGGTAAAAAAAAATGGCATCTGGTATGGTATGGAATTTACCAGATGCCTCTTTTTTTTTTTTTTTTACTACTTTTTACAGGCAAATGTTTTTTTTGGGGGGAAGCCCATTGACAGCTGATGACTCACCTGTTGTAAAGGAAGCTGCAGCCGGCTTCTCGGCTCCGCTCCTTAACAAAAGCTTTGCCCAATCAGAGTGGAGAATGCACTGTGTAGTGAGCAGTGCATTGGTGGGCGTTTGGCGAGGACGAACATTCGCTGAACACCCTGCAAATTCAGGTGTTCCCCGAATGGGGCGAACAGCCAATGTACAGCCCGAGCTCATGCTTGGGCTGAACCATTCATCCAACTCTACTTAAGAGCCAAATACTGTTACTTATGAACATATACTTTTACTTATGAGCCTGGGCAAGGCAATTATCTTAAACAAAAATAATTTCAAATTAGAGTCCCCTTGTTATACCTAAGACTCCCCCATCACATCAGGGTCCCTGTACATCAATGTCCTTCCTATACATGAGAGCCCCCCATTGCATCAGAATTGCCTCTATACATCAGAGGCCTCCTATACATGAGTCCGCACATCACATCAGAGTTCCCTTGTCACCACAGAGTTCCCCATCAGTCACACAGTCCCCTCTTCACATTAGAACCCTCCCTTTCGGCTCCAGCAGTATGGTAGAGGACGGGTGGTGGTGGAGGTCTGGAGGAAATGGACTTCCATCTTCTCCTGAATGCTGGTGGCAGTCCTGCATGCTGCCTGCCTTGAGCCAGAGTCATGCGCTGCTTTAGTGCAACCATCACCAAAGCAGAGATCAACACCATGCATCCTGTCCTTAAAGAGCCATTGTTTGTTATGGTACTGGTGACCCGTCGCACCATTGGCAACCTATGACGCTGATCCAGGGCAAACTGGGTCCAATGCTTGTGGCACCTCGGAGGAACCTGGCATTGCAGTGCATATTAAAACAAATTGATTGAACTCGGTGGAGGCACATAAAAATCCATGTAAAATGATCATCAGCGCTCATCAGGAGCATTTTTTTTATTTTATTTTATGAATTTCTTTTATTGGATTTTCAGAAACTAAAGGGCATTATAAGGAAAGGTAATACACAAGATAATGAAAAACATACGCAAAAATTATTGTGCTGTGCTCCCTGTATTAAAAACCAACATTTTGAGCAGTGTGCCGAAAAACGTTTTAAAAGAAATTGAGCTTGCCGATTTTATAACAAAAAAATGTCAACTTCACACTCTCAATCACGAAAAGGATTTTTTATAAAGTAAATGCTGTAAACTACTTTAATAGTGAGAAATTAACATCCTGCACTCTCACAGCTCAGATCAGCCCCAATTCCTGCAACTCCACACTTCAGATCACTGTCCCCCCTGCAAATCTGTTTCACCACTGTACCACCCTGTTCTTCTGTCCCACCACTGTACCCCCCTGCGCATCTGCCCCCCCCACTGTACCCCCTGCGCATCTGCCCCACCACTGTACCCCCTGCGCATATGCCCCACCACTGTACCCCCTTTCTCATCTGCCCCACCACTGTACCTCCCTGCCCATCTGCCCCACCACTGGACCCCCCTGCTCATCTGCCCCACCACTGTACCTCTCTGCACATCTGTACCACCGCCGTACCCCCATGCTCTTCTGTCTCACCACTAAACCATCTTCTCATCTGTCCTAACACTGAACTTATCTGCTCATCTGCCCCACCACTGTAACCCCTTTCTCCTCTGTCCCACCACTGTACCTCCTGCACATCTGTCTCACCACTGTAACCCCCTGCTCTTCTGCCCCACCACTGTAACCCCCTGCTCATATTTCCCACCACTGTAACCCCCTTCTCATCTGGCCCAAAACTGAACCCCCCCCGCTCATCTGCCCCACCACTGTAACCCCCAACTCATCTGTCCCACCAATACACCTCCTTTCACATCTGCCCCACTGCTCTACACCCCTGCTTTTCTGTCCCACCACTGGACCCCCTTCTCAACTGCCCCAACACTGAACCCTCTGCTCATCTGTCCCAACACTGAACCCCCTCTGCTCATCTGGTCCAACACTGAACCTCCCTGCAAATCTGCCCTACCGCTGAACACCCCCTGCTCATTTTCCCCACTGCTGTACCTTTCTGCTCATCTGCTTCTCTCCTGCACCCTCCTCTCATCTATGATATGCATGATATGCAGAGTGGTGAAAGGAAGCAGAGGCGAGACACATCTACCTGCCCTGGCACACTCATCCCCACTGATCCATCTCTCACATCCAGCCCATGTGCTTGTATGTGATGTATGTGATGTATGGGATGTATGGGATGTCACATACAAGCATCTAGAATGGATGCACAAGGATGAGCTCAGATCAGGGACATATTCTGAAAGCAGTAGGCCTGTGTGCAGGATCATAAGTTGGGCTCCCGCAGAGAAAAAGTGTGGCGCAGGAAAAGTTGGGTGTGATTTTCATTGCGCTAAATACTGGCTGTGGCTTAAAGGGAAACAGAGTGCTGGGGTTCAGAAGTAAGTGAAGCAAAGGTTCAGGAATAATTTCAACAAAGTTGCCGGAAGCTCAACAGTAATTCCACAAGCTGTCACTTGATTGTGATTTTCTCAATTACAGTGAAATCCCTTCTTTCTGACGTTGGTAGTGGCAACCAAGCGAGTCATCTTCCTCCAGATGGTGGACGGGGCTAGCAGGACTGTGATTGGCTTTAGCAGTGGCCAATGACTGTCCTCCTTCTCCTGGAAACAGGGACTCTCTTCACTAGCAGAACTGCACCCAATCTCTTCCCCATCACAAAAGCTGATGATCGCAGATACAGCAAAGTTAGAGAACCAAACAATGTTTCCCATCTTTTACAATGTGTGGGGACACAGTGCCTCCCCCTCAGTGCAGCATGGAGAATTCGGAAATTGGAATGCATTAGTGTCTCACTGACACTTCCCTGCGCTGCTTTGCTGATGGGGAGGGAGTCAAGTGCCGGCAAAAGAGGCTTTGAGTGCCGCTTGCTGCGCCAGTGCTGGGAGTTGCCTAACTGTGCTCTAGGATTCTGAGGGTTCTAGGAAAAACCTTTCCTCAACCTTAAACCATTTCCATTGTTGCCAGGATAAAATATTTAAATGGCAGTTAGGAGGGAGTGGGGGCGGGGCTTAGTCTCGTTCTTTGTGTCAGAGGACATACAGATCAGCGCTTGGGAGCGAGCACGCACAAGTGCTCCCATAGCAAGTGGCTTGCTACGAGGGCACTAAGCAGAGGGGAGGAGCCCAGAGAGCCAGGGAGGGTCCCGAGAAGAGGAGGATCAGGGCTGCTCTGTGCAAAACCACTGCACAGTGCAGGTAAATATAACATGTTCATTTTTTTATTGTATTTTTTTACTTTAGTATTAATTTACAGCATGTCTATGACAAAATGTAAAATCATATATTCATTTCTGAATTTTATTTCAATTATTTCTAATCTACTCCTATTACTCTGAATGATCTTGAAGTTTGTAAACGTACTTTATGAAAATACCCACACATTTATTTATTGAATTCTGCGACACGTAGTCACCATGCCCTGTGAGTAAACATGGCTGTGTCACACATTTCACAGAGCCGCCTTTCTGATCTTCAGAGGTACTGAGAGGAGGAGTTTCAGGAGGCGGAGTCATTACAGAAATCATTGCTTGCAGGCAGCAAGGTACCATGGGATATGTAATCCTTAGAAATGGAAGAGAAGCTGCAAAGCATGCAGGGAATCCTGGAAGTTGTGGAAAGAGATGCCCAGCAGACATGCAGCACTCACAACATGAAGACATTTTTCAAGTAAGTTTATATTGGATTGTCAAATATATATATATTGTTTGTATTGTTATTACACTGCTGATTAGACATGTGTGATTCATTTTGTTACAAATTGAAATTCGGAAGACATTCATATCCTAATCTCTGAACCATAATAGTAATGAATTTCAACTAATATAAAAAATCTTAAACCAAACAAAGAAATGTATTCGCAACCATTTGTTTCATTTGACTTAAGCTATATGTTTGAAGTATCCAAAAAACTCAACATAACAAATTATCCAAGTTGATTCGGATCCATTTTGTATTTATGTTGCAGTAACATTCATTCTTTTAAAAATGCACTACATTGCAATGAATACAGTAAGGTATAAAAGTTAAATAAGATAATGATTTCCACTTAATGTGTTTGGATTGGACGGAGGTGGATCTATAAGAATCTCTGAATCATAACAACGAATGAAGCCAAAATGATTTTTGTTGCATTCATTATGTTAGGATTCAGAGATTCACCTCCATCCACTCGAAACAGAGGGTATAAGTAATCTCCCAAAATAACAAATAACCACATTAAAACTAATATAGCTAATCTTCTGAAATAGGAATCAATTTGGAATAAGGAATATATGAAACAAATCCGAAATATACAAAAACAATTTTACAAAACGAAAAGATTAGCTTAACCACTTACAGACCGGACCATTTTGCTGGTCAAAGACCAGACCACTTTTTGCGATTCGGCACTGCGTCCCTTTAACTGACAATTGCGCGGTCGTGCGACGTGGCTCCCAAACAAAATTGACGTCCTTTTTTTCCCACAAATAGAGCTTTATTTTGGTGGTATTTGATCACCACTGCGGTTTTTATTTTTTGCGCTATAAACAAAAATAGAGCGAAAATTTTGAAAAAAACGCATTATTTTTTACTTTTTGTTATAATAAATATCCCCCAAAAATATATAAAAAAAACGTTTTTTTCCCTCAGTTTAGGCCGATACGTATTCTTCTACATATTTTTGGTAAAAAAAATCGCAATAAGCGATTATTGATTGGTTTGCGCAAAAGTTATAGCGTTTACAAAATAGTGATAGTTTTATAGCATTTTTATTAATAATTTACTAGTAATGGCGGCGATCAGCAATTTTTATTGTGACTGCGACATTGTGGGGGACCCATCGGACATTTTTGACACATTTTTGGGACCATTGTCATTTATACAGTAATCACTGCTATATAAATGCAGTGATTCCTGTGTAAATGACACTGGCAGTGAAGGGGTTAACCAGTGGGTGGCAGTGTAGGGGTTAAGTGTTCCTAGGGGTGTGTTACTAACTGTGGGGGGGTTGGGCTTTCATTTAGTGAACACTGATCTCTGCTCCAATCATATGGAGCAGAGATCAGCGTCACTAGTTGCTAGGCAGAATGGAGAAATGCTGTTTACACGGCATTTCCTCCATTCAGCCGTCCCGTGAGACGATCGCGGGGATGCCCGCGGCGATCGAGTCCGCGGGTCCCGCGACCGGACTCACGGGGGTCCCGACCAGCGCGGGAGCGCGCCGCCGGCGGCGCGCTCCCGATGGCAGGGCGGCATTGAATATTGGACGTACCTGTACGCCAATATGCCTGCCCGTGCCATTCTGTCGACGTACATCGTCGTGCGCTGGACGGGAACCGGTTAATGAAAGAAACAAAACAAAACACATTTTTCTGTTGTGCACGTCTGTAATGCTGATATTATAAAATGAAAGTATGCTGCGACCATAGAGCTCCTTTAACTGCTTCAGACCCGGAAGATTTTACCCCCCTTACTGACCAAATAACTTTTTGCGTTTTGGCACAGCGTCGCTTTAACTGACAATTGCGCGGTCATGCGACGTGGCTACCAAACAAAATTGATGTGTTTTTTTTCCCCCATAAATAGAGCTTTCTTTTGGTGGTATTTTATCACCTCTGCTGTTTTAATTTTTTGCACTATAAACAAAAAAAGAGCGACAATTTTGAAAAAAAAAAGCAATATTTTTTACTTTGCTATAATAAATATCCCCCAAAAATATATAGAAACATTTTTTTTCCTTAGTTTAGGCAGATATGTATTCTTCTACATATTCTTCTATTCATATTCTCCGCTCTATTTTTTGTGCTATAAACAAAAAAAGAGCGACAATTTTGAAAAAAACGCAATGGGGGTTATTTACTAAAGGAAAATCCACTTTGCACTGCAAATGCACTTGGAAGTAAAGTAAAGCTGTAGATCCGAGGGGGACGTGCAAGGAAAATAAATAAAAAGCATTTTAGCTTGCACATGATTGGATGATAACCCCTTAGGCCCCTTTCACACTGAGGCGCTTTGTAGGCGCTAAAGTGCTAAAAATAGCAATTGCAAAGCGCCATGAAAAGAGTCACTCAGCTGCAGCGGCGCTTTGTGGGAAGTTTTAACCCTTTTTCGGCCGCTTCTTCTACATATTTTTGGTAATAAAAATCACAATAAGCATATATCGTTTGGTTTGTGCAAAAAGTTATAACAGCTACAAAATAGGAAATCAATTTATAGCATTTTTATTATTATATATTTTTTTTACTAGTAATAGCAGCGATCTGCGACATTATGGTGGACACATCGGACACTTTTGACACATTTTTGGGACCTTCGGCATTAATACAGCGATCAGTGCTATAAAAATGCATTGATTACTGTAAAAATGTCTCTGGCAGTGAAGGAGTTAACACTAGGGGGCGGGGTGAAAGGGGTTAATTGTGTTCCCTAGTGTGTGTTCTAACTGAAGGGAGGAGGGGACCGACTAGGGGAGATGACAGATCACTGTTCATACTTTGTATGAACAGATGATCTGTCACTTCTCCCCTCAGAGAACCGGGATATCTTTGTGTTTAAATACGGAGATGCCAGTTCTCGCTGTGTTACGAATGATCGCCGGGCACTCACATCAGCTCCGGGGGCATGCTGCGCGTGATGTAACATGATGGCGATTCACCTGTCCGTGCCATTCTGCCACAGTATAACTGCGGCGGCTGGTCGGAAAGCAGTTAATAGGAGCCTTTCTTAATGCTGCAATCCATTCAACCTTGGGCAGGTGAACAGAGGCTGCAGGAACAAAGGAGGAGTGGTATGAGTACTGTTGGATGATGATGCTACTGGTGGAGCTCATGAGTAGGGATGAGCTTCGTGTTCGACTCGAACATCAGCTGTTCGCCCGTTCGGCGAATTCCGAACGTTATGGGCCGTTCGCACCAAATTCGTGTGGCGCTCACGGCCCACAATGCACTGCGATGGCGCAGTGCATTGATGGCTCATGATTGGCCAAGCATGCACTGTGACCCCACATGCTCGGCCAATCACAGCGCCGGCAGCGAGGAGAGCCATGATTGGCCACAGGCAGGATGCCTGTGGCCAATCATAGCTCAGGCTGTGTAGTACACGCCCCACACTATATAAGGCCGCCAGCGCGGCAGCCTTGTGTAGTGTGTTGGCATCTGTAGCAGTTAGTGGGTGTTCTGTGTACCTTCAACACAGTATACACCGATCGTTATCGGCCGATTTTTCGTTCTTGCTCTTCTGTAGTGGTTGTTGTCTGCGTGCCCTGACCACAGTATACACCGCTATATTCACCTATATATCTAGTGATATATCTATCTTTTATAATAGAGCTGTCAGTCAGTGTTAGGAGATTGTGCGTGCTGTCTGCGTGCTCTGAACGCAGTATACACCGCTATATCCACCTATATAGCTAAATATCTTGCTCGTTTTAAATAGAGCTTGCAGTCAGCGGTAGGAGATTGTGCGTGCTGTCTGCATGCTCTGAAAAAGACGGACAGCAAAACAAATTATACAGGGGTGATAACCCTTCCCTATGTTTTCCAAAAAGCTTAAAAATAGTTTTTTTGACTGGAGCTACACTTTAAAAATGTACCGGTTGAAAATTACAAACAGATTCAACTTAACACAACAAACCTACACAGTCCCTGTCTTGTTTGCACCGCCTGTATACTGCTGTTCTGAGTATATAGGGCCTGGGGGCCACACGCATTTCCTTTTTTTAATATGGGTACGGGGTTCCCCTTAATATGCGTACAAGACCCAAAGGGGCTGGTAATGGGCAGGGAGGGCTACCCATGCCATTTTTCTCAATGATTTTCAACCATATTGCAGGAACCAGATATAACATTAAAACCGCAAGCAGCTTTAAATGACGTTATTTCCGTTAAATGTCATTTTGTGCAGGGACTGTTCTAAACACGGGAAACACGTGGCACTTCACAGGCATACAACAGACACCCCCCAGGCACCATTATTAAAGGAATATTTCACTTTTTTTTTCACTTTCATTGTCAGTAAAATCAGTGCTCCCGCCAAAACGGCCATTTTTAAAAACATTTTAGGCATTGACCCATGTCCCCTGGGGCAGGAGGCAGGTCCCCAAACCCTTTTTAGGACAGGATCTTGCATATTAGCCGTTAAAATTAACACTTTTCATTTCGAACGTTCGAGTCCCATAGACTTCAATGGGGTTCTAACGTTTGTACGAATTTGGGGTCCGTTCGAAAGTTCTGGTGCGAACCGAACCGGGGGGTGTTCGGCTCATCCCTACTCATGAGTACTGGCACCATGTGCAATCTGTGTGTGCGCCCCCAGTGTCTATTGCATGAAATGACATACAGGTACATCATTTTGCGCAATAGAGCCAACATGCCACAGTATATCTGTGGTAGGCGGTCGGGAAGGGGTGAAATAATCCAAAATAATGTCCCCAAATTGTAATGACAGTGCTTCAAAGAATATTCCTTCCATAGTGTCACACTCTTCACCACCAGCCTTCCATTGCATGCAATATAGTGCCCCTATCCCCGGAGGGACCACAGTCACCGATTACACGCTATATTTTTAAAAGTATTGGGACGCCTGCCTTTACACACACATGAACTTTAATGGCATTCCAGTCTTAGTCTATAGAATTCAATATTGAGTTGGCCCAACCTTTGCAGCTATAACAGCTCCAACTCTTCTGGGAAGGTTGTCCACAAGGTTTAGTAGTGTGTCTATGGAATGTTTGACCATTCTTCCAGAATTTGAACATTTGTGAGGTCAGACACTGATGTTGGACTCACCATATATATATGTTTGGTGAGTGTGGTCCCATTGGGGTTAAGAGCACTATCCTGCACACAGTGGTAGGCTGGTGATGAAGAGTGCAACATTTTAGAAGGAATATTCTTTGAAGCATTGTCACTTTTGAAGCACATGCACTTTTTTAGAGACATTCATTTTAGGCACATATTTTGGAAATATTACATTTTGTATTATCCTATTATTTTAATTTGTTCTATTTATTGGATTGCATGAATTTTTGTAGGGTGAGCGTGGCTTTTTTCATCATATTGTTTTTGATAATGGTAACACAATATATAAGCTGCAACTGTTATCACAGATAATAGCAATATCACTAATTATTGCGCAGGTTTTTTGGTTTTAGGTTATTAATAAAAGTTCATATGCAGCGACGGCAGCGCTAGAAAAGTAGGTGGATGAGAACCAAAGAGAAAAGTGGTAAATGAAGACAGAAACCTCGCACTGACTTCAGCGTGAGCCCACACACCACACCACCATGCTAGCATCAAACGCCTTTACCGGAGGATAGATAATTAAAGGCTTCACTTTAGGTCATAGAGCTTCTCCAATGATCAGCAGATGTTCCAAATACAGGAACAGGTACCGTGGTAGTTATTCCTTATTTACTGGGCTGTAAAAATTAGTCTCCAGCTGGATATCCACATCTCTTGGATAGCATGAACTTGGTCGAATCACTGTGTGTTCTGAGGTATTAGAAATCCCATGCTTTACCTATGGTGGCCATGTGTTAATTCATTATCTATTACACCTCAGCAAATCTTCATGCCTTGACTCCCTCCTTCGCACTGTAATTAACCACATTGGTGAAGCACACAATGGTCTATGACCCTTCAGGTACAGTTCCAGAGATAATTGCAATCCACGTAGAACACGATATGAAGAAGAGAAAGTCCCATATCCCAAGAAAGTAAATTATACTTATCAGATCAGGTCGTTGGTAAATCTCCTATGGTTAGTGGAGAGAATGTCCAATACAGGATGTATTGCAGGATAAATCCATCACCTACCATGTTACTGGGTTATCAAGGAGAGGTGGACAATGGGAAGAATCCTGACCGGTTTCACCGGTCTCAGCTGGCTGCTTCAGAGGCTGGTAAATCCCTCCAGTTGGAGCTTACACAGGACTAATTACAAAGCACCAGTTTTGTCATGCACACACGTTTCTATATACCTGGAAGTACTGCACTGTAAAAAATATTGTGCTGGGTCTACTCCAAAAAATTGAGGCAATTATTTGCATCAGCTTTTTAAGTACTGTCAGCTAAACTTATTTTTGTCTGACTCATGAGACTTTTCATGTTTTCAGCTTTGTTGTTTTAGGTAAAGCCAGCTAAATTTTCAGTTTATAGACCATAGTGTTTTTTTCTAAGTTAGGAATACATACCTTAACTTGTCTGGAACTATAGTTTTAAGTAAGATCAACTCAATTTTTCTAGTTTATAGACCATAGGTTCAAGTAAAGCCATCTGTCAGAAACCATGAAACAGACTGAGACAGAAGTACAATCAAATCACACTTGTTTATTAATAAAAATAAAAAGGCAAATAGAAAAAAGCGTAGTCAAGCATAGCCAGAGTCCAGTAGCCAGATCGGGTAGTCAGCCAGTCCAAAGTTCATAAACCAGATCGGGTAATCAGCCAGGCCAGAAGTCAGGGAACCAGGGAGAGCAACTGCAAGCAGGATAAGAAGCCAGGGGGGATGTCAGCAAGCCAGTCTTGAAACAAACAGCAGGAGATGGTTCCTTGTGATGTGACCAATGCAAAGGGAAAGAGTGAGCTGGAAGGCTTTAAATAGGCAGGTCAGACGAGCATCATCGGGAACAGCTGGTAACTGTGGAAAGAGAAGAGAGCTGGCAATTAGCCGACAGCTGAGCGGCCACCCCAGAGGAGGAAGGGCTAAGCCAGCCCTGACAGTACCCCCCTTCAATGACCCCTCTCCCTCGGAGGACCACCGGGCTTGAGGAGAAACCATCTATGGAACTCGCAGAGGAGGACAGGGGCATGTATGTCAGAGGATGAAACCCAGGAGCGTTCCTCCGGACCGTACCCCTTCCAATGCACCAGGTACTGTATGCGCCCACGGAACCTACGGGAGTCAACAATGAATTGTACCTCATATTCCTCATGGTTCTCTACCTGCATAGAACCAACGGTTTCAATAAGGAGACGTGAAACACATTTGAGATGCGCATACTAGGTGGAAGGTCCAACGCGTAAGCTACTGGGTTAATCCTGCGAAGGATACGGAAAGGCCCAATAAACCAAGGTGCAAACTTCAGTGAGGGAACACGAAGCCGGAGGTTGTGAGATGACAGCCAGACCCTGTCCCCAACCTGGTAGGAAGGCGCAGACAGGCGTCTGCGGTCAGCATGGAGTCTGTACCTATCATTAGCATGATGCAAAGCCTCCCGGACTTGTACCCAAGTGGACCACGAAGATGCTCCTCTAACAAAGGAATACACTGAACAAACGAGTCAGGCAACATGGAAGGTTGGAAACCATAATTCGCCATAAATGGAGACAATCGGGAGGCAGAGTTCAAGGCACTGTTGTGAGCAAACTCTGCCCAAGCTAATAGGTCAGACCAGCTGTTATGATGGTCAGAAATATAGCAATGTAGGAATTGCTCCAAGCACTGATTGGCTCATTCTGCGGCCCCATTAGACTGCGGGTGATACGCAGAAGAGAACGCAAGCTGGATTCCCAACTGTGCACTAAAGGAAGACAAACTGACTTCCCCTATCTGAGACAATCACCTTGGGTAGTCCATGTAAGCGAAAGATCTCCCGAGCAAAAATGGAAGCCAGTTCCTTAGAGGTGGGCAACTTCTTAAGTGGAATACAATGACATATCTTTGAGAACCAGTCAACCACCATAAGGATAACAGTGTTGCCTTGGGAGTTGGGCAATTCCACAATGAAATCCATAGACAGGTCCTCTCTCCATTGGGTATGGGTTGTAGGAGGCCCACTGGAAGGTGTCGTGGAGTCTTACTCTGAGCACACACGGGACAAGCAGCTACGAAGGCAGTAACATCAGCCCGTAGACTAGGCCACCAGAATTGTTGGGAGATGGCCCAAATGAGTTGATTCTTCCCAGGATGGCCAGCTGCCTTGGGAGAATGGTAAGTCTGGAGCACTGCAGTACGGAGACTCTCTGGGACAAAGCAGCGGTCACAAGGTTTATCAGGAGGAGCATGGACCTGAGCAGCAAGAATTTTGTCACTCAAAGGAGAAGTAAGACTGGTGCGAACCGTAGCCAAGATACGATCAGGAGGAATCATAGGAACCGACTCCGACTTGGAAGTGGAGGAAGTGGAGGAAAATTGTCGTGACAAGGCATCAGCCCTTGCATTCTTACTACCGGGTAAGAATGAGACAATGTAATTAAAGCTTGACAAGAAAAGAGCCCATCGCGCCCTTCTGGGAGAGAGTCGCTTAGCCTCAGACAAGAATGTAAGATTCTTATGGTCAGTAAGAATAAGAACGGGCACAGTGGTACCTTCAAGGAGATGTCTCCATTCTTTCAGGGCTAAAATGATCTCCAACAGCTCTCTGTCACCAATCTCATAATTGCATTCAGCAGGTGACAATTTCTTGGAAAAGAAACCACACGGATGCATAGCGCTCTCGGAGTTAGGACGTTGAGACAGAAGGGCGCCAACTCCAGTCTCAGAAGCATCAACTTCTAGGATAAAAGGCAACGTAGGATCAGGATGTGCCAACACAGGAGCAGAAACAAAGGCAGCCTTGAGAGTCTCAAAGGCCTTAATGGACTCCGGAGACCAACTCTGTGGGTTACCGTCCTTTCTGGTCATATCAGTCAGAGGCTTGACCAGAGATGAGAAGTTAGGAATAAACTTCCGGTAGTAGTTGGCAAAGCCCAGGAAACGCTGCAGAGGACGTAAACCCACGGGTCGAGGCCACTGTAGGACTGTCGACAGTTTCTCTGGGTCCATCGAAAAACCAGCAATGGAAATGACATAGCCCAGGAATGTAACCTGTTCACGATGGAACTCGCACTTCTCCAGTTTACAATAGAGATTGTTCTCCATTAGTTTCTGAAGTACACAACAGACATCTGTGTGGTGGCTCTCCAGGGACTTGAAAATATGAGGAAATCATCGAGATAAACCACCACGCACAATTGCAACAAATCTCGGAGGACATCGTTAATAAATTTCTGGAAAACTGCCGGGGCATTACAAAGGCCAAAAGTCATTACCAGGTATTCATAATGGCCTGTTCTGGTATTAAATGCAGTTTTCCACTCGTCGCCCTCCTTAATGCGCATGAGATTGTATGCCCCTCTAAGGTCAAGCTTTGTGAAAACCGTTGCTCCCTTGAGGCGGTCAAATAATTCTGTAATCAATGAAATCGGGTAGGAATTCTTAATCGTGACACGATTGAGCCCCCTATAATCTATACAAGGTCTCAGTTCACCGCTCTTCTTTTTCACAAAGAAGAAACCAGCACCAGCAGGAGACGAGGACTTGTGGATGAAACCTTGAGAAAGTGCATCAGCAACATACTCCTCCATGGCCTTATCCTCCAAGACCGACAAAGGGTAAACCCGGCCACGAGGGGGTATGGCAGCAGGTTGAAGGTCAATTGCGCAATCATAAGGCCAGTGTGGAGGTAAACTACCGGCTTGACCTTTATCAAAGACATTGCCAAAATCACGGTACTCCTCCAGCAGGGAGGGGAGTGAAGCGGTGCACAGGACCTTGGATACCTTCAGGAAGCATGTCTCACTGCATTGTTGTGACCAGGAGAGAACCTCAGCAAGGAGCCAATCAAAAGAGGGGTTGTGCCTCTGTAACCAAGGATAACCAATAACCAGCGGAAATCTGGGGGAGGAAATAACTTGGAATTGGATTATCTCATGGTGAAGAGCCCCTACGGCCACGGACAAAGGAACCATCTCATGAGTCACATGGGCAGGCTGTAAAGGTCTCCCGTCAAGAGCCTCAATGGCAAGTGGAGTGTCACACAGCTGCAGTGGAATCGAGTGCTGCGAAACAAATGCAACATCAATGAACAGGCCTGCAGCCCCAGAGTCTATTAGCGCCTGTATCTCAATGGACGACTCAACCCAAGAAAGGGTGACCAAAACCAGGGGCTTATCCTTCTGGATAACTGGGGACAAAACAACGCCACCTAAGGTCTGTCCATGACAGGACCTGTAGGTTTGGGCATTCCCTGGATGGGTAGGACAAGACTTCAAAAAGTGACCTGCCTGGCCACAATAAAGGCACAATCTCTCCTTCTTCCTAAAGGCTCTCTCATCCGCAGAGAGACGCGTGAAGCCCAGGTGCATGGGTTCATCTTCACTGACCAACTCGGTACCAGGAGGCATGGGAGGTGAGGGAGGCATGGGTGGGACTACAAAGCTCGGAGGCAAACTTACAGGAGGCTTCCGCAAGCGCTCCTTAAGAGAAAGTCTTTCTCTGAGTCTGGAGTCAATGATGATGGCAAACGAGATCAAGCTCTCCAACTCAGTGGTTATATCTCGGGCTGCTATCTCGTCCTTGATGGCACTTGGCAGCAGAAGCGGAGCATGCGGGAACGTCAAAAACACTTTTAAAGGAGGCCACAAACTGAGGGTAACTCAAGACAACAGGTTTTTGCGTCTCCCATAGAGGGTTAGCCCAGGCCAAGGCTCTCTCAGAAAGCAAAGATATCACGAAACCTACTTTGCTTCTGTCCTTGGGAAATGCCTGGGGGCAGCATTTCGAAGTATATGTCAACCTGATTGAGAAACCCTCTGCATTGAACTGGATCGCCCACAAATCGCTGGGGAAGCAGAGCAGAACCAGACATACCTCTTATCGAGGTAATACTCGAGGCGTTTGCCTGCACAGAGACTGGCGCAGCAGCATGGATGACCTGTGACTCAGGTTGTACCAGAGCAGCCACCATGGGGGATTCCAGGTGAGCTGTGCGATTCAGGAGCATTTGTAAACTGATCCATGTGGTGATCTTGCTCATCCAATCTGGAAAAAATATTACTAACAAGTGGATTGACTGTATCTTCTGAATTCATGGCCTTCGCATACTGTCAGAAACCATGAAACAGACTGAGACAGAAGTACAATCAAATCACACTTGTTTATTAATAAAAATAAAGTAGTCAGCCAGTCCAAAGTTCATAAACAAGATCGGGAAATCAGCCAGGCCAGAAGTCAGGGATCCAAGGAGAGCAACTGCAAGCAGGATGAGAAGCCAGGAGGGATGTCAGCAAGCCAGTCTTGAAACAAACAGCAGGAGATGGTTCCTTGTGATGTGACCAATGCGAAGGCAAAGGAAAGAGTGAGCTGGGAGGCTTTAAATAGGCAGGTCAGACGAGCATCATTGGGAACAGCTGGTAACTGTGGAAAGAGAAGAGAGCTGGCAATTAGCCGACAGCTGATCGGCCAGCCCAGAGGAGGAAGGGCTACTAAGCCAGCCCTGACACCAACTCAATTTTTCCAGTTTCTAGAAAAGTTTAAGTTAGGAACATATACATTAACTTATTTATTTCAAGTACTTATATAGCACTGTCAATTTACAGAGCACTTTACATATACATGGTACATTCACATCAGTCCATGCCCTCAAACAGCTTTCAGTCTAAGATCCCTAACTCACATTCATACATACACATACTAGGGCCAATGAATTAATTTTTTTATTCATTTAATATTTTATTATTCTTATTTATTTTACTTATTTATTTTTCTCTTTCCCCCTTTTTTTTAATCACTTTTATTCCTATTACAAGGAATGTAAACATCCCTTGTAATAGAAACAAGCATGTCAGGTCCTCTTTATTGGGAGATCTGGGGTCAAAAAGACCCCAAATCTTTCATTTACCTTTAAAAGCAAAAAAAAAGAAAATGCTTGACTTTAACCACTTGACGCCCAAGGTACATCCATGGACATCCTTGGGTTTCAGTAGTTATACTGGGATGATGCCTGCACCTACAGTCATCATCCTGATATCAATCTTTTCAGCTGGCGATTGTCTTTTTTTCAGAAGTGATCAGAGTGTCTAGTTAGCCACTCAATCACTTCTGCGGGTGGTGGAAGGAGGTCTCACCCCCCTCCCACCACCGCCTCTCCCAAACTCTGCGGTCCCATTGCGGTGCCCAAGAGTGATACGGCCAGCGGCGATGGCTGCCCTGTACAGAGAGACAGGAACTGACATTGTTCCTCTCTCTCTGTAACCCTAGAAACCGGGAGCGTTGAGTAGTTCACTTCCGGGTTCCGCCCCTTTGTTTACCTCTCCACCAGTGGCCAGGAAAGCAGCCGATCAGACCGATCTGTGTCTGATCATCTGCATGGGAGGTCAGAGGAGAGATTTAGGGTCTAATAGACCCTACATCTCTCCAGAAAGAGGAGCTGTCATGGCCCATGCAATCACAAGGAATGTTGTTCATCCCTTGTGATAGCAATAAAGTAAAAAAATGTTTTGTTTTTTTATTTATATATAAAATAAATAAATAATAATTTAAAAATTTTTTTAGAGCGCCCCCCCCGTCCCACCATACTTTGTGCGCAAATGCAAACGCATATGTTACTCCTGCACACATATGTAAACGGTGATCAAACCACACATGTAAGGAATTGTTGCACACATCAGAGCGAGAGCAGTAATTCTAGCACTAGACCTCCTGTACCACTCTAAATTGGTAACCTGTAAAGGCATTTAAAGTGTCGCCTATGGAGAATTTTAACCACTTCAGCCTGGGACCATTTGGCTGGCCAAAGACCAGAGCACTTTTTGCAATTTGGCACTGCGTCGCTTTAGCGGACAATTGCACAGTCGTGTGACGTGGCTTCCAAACAAAACTGACGTCCTTTTTTTCCCCACAAATAGAGCTTTCTTTTGGTGGTATTTGATCACCTCTGCGACAATTTTGAAAAAAATGCATTATTTTTTACTTTTTGCTATAATACATATCCCCAAAAAATATATAAAAAAACATTTTTTTTCCTCAGTTTAGGCCGATATGTATTTTTCTACATATTTGTGGTAAAAAAATTGCAATAAGCATTTGTTGATTGGTTTGGCGGCGATCAGCGATTTTTATCGTGACTGTGACAGTATGGCAGACACATCGGTCAATTTTGACACATTTTTGGGACCATTCACATTTATACAGCGATCAGTGCGAATAAAAATGCATTGATTACTGTGTAAATGTGACTGGTTTAAGTGTGTCCTAGGGTGTGATTCTAACGGTGTGGGGGCGTGGCTACATGTGAAACATCACTGATTACAGCTCCTGATTACAGGGAGCTGTGATCAGTGTCCTGCCACTAGGCAGAATGGGAAAATGCTTGTTTACATTATCATTTCCCCATTCATCCTCTGAGTGAGACGATCGCAGGTATTCTGTGATCCTACTCGAGGAGGGTGCACACGCGATGGTACGGCAGCAAATTCAAAGGGACGTACAGGTACGCCCATTTGAGCAGCCGTGCCATTCTGTCGACGTATATATACATGTGGTGGTCGGGAACTGGTTAAGCACTGTAGTTTGCTGGCATTCCATGGGCAGATGTGGAATTTTTTTCATTGAATTTTTTCAATTCATAAAAGTGTTTTTTTTTCCCCAAAAATTGTGTTTGTAAAACTGCTGAGCAAATACCATGTGACATAAAAAATTGCAACAACCACCATTTTATTCTATGGGGTCTCTGCCATAATCCCAGGGTTAAATAATGACGTACATTTACAGTTAGGGTTATTTAAGTAATCTTCAGGTCTAAATTTTTTTTTAAATGTGTGCAGACAAAATGCATAAAACGGCTCTGGCAAGGAAGGGGTTGAACACTTAAATAATGGGTTATATGGAATATGAAATGATTACCGGCTTAGTGTATTTTTTCTAAATGATCTCATTAGACACTTGGATATTACAGAAAATGATATCTATGGGGACATGTCTTCAAGTCATCTCTGCAATAGGAAATTAAAGCATTAAGCTCTTTATATAGGTTTATTTTTTCATGGGAAAGCAAAGAAAAAAACTGCTCCCCGTAGAGTTTCCATACACACTCTGCTTTCCTGTGTGACCTGAACACATATCTATCAATGTGTTAATATTATGGAGCAGAATTTCGCTCAGAACACTGGAATAAATTACCATATATATGGTGCGGGGCAGTGTTGGAGTAGCACAATCAGCAGCAAGTAGGTGGAGAAGCTGACTATGAAGAAGAAATTGGATTTGATTTTTGCTGTTACTTGAGGAACAAAATGATTTTTTTTTTTTTTGCTAAAAATGCAAAGAAGACACAAAACAATGATAGAGAAAAACAAGGACTTATGTGTAACGGAGAACATCTGATTACCTGGACACTCATTTCTGAAGTTCATCCAAAATTAGTTGAGTACCATAAAAAGTTTCCTCTGAGACAAACTGTTTAACTGCTTAGCGACCGCACACCGTAGATTTACTGTGGCAGGGCGGCAGATCACATACCTGGTACATGACCTGACACTTATGGGTCTGGGGCGCCGCTGGTCACCCACTCCTGCTGTGGTTGGATGCGATGTCCACCAGGACCCGCCGATCGGTCAGGAGGAACTATGTAAACAAGGCAGATCGCAGTTCTGTGAGAGGGGAATGTGCTGATACTGTGTTCCTGCTAAGGAACACAGATCTTTACATTCCTCTAGTCAAAGCACCCACTGCCCCCTGCCACAGTTAGTAATCCCTCCCGGGGAATACACTTAACCCTTTGAGCTGCCCTGATGTTAACACCTTCCATGCCAGTGTCATTAGTACAGTAAGGGCTAGTTTACAATTGCTTCAAAACATGGCTTCGGACAGGCTTTGTTAAAGCTCTCTGAAAGCCAGTCAAAGCCCGTCACTAAATAAAATGGTTGGCTTACAGTTCTGTTTACACCTTGCTTTTGCTTGGTGCTTCGATGAGGCTTCAGTGGGGTTTCGATGAGGCTTTAGTAGAGCTTCCATGAGGCTTTGGTGGAGCTTCCATGAGGCTTTGGTAGAGCTTCCATGAGGCTTTGGTGGCGCTTCCATGAGGCTTTGGTGGTGCTTCCATGAGGCTTTTGTGGAGCTTCCATGAGGCTTTGGTGGAGCTTCCATGAGGCTTTGGTGGGGCTTTGGTGAGGCTTCAAGCTTTGCCAAATACTTCTATGGAGGCTTTGAAGACGCTTTAAAGCACCACTAAAGCTTCATGAGGTATAATTTTTGAAGCAAAGCTGAAGCAAAGCAAAGGCAAGGTGTAAACAGAACTGTAAGCTAATGTCATGGTTATGCAATAGAGTTTGTCTGCTTATCCATCTCCATGTGGTCATCTCTAGAGACCAGCCGACTCTCACCTGACTGCTTTTATAATCCGTCCTCTGGCATGGCTCCACCCTAGCTCCTATCAGAGAACTCTAAATTAACCTGTGCACTGCAGGCCAACCCTGCTGATCAACCTTTGTGTGCTTGGCTTCCTGTTACCTGCCGTGTGCTCTTCATTTGTTTCTGTTACTGACTTTGGCGTGTCCCTGACTATCCCTGTTTGCCTGTGACCCTGACCTTTTGGCATGTCCCCGACTATCCCTTTTTGCCTGTGACCCTGAACCTTTAGTGTGAACTCTGCTGTCCTTGTCTGCTTGTGGCCCCCAACCTTGGCTTATTCCCTTTTATCCCTATCCTCCTGTTGCCTACTGTGGGTGCGAGTTGGGGAACCCTGGGGGTCACGACCTGGAGCCAGTTGGAGCCCAGTCCATCCTCGCCACTAGAGGCTCTGGTGAATACCCGCTGGCTCTTAGACTCAGCGCCCTAGGGAATCTTGCGCTCTAACCCTGATGGGATCCGACTTGGTGTTCCGCCGGCCCTGCCTTCCTTATATTAGTCGCTAATCTCCGCCATTACTAGTAAAAAAATAAACAAATAAATAAATAAAAATATCACATAGTTTGTAGACGCTGTAACTTTTGCGCAAACCAATCAATATATCAAATTTCTTTTCATCAATTTAGGCCAATGTATTCTGCTGGGTGTTTTTGGTAAAAAAATAAATAAATAATCCAGCGGAATACATTAGCCTAAATTGATGAAGAAATTAGAATTTTTTAATTTTTGAGCACGCAATTGTCAGTTAATGTAACGCAGTGCCGTATCGCAAAACAACGCCTGGTCATGAAGGAGAGTTAACTCTTGTGTTAGACTTTGGCAAAAAAAAGTTGACAAAAGCCTTAATAAAGCCATATGACAAATATATATTTTCTATTTAAATAGATTGTGCATGTGGGAAACTGCTGACATTTGGGGGTCTAGTTATAAAATAATTACTGTCTGTATGTCTCAGGCATTGACACAGCTGTCATGAATAATCCCCATATTGTGTCAACCATGTGTATTTCTTATGATCGACAGCCCCATCTATTGGTCATGATGCAAAGTTCTTTCTGAAAAACCTCAATCAGGAAAATACCACATCGTGGCGACTACATTGAGCTGAAAAAAGAAATAACCATATTAGACACATTACTGGGATTATTCAAGGTGGCTGTGTGAAAGCTGTGACATTTGTATGAATGATGAATCTTTTTTTTTTTTTTTTTATAAATAGTCCACTAAATGTCATCCAGAAGGCTTATATCTACTTTAATTTACATGAAATGTTAACCACTTCAGCCCCGGAAGAATTTACCCCCTTCCTGACCAGAGCACTTTTTGCAATTCGGCACTGTGACGCTTTAACTGACAATTGTGTGGTCGTGTGACATGGCACCCAAACAAAATTGATGTCCCTTTTCCCCCACAAATAGAGTTTTCTTTTGGTGGTATTTGATCACCTCTGCTGTTTTTATTTTTTGCACTATAAGCAAAAAAAGAGCGACAATTTTGAAAAAACAGCAATATTTTTTACTTTGCTATAATAAATATCCCCCAAAAATATATAAAAACATTTTTTTTCCCCCAGTTTAGGCAGATATGTATTCTACATATTTTTGGTGAAAAGAATTCGTAATAGGCCTTCTTCTTCCTCCGCTTTTCTCGTCCCGCATCTTCCTCCGGCTTCTTCTCCGCTCCGTCCACACGATCCGCCTCAGTGGGAGTCTTCCGCCGTGTGACGCTTCGGTTCTTCTGACACTTCTTATATAACGGAGGGTGGGGCCACCCGGTGCTCCTGCCCCCTCTGATGCACGGGGACTTCCCTATGACTTTCCCCATGATGTCAGAGGGGGCGGAGTCACCCGTTTACATAAACTGAGTGACCCCGCCCCCTCTGGCATCACGAGGAAAGCCATGTCATAAACCATCTCTTGTGTTTTTTAACCTTTTTGACACTTTTTTGTGAAATGGTAGGGGTACATTTGTACCCCATTACCAATTCACACAGGGGGGCCGGGATCTGGGTGTCCCCTTGTAAAAGGGGGCTTTCAGATTCCAATAAGCCCCCCACTTGTAGACCCCCACAGCCACCTGGCAAGGGTTGTGGGGATGAGGCCCTTCTCCCCATCAACATGGGGACAAGGTGCTTTGGGGCTCTCTCTCGTTCCCCCCCCTCTTTTCCTGCGACCTGCCAGGTTGCATGCTCCGATAAGGGTCTGGTATGGATTTTTGGGGGGACCCCATGCCCTTTTTAAAAAAGAAAATTGGCGCAAGGTTTCCCTTAAACTCAGGTCTGGTATGGATTTTGAGGGGCGCCATTTTTTTTTACATTTTGGTGTGGGGTTCCTCTTAATATCCATACCAGACCTGAAGGGCCTGGTATAAAATTTAGGGGGAGCCCCATGCCATTTAAAAAAAAAAAATGTCACAGGGTTCCCCTTAATATCCACACCAGACCTGAAGGGCTTGGTATTGAATTTAGGGGGACCCCCACACATTTTTTTACTTTTGGTTCGGGGTTCCCTTGTGGGTAAATACCATGCCGTTTTTATCAATGCACTTTTATGTGTATTGTCGGACCGGCAATTCATTGTAGCCGCGAGTAGTTTTAAATTACCTTTTTTCCTTTAGAAATTTCATTTTGCTGTCAGACTGTTCTAAACACGGGAAAAATGCGCCCCTTTACAGGCATACTATAGACACCCCCCAGGTACTAAATGTAAAGTAATATTACACTTTTATTGTTTCACTTTAAGCATTATTAAAATAACTGCTCCCGAAAAAACAGCCATTTAAAAAAAAAAAATTTGCATTGATACATGTCCCCTGGGGCAGGACTCGGATCCCCAGAAACTTTTTATGACAATAACTTGCATATAAGCCTTTAAAATTAGCACATTTGATTATTCTTGTTCATGTCCCATAGACTTTAACGGTGTTCGTGTGTTTGAACAAATGTTTTGCCTGTTCGCATGTTCTGGCTGTGAACCAAACCGGGGGGGTGTTCGGCTCATCCCTGCTGCATTAAAGGCAATGGTGAGGCTGCTGCATTGAAGGCAATGGTGAGGCTGTTGCATTGAAGGCAATGGTGAGGCTGCTGGATTGATGGCAATGGTGAGGCTGCTGGATTGATGGCAATGGTGAGGCTGCTGCATTGATGGCAGTGGTGAGGCTGGAGCATTGATGTCGACTGATGAGGCTGCATTGATGGCACTTGTGAGGCTGTAGATGGGCATTGATCAGGCTGCATTGGTGTCAATGGTGAGGCTGCAGATGGGAACTGACCCTTATTTTGCTTCAAAGTTCCTTATTTCAAATATTTTTTTTCTGAAACTTCCCTCTTAAAATGAATGTGCGTGTTATATGCCTGTGCATGTTATACGGCGATAAATACGGCAGTTGAAATGTTTTCAAATGCAGTTAAAATGTTTTCAACTGCGGTCAAATTTTTTAATTTGGTCAAATTTAGAAATGATAATCGAATACAGATAAACTAAACGAATTAAGA
The DNA here is from genome assembly GCF_037356315.1 of Lithobates pipiens. Lineage (NCBI taxonomy): Eukaryota > Metazoa > Chordata > Amphibia > Anura > Ranidae > Lithobates > Lithobates pipiens. Next base: position 499,423,325 of record NW_027507718.1, on the reverse strand, counting down.
AAATGAATTGAACAATTTTTTTTTTTCAAATGTAACATTTTATTGAACACCAACTGAGGGAGAAATCCCAGCAATACAGAAAGTCAAAAGACAATGAGCATGTTACAGACATCATTATACAATAAAGTACTGAGTACCAGCAAATGTAAATGCATGATTAGCAGAACACAGACGTGTGATTTTTGTGACTACTAGACTTATTGAAATCAGGGCTTCGCATACGTGGCTAACGTTGGCTGGCATCTCTCCCCGTTTTTTACACTTTTCTCTTAGTACAGTATTGACAGGGGGAAAGGTAAAAGAAAAGGAAAAGATAAAAGGGTGGGGGGAGAGGACGGGGCAGTGATGAGGGGAAGCAGAGAGTGGGGGGGATGGGGGGGGCAGCAGCCAGAGCGAGGGTGAGCACATCGTGGCACTCTTGGGCTCAGACCGGCATGCTTATTCAAGCCGCCAGTCAGGAGTTCAAGAGAGAGATTCCCACATCTGAATAAATAAAGATATTCCAATTGGCCCAGGTTGGCAAGTATTTCTCGCGGTTGTGTTGCGCTGTGAGAACTAAGTCCTCTAACTTACATATCTCCACTTTGCGGAGCCAATCTACCACTGTCGGTGGGCACTGCTGTTTCCAGCAGATTGGTATGCATGCTTTTGTAGCATTTAAGAGATGTCGGGTCAATGATTTTTTCTATTTTTTCATCAAAATTTTTGATAAGTGGAGGAGGAAAAAGGCCGCATTGTCTGGAATCTCATACTCTGTGAACTGCTGCGTGATACATCTAACCTCCTTCCAGAAGTTTAGCAGGTTAGGGCAAGACCAGAAGATGTGTAGCATTGAACCCTGCCCTTCCCCATAGCGCCAACATCGATCTGAGGTATTGGGGAAACACTTGTGTAGTCTGGAGGGAGTGAGGTACCAACGTGACATAATTTTATAGTTGGTTTCCTGTGTCTTAGTGCATAGGGAGGATTTGACCGTACAATCGATAATTTTTTTTTGTTGTGTCTCGGAAAATTTGCAGTCAAGATTTCTTTCCCACTTCTCTAGGCAGGGCAGATTAGGTCGCATAGGGGGCGTGTTGAGTAAGGCATATGTTTTGGAGAGGGTTTTTGTAATCATTTCAGTACCCGAGCAGAGGTCTTCAAAGGGCATCAGTTGTCTGCTGAAGTTACGGTTGTTGGATAGTGAGTGCAGGAAGTGGTGTAATTGTGCCGCTTTCCAAAAGGGGAGCTGGTACACACAGTTGGTGCTGTTAATTCCATTATAGTGGGCCAGAGCCCGTTTTGTACAAACTTGGCGGCATGGTCGCAGCCAGATCTCCTCAAGGTGTCAAACCCTACGGGAGGAAGGCCGGGTGTAAAGTCAGGGTGTCCTAAGATTGGGTAAAGAGGGGAGTTCTTGGAGGTGAGGGAAAATTGTATGGTTGCCTGTCTACTGTGGCGTAGCGTGGCACCTAAAAGAGGGTGTGTTTTCAGGTCTTTGGGGAGAGAGTCAAAGCACCAAAGCGCACCTTTTAGTGCAACGCCAACATGGGCTTGTTCCACCTGCACCCAGAGTTTAGTTGTTTTGTTGCGCCTCCAGTCTAAGATGCGACCCAATTGTGCGGCCATTTAGTACTATCTGACATCTGGTAACGCCAAACCTCCCTGCTGTTTTGGTAGTGAGATGAGAGTTCTTTTTATATGCGGTGTTTTATTGGCCCAGACAAATCGGGTGAATAAAGCATGCACTTGTTTGAAGAAGGAATGTGGGATGTGGATGGGGAGGGCCTGGAGCAAGTACAGAAATTTAGGCAGGATGCACATTTTGAGGAGGTTACACCTGCCAAACCAGGAGTGCAGACCGCTACTCCACTTCTCCAGGAGGGCCCGGACCTTAACCACTTGCTTACTGGGCACTTAAACCCCCCTCAGTCCCAGATCAATTTTCAGCTTTCAGCGCTGATGCACTTTGAATGACAATTGCGCGGCCATACAACACTGTACCCAAATGAAATTTTTATCATTTTTTTCCCACAAATAGAGCTTTCTTTTGGTGGTATTTAGTTACAGCTCGGAGTTTTATTTTTTGCTAAACAAACAAAAAAAGATGCAAAAAAAAATAAAAAATCATGTTTTAATAGTTTGTTATAAAATTTTGCAAACGGGTCATTTTTCTCCTTCTCCTTCATTGAAGTGCGCTGATTAGGCGGCACTTATGGGCTGCACTGGTGGGCACTGATGGGCTGCATTGGTGGGCACTGATGGGCTGCATTGGTGGGCACTGATAGGCTGCACTGGTGGGCACTGATAGGCATAGTTAAGGCGGCACTAATAGGCACAGATAAGGCGGCACCGATGGGCACAGATAAGGCGGCACTGATGGGCAAAGATGGGCACAGATAAGATGGCACGGATGGGTGGCATGGATGGGTGGCACGGATGGGTGGCACGGATGGGTGGCATGGATGGGCACTGATAGGTATCACTGATAGATGGGACTGATGGGCACTGATAGGTGGCGCTGATAGGTGGCTCTGATAGGTGGCACTGCTGGGCACTGATGGGCGGCACTGCTGGGCACTGATGGGCGGCACTGCTGGGCACGGATATGTGGCACTGGGGTGCAGCACCTTTGAGGCAGATTGTGGGCACTGCTGGGTGGCACTGTGGGTGGCACTGCTGGGTGGCACTGTGGGCACTGCTGGGTGGCACTGTGGGCACTGCTGGGTGGCACTATGGGCACTGCTGGGTGGCACTGACGGGGGGCACTTACTTTTAGTAGATGTGGCACTGCAGGGGGCAGGTGGGCACTGGCAGGGGGCAGGTAGGCATTAGCAGGGCTGGCCGTGATCGGGACTGATGTTCGGCTGTCAGCGTGAGGAGGAATAATAGCCGATTACCGGCTCCGTTATATCACATGATCAGCTGTCATTGGCTGACAGCTGATCACGTGATAAGGGGTCGGGATCGACCCCTTGCACGGATCGGTGATCAGGCGAGTCTCATGGACTCGCCGATCACAGAGCGCGCCGCGCGGGCCCCTCAGGCACTGCTGGGTGGCACTGACGGGGGGCACTTACTTTTAGTAGATGTGGCACTGCAGGGGGCAGGTGGGCACTGGCAGGGGGCAGGTAGGCATTAGCAGGGCTGGCCGTGATCGGGACTGATGTTCGGCTGTCAGCGTGAGGAGGAATAATAGCCGATTACCGGCTCCGTTATATCACATGATCAGCTGTCATTGGCTGACAGCTGATCACGTGATAAGGGGTCGGGATCGACCCCTTGCACGGATCGGTGATCAGGCGAGTCTCATGGACTCGCCGATCACAGAGCGCGCCGCGCGGGCCCCTCAGGGGGCATGCAGGCCGCTCGTACATGGGACTACGTCTATTGATGTCGTCCCGGAAAAGGAGATCCGCGCTGTAGCCGTCTGTTTGCTATCTGTAGGGATGTGTGTACCTAGGTATGGGAGTGCTATACTTGTCCACTTAAAGCAAAAATGTGGTTGCATAGACTGCATGACCTGAGTGGTCATGGCAAGTCCCATGGCTGCCGATTTGGTGAAATTTATCTTCAGGTTTGATAATGCGCCGTACGTTTCAAATTCTTTAAGGAGGTTTGGCAAAGATATCTGTGGGTTGGTTAGAGTGAACAGTAGGTCGTCCACATATGCTGCAATCTTGCAATGGATGTCGCCTACTGTGAGTCCCTGAATGTGTGAGTTCAGTCTTATTTTGCACAGGAAAGGTTCTAGGGAGAGTGCAAAGAGGAGAGGTGACGGGGGCAACCCTGTCTGGTACTATTAAAAATGGGGAAGGGGGACGAGAGGATTCCGTTCGCTTTTACTTGTGCTGTAGGGTTAGAGTATATTTTACTGATCCAACCAAGCATCCTATCTCCTAGTCCAATGTGGCGGAGGACCGTGAACATAAAGTTCCAGTTTACTCTATCAAACGCTTTTTCAGAGTCAGTACTCAGGAATACACTCGGGGTTTAAAAGTGAAAAGTGGTCCTGCGCAAATCAACCATAATCATAAATAAAGTGCATCGTGCTTAAAACAGAAATAATAATATAAATTATTGAGTATATAGAAAGCAGGAAAAAACAAAGTCCATATAATAGATCTCAAATTCTTGTTCAATGGCACCAGAAGTATTCAAAAAGTATTTAGGAAAACAGCAGGCAAAAGGTCCTTTTAAAAACTCGGGGGACTAAGGGCTTCCAGAACTCTCACCTCCAACTGTAGAAAAGTAGGCACATCAAGCAAAGCAAACAACCTCCATTCTCGTTATCAGCCACCAGGGGGTCCTCAGCCACGGCCGACTAGGGAACAATAATCTCCACACTGGGCCACAAGGGGGCCATATATCACTGTGTAGACTGTCTTGTAACTACGAAGGTGGTTTCCACAGGAGTATGCAGCACAAAAAAATATTAACATGGAGAGAGAGGAAAGGCTCTGATAGTGTAGTATTTCATATAAATGTAAAGTTTAATCAATAAGAAATATATAAATCGGACTCTCACATCTTAAACAATAAAACAGCACATTAAGTAAAATGGTATCCTGGCATTTTCCGCCAGTCCTACTTCACATCCGGTACGACGTCACGGCCACTCCCTACGCGTTGCGTCAATCACGTGACTTCTTCAGGGGAAGTCACGTGATTGAATACACTCGGGGTGCCCCTAGAGTTGGCTATATGAAGTAGATTGAGAACTTTAATTGGATTGTCTCGGGCTTCCCTATTAGGTATAAAGCCCACTTGGTTAAGGTGTATCAAAGATTGGAGATGTTGTGCTAGTCGGGATGCCAATATTTTGGAGAACAATTTTAGGTCGACATTAAGCAAAGATATGGGTCTGTAGCTCCCAGATATAGTTGGGTCCTTGCCTTCTTTAGGAATTAGGGAGATGTGGGCTTTCAGCATCTCCCTAGGGAAGCTTCGTTGCTAGCTGCATTGAAGAAAGTCAGCATGCGGGGCCCTATGATAGGGAGGAAAGTTTTATAATATTGGATGGTAAAACAATCCGGGCCTGGGGCCTTGCCTGGTTTCATGGTCTTGATGGCAGTCTGGAGTTCCTCTGTGGTAATAGGTGACTCTAGTTCGGCTCTTATTTCCGCGGTGAGCGAGGGCATATGAGAGGACCCCACGTAGTCGTCAATGGCTACTTGAGGGTGCGATGCGTTAGACAAGTTGTACAGCTTAGCATAGAAATCCCTAAATACGTCTGAAATATGTTCCAGTAAGGTGACCCTCTGGCCATCTGGTCTTGTAATATGGGGGATGTATGATGCTTGTTTTTGTTTCGGACCATCCTAGCTAAGGTCTTACCACATTTGTTACTGGATTCGTATGCATTCTGTCGGCATCTCTGTATGGCTGCCTTGGCTCTATAGTGTAGTAAGTTGGATATCTGTTTGCATACCAGCCCTAACTCAGTCTCGAGTGATTGTGATGGGGCATGTTTATGGCGGGCTTCTAAGGAAGATAAGGCAGACAGAAGTTTGGCTAGCTGTTCCGAGCGCTCCCTCTTTACCTCCGCTGATAAACAGCCCTCTGATCACCGCTTTGTGGGCTTCCCATAAGGAACCAGGATCACAATCCGGGGTGTCATTTTCCTGAAAGTAAAGGGGTAAAGCTTTCGCCACTTCCGCCAGGATTTCTGGGGTTTGAAGGAGGCTCTCGTTTATCTGCTAAAACCTCGAACGGGGCTCTCCCACGTGATATTCCCTATGGATCACTGAGTGTAGTTGACTATGGGGTACCAGGAAGTAGTCTATTCTGGAGTAAAGTTTGTGAGTGTGTGAGTAAAAAGTGTAATCACGTTCTCCAGAGTGTGTTAGACGCCATATATCAATTAGTTGCGCTTTGTGGAGAGAGTTGGCTATTCACTTGCTATGTGATGGAGGAAGTGAGGAGTGTCCCGAGGATATGTCCAAGGACGGAATTAGGGGGACATTAAAGTTACCCCCTAAGATCAGTGGGCCGGATGTGAATGTGGTAAGTTTGTCAAGGAATTGCGTGATAAAAGGGCACTGATGATTGTTGGGGGCATAAACTGAAGCAAGTGTGAGAGGTGTCTTGCCCACCATTCCCTTTAGGAACATATAACGGCCTTCCGGGTCTCCCAGTACCGCCTGGCATTGCTAAGGGATCCTGCTCAAGATCAATATAGATATTCCCTTGGTTTTAGCTACCGGGTTGGTGGAGTGGTAAACCAAGGGGTATAATCTATTTTTGAGGAGAGGGTATTTGTCGTGTTTGAAATGGGTTTCCTGGATAAAGGCAATATCTGCGCGAGATTTTATGAGATCATTTAATAACATACGCCTTTTTTCTGGCGTGTTTAGGCCTTTGGCGTTGAGAGACAATATCTTTAGTGAGTCCATCGCTCTGGCAGCAGGAGGTATAGGAAAGGGGAAAGGATGTAGGGGGAAAGGGAGGAGGAGAGGGAAGTGGGGGAAAGGACAGTAGAGGGGGAGGGAGGGATGAAATGAAAGTGTAGTCCACCCGAGGGTAGAGGGGTGTGTCCTTCTGTTGCTTAGTGGGGTGGGAATTTACGCACAGATCACAACTATTAGACCCGATTACTAAGGGAGCAAGTATATACTTGTATAAACACAAAACCTCCTTTAAACTGGAAGTTTGTGTAGGCCTAGGTGGGGGTGGTCTGGACTTTGACTGGCAAAGAAAGGGGGTCCCAGTCCTCCTTGATCACCCTACGTTCCATACTAGTCTGTAAGCCGCAAAGAGACATGCGGGTCACCCCTCTGGTCATATTCTGGCAGCCGTGTCTAGCCGGCTAGTGTCATAGGCAGGGGAGCCCTCCCCATGAGACAGCATATTGTGTGCTTGAGAGTCCTCTCCAGACCTGAGTGCAGCCGAAAGTAACCTGCGGGTTCCCGATGCATAGCCACCACTAGGTTGAGAGTGCCTCCGGGAACCGGGGGATCAGTAGGGCCCGTTGCACCAAAAACCCAGGAGGAGGCTGGTACAGTATGTCTCCAGGAGCACAGACCCCGTAAGGGGTGAAAGAGCAGCATAGGAAGTTGACCAGCGTTCACCCGTATACAGGCAAATTAACAATCCAGCACAGGCGCTGAACTGGCGCCAAAGTGATCTGGATAGCTCACCTTTAACGTGTGCCCGTATGGTGGTTGGCTGCCTTGTAGGTCCAGCATACAAGTGTCCCATAGGAGGATATAAACAGGCACTCGGTGTGGTGCCTAACCGAGCAGTGTAGTTCCTGAGCGTTTCTCCCCCCCCATCCACTATGCTACTCAGTAAGGGGATGACCCCCCCAACCTCATTGGCAACTCACCCCCATCGGGCCACATCGGGTGTAGGTCAGGTGTTGAGCGCCTTAACTCCACGTGGATGTGGCTCCAGACGAGACGTCCACTGTCTAGGGCAGAGCTAGGCTGGAAGGCATCCAATGCAAACATCCGCGGGACGGAGCTCCATCATAGTCGTATTCCTACTGAGAGGGGAGGGGGGTTGCCAGAAAGCATTCCTCCACAGGTGCTAGGGTTGAGCGCTGAAACTCCGGAGGCTAGCGGCAGAAGTGTAACAGGAGTGATCTAGACCGTGTGTCACAAAGGAAGTCATGGTTGATCGCAGAGTCAGGGGTGTGTGTGGCCAGTGTGCGCTTACGCCTTGAGACCTTCTCCCGGGGAATCCTCTCGGGAGCGTCGCCTGTTCCTCGGCGGTCTGCGGGGCAAGCTCCCACTCGGTGCAGTGACAGTTCTATGGCCTTGGAATCTTGGGAGGTAATCCAGCCAGTTCGGTATTGTTATTGCCTCTGTGCCCAGGAAGGTGAAGAGGGCTGGAAGCAACTCCGGGGAGTGAAGCACGAAGGAACACAGGGGGAAAACCCCATCGGTAGGTGATGTTCTGTCTCCTCGCTATGTCCAAGTGGAGTTTCAGGAGAGCCCGTCTTTGCAGGGTGGCCCTCGAGATGTCCGGGACATCCGACCTGGGACCCAACGCTCGGTGGATGCGATCGAATTCCAAACGGCCTTGGATTTGGTCTCCAGCTACCCTGCGGAAAATATCCTCCACTGTGTCTGCCAGGTCCGCCTGGCTCGTAGTTTCAGGGAGGCCTCGGAGCCGCAGATTATTCCTGTGGCTCCTATCCTCCATCTCCTCCATGTGGAGCTGCAGCTTCACCGCTCTCTCTGCCTGTGATGCCCAATGTGTCTCCAGGGATGCGACTCTGCTGTCCAGGGTCGCCAGTGAAGTCACCCCCGCCGTAAGTCTGCAGGAGAGAGACTGCACCTCCAGTTTGACCGCCTGTAGTTCCTTACTGTGGGCCGGTTCCACCCGACCCACCAAGGCTTCAATGTCTTCTTTTGTTGGTAAGGCTTTAAGTATGGCTCTTAGTTCTTCATTGGCTTGATAAGGCAATAGAGCTCGTGCTGACCCACCCGGGTTGGCTGACAGGGCAGGCAGGAAGCTGGGAGAGATCTCTGAGGTTTGCAATCCCGTTGGAGAGGGCGGCTGGGAGTTACAGTCCGTGTCCACCATGTGCGAAGCATGAGCCTCCGCCAACTTGAGATCTGGGGAGCCCGACTGACTCCGCTGGAACAGTCTTTTCTTTATATTTCTCAGGATGGGGAGGCTTTAGAGATCGGTATGTGAGTTCCTCTGTGCCTCCTAGATGAGAGCTTCTTGGAAGAGAGCATTCTGCGGTCAAAGGAGCAATATTGGTCGGGTGGGATAGGATTTGGCCGGGAGCTCCGTTCAAGCACGACCTTCCTCTGCCATGTCCAGGCCATGCCCCAATTAAATAAATTTAACAAATGTAACTAAATGAAATTAGTGAAATAACAAATCAAAACAAAACTATTTTTTTTGTTTTGTTTTGCACATTACTAGTCTCCGCCGGGTCGTGAGGTGGTGGCGGGAAGGGGTTTAATAAAAGTGGGCAACAAGCCATGAAATAGTACTACCACTGACTTAGAGTCCCCAGAATGTTACACTAGCTAAAACAACAAAATATTAATAATATGAAAGTGTACAATATCTTTAAATGAAACGAAATTCCCTCATTTACCACCGCTGTTCACAGTGGAGGTTATAAAACATAAAACGTAGAAAACGTAAAACAACTTTTTCTTTAATGGGTTTGTTTCACATGCAACACATTGACTTTGCTTTCCTTTGAATACGTGAGAGGTGCACTGTTCTGTCGTCTAAAAAGAAACGTATATGGCTCTCAAGAAATTCTAATTACAATGTTGTAAATTGAGAAATTACATATGCAATTATTAATCCCCTTCGCCTCCTGTAATGGTGCAGATCAGAAATGTAACACTACTATTAGCAGAGACTTACTTCTCTTGCCGTTTGCATTTATCTGGTTATTTTTAATAGTAGCGACGTCTCAGTTACGGTTACTCATCCTCCTTAATGAGGTGTGCATAGCAAAGCGAGCTTTATCAAGCTGAAGGGACCGGTGATGTGGTCGCCGACCCGAGAGTTTGATTTATTAGGTTGTTATGTTAAATGTTGCTGCATTAATCAAGTTTAATTAAGAAAGCAACCTCCCCCAAATAAGCACACAAAGCCATTTATAGACAAAGTCAAAAATAGGTATAAATAAACTCACCGTGCAAAAGCAAGGAAGTGTCTTTCAACAGTCATTAAAGCAAAGCTCTGCTGAGCACTAATTATAGTTCAACTGGTAACACAACAGTGATGTCATCACAGAAAAACAAGCCCACTGATGAGTACTTTTCATGGCTTCTCGGTTATTTACATTTCAAGAAATTGAATTCCAGGTATGGATATTTTTATATAGTTATATTGATCCAGCTCGTACTAATGTAGATATGCATATACCATAAAGGCAGGATCCCCCTGGAAGCTGGAAATCACTGTAGTAGACACTGCTACTTCAATGATCTCCACTACCTTCAGGGTTCTTTGCTAAGTACGCACTGACAGATTGAGACCTGGAAGCCAGTGGAGATCACTAGAGTAATGATATCTACTAAAGCGATTTCCAGCTTCCAGGGGGATCCTACATGTATGGTATATGCATATGTGATGGACTGAAAATTATACTGTTGAAATTATTAGGAAAATAGGCACCATACAACTTTTTTTTATTTTTTTATTTTTTTTAAGTTTGAGTTCTGTAAAATATGTTCTGGAAGCAACCTGTAGGTGGTGCATTACACAGGAATGAGGGGGGAAGTGATGTTCTTGCCAGCAGTGGAAATAAATTAGAGAAATAGCCAGAACATGGCAGAATAAAATTTGCTCTTTTTTCCATCATTCTACAGTTATTGTCTTTCATTCGTTCATGTTTGAGACTGGTAACATTTTGGGGGCTCGTCCGGGATATATGGTACCACCAGAGAGATGGAAGTGTGAGACCAGCACAAAGCTGTCGGTGGAGCTACAAGCAGAACTGTAAGTGCCGCCTGCCTTGTGAGTGCAAGTATTCAAGTTTCAGCAGAGATGGCGTCTCCTTTTTTGTGCACTCTCGTGGGACATTCAAAAGCGACTTCATCTGCTTAGTGAAGAAAAGCTTTATAGAGTCACTCACTGAAAGGTGTATAGTTATTCCTGCGCTACCATATAAGGAGGGTAATGGAACTGCTGCAGGCTCCGAATAAGGGTCAAGCCCTACCCGTAGTAAATAGAATCAAAGAAAGGTGGATCTGCGCTGTTCCCAACAAAGTGAAATAACAACAACAAAAAAAATGTCACTGCTAAAGGTAGCAGTATGTAGGGAATTTCAATAGGGATAAATCAACAAATCGAATACAATATCTTAAAATTAAATAAATTAAAAGATGAATTCCAAACAGTAGTCAGGGCAGTGCAAAGTGCATAGATAAATTGCTAATACCACTGTAAAATATACAATACGCAGTAGTGAAAAACAATGTGCAAAAATTACAATTGTGCAAAATAGCAAATGTGCAATAAAGCAATATGTGCAAATAGCCTGTACAAAGGTGCAAACAACAAACACATAGGCGCAAATCTTCAATTGTGTAAGCTACAAGTCTATCATAATGTCCAACCAAGTTCCAAATGTGCAGAACATCCAGCAATACAATTGATAGTTTTCTTCCTTTGTGCAAATAAGCATTCAAAAGTGCAAAAAGCGTGCTGGAAAGGTACACATCTCCTCTTTCGTGTAAAGAATTACACCAATAAAAGTGGCCTCTTACCTTTGCGGCAATGAGGTAACCGTATATATATATATATATATATATTAGGGCTGCAACTAACGATTATTTTTATTAGTTGGCTGATTATTGTTTCGATTAATCGATTAATTGGTTAATAACCTTTAAAAAAAAAAGTGGGTCAAATTGACGTTCATTTCCAACCACAGTGACGGGAAAATTTGGAAATAATAGAAAACTTCTTGGTCAAAGGAATTTTCAGACAGTGTATGTGGTTTTTGTTTAGAAATTACGTGAAAATTTCAAACAAAATTCTTTCATTCCGCAAATGTACAAAGATTTTTCATTTGAATATTCTCACCTGAAAATTGATCCGTGAGGCCAGCATAAGGCTCGGTACACACCTATTCAGTTTTTACTTTTGAACTGTTTCTGCAGTGCTTTTTGCTGTGCATTTTGATTTTTGCGCACTTGATTTTACTGCAATTTGTGTTTTTTTGCATTTTTTTTGGGCAGATTGAAAAACACAAATTGCTGCAAACACACATTACATTCTTTTCTGCAGCTTCTCCATTGAAGTATATTGAACCAAAAAAGCACCATTTTGCGTAAAAAGCCCCTGACCCTTTCAAAATATGCAGCGGCTGAAAAAAGCACAGATACGAACGTGTCCCACCATGTAAACCCATGTAACCATGTAAATGAACTGTAGTGCGTTTATGCAAAAATCACCAATAAACATACAGATGTGAACCAGACCTAAGATGTTTAGTAACATAATGGAGTTAAAAAGACTAAAATTAGCCCTTTATGGTACAAAAAAGCAGATAATCACTACTGGAAGGAGTTCATTTTTTTTACTGTAGAACAGTGAAAGTAATATTTACAGTAGTGATTATATTGTTGTACTATAAAGGGCTCATTTTAGTTTTTTTTTTTAACCCCATTGTGTTACTGGCCCATTAATCGATTATGAAAATAGTAATTGATTATGAAATTAATCGATTAGTTGTCGATTAATCGATTAGTTGTTTCAGCCCTAATATATATATATATATATATATATATATATATATATATATATATACACACACACACCTGGGATAGCTGTTTCCTGGGCCAATCTGGTTAAATATTCATCTTTAATCCTCATATAAAGGAGAGTGATAAAAAGAAGGGGGATTCCGGATAGTGTAGTATTTAAAACATAAGTAGCATTTATTAAAACAACAGCAAAGGGGTACTCACAAACATATGTAAACAATGAACTTATCTCCTACGAGAGGCGAGCTTGTCTTCCCACCTCAGTCTGAGTGCCTTTCCTTCCCTACATGTGAAGTCACGATCATGATGCCTGATGATGCCTCTCCTTGATACCATGAATCCTAGGGTCCTTTCGCAGGCTTTGCAGAATCAGGGAGGCCGTGCAGCATAAGTTTGCAGAGGCATCCGATTCTGAGTCCTCTGGGTCACTAACTACATGATCTGTAACTACCTCTTCCCAGCCACATACAACTCCTTGGGTTTCTGAGGACTGAAAACCATCCCTTGAAGACTGCTGCTGAGTGTTATCCTCTACGTCCATGCTGACACAATCCTCCTCTTCTTCCTGTGTGTTTGGCGGGCTTGCAGGAATGCTATCTGGATAAAGGAGGCCTTGAGAGGTAAGGAAGTCCTCCTATTCCACCTGCTGTTCTGCCTCAAGTGCCCTGTCCATGATTCCACAAAGCGTGTGCTCCGACAGGAAGACTAGTGGGACAGTGTCACTGATGCATGCATTGTTTCTGCTCACCATCCTTGTGGCCTCCTCAAATGGTAACAGCACAGTGCATGCATCCTTGATCAGTAGCCATTGGCATGGCAAATAGAATCCAAGCTCCCCTGACCCTGTCCTGGTGCCATACTTGCACAGGTACTCATTGATGGCCCTCTGCTGTGTGTGCAGACCCTGCAGCATTGCCAACATTGAGTTCCACCTGGTGGCTAAGTCACAAATGAGGCGGTTGGTGGGCAGGTTGCATTCCCTTTGAATGTCAGGCAGCCAAGCATTGAATGACCAGCGGAAATGACCACAGACTTTTCTGGCCTGCCTCAGGAGATCCTGCTGGACCGTGAGTCAATGGTAATTTGCACCTTACTGCTGACCCCCCTGTCCAACAAGGTCAAAACATTGCCTTCCACATAACGGTAGAAAGCCAGAATAGTCTTCCATGAAAAGAAACAGCATTTTGGAACCTGCAACTGAGGTACAGCACATTCTACAGATTCGCGAAAGGGGGCGTCTACCAGCTGAAAAGGCAGCAGTTGAAGTGCTAGCAATTTGGCCAAGCTAGCATTTAGAAGCTGAGCATGTGAATGGCTGGGACTGAATTTCTTTTAATGGTTCAGCAACTGGGTTAGGGAAATTTGCCTGCTAAAACCAGATGTACCAAGTACTGCTAGCAGATTGGCTGCAAGTACTTGGGACACCTATTTATATACCTTCATTGCTCTTAGTGCAGGTTTTTGAAAGGACTTGAGGTATAGTAGGGTTGGAGATCCCAAATGAGGAGCAAGGAGAAGTCCACCTTTTTCTTTAATGTGGGCCTTTCAAGTGCTGTTGCCAATGGACTGCATGGCAGGTCATCATATGTCTGGTCAAATTGCTAGCGATTTGAAGAAAAGGGAGTTGGGACTTTAAATAAAGCACATGGTTTGCAAGCCAACACAAAATGGTGGATAAATAGACGATTTAATAGTTCATATACAAAACAATGGTATAAAACAATATCCTATTAATATTTGACAAGATATCTAGAATGGGTAGTGACACTGATAACCAGTGAAAACATACAGACCATGATATCAATTGGCAAGATAGGTAGAACAAGTAATAACAATGGTAAAAAATGTCTCCCGCTTGTAGTGGTGGGGGTGGGTCGACGTTGCGCCACCCGCGGCGGGCTTGCGACGTGCCATTAGGCGCGCCTACGCCCGCTGCGCTGCTGTTACCACACTCGCGGGCTTTGTTGGGAGCGCCCGGTTTACCGCCGACGATTGTCGGCCTTTTTGCCGGGACTCCTCCCACTTGTTTTACTCAGCGCGCGCGACGTGGGCGGGCTATCCTGCGGCGGCGCCTATATATGGACGCCCATCATGTTATGAGGAGACGCGGCACCCGAGACGCACTATTGGGGTGGCTTTTACCCCTCACCACACCATGCTCTTCTTAAGCCATATCAGGTAAACAGTCCCACTTTCTGCACCTCTCCACAACTAATTTGGTCCCCCCTTCTCTGTCTCTTGACAATTATCAATTCACTACCAATATATAGTTTACATTTTCCCCGTTTGTGGGTTTTTTTTTCTGTTTTTTCTGTTTTTTGTTTTTTGTTTTTGTTTTTGTTTTTGTTTTTGTTCTGTGTTGCTTTTTTCCCCCATTCTTGGTTCTTACACCTTAGATTACAACCCTCATCATTATCCTCCCAACACACACTCTGTTTCACATATTTGCACACTTCACATTCTCATTTGCCATCCTCCCCCTACGGTGCCTCGTGGTCCTGCGTTTCCTTGATGGGTGCCTCTGTCTTTTCGCCGCGGCGGGGGGCATCCGCCCCAACTCCTGGTTGCGGTTTTCTTGGATGACTTACCATTCCTGCCCTTCCACCACCAACAAACTTACTTCAGTGAGTATTTTAGCCCTTCAGGAGATGTATCTGCCCCTGATGTACCCTTTAACCATGGTGACTTATTATATTATTCTAACCTTAGAAACATGACGTGTCCGCTCCTGATGAGTGGTCTTGAACCACGAAACGCGTCGAGCTACCGGCCATCTTTTATTTGCCAATTTTATTGGACAACATACGAATTACCCTTTTAACAGGATTCTTGAGGTCTGAGATCGGGCAGGCATGATTGAGCAATAATTGTTTACCTGATTCAACACTGGTGGTCCCTTGACTGTACTAAGCAAAGACATTTTTTACCATTGTTATTACTTGTTCTACCTATCTTGCCAATTGATATCATGGTCTGTATGTTTTCACTGGTTATCAGTGTCACTACCCATTCTAGATATCTTGTCAAATATTAATAGGATATTGTTTTATACCATTGTTTTGTATATGAACTATTAAATCGTCTATTTATCCACCATTTTGTGTTGGCTTGCAAACCATGTGCTTCATTTAAAGTCCCAACTCCCTTTTCTTCAAATCGCTAGCAATTTGCCCGCGTGCTGAAAAATATATAGTCATATTGACAGGGATGGAAATACACGACCTTACCAGGCCGTAATTTCATTTAAAGTCCCAAAATGTTTCCCTCTCCCCCTCTTAAAACGCATATTGCATAGGGATGGAAACACATGGTTTGCTCTATGTCTGTTACCTTGATATTAATAATTATTCTGCCCCAATTGCTTCTCTGATAATCTCACCTGTTTCAATCACTTTTATCAATATTACTATGACCCGTCATGTTTCAGACCCATTTGACTCATACATATTCGGTTTTTTAAATATAAGTTTAATGCTCCCTTTTTGGTGGTGTGTGGTTGGTCCATGTGTGGGGTCGCCCGGACTCTGCAGTATCCGGGAGTTGCGTTGTGCACTGTCGGCCCCCTCCCCCCCCTCTATTTTCTCCCGCTTGTAGTGGTGGGGGTGGGGGGCGGGGCTTGCCGACACTGCGCATCGACGTTGCGCCACCCGCGGCGGGCTTGCGACGTGCCATTAGGCGCGCCTACGCCCGCTGCGCTGCTGTTACCACACTCGCGGGCTTTGTTGGGAGCGCCCGGTTTACCGCCGACGATTGTCGGCCTTTTTGCCGGGACTCCTCCCACTTGTTTTACTCAGCGCGCGCGACGTGGGCGGGCTATCCTGCGGCGGCGCCTATATATGGACGCCCATCATGTTATGAGGAGACGCGGCACCCGAGACGCACTATTGGGGTGGCTTTTACCCCTCACCACACCATGCTCTTCTTAAGCCATATCAGGTAAACAGTCCCACTTTCTGCACCTCTCCACAACTAATTTGGTCCCCCCTTCTCTGTCTCTTGACAATTATCAATTCACTACCAATATATAGTTTACATTTTCCCCGTTTGTGGGTTTTTTTTTTTCTGTTTTTTCTGTTTTTTGTTTTTTGTTTTTGTTTTTGTTTTTGTTTTTGTTTTGTGTTGCTTTTTTCCCCCATTCTTGGTTCTTACACCTTAGATTACAACCCTCATCATTATCCTCCCAACACACACTCTGTTTCACATATTTGCACACTTCACATTCTCATTTTCCATCCTCCCCCTAGGGTGCCTCGTGGTCCTGCGTTTCCTTGATGGGTGCCTCTGTCTTTTCGCCGCGGCGGGGGGCATCCGCCCCAACTCCTGGTTGCGGTTTTCTTGGATGACTTACCATTCCTGCCCTTCCACCACCAACAAACTTACTTCAGTGAGTATTTTAGCCCTTCAGGAGATGTATCTGCCCCTGATGTACCCTTTAACCATGGTGACTTATTATATTATTCTAACCTTAGAAACATGACGTGTCCGCTCCTGATGAGTGGTCTTGAACCACGAAACGCGTCGAGCTACCGGCCATCTTTTATTTGCCAATTTTATTGGACAACATACGAATTACCCTTTTAACAGGATTCTTGAGGTCTGAGATCGGGCAGGCATGATCGAGCAATAATTGTTTACCTGATTCAACACTGGTGGTCCCTTGACTGTACTAAGCAAAGACATTTTTTACCATTGTTATTACTTGTTCTACCTATCTTGCCAATTGATATCATGGTCTGTATGTTTTCACTGGTTATCAGTGTCACTACCCATTCTAGATATCTTGTCAAATATTAATAGGATATTGTTTTATACCATTGTTTTGTATATGAACTATTAAATCGTCTATTTATCCACCATTTTGTGTTGGCTTGCAAACCATGTGCTTCATTTAAAGTCCCAACTCCCTTTTCTTCAAATCGCTAGCAATTTGCCCGCGTGCTGAAAAATATATAGTCATATTGACAGGGATGGAAATACACGACCTTACCAGGCCGTAATTTCATTTAAAGTCCCAAAATGTTTCCCTCTCCCCCTCTTAAAACGCATATGTCTGGTCAAGCATGTGGTGCCCAAGCAGCTTCTGTTCTGGCCACACTTGATCCGCTTCAGACATAGGTTGCAAACAGCAATGGTGTGATATGCTGAACACATGTTGAAAAAGGCCCACACCAAGGAACTCTTAAAAGTCAGTGGGGAGTCAGCAGCACTCTGCACCTGCGGAACTCTGCGGTGTGATGCAATAGGGTGGCTGCCCCTAAGTTGCCTCATAGAGGACATCCTGCCTCATTGGAATTGTTCCTCCTCCTCTCTTCTCTCAGGCACCCAAGTACAGTCAGTAACCTCATCATTCCCTCCCTCCTCGTCACTGGAGCAAACTTGGCAGTATGCTGCAGCTGGGGGAACATGACTGCCAGTTTTGTGTCCTTCTTGAGCACTCCCTCTCTCTAGGCTCACATTACTCCCTTCCTCAACCTGGGAACCAACATCGGAGCCTTCAAATTGCTGCGCATCCTCCAGCACCATGTACCCAACACTATGGTCGAATAATTCTGGGGACTCCTCCGTGCATAATGGTAGGGCTATGGAAGGAGTGTCTGTGGACAAGGAGCCGGTGGAATAGGCTGCTTTGGTAGCTGCGTTGGAAGGCAAACTACTCTGAACCTGGGTGACAGAGGATGAGGAGGACGGCTTTGTTATCCACTCCACCAACTCTTCTGCATGTTCTGGCTCAATAACATGGCCAGCAGCAGAAAAAAAGGACAAGCGTGCCCTACGGCCACCTGCAGAGGATGCACCATGTCCATGCCCAGCACTGTTGACTGTAGACACAGAGGCTGCTTGCCCTCTTTTAGTGGCCTGTGAGTGTCTGCCTTTCCTTGGTGGCCTTCCGGACATGATTTATATTTTGTTTTGCAACACCACACTATACTTTATTAGATACTGTGTACACCACCTGCACTGCATTAGCAACGGTACTAAGGCTGCACTGTATTTTGTACACCACCATAAGTGTAGTAGAAACTGTGCACACTGTATTAGATACTGTGTACACCGCCTGCACTGTATTAGCAGCTTTACTATGGCTGCACAGTATTGATTACTGTATACACCACCAGAAGTGTAATAAACACTGTACCTCTGTATTAGATACTGTGTACACCACCTGAAGTGTATTAGAAACAGTACACCAAAGAATGCACTGTAGATATAGGCTACACTGGATGCAGAGTATATATATATACCTGTATATATGAGACTGTGAATTAAACAGTAGTGAGGAGGGTAGTGATGTTCTGGCCAACAGCTGAAATAAAGTAGAGAAAGAGCCAGAACATGGCAGCATAAAACTGCTGTGTGAATGTCTCTGCATCCATCTTGAATAATCCCAAAAATGTTTTTAATATGATTATTTCTTATGATTGTCAGTTCCATCTAGTGGTCATAATGCAGTATTTTCTCAATTGTGGTATTTCTGAAAAATACCACATTATGACTACTAAATGGACCTGGCGATCATAAGACATAAACATATTAGACACATTATGGGGATTACCGTATATACTCGAGTATAGGCCGACCCGAATATAAGCCGAGGCCCCCAATTTACCCCCAAAAAAACTGGCAAACTTATTGACTCGTGTATAAGCCGAGGGTGAGACATGCCTGTCCATCCCTGTGTGTGTGTCCGTCCATCCCTGTGTGTCCGTCCATCCCTGTGTGTCCGTCCATCCCTGTGTGTCCGTCCATCCATCCCTGTGTGTGTGTGTGTCCATCCATCCATCCATCCCTGTGTGTGTGTGTCTCCATCCATCCATCCATCCATCCCTGTGTGTGTGTGTCTCCATCCATCCATCCCTGTGTGTGTGTGTCTCCATCCATCCATCCATCCCTGTGTGTGTGTGTATCCATCCATCCGTGTGTGTGTGTGTGTGTGTGTGTGTGTGTGTGTGTGTGTGTGTGTGTGTGTGTGTGTGTGTGTGTGTGTCCAGCCTACCTGTGTCCCGAGCCTTTGTCCCGAGCCTCCGTCCCGTGCCTTGCCTCCTTGCCTCCGTCCCGTGCCGTGCCTTGCCGCCGTGCCTTGCCTCCGTCCCGTCCCGTCCCGTGCCGTGCCTTGCCTTGCCTCCGTCCCGTGCCCTCTTCGTCGGCGCCTCGGCGGCCATTGTAAAATTCAAAAGCTGCGCCGCCGCCTTCGCCTGTGATAGGCGGAACACTGAATTTCCCAGCAGCCTGTGTTCCGCCTATCACGGACATCGTATCATCCTCGTCCGTAGTACGAGGATGATACGATGTCCGTGATAGGCGGAACACAGGCTGCTGGGAAATTGAGTGTTCCGCCTATCACAGGCGGAGGCGGAGCTGGAGGCGCGGCTTTTGAAAGGTAGAATGGCCGCTGTCTGTCTGCTCGACACGCTGTTCGGGCAGTCAGACAGCGGTGACTCGAGTATAAGCCGAGGGGGGCACTTTCAGCCTCAAAAAAGAGGCTGAAAATCTCGGCTTATACTCGAGTATATACGGTATTAATGATGACTGTGTGAATACTGAGACATTCAGAGATAGAATTTTTTTATTACCCTCTTCACGCCAGCGGTACACATATATGTGGCTTCTTGGCGGTTGGGCCTTAATGCTGAGCAGCCTCACATATGCGTACCAGAATGTAAACAAAGCTGTGCCGAGAGTGCGCACCCTGCTTGATCTTGGCACAGTTACCAGCGGATAATGGGAAAGATCTTGACCATATACTGTGTGTGGAATTAATATATATATATATATATATATATATATATATATATATATATATATATATATATATATATATATATATATATAGTGGCACAGCAGCTCTCCTGCACAGGATCATGTGCCTAGTATGTGATCCATCCTGCACTACCAGGTCTGGGGCCGCCGGTGACTTGCTCCTGCTGGAGAAAGCCAGGCCACAGCTAGCAAAAGAGCGGCAAAAGAGCAGAAGATAGTGGAGGAGCCCGGCAGAAGAACCGGAGAGTGGGAGAAGAGGCCAGGGAAGGAATTAGATTCACTACTCCTTTTAGTATCCCTGGCCACAGGTTCTGGAGAACATGTATAATAAACTCAGGCATATTTACTCACTTTTATTGCTCCTACTAATCTGACTCCACCCCCTTTCAGCAAATTGCCAAAAAAAATCCCCCAAAAACACTGGGGGATCCTTTCATTCAGCAGCGTGTATCCTGCATTTCCGCCTTTCTGACCTAGACCAGAAGGACCCACTCAAAGCCTCCTGTGATTCCTATGTCCTGGATCCCAGGAGGCTTCAGGGCTATGTGTAATACACACTGAGTTGTCATCAGGTGGTTTACTGCTAAGACCCAGAACAGACAGCTGGCCTTTGGATGACATCATAATGGCACCGGGCCTAGTGGTTGTAGTGGCCTTTGGTGCATGAGCAGGACAGCACTGGATTCGCTGGGCAGATGTGTTATTTTAATATCACACTAATAGACCAGGTAAGAAGGTGTTAATGCTAAAACTAAAATGGGGGGAGTAAGGATCTTCTTTAAGATTACATCAAGTAAAAAGCATAAAACACTCACGCCAGTGGTGCTTCACACATAACTGAGGATCTGACAGCATTGGTGTACATGGGGAAAGGGTCATCACTCACTACTTCCCTCTCCAGTATGGGATGATGTCAATGTTTATAGTTCCATCCTACACATTTCTTCATGGGTTGATTTTCGTCAGGAAAAGCATTTTTTTTCGGAATTAATTTTTAATTAAAATCCATCTATCGGACATGAGTGCAGACATGAAAAAATAATCATGTCACCCGGACTAAAACCTAACCATGATCTGCTTCTTTGATTGATTGATTTATGGCATCTTGTGACTTTACCCTAAATGATGAGAACACAGCGAGGGAAAAAACATTTTTGTACGGTCTTCTTAAAAAAGATGTGAGGGAGACATTGAAAAAACGATTCTGGCAGTTAAAAAGTATGTATTTGAACTAATGGGTTTACACTATGGCTGAAAACTGGACCATTTAAGCCTAATTATTCCATAGGTATGGCTGTCCTTTTAACTGGGAGGTGATATCTTTTGTTTTCCCCATTGTGTTCTGTTAAAAAAAAAAAAAGTTAAAAAAGCAGACATAAGTAATATTGTTCCTTACTTGTATACTTCCTTTATTAACATGAATCTGTAACCAGGCTGTAGAAATTAAACTATTTACATATTTTTGACAAACAGTAAATGAGTTTTCAAACTGACCTCTGCAGCTGCAGACATTGTGAAGCAGTTCATTCTTAAATTTCACACCAGTAGCACTTAATTTGCCTTTCTCAGTAACCCGGGTCACCCTGCTACCCCATTCATCAGTGACATGGCAGCTCTCCTATCCATGCTTCCTTACAATAATGACTACCTCCTACCCCCCCTCGCAGCAGTGACTTAGCAGATTATCTTTCCCTTTGCCTCCTCCCAGAAATGACTAGCTCCAGTGGTGTAGCGCCGGCTCCTGAAGAGCACGCACTATGTTTTTTTGAAATTGAATGTTACACCTGAACTGCAGTCTGGTTTGGGTATAATTATTCCAAATTTGGACCTCAGCATCAGTCTGACTGCACTATAGGGTGTTCAGCCTGGCCATAGGGGGCGCTGTCTCTTCTGGCAGGCATGGAACTATAGTCTGGTTGGGTGCTTTAAGGTTACTTTCTCTCGGAGCCAGCCAGTGGGAGTGTCACTCTTGCTGTGCTTTCTGGAAGAGGGTACTTAAGATGCGGATGTCACGTGGTTGGGGGTTCTGGTCCAGAAGTATGTTCTGACTCCATGGTCCTGGTCCTCCTGACCAGCCCCCAGGAAGGTTTTGGCCTGGGGTGCGGATCCACCCAACTTTATGTCTTGGGGCTGGCTAGCCCGAGGCAAGGAACTAAAGAAAGGATTTCGAGGTGGTCCGGTGCCGTCTCCGGTTGTGGAGAGGCCCAGCAACTTCAAAGCTATCCAGGGGAGGACTCTTCAGAAGAAGGCCGCGTATGGATTGGCTTCTTAGCAAGAGTCTGGTGAGGCTGAGGGACCTAAGTGAATCCAATCTCGCTGAACCGACTGAAAGATACTGGTACCACACAAATGTTCTACAAGTTCTAGTTTCCTACATGTTCTACAACAACGTCTGTGGCAGAGACTTGTTCCTGATTTAAGCATCTTGTTGGCTGCTAGGCCTTGTGATAGAGGGACTATCCAACTTGAGTGAACTTCCAGCTGTGAATGGCTATTCTCTGTATTTAGTTGAAGTAAGCAAGTCCTTTATCATTGACTTTGACACTAAGAGTACCTGAACTTTCCTCCTAACCCTCTGATCCTATTCTAAGAGACTGTTTGTTAACTACGTTCTCGTTCTTTGCAAATAAAAATCCCTTTAAGTGGATCTGTTGTCAGTCTCTAAAGTTTCTGAGCCATCTAGCATGGGAAATCCCTAGACGCAAATCGAGGTGAAGAAGGTAACGGTAAGCCCAATCAAACCAGCAGCTCCTTCGGGGGTTAGTGCTACAGTGGGAAGAACCAAGTGGACTTTTAAGGTGCCAGCAAGAACTCACAAATAAAATCAAGCTTCCATTCTTCTTGCCTCAAATATAAATACAGTGCAGGAGTTATGGAAAGGGAAGCAGGGTAATCTGATGAGAGAAGAATTTGAATGACTTCAGGGCTTCCACAATGAATTTTGGGGATGAATTGCTCCACAGTGCCTGCAACTACAGGGGTAAGTGAAGGCTTGTATTTATAGCATGTTTTTCACTTGTTAAGAATATACAGTATCTCACAAAAGTGAGTACACCCCTCACAGTTTTGTAAATATTTTATTATATCTTTTCATGTGACAACACTGAAGAAATTACACTTTGCTACAATGTAAAGTAGTGAGTGTACAGCTTGTATAACAGTGTAAATTTGCTGTCCCATCAAAAACAACTCAACAAGCAGCCAATAATGTCTACACCGCTGGCAACAAAAGTGAGTACACCCCTAAGTGAAAATTTTCAAATTGGGCCCAAAGTGTCAATATTTTGTGTGGCCACCATTATTTTCCAGCACTGCCTTAACCCTATTGGGTATGGAGTTCACCAGAGCTTCACAGGTTGCCACTGGAGTCCTCTTCCACTCCTCCATGACCACATCACAGAGCTGGCGGATGTTGGAGACCTTGCGTTCCTCCACCTTCCATTTGAGGATGCCCCACAGGTGCGCAATAGGGTTTAGGACTGGAGACATGCTTGGCCAGTCCATCGCCTTTACTCTCAGCTTCTTTAGCAAGACAGTGGTCATCTTGGAGGTGTGTTTGGGGTTGGTATCATGTTGCAATACTGCCCTGCTGCCCAGTCTCAAAGGGAGGGGATCATGCTCTGCTTCAATATATCACAGTACATGTTGGTATTCATGGTCCCCTCAATGAACTATAGCAGCACTCATGCAGCCCCAGACCATGACACTCCCACCATCATGTTTGACTGTAGGCACTGTACTCCACACCTGGTTGCCGCCACACACCCTTGACACCATCTGAACCAAATAAGTTTATCTTGGTCTCATCAGTCCACAGGACATGGTTCCAATAATCCATGTCTGTAGTCTGCTTGACTTCAGCAAACTGTTTACAGGCTTTCTTGTGCATCATCTTTAAAAGAGGCTTCCTTCTGGGACAACAGCCATGCAGATCAATTTGATGCAGTGTGAGGCACATGGTCTGAGCACTGACAGGCTGACCCCCCCACCCCTTCAACCTCTGCAGCAATGCTGGCAGCACTCATACGTATATTTCCCAAAGACAACCTCTGGATATGAATGATGCTGAGCACGTGCACTCAACTTCTTTGGTCGACCATGGCGAGGCCTGTTCTGAGTGGAACCTGTCCTGTTAAACCACTGTATGGTCTTGGCCACTAGGGATGAGCCGAACACCCCCCGGTTCGGTTCGTACCAGAACTTTCGAACGGACCCCACGTTCGTTACGAACGTTAGAACCCCATTGAAGTCTATGGGACTCGAACGTTCGAAATGGAAAGTGCTAATTTTAACGGCTAATATGCAAGATCCTGTCCTAAAAAGGGTTTGGGGACCTGCCTCCTGCCCCAGGGGACATGGGTCAATGCCTAAAATGTTTTTAAAAATGGCCGTTTTGGCGGGAGCACTGATTTTACTGACAATGAAAGTGAAAAAAAAGTGAAATATTCCTTTAATAATGGTGCCTGGGGGGTGTCTGTTGTATGCCTGTGAAGTGCCACGTGTTTCCCGTGTTTAGAACAGTCCCTGCACAAAATTACATTAAACGGAAATAACACCATTTAAAACTGCTTGCGGTTTTAATGTTATATCTGGTTCCTGCAATATGGTTGAAAATCATTGAGAAAAATGGCATGGGTAGCCCTCCCTGCCCATTACCAGCCTATTTGGGTCTTGTACGCATATTAAGGGGAACCCTGTACCCATATTAAAAAAAGGAAATGCGTGTGGCCCCCAGACCCTATATACTCAGAACAGCAGTATACAGGCGGTGCAAACAAGACAGGGACTGTGTAGGTTTGTTGTGTTAAGTTGAATCTGTTTGTAATTTTCAACTGGTACATTTTTAAAGTGTAGCTCCAGTCAAAAAAACTATTTTTAAGCTTTTTGGAAAACATAGGGAAGGGTTATCACCCCTGTATAATTTGTTTTGTCGTCCATCTTTTTTCATCTCACTTGCTGCTGTCTCCTTGCGTTTGCAAGTAGGAGATGTTTTGTAAATTGGATGTTTGAAAGTAGGGGCCTGCTCTATATGCTCTGCAGAAATGGCGGAACAAGGTGTTGGTTTTGCCACAACATTGTAAGCCCTGAAAGTGACTCTTGGTGGGCGCTGGAGCGCCCTGCTGTGAACCATTATATCAAGAATTGTAATTACATGCCATTGTTGAACAGTGGTAGAAAAATTGACCTTTGGTGGTTGTGGTGCTGGTGCCACAACACTATAAGTCCTCACCGTTACTCTGGGTGGGCACAGGAAGGGGCCCTCCTGTGAAATATTATATCAAGAATTGTAATTACATGTCCCTGTTAAACAGGGGCAGAAAAATTTGGCCTTAGGCACTGCTGCTGGTGCCACCACACTGCAACCTCTTCCATATACTCTAGTTTTTTTGCTGGAATTAGCCCTGCTGCAAAGCATTGCATCAAAAATTGTACTTAAACGCCCCTGTTAAACAGGGGCAGAAAAATTGGGCCTTAGGCTGAGGTGAATATTGCGGTGTATACTGCGGTCAGGGCACGCAGACAATAACCAGAAAACAGCAGAGATAAAGGGGTATATACAGATGTATACTGTGCTGTGCTGGAGGCACACACAACTTCCAATAACTCCTGCAGATGGCAATTGGGCTCAAATAGAGAACAGCTATGTAGGTGGATTATAGCGGTATGTACTGGGTACAGAGCACGCAGACAGCACGCACTATCTCCTAACACTACTGACTGCAAGATCTATTATTAAAGATAGATCACTAGCTATATAAGTGAGGTGAATATCGCGGTGTATACTGCGGTCAGGGCAAGCAGACAATAACCAGAAAACAGCAGAGATAAAGGGTATATACAGATGTATACTGTGCTGTGCTGGAGGCACACACAACTTCCAATAACTCCTGCAGATGGCAAGTGGGCTCAAATAGAGAAGAGCTATGTAGGTGGATTATAGCGGTATGTACTGGGTACAGAGCACGCAGACAGCACACACTATCTCCTAACACTACTGACTGCAAGCTCTATTATTAAAGATAGATCACTAGCTATATAGCTTATATAGGAATATAGTGGTGTATACTGCGGTCAGGGCACAGACAATACCAATACACAAGAGCAAGATAGGAAATCAGCCAAAAACGATCGGTGTGTACTGTGTTGAAGGTACACAGAACACCCACTGCTTCAGATGCCAACACACTACACGAGGCCGCCTCAATGGCGGCCTTATATAGTGTGGGGCGTGCACTACACAGCCTGAGCTATGATTGGCCACAGGCATCCTGCCTGTGGCCAATCATGGCTCTCCTCGCTGCTGGCGCTGCGATTGGCCAAGCATGCGGGGTCACAGTGCATGCTTGGCCAATCATGAGCCAGCAATGCACTGCGCCATCGCAGTGCATTGTGGGCCGTGAGCGCCACACGAATTTTGACGCGAACGGACCAAGAGTTCGGATTTCGCCGAACGGACGAACAGCCAATGTTCGAGTCGAACGTACGTTCGACTCGAACACGAAGCTCATCCCTATTGGCCACCATGCTGCAGCTCAGTTTCAGGGTCTTGGCAATCTTCTTATAACCTAGGCCATCTTTATGTAGAGCAACAATTCTTTTTTTCAGATCCTCACAGAGTTCTTTGCCATGAGGTGCCATGTTGAACTTCCAGTGACCAGTATGAGAGAGTGAGAGTGATAACAACAAATTTAACACACCTGCTCCCTATTCACACCTGAGACCTTGTAACACTAATGAGTCACATGACACCGGGGAGGGAAAATGGCTAATTGGGCCCAAATTGGACATTTTCACTTAGGGGTGTACTCACTTTTGTTGCCAACAGTTTAGACATTAATGGCTGTGTGGTGAGTTATTTTGAAGGGACAGCAAATTTACACTGTTATACAAGCTGTACACTCACTACTTTACATTGTAGCAAAGTGTCATCTCTTCATTGTTGTGACATGAAAAGATATAATAAAATATTTACAAAAATGTGAGGAGTGTACTCACTTTTGTGAGATATTGTGTATATATATATATATGTGCATATCAATAGCCAATGTTTAAACATTTATTTGCAACCAGTCTAAACTGCACTTAGCTGGGCACGCAGGAGGTTATGGTGCAACAGCCAATCTACTCTGCTTTTGAACTGCTGCAGACTATTCAATGGATAGCTCTGGTGTTCCCAATGCCCAACAGTATTTACTAAAACCGGAACACTCAGAATCTGGTGCAGCTGTGCATGATAACCAATCAGCTTCTAACAGCAGCTTGTTCAATTAAGCTTTGACAATAAAACGTGGAAGCTGATTGGTTTATATCCAGAGCTACATTAGATTGTGCTTTCTCCAGTTTTAGTAAATCAATGCTATAGTCTCGTCTTTCAAGTAAATCCAGCACCCATTTGAGCATGGATTTTGTTTAATTTTGCTTTTCTTTAATTACCTAAAAAAAAAAAAAAAATCACTGCCTTTATAACTATACGTTTTAATCTTGCTGCATCATATTTTATTTCACTCCATAGACTTCTTTTGTATTTTACTACTGTACATTATTCTCAATTAAAACCCCCCAAAATAAATCTCTGTTAATCTCTGTTCCCTAAATAAATAAAATTTGAATAAGTACACCTATTAAATATGCTTGCATTAGGTTGAAAATTACAATCATTAAAAATTTATTCCAAATAGATTTTCGTATCGCAGTTCTAAACACATTTTTAATTAAAAACATCTCCGAAAACATCACTACAACTGTGCACTGCGAAATATATGCACAAACACCTCATTAGCATTTTATGGCAATTTTATTAGCTACAATAAACAAATGTAATGTAAAAAAAGAAGTCATTTAATATCTAATGCTTGTGTTCAGCCTGGTCTTTTTTCTAATAGTTATAGTAAACTTTACAAAAATAAGAACCATTTGGATGTGAAGAAAAAAATCAATTACTTTAGCACCCTGCCTGGATTTTGTTAATCAATTTCATTTAAGTGTCTTCTTTCCGTTTTTGTTACCCTGCAATGCAGCTTCAAAGTTTCTTAAGTAGCATTGCTAAAATTGTTGGTTCAATAAGTAGTTAAAGCAAAAAAAAATATTGGTTTATTTATGCTTTGACAATTTTTTAGCATTTAAAATAAATGTTACCTGCGGCAATCCAAGCTGGTATATGTATATAACAACCCATTTTTTAGAAAAACATTTTAAGTTAATCATCAGTGATATTAAAAAGATTTGTAAAAAATTGCTAGAAGGTAGGTATTTATGGAAGAAGAAAACATTTCTTCCCCGCCTGTCTTTACTAACTGTACACTGACAGCTGCTTGGTGTACAATTTCTGCATCTTATAGATGCTGACCTGTCAAAACTCTCAGCTCTGCTCCAAGCAAGAGTATAATATGGTGTGGTTCCCAGGCTGGTGCTCAAGAAGGAGGGTGCTGGCATGGGCATAGCATAAGGGGTTGCAGGGGTCACAATCGCAACCCCGCCCCTAGCTCCAGGGAGCCCCTGCAGCCTCCCCGTCATATAATCATATCCTCTACCAAATCCAGCTCCGATCTGCCCTAGGGCCCCACAGCCACATTCCAGTACTGGGCTTCTATTTTGCCTGCCACAGTCCACACCCTCTCCCCATTGGCTGGGGAGAAACTGTGAGCCATTTCCTGAATGGAGAGGAACATGAGATAAGAACAGCCCAGTATGGGGAAGTGTCTGTGCTGTGTGCTGGCAACATGGAATGATAACCAAGCTGAGCGAGGCAAGAGGGGGAGAGTGCCATCCTGTAGCCACGATGGGACCGATGTCATTGGTGAGGTATGACACTGCTCAGTGTCTCCTAGTCACCAGCAGGGATTCTCTGTACCCCCCCCCCCCACCTGGGGATGTCTACTTGCCCCACTTCTCTGACACCTGGGGAAAAGACACACACCTCCGGGACCTTCCCCCAACACTGACAGAGAAACCTTCAGAAATTGCTAAAACAAATCCCTTAACACCTCCTCAGGGGCCCCTGAAGGGCTGCAGGCTCCAGATTTTGTGTCACATGGCTTTGCCCTCCCATATCTAATTCCCCCCCCCCCCCAAAGCCCCTTGACCACCCCCTCCACTGTGCATGGAATGCCCGGCTGCTGAGCTCCTTTCCCATTACAGCACTCTATACTGTTCCTCCCCCGCAGGGCTGAAGTCACATTCCTTTACAACACAGCCAGTCAGCCATGATCTGCACAGGGTGTATCTGCCTACTGCAACTACACTGCCTTTCCAACCAGAGAATTTTACAGGTGAGGAGGGCAACATAAAAGCGAGATACACCCTGTGTGTAACGGTATGTGATTTCAGCGTAGTGTAGTATTGGGGGGGGGGGGCTGTACACAGTGCTGGGATGGGAAAGGATCTCTGCTAAGTGACCTGCCAGGGGTCCCTGTCCTCTGATTCTCCAGTGGTAATCCCTGTCCTCTGATGTAAAGAGGAACTCTGGGAACTCAAAACTCTTAAAGTGGTTGTAAACCCTTACAAAACACTTTGACCTACAGATTAAGGCTTACCCGTAGGTTCAAGAAATATCTCCTAAACCTAAACGGTTTAGGAGATATTTACAAAAAGACAGGCACCGCTGTCTATGGTGCATGCGCCGTAGACAGCGGCGCGCAGGCGCACTGAGCACACCGCAGATCACGGCGATATGCCGCTCGTGTTGGCTCTCGTGCTCTTGTGTGGGAGTGACGTCATCGCGGCAGCGAGACCCGGAAGTCACTCCGGGATACATGGCAGCGGTGAAGATAAAGGAGGAGGACCACTTTGGGGGCTTCGTTCTCAGGTAAGTTATTCATAATGAGCTAGTATGCTATGCATACTAGCTCATTATGCCTTTGCCTTGCAGGCTGCATTTTTTTTTTAAAGTGCCTTTACTTTCTCTTTAAGCCACTTTGAGTATATTGGCGTGCAGTGGATGTATCTGCACGCACGTTGAAAGTAGTGAGGGGGGCCCCATGTCAACTTTTGCATCGGGCCCACAAGCTTCAAGCTACACCTCTGGACTGGTGTTCGGTTTCACACACCCAGAGTGTCAGTAAGAAAGGTATAAGATGCTGCTCAACCAATCCAATCCATGTAAGGTGTTAGTGACGGCCCTGCTCCACTGACCATGTCCTCTGACGTTTTATGTCCCGATCAACGGGGCTTAGCCATAGAGGTGTCTTTAAGACAGTGGACATAAGTGTCAGGGACTTAATAACTCCTGTGCCCATGTTGGAGAACTACATAATACTGGCACAGTGATGACTGAGGGATTGATTGAGTATCCTTAGACCCCCCAACCCCATTTTTAATCCCCAAAATACATCACCTCACATGCCATTGATTTTAAAATGTTATTTATTAACATAACTTGAAAACACAAGTACCACATTTCACATTTTTAAATCGTAAACAGCATCTGATTTACATGGTGCAGGAATACCTAAGGGCAAGGTCAGACTTGGACACCTTTCCCACCGAAAATCCTCTGGCTTACTGGGCCTTGAGGATGGATCACTGGCCAGAGCTTGCACAGTATGCAATTGAGCTACTGGCCTGTCCTGCATCCAGCGTTCTTTCGGAACGCAACTTCAGTGCTGCTGGTGGCTTTGTAACCGATCACAGGGTGCGCCTGTCCACCAACTCGGTTGATCGACTGACCTTCATAAAGATGAATCAGTCTTGGATCACCACCAGCTACCAAGCACCTGAAGCTGATGTAACCGAATATTTTTTTTTTAAATATCACATCCCTTCAAGACTGCCTATGCTGATGCTGAGTGACTGTCCTGTTATGTTGACTGTCTATCCTCTTCCTCCTCCGCTGATATCTTGGAAGAACATTTTTGGTTCTGGGTGATGCCACCAGCTCAATTTTTCAGCCCTTGTTTAACAGGGGCGTGTAATTAAAATTTTTTATGCAATGCTTTGCAGCAGGGCTCATTTCTGCACTACAAATATAGTATATGGGATAGGTTTCAGTGTTGTGGCACCAGCACCAGTGCCTAAGGCCCAATTTTTCAGCCCCTGTTTAACAGGGGCATGTAATTACAATTTTTGATGCAATGCTTTGCAGCAGGGCTCATTCCTGCACTACAAATAGAGTATATGGGAGAGGTTGCAGTGTCGTGGCACCAGCACCAGTGCCTAAGGCACAATTTTTCAGCCCCTGTTTAACAGGGGCATGTAATTACAATTTTTGATGCAATGCATTGCAGCAGGGCTCATTCCTGCACTCTAACTAGAGTATATGGCAGAGGTTGCAGTGTATAGGCCCAATTTTTCAGCCCCTGTTTAACAGGGACATGTAATACAATTTTTGATGCAATGCTTTGCAGCAGGGCTCATTCCTGCACTCCAACTAGAGTATCTGGGAGAGGTTGCAGTGTTGTGGCACCAGCAAGCAGTGCCTAAGGCCCAATTTTTCAGCCCCTGTTTAACAGGGGCATGTAATTACAATTCTTGATATAATATTTCACAGCAAGGCCGTTCCTGTGCCCACTGAGAGTAACTGTGAGGACTTATAGTGTTGTGGCACCAGCACCACCACCACAACCATCAAAGGCCCAATTTTTCTACCACTGTTCAACAAGGGCATGTAATTACAATTCTTGATATAATCGTTCACAGCAGGGCACTCCAGTGCCCACCAAGAGTCACTTTGAGGGCTTACAGGGTTGTGGCAACACCAACACCTTAGGCCCCCAGTTCTGCAGAGCATATAGGGCAGGCCCCTACTTTCACACATCCAACTTACAAATGTCTCCTACTTGCAAACGGAAGGAGACAACAGGATGTGAGATGAAAAAAGACGGATGGCAAAAAAAAATGATACAGGGGTGATAACCCTTCCCTATGTTTTCCTAAAAGCTTAAAAATAGATATTTTGACTGAAGCTACACTTTAAAAATGTACCAGTTCAAAATTAAAAACAGATTCTACTTAACACAACAAACCTACACAGTCCCTGTCTTGTTTGCACCGCCTGTATACTCCTGTTCTGAGTATATAGGGCCTTTTTTTAATATGGGTATGGGGTTCCCCTTAATATCCGTACAAGACCCAAAGGGGCTGGTAATGGGTAAGGGGGCTACCTATGCCATTTTTCTCAATGATTTTCATCCATATTGCCGGAACCAGATATTACATTAAAACCGCAACCAGTTTTAAATGACTTTTGTTCCATTAAATGTCATTTTGTGCAGGGAGTGTTCTAAACACGGATAACAGATGCCAATTCACAGGCATACTATAGACACCCCCCAGGCACGATATTTACTAGTTCTTTAAATATTGTTTTGGATGTTGGTCAGAGCTAAGAAAGAATTTAGAATTTCACTTTAGAATTTCATGTAATGATACTCGTATATGGGAGCCTTGGACACCGGGAAGCCACTTACCTCACCTGATCGGTTTAGTTGTTTTTAATAAATAACATGCTGCATTCATACAACTATCTACCTTGATATGTAAGTACAATATCAAACTAGCATATAATGTTTGTAAATCATCTCTCTATCCTAATGTCCTGTTATTTGTATTCTCCACTAGAATTACACTCTATGTTTCATGTCCAGCCCTGATGAAGGAGACCACAAGAGCTCCGAAATGTGTAGGGTGACAAGCTCTATAGCCAATTATATCCTGTATAGGTGACAAGCTTATCAGCTAAATTGTATCATGTACATGGCTATGTTGTTCATAAATTGCTTTATGACATATTTTATGTCAATCTTTTGAATAAATAAAATTGTTTTTATCCTATTCTATTGTTTTATGTGCCTCCAAAGTCCACCACCAGGGTTTTTTTATTTTTTGTAGTTTTTGATTGACAGCAGCAGGAGCCCATGGCACCGCTGCTGTTTCTCAGCCAATCAGGAAGGAGAATCTCAGACGGTTGAGACACTCGTGGACATTGCTGGACAGAGAGGGACCTCAGGTAAGTGTTAGGGGGGCTGAGAGGGGCTGCTGCACACAGAATGCTTTTTATCTTAACCACTTATGGACCGTCCGCTGCAGTTTTACGTTGGCTGTTTGAAGGAGGATATCGTTGTTATGGCAGCTAGCTGCCATAACCCCAGCATCCTTTTCTTCAGCCGCCAGTCTGCTACAAGATAAAAGGGGTCTCTGCGGCGGATTCGCCGTGATATCACTTTTATCGGTGGTGGGAGAGGACCCCCTCTCCCGTCGCGATCTGGTGCCCTCCGCCGTTTACCGGAGCCGCCGGCAGAGGTGATCGCGTCCTGTCTCCTGTTAGGTATGGAGACGAGTGAGGGGAAGATGGCCCCCACCCGTCTCCATAACAATGCCGGGCAGAAGTGACATCAAAACGTCACTTCCGCCCACAGCTCTTAAAGGGCCATTTTTATTTAATGATTTTTTTTTAAATTACAATTTTTTTTTTTATATTGCATTTTAGTGTAAATATGAGATCTAAGGGCTTTTTGACCCCCGATCTCATATTTAAGAGGTCCTGTCATGCTTTTTTCTATTACAAGGGATGGTTACATTCCTATTAACTTGTAAACAACAAATCTCAGAAAGAGGCTCGGCCCTTAATTGGTTAATGCATAGAATGGATTAAGATAAAAAAAAAACCTTCTGCCTTTACAAGCCTTTTAATATGTACAGTCTGGAGGAAAGAAGGGAAAGGGAAGGCAAGATTGAAACCTTTAAATACATCAAGGGGATGAATAAAGTTCAGGAGGGCAGTATTTTCAATATAAAGCCAAGATCATGAATACTGGGACATCACCTCAAACTAGCAGGAGAAAAGGCAATAACAGATTTCCACGGGACTTTTTAGGTGGGACTTTTTGTGTCGCACCTAAAAAGTCCCATGGAAATCTGTTATTGCCTTCTACAAAATCAAGGGATGTGGTACTATAATCAAATGGTGATTCATCCACAATAAATTGCTCTAGCAGGAGTAAAGTTCACAACAAATCTAAAAGCCCGTACACACGATCCAACTTTTTGACAACAAACATGCAAATTAGCTGTTTTGGAGCAACATCCGACCTTGTGTACGCTCCATCGGACAAACTTTTTCCGTTTTCATCTAACTTTTTTTGGCTGTGTGAACGGACAAACTTTTTAGCCTTTTTGGAGCAAAGTCCGATCATGTTTACGCAAAACCATCGGACTTTTGTACAAGGTACAAACACGCATGCACAGAACCAATGCAAAAGATCAGACAACAATATAGAAGTTGACCAAAGGTGGCGCTGGAGTAATTGACGTCCTCTTTCGAAGTGTTGTCAGTACGTTGAAACGTCACTACGTTCGTGTTTGTTGCCTAAAAAGTCTGATCGTGTGTATGCAATACAAACTTGTGTACTATACCCTTTGTACAAAAGTCCACAGGAAAGTTTGTTCAAAGTCCGATCGTGTGTATGAGGCTTTAGAAAGTATTATTATACAGAATGATTAGATGATACTTGGAATAGACTTCCAGCAGACGTAGTGAGTCAGTAACCAGTAAGTGGATTCAAACATGCTTGGGACAAACACAGATATATACTCAATAAAGAAACAAAAGGTAAAAAAAAAATGGGTCAGACTTGATGGACAACTTATGCCCCATACACAAGGATAGAATTCCCAACAGAAAAAGTCAGACGGAGCTTTTCATCGTATATTCTGACCATGTGTATGCCCCATCGAACTTTTTACGTCAAAAATACTGACGGACCTAGAAATAGAACATGTTCTATGTTTTTCCGACAGCACAAATTCCTATCGGGAAAACCGCTGGTCTGTATGCTGTTCCAACATACCAAAAACAACGCATGCTCTGAAGCAAGTACGAGACGGAAGCTATTGGCTACTGGCTATTGAACCTCCTTTTTCTAGTCCCGTCATACTTGTTGTACGTTACTGTGTTCTTGACGGTCGGAATTTGGTGTGATCGTGTGTAAGCAAGACAGCTTCAGCAGAATTCTGTCAGAATTCCGTTGGAAAAACCTTCAGAGTTTATTCTGACGGGAAAACCGGTAGCGTGTACAGGACATTAGTCTTTTTTCTGCTGTCACTCTTCTATGTTTCTATGTTTTATTGCTCTCTGTGCCCTCATTGAGGAGATTATATTGGTCTTGGTGACCATTGGTGAATATGGTCAACAAAAAAAACTTGGCACAGAAAGTTTTGACTTTGCTATGGTCAACTGGGACAGAACGCTTTGAATTTGCCATCATCCTGTATGTTTATGAGGTCCTTTCTTGGACATAGCACAAGACTCATCAAAGACTGTAGAGTGACTTTTCGGCAGACAGTGAGTTGCATGGTGTCTCCTCTTGTTTCAGAAACTTTATCATTAACATTATTTATACTAAGCTATTATAAAAAAAAAACCTCTACATAGGTCACACAAGTACTGACAAACTTCAATACTCTGAATTATGTGAACACAAATTAGTAATTCAAGGGATGGACACTCATTACAAGTTGGCAACTATGAGATACATAATGGAAACGTACATCTAATTTTTTTTTGCCTTTGATGACATTAGACGCCTACGGGTACCTAATTAGATGGATATGGAAAAAAGAACCCTGAAGTTCGAACTGATATGAAAAGTTGTCCAAACACAATGAGACCTGTGTAATTTGCATTAAATGAGCATGCAAAACTTTCCAACATTTCATTAAAATGTAGAGCAGGAAGAGTCTGTACAGTTATAATCATGCCCCAGCTGCTCTTTATTCAGTTTAAGCTTTGTTGAAGTTCTTTGTAGAAAGAAAAAAGTAATTAGAATTCCCTTGTAATTTGTGACCTCATTGTGATTCATAATGGATCAAGCATTTAAAGTGGTTATTCTGTTTGAAATAGACTAAAATGTTCAGTTTTGCTTGCATAACTGCCATTGTATCTCTAACTGTGGTTCTTTCTGTGAAAAGGGATGGCACGGGATACGTTTTTTTTTATGTTTCCTTATGACCACAACTGTCTTCTTTCAGGTATAGAGAATGGGGAAAAATCTGGTTTTCTAGTGTCTGTACTACCTCTACCAGCCACAGGTTAGTGGTGCTAGAATTTATCATTGGCAAAAAGGCTGAGAAATGGTCAGTGGGATGAGGGTGATATTTTAAAATCTAAATTTTATTATGCTTATATTGTGCCTTACCTGCTTCATTTACATAAATCTTTCCATTTTTATCTCATACCCTATTTTAGAGCCAGTGATATCATCACTGGGTTTCTGTGCTTTGCTATGTAATGCAGGCAGATCATGGATAGTGGTAGGAGCTGATGAGTGCTTTACCTAGCTTCCTGAAAAAATGACAGCACCCTTGCTTCAGTATCCCTCCCAAGAACCCTCAGCCCTGATGCAAACAGTGGGCTTGCTCTTGAAAGGGTTAAGAAAAAAGTGATGTCATTCTGGCAGGTGACCCTTCATAGGCTGATTTCGTTTGCATGCAATTTGTGACCCTGAGCCTTCATAATTGAAAGAACTGAAAGACAGGAAATGAGGCAGGCTTTATCTGAATTTCTGCTATATCTTTGAGAGTACAGTCTGAAGCAATTTCAGTAGACTACCACACCTCCCAACTTTTTGAGATGAGAATGAGGGATACCTATCAGCAAAAGTATGCAGGTATAGGACACACCCCTTGCCACACCCCCTTAAAAAATAATTGTGCAAAAAAACAAGATTGGTTAAACCCACAAGTGCTTTTTTTACCACTACTATTCCTTTATATTGGCTTTTGGAATTTACAAATGCAGCAATTTAGAAATCAGATGAAAGGTTTAGCACTGGGAAACATTTTTTGATAGATAAAAATTGCATTTTATATACATCTATATAGATCAGACCAAACTGAGGGACAAATGAGGAGGAATGAGGGAAAGTCCCTCGAAATCAGGGACAGTTGGGAGCTATGGACTACCTATAACTCAGGGGTGCCCAACCAGTGTCCCGGGGGCCACATGTGGCCCGTGGAGCCCTCTGATGTGGCCCGCGACCTCATGCTCTGGGATAGAATAGAAAGAATACTGTTATTAAAGGTCAATTTATTACTAAAATCACAGTGTATATATGGGCATATCTTTTCTGCAGTGGTTACTGGGCTGCTTTCAAACTGATCCGCAGGTGCAGAGCAATTTAATTGCGGGTTACCTGCACTGAGCCATAGACTTCTATTATTACCTGCGAGTTTGGTGAGCTTTCTGAAAGTGCACCAAACCTACAGAATATAATAGAAGTCTATTTCAAACTACAGGAAAGCCAAAGGTACACTGCGTTGCACACGTTGCGTGGGTAAACTGCAGCGCATCAGTGTGAAAGCAGCCCTGGACCCCTTTCACGCGGTCAGGCCGACATTCCGAACAATTGGACCCTCCATTCACCTCTAAGTAGTGGCAGACATAAACCGTCTTGTGTTCTACCTCCAAAACGATCCACTATAATGTATGGTGGGCTGCGTCCGTGTCCGCTCTCCAAATGTATCGTGGACACAGACATGCCATCCACGCGCTCCACTTATTGTGGCCCGCGACCGGTTACCAAGTCGATTAAGTGGCCCTCGCTCTTCAAAAGGTTGGGCACCCCTGCTATAACTGTGCAGTATGATTGAAGGAAATCCGCTTCATCCAATAGATATCAAAATCCGTGGTGTGTCACTCATTTCCCCCAGCCTCTCACCTCATATAAAGACCCCTACAGGTCAAGTCAGGCCTTGGTATGAATATATCTAGTACCCTCAGCGATCAATCGATCTACGCAGATGATCACAGCAATATCAATACCAAGATGGACTTCAAGCATATCCAATGTTGTAGGGTCATGTAATAAAGAGGGGGGGGGGCTCCATAGTGTAGTATAATCAATCAATTTATTAAACCCAAAAGTAGTAACTTGCAATCTTAAAATCCTGAGTACAGCTAAGTAGCATACTTCCGGTCTCAGCCGTGACTGGAAGTGACGACACCTGGCTCCTTCCTGACGCGTTGCGTCACTGATCACATGATTTCATCAAAGGGTGATTATGAACGTTTAATATTGTGTATCATGTTGAAGATTTGTTGCACTTGACTATCATTTTTTTGCACGTTTTTGGAAGTATTCATAGTTTATTTGTGTTTTTTTATTGCTATATTATATTGAAGATTATTAGCACCTGACTAATTTAGCACACCCCCATTAGCACGGTTCTGGAAGTGTTAAGTGTGTTTATCACACTTATTTTTCTTTACTTATTTATTTTTAGTTAGCGCCACGTACCTCTTTACTCATTTATTTTTTGATTGTAGCCAACACTGGTGGCCTCTTTAAGCCACCCAGCAGAGTGTTAATCTTCCTTGCTTTGATGGATAGCACAGGAAGGGCACTACACCCACGCCAGATAATTGACCCCACCCACCAGACCTGAGCTGCAGGAGAGACCTGAGAAAAATGAGCTGAAGGGTAGGGAACCCACACACAAGGGGCAGGGGGCTTCTGAAGATACCACAGTCCACAGGTGTTTTGCATGTCTCAGGGCAGCTACATGTGTGACTGTGAAAAAATGGAGAAGGTCCTTTGGGCTTCTTTTCTTGGGCTCACAGTCAGATATTCCAAAAAGAAAAGGTGGTATGGGTGAACAAAAGTGGGCCCGCATCCCAAACAAATGGAAAAAATGGAAAAGGCTCCCCCTTCACGGGACTTCAATGGCCCTATAGATTTAGATCAATGGCATTGAGAAAGAAATAATAAAATTGATACAAAATGTATTAAACTAACAATATTAAAAAACAACAACAGAAGTAGCTGATACGTGTATGTGTCAACATGAACATGCATTGAGAACAAAAAGAATTGAAACTCTAGAATGGTCACAGGGCTACCGTGATAAAAACACCATAGCAAATCCATAGCTAGTTGCTGTATGCATTACAGAGCACCTTGGATTTTGTGAGATGCTGGATGCTATGCAGGTGATCAGAAACACTGAGCAGGAACATGAAGAACACGAAGAACATAAAGAATATGAAGAATACTGATATTCTGAATGTGACATTTTTAAATGTATTATTATTATTAATTCTATTATACAGGATTTAAATGGTGCCAACAGTTTGTCAAGTGCTTGACAAAATAAAGGGAGATGGTTATAATACAATTCAATACAAGAGGGTAGTTAGTGGACCCTAAAGCCTAGTACCCATGGGCCGAATGTTGGGCGACATCCTTTGGCCGGCTTTGGTTGGACAAGCATGCTGGAAAACCAGCAACTGGACAGCTCCTGATAAGTGCTCTTAGCCAATGATTGAAAGCACTGACCGGAGTGGTCTGACACGGGGGCGGGGGGAGGGGGTTTGGATTCACCCTAAAAGAACACAATAGCTCAGTGGGGAGATCGCTGTACTAACATCAGATCTTTATAAAAATTTCAACCTGATAGTGTGTACTAGGCTTTAGAGATGACAATCTAAAAGGGAGGGGCAAGCAAAATTGTAATAACTATGAGGGGTGAGCTATTGAAAAAAGTAGAAGTTCAGTTTTTAGGTGGAGACAGGATAGACTTCCCTGGAGAAGTGAGTTTTCCAGGACTCTGCATTACGTAGCACTGACTATATAAATGCTCCAATCGCTATCCATTATTTTATATGTGTTATGTATTAAAAGTGATAGAAATTACAGGACAATTATAGCTTCATTAAAAATGTATATGTGCATATAATATTACTATACAAACCACTTTGTAACTTAAATTTCCTTTTTATTTCAATCTGCTGTGGGTTTCTACAACTGCCACAAATCTCAAATGTTTCTTATGGGTAACTTTGACAACACTGGGGGCTTACTATATACAGTTTTTGTACCACAAATCTTTTTTCCCATTCTTTATAGTGGTGTACTGCTTTTCCCATATTTTTTTCTCCTATTAGAAAATTGGCACTAAACATTGGATTACAGTTAACAGGCCCTTTTACTTCCTTCAGTTTGGGGAAGTTAGTAGAATTGACTTTCTTAGTATGTAAAGAACAGAAGGAGGTAAGAATCTGGAATGGAGATTCTTCCATTGTTTCCATAGGCTAAAGAGACAATGTAACCCTGCCAAACAGAAAAGCAAATGTTTCTGCAAAGGGCATCCCCCAAAACTCATACACTCATCTCACCTGAGCTAATGGCTCATGACTCTTTGCTTCTCAATCTCCACAGATGGCTAGAATATCCAGTACGTCCAAGTATTTGGGAGCATGTGACCTTCTCCCATTGGGCAGTGCCTTGGCCTATTAGCTTATCACGGGGGCCTGAGCACTGTCACATGACTTGGGGAGTGACATCGCTGATTCCCTAGGTCCCTGGCAGTTTCAGTGCTGGCCGGGGAGGAGTGCAGGTAAAGTGAGTCAAGGTAGGTTGGAGGATGTCCTTTGTAGGGGCACTGCCAAGGCATTCATGCACCATTTCCGAAGGAGGACTAAAGCTATCCATATAGGATTTCTCACTGTTAACTTACTCGTTGACTTAGTGAGTATGATTTTCATATTATTGTGGAGGTTTCAGTGCTGTATCTCCTGAATATATGTCTATAAATACTAAGCACTATGGTGAAGGATACATTTTTGCAATTTTGAATAATTATGAACTATTTGTTCTTATAAGTGCTACAGTACTACTGTTGAAAATCAATCAATCAGTGTCAGGAAAAAGAAAATGTGCCCAGACGCATAGTTATGGGAATTTCTGTTAGCTACCTGTTCCTGTGCTTGATCTACTATTGCCGTCCTGATCCGTCTGACCTTGCTTGAACTTAGCCTCAACTGGCCCCTGGCTTTCTATTTGACCACTCCCCTACCTTATCCTTTTGCCTGTCTGCTTATCATTGCCAACTCCAGCCTGAACCTGGCTACTTTTCTGACTGCTGCTCTGTTCCTGATGTAATTGCTAGTGGCTGACCTTGTTCTGTGTCCGGCCTATGATGGCCATCCCTACTCCTGCAGCCTGCCAAATGCCTGCTGTCTGCTACCTGCCAGCCTGCCAAGTGCCTGCAGCCTGTGACCTGCCAGCCTGCCAGTACTGCCCATCTGTGACCTGCCAGGCTGCCAAGGGCTTGCTGCCTGTGACCTGCCAACCCGCCAAGTGCCTGCTGACTGTCTACCGGCCTGCTGTGCCTGCTGTGCCTGCTGCCCTGCATCACGATCCAGCCTTCATCCAAGTGCTCACAAACCTCTCATCTGCAGTCATCATCACCTGAACTGCCAGGCACTCAAGCCACTCCAGGCTCTAGTGCCTCCTGTTACGTCACCAGGGTTACTGAGCCAGAGGTACAAGAGATCCCCTTACTCTCCACGTCAGGCTCCATCACCAGGTACATGACAATAAATCACAAACAAATATTAATTTGGGGGAAGATACAGTGCCTGGAAAAAATATTCATACTCCTTGAAATTTTCCACATTTTGTCGTGTTACAACCAAAAATGTAAATGTATTTTATTGGGATTTTATGTGATAGACCAACACAAAGTGGCACATAATTATGAAGCGGAAGGAAAATGATAAATGGGAAAGGAAGACCCCCACTATGCCAACTTCCAATGACTATATAGAAGGATTGAGAATCATTTTCAAATAAAAAGCTGACTTTGTGGGCACATCATGAGGCAGTGATTGTGTAAAAATTATGTCTGTATTGCAAAAATGATTAAAAAAAAAACACATAACATTAAAACAACACCCTATTATTTGACAAGGTCGACAGATACCCAATATACCAACCATGAAGTTTGGATCTTTGCATATGTGAATGAAAAATTTTTGAATATATAACTGTAGATAATTAAATCTGTGTAGAGAAATATGATCCCACAAATTCTCCACGCTTGCTTGTCAAAGCATTTCGCAATATAGTAGTAGCTTCCTCAGGACATACTGGGTAAGTGCTGATGGGCCTTGGATCAAACTATAAAGGGGTACCACACAACACGGACTACGACTCGAAGACAATCTTGTCGGGGACCCAGTGTAAATGTTGGGCAGTGGTCAGTATATGTATATAACCCCCTCATCAGGAGGAAGACAGAGATGTATATATACTGCCTTCACACAGACCATGATCACAGATGATTGTGGACTGGTTGAAGCGCAAAAAAGTGAAAAGGCCACCAAAATTCAGCCAATTAACATAGGCGGGTATCAAAGGTATAATGTGTATCTATCTATGAACGCCGGGGACACTTTTACTATCCAGACTGGGGAGGCAAGGTGTATTCACCCTGTTAAGGGTATATGGGTTTAGCTTTACCAGCAAACCACCAAAAACAAGGAACACTCTAGATCTCATTGGGAGACTCCTTAATCCATTTCATGAGGACTAACTCCAATTGAGGAATACAGTATAAGAGTGCTGCCTTAGATACACACTATACCTTTGATACCCACCTACAGTGGATATAAAAAGTCTACACACCCCTGTTAAAATGTCAAGTTTCTGTGATGTGAAAAATGAGACGAAGATAACTAATTTCTGAACTTTTTCCACCTTTATTTGGACCTATAAACTGTACAACTCAATTGAAAAACAAACCAAAATCTTTTTGGCGGGGGATTAAAAAATAAATAAATAATGCGGTTGCATAAGTGTGCACACCCTGTTATAACTGGGGATGTAGCTGTGTTCAGAATTAAGCAATCACTTTCAAACTCATGTTAAATAAGAGTCAGTGCATACCTCCCATCATTTAAACTGTCTAACCCTAAATAAAGTTCAGCTGTTCCAGTAAGTCTTTCCTGACATTTTCCTAGTTGCATCCTACAGCAAAAGCCATGGTCCGCAGAGAGCTTCCAAAGAATCAGAGGGATCTCATTGTTAAAAGGTATCAGGTATCAGTCAGGAGAAGGGTACAAAAGAATTTCCAAGGCATTAGATATACCATGGAACACAGTGAAGACAGTCATCATCAAGTGGAGAAAATATGGCACAGCAGTGACACCAAGAACTGGACGTCCCTCCAAAATTGATGAAAAGACAAGAAGAAAACTGGTAAGGAGGAGGCTGCCAAGAGGCCTACAGCAACATTAAAGGATCTGCATGAATATCTGGCAAGTACTGGCTGTGTGGTATATGTGACAACAATCTCCCTTATTCTTCATATGTCTGGGCTATGAGGTAGAGTGACAAGACTTTTCCTATGAAGAAAAACATCCAGGCCTGGCTAAATTTTGTAAAAACACATCTGAAGTCTCCCAAAAGCATGTGGGAAAATGCTTTATGGTCTGAAGAAACCAAGGTTGAACTTTTTGGCCATGATTCCAAAAGATATGTTTAGTGCAAAAACAACACTGCATAATCACTAAAAGAACAAAATACCCACTGTGAATCATGGTGGTGGCAGCATCATGCTTTGTGGCTGGGACAAGGGCCTTAGTCAAGGTAGAGGGAATTATGAACCGTTCCAAATATCAGTCAATATTGGCACAAAACCTTCAGGCTTCTGCTAAAAAACCGAACATGAAGAGGAACTTCATTTTTCAGCATGACAACGACCCAAAACATACATCCAAATCGACAAAGGAATGGATTCACCAAAAGAATATTAAAGAGACCAGACCTGAATCCGATTGGAAATCTGTGGGGTGATCTGAAGAGGGCTGTGCACAGGAGATGCCC
Source organism: Lithobates pipiens (assembly GCF_037356315.1). Taxonomy (NCBI): domain Eukaryota; kingdom Metazoa; phylum Chordata; class Amphibia; order Anura; family Ranidae; genus Lithobates; species Lithobates pipiens. The sequence goes on along the minus strand of NW_027507718.1, from coordinate 499,379,791 downwards.
TTGCAATCTGGCTGGTTTGGAGTGTTTTTGCAAAGAGGAGTGGGCAAATATTGCCAAGCCAAAATGTGCCATGCTGATAGACTCATACCCAAAAAAGATTGAGTGCTGTAACAAAATCAAAAGTTGCTTCAACAAAGTATTAGTTTAACCACTTCCCTACCTGCCTATAGTCACATGACATCTGCAGTAGCACTCTGCCACCCTGGACGGGTGTCACATGGCATCCTCTGCTATTTGGCGCTCCGGGGGCCCACATCGCGGCAATCGGGGATGAGGAGTGTCCTTCGGACACAGCCCATCCCAGATCAGTGTAAAGGGCCAGTAGAAATTGTCTCTTTACCACATGACCAGCTGTGTCCAATCAAAGCCGGACACATGCACTGTTCTTGTGCACACCCCTAGGAGCTCACAGAGCGATGATGAGGGGCAAGGCTTGTCACCCTGACACAGCCCATCCCAGATCGCGGTAAAGAGACAATTAAATTGGCTCTTTACCATGTCACCGGCTGTGTCCAACACAGCTGGTCACAGAATGTCAACAAAACGCGGTAACGAGCTGTTATGGGGTCTCCTCACACACTGATTGTATGTGAGGGGGAGATTGCGATAACAGCTCCTTGTTACCGCTTACAGTGCACACCAATCACACTGCTTGTCCCCATTAATAAAGAGGACCTGTCACCATCCGTCAAAGTGCCTGTCACCATCCCATCAAAGAACCTGTCACCAGCCAAGTAACTGTCACCAGCCTGTCAGAGTACCCGAGTACCTGTCACCAGCCCATCAGAGTACCCGAGTACCTGTCACCAGCCCATCAGAGTACCCGAATACATGTCTGCAGCTCATCAGATTACCTATCTGCAGCCCATGTTTCATAAACTATACCTTGGGGTATTTGCTTTCCAAAATGGAGTCATTTTGTGGGTAATTCCATTTTCCTGGTGCTCCAGGACCTTTAAAAGTGTGATAGGAAGGAATGAAATTATATGTGTAATTTATGCTCCTAGAACGCCTGAAGGTACTACTTCAACGTTGGACCTTTCTATGTGGCCAGGCTGTGTAAAAGTCTCACACATGTGGTATTGCCATACTCAGGAGGAGTAGCAGAATGTATTTTGGGGTGTAATTTTGGCTATATACATGTTGTGTTATAAATATCATATAAATTGACAACTTTGTGTAAAAAAAATGTTTTTATTTTCTTTCCACATTTTTAAAATACTTTTAGAAAAAAATGAACCATTCAAAGGACTCATAATGCCTCATAGAATCTGTGTTGGGGTGTTTTTTCCAAAATGGGGTCATTTTGTGGGTAATTCAATTGTCTTGGTTGCACCAGGGCCTTCAAAAGTGTTATAGGTCGCTACGAAATTTTATGTGCAATTTATGCTCCTAGAACGCCTGACGGTGCTCCATGCATGTTGGATCTCTCTATGTGGCCAGGCTGTGAAAAAGTCTCACATATGTGGTATCACTATTAGGGATGAGCCCGATATTCGAGTCGAACATAAGTTCTACTCAAACATCGGGTGTTCGCCTGTTCGCCGAATAGTGAACAATTTGGGGTGTTCGCGGCAAATTTGAAAGCCACGGAACACCCTTTAAAAGTCTATGGGAGAAATCAAAAGTGCTCATTTTTAAGGCTTATATGCATGGTATTTTCATAAAAAGTGTTTGGGGACCTGGGTTCTGTCCCATGTCCCATATTAATGCAAACAAAAGTTAGAGAGCAAAATTACATTTCAAAAGGAAAAAAAGTCATTTAAAACTACTCGCGGCTATAATGAATTGTTGGTCCTGGCAATATAGATAAAATAAGTCATTGACAAAATGGCATGGGATGCCCCAGTCCATTATCAGTCCCTTTGGGTCTGGTATGAATATTAAAGGGAACCCCAAACCAAAAAAAATAATAATAAAATTGCATGGGGGTCCCCCCCAAATTCCATACCAGGTGGCTCCGCCCCTCTCTGACGCCCCAGGAAAGCCATAGGGAAGTCCCTGTGCATCAGAGGGGGGCGGGGTCACCCGGGAACCCTTAGTTATAAAAGAACTGTCAAAGCAAAGACACATCTGTGGAGAAGTTTAAAGCAGTTAGGTTATAGAAAAATATCCCAAGCTTTGAACATCTCATGGAGAACTGCTCAATCCATCAACCAAAAATGGGAAGAGTATGGCACAACTGCAAACCTACCAAGACATGGCTGTCCACCTAAACTGACAGGCCAGGCAAGGAGAGCATTAATCAGAGAAGCAGCCAAGGGGTCCATGTGTCAGTACTAGAATCCCTTTAGGACCCAGCACAACTCACCTGACACAGCCTTTGTCTGGGAAACAACAGTGATTGGCCAGCTCACCTTTAAATCACCTGTATCAGCATTCAGTCAGTGCTCGTGTTAGAGTTTACATTTGTGTTTGATTCAGCTGATATCTGCTCTGTGTCTTTCATGTATGACCCGGCTTGTTTGACCCTCCTTGCTCGCTTCTGATTCGGTACCATTTGGACTCTGATCTACCTGTGTATGACCCAGCTTGCCTAGACTATGCTTTGTCTGATTCTACTGTAGTACCCTCATCTGCAGCAGTTAACTACAAGGTCCAGCAATCATCTACCCTCATCTGCAGCAGTGAACTACAAGGTCCAGCAATCATCTACCTTCATCTGCAGCGGTGAACTACAAGTCCCAGCTGACCTGCTCTGCTTAGACCTGCTCATGGTATGTGCTCTTGTTCTTTGAACTCTTTGTATAATCAGCACACCTGAACTGTTACCTGTTATCTGCTCCTAGCCTGACACCATGTTAACTCTGGAGGAGCTGCAGAGATCCACAGCTCAGGTGGGAGAATCTGTCCACAGGACAACTATTAGTCATTCACTCCACAAATCTGGCCTTTATGGAAGAATGGCAAGAAGAAAGCCATTGTTGAAAGAAATCCATAAGAAGTCCCGATTGCAGTTTGTGAGAAGCCATATGGGGGACACAGCAAACATGTGGAAGAAGGTGCTCTGGTCAGATGAGACCAAAATTGAACTTTTTGGCCTAAAAGCAAACACTATGTATGGTGGAAAACTAACACTGCACATCACCCTGAACGCACCATCCCCACTGTGAAACATGGTGGTGGCAACATCATGTTGTGGGGATGTTTTTCTTCAGCTGGGACAGGGAAGCTGGTCAGAGTTGATGGGAAGATGGATGGAGCCAAATACAGGGCAATCTTAGACGAACAACTGTCAGAGTCTTGACTTGAGACTGTGGAGGAGCTTCATCTTCCAGCATGACAGTGACCCTAAACATACAGCCAGAGCTACAATGGAATGGTTTAGATCAAAGCATATTCATGTGTTAGAATGGCCCATTCAAGCTCTAGACCTTGCTGTTCACAGACACTCTCCATCCAATCTAACAGAGATTGAGCTATTTTGCAAAGAAGAATGGGAAAAAATGTCCCTCTCTAGATGTGCAAAGCTGGTGGAGACATCCCCAAAAAGACTTGCAGCTGTAATTGCAGCAAAAGGTGGTTCTACAAAGTATTGACTCAGGGGAGGCGCTATACAAATGCACACCACACTTTTCACATATTTATGTGTAAACAAAATTGAAAACCATTTATAATTTTCCTTCCACTTCAAAATTATGTGCCACTTTGTGTTGGTCTATCACATAAAACCTCAATAAAATACATTTATGTTTTTGGTTGTAACATGGAAAATTCCAAGGGGTATGACTACGTTTTCAAGGCACTGTACTTATTTAATATCTACAGTATCTATTTATCTCTCAATCACAGATTAGTAGTAATATTAATTTTGGAAAGATCTATCTATCTATCTATCTATCTATCTATCTATCTATCTATCTATCTATCTATCTATCTATCTATCTATCTATCTAACTAATACAAGCTTTTCCTGCTCTACAGAGGGCTGCCCTGCAAATTATACCTGGATGCAGTCTTTACTGTACCTTTTATATTTAAAAAGAATTTTTGAAGTGAGATATGACTAAACTATCTTCCGAGGCCTCTTATGAAGTTTTGCTGACTTAGCTGATCCTTGGGAACTTCCCAAGAAATTATGATCTGGTGCTTTCATCTTAAAAATTCATGTCCTAGAAAGGTTACTGATTGAAATTCATATATTGTAATGCAGTCCTCCTTTACTCCCATGATATACATTGCAAGCTGCTGTTCATCCTTTGTTCCTGCATGATAAATGTTCCATGAATTCAATGTTGTCTTCTTTTGCCTGTGTCATTACAGGCAGCACCGAAACAAATAGAGATCTGAAAAGCACAGCAGTCTGAGAATCATTTTCAAGAACATAAGCTTGTTGTTTTTGATGGAAGAGGACATTAATTTGCAATATTGTTTGTTATGATGATATCTGCAGCGTATAAATAATTTGTATATTCATAAAATGAAAGCACTGCCTGCAATGCCAAACTTTGTAGCTTCTTTCACCTCCAAGTTGTTCTGTTTGAGCTAACGGCATAAAAGATCTTTTTTTTTTTTTTTAACCGCTGTGCATTATTAACGTTATGGACTTAGTGCTAAGTGATCAGCAGAAGCCGAAATGCCACATATAAATTTATATTGGTTGTGTTGAGTCTTGAAATTTTTATGCTAATGGTATGCGGATAGGCTTTGGAATCAGTGTTGCCATTACTGAGGAAATAGAAAGTCCCGTAGGGGACTAGCAGTTTAGGTGCTAACATGACACCTTTTTTTATTGCCACTAAATACAGTGGTGTGAAAAAGTCCACAAACAAAGCTATATGTGTAGGTTAATTACCCCTGGAGGTAGACCAACGGTGCTCCAAAGCTCATGGTGTCTTCCTGGCGCTTGATACAGCATGAGAGTATAAGATGAAGAGCCTGCAACTCATCCTCCTGATAAAAGTTCTTTATTGATGAAGGGCACAGTGTGCAAGTTACAGCAGCTTATGCATTTCAGTGGGCTACAAATACGTTTTTTTTGTTGTTCTTTTTTACCGTAAGCTGCTGTAACTTGCACACTGTGCCCTTTATCAATAAAGAACTTTTATTGGGAGGACGAGTTGCCGCCTCTTCATCTTATACACTCATGCTGTGAAAAAGATTTTGCCCTCCTCCTGATTTTTTATTATTTTGCATATTTGTCACACTTAAATGTTTCAGATCATCAAATAAATTTGAATATTACACAAAGGTTACAGTTTTTAAATTATTATTTATTTTATTAACCACTTGACCACTGGGCACTTAAACACCCTTAATAACCAGACCAAATTTCAGCTTTTGGTGCTCTCACATTTTGAATGACAATTACTCAGTCATGCAACACTGGACCTATATGAAATTTTTGTCCTTTTTTTCACACAAATAGAGCTTTTTTTTGGTGGTATTTAATCACCTCTCGGTTTTTTATATTTTGTGCTATAAAAGAAAAAAGACCGAAAATTTGGTAAAAAAATGTTTTTTTCTTCGTTTCTGTTATAAAATTTAGCAAATTAGTAATTTTTCTTCCTAAATTTTGGCCAAAATTTATACCACTACATGTCTTTGGTAAAAATAAGTACAAATTGGTGGATATTATTTGGTCTTTGTGAAAGTTAAAAGTTGAGTCCACAAGCTATGGTGCCAATATCTGAAAATTGATCACACCTGTACCAAATACTGATGGCCTATTTCAATTCTTGAGACCCTAACATGCCATAAAATTACAAATACCCCCCAAATGACCCCTTTTTGGAAAGAAGACATTCCAAGGTATTTAGTAAGAGGCATGATGAGTTTTTTGAAGTTGTCATTTTTTCCCACAATTCTTTGCAAAATCAAGATTTTTTTTTTATTTTTTATTTATTTTTCCACAAAATTGTCATATTATCAGTTTATTTCTCACACACAGCATATGCATACCACAAATTACACCCCAAAACACATTCTGCTATTACTCCTGAATATGGCGATACCACATGTGTGAGATTTTTACACAGCGTGGCCACATACAGAGGCCCAAAATGCAGGGAGCGCCAGCAGGCGTTCTGGAGCACCCAGGACAATTCTGACATTTCTCTCCTACATGTAAAAATCATCATTTATTTGCTAGAAAATTACATCGAACCCCAAAACATTATATATAATTTTTTTAGCAAAGACCCTAGAGAATACAATGGTGGTTGTTGCAAATTTTGATCTCACACGGTATTTGCGCAGCAATTTTTCGAACACTTTTTTTGGGGAAAAAAACTGTTTTGTGCTTAAAAAAAAAAAGTAAAGTTAGCCCAATTTTTGCATAAAGTGAAAGATGAAGTTATGCTGAGTAAAGAGATACCTAACATGTCACTCTTCAAAATTGCACATGCCCGTGGAATGGCGGCAAACGTCGCTACTTAAAAATCCCCATAGGCGACGCTTTAAATTTTTTTTACTGGTTACATGTTTTGAGTAACAGAGGAGGTCTAGGGCTAGAATTATTGCTCTCGCTCTAACGTTCACGGCGATACCTCACATGTGTGTTTTGAACACCGTTTTCATATGTGGGCGGGGCTTACGTATGCATTCGCTTCTGCATGCGAGCACATGGGGACAAGGGCGCTTAAATTTTTTTTTTTTTATTGTTCATTTTACTTTATTTATTTTAGTTTGACATTTTTTTCCCCAAAAATACATTTTTGATCACTTTTATTCCTATTACAAGGAATGTAAACATCCCTTGTAATAGGAATATGGGATGACAGGTCCTCTTTACAGTGAGATCTGGGGGTCAATAAGACCCCACATCTCACCTCTAGGCTGGGAAGCCTGAAATAAAAATAAAATAAATAAATAAAAAGATTCTGGCTTTGATCGTATTGGCAAGTTGGTGGAAGCAAAGGAGGGTGGCGGGGGGGGGGCGTCTATGGCTCGGTATGGCTGGGTATCTCAGAGTATGGCTGGGTATCTCTGAGTATGGCTGGGTATCTCCGTGTATAGCTGGGTATTGCAGGGTATCTCCAAGTATGGCTGGGTATGGCAATTTATGGCAGGGTATTGCAGAGTATTGGCGGGGTATTGCAGAGTATTGGCGGGGTATTGCAGAGTATTGGCGGGTATTGGCTGGTATTGCAGAGTATTGGCTGGGTATTGCAGAGTATTGGCGGGTATTGCAGAGTATTGGTGGGTATTGGCTGGTATTGCAGAGTATTGGCTGGGTATTGCAGAGTATTGGCTGGTATTGCAGAGTATTGGCTGGTATTGCAGAGTATTCCCAGGGTATGGAAGGGTTAAATTCGGTGAGCAGCGATGTGGGCAGTGAAGATGCAGCCCACAGCGCTGCTGACACCGATCTCTTTCCCCTCCGCTGTACCAATCACTGCAGAGAGGGGGAGGGAGGAACCGGTTTGTTTACAAGTGATCACTCCGTCATTTGACGGAGCGAACACGTGGTAAACGGCCACGACAAGTCACGGATGCTCTCGTTTGCGCGCCCCAGGGGGCGCATGAGAGCAGAATTCTGGGAGGCCGTTAATTAACAGCCTCCCAGAGTTAAACAACCGCCCTGAAGCCGTTAATCGGTTATGGGCGGTTGTTAAGTGGTTAAGGGAAAAAAGATGTCCAAACCTGCCTGGCCCTATTTGAAAAAGTAATACCACCTCCCCCCTTCCTAAATGATGAATGAACTGTGATTAACCACATTTTTTTGGAAAGCTGACTTAAATTTCACTTGCCACATCCAGGCCTGATTACTGCTAGACCTGTTGAATCAAGAAATCACTTAAATAGAAACTGCCTGACAATGTGAAGCACACTAAAAGATCTAAAAAATCAACACATCATATCGGGATCTAAAAAATCAACACATCATATCGGGATCTAAAAAATCAACACATCATATTGGGATCTAAAAAATCAACACATCATATCGGGATCTAAAGAAATTCAGGAACAGATGAGAAACAAAGTAATTGACATGTATAAGTCTGGAAAGGGTTACAAATCCATTTCTAAGGCTTTGGGACTCCAGCGAACCACCGTGCAAGCCATTACCCACAAATGGAGAAAACTTGGAAAAGAGGAGAAGTTTACCTACTGAAATGACTTCAAGAGCACAACGATGACTTATCCAGGAGGTCATAAAAAAAACCAAAACAAAAAACTACAGGCCTCACTTGCCTCAGTTAAGGTTAGTGTTCATGATCCAAGGGTAAAAAAGAGACTGGGCAGAAATGGCATCCGTGGGAGAGTTCCAAGGTGAAAGCCACTGCTGACCAAAAGGAACACAAAGGCTTGTGTCACATTTACCAAAAAAATCTTGATTATGTTGAAGAATTTTTGGCAAATATTCTGTAGACTGTACTCTGTAGAAAGTTGAACTCTTAGGAAGCTGTGCATCACATTATATCTGGCATAAAAAGAACATCATACATTACCAACAGTCAAACATGGTGGTGGTAGTGTGATGGTCTGGGGCTGCCTTGCAGCTTCGGGACCTGGATGACTTGTCTTAATTCATAAAAAGATGAATTCTGCACTCTACCAGAAAATCCTGAAGTAGAATGTCCGGCCATCAGTTCGTGACCTCAAGCTTAAGTACACTTGGGTTGTGCCACAGGACAATGATCCAAAATACACTAGCAAACCCACCTCTAAATGGCTCAAAAAAACGAAATTAAGGTTTTGGAGTGACCTGGTCAAAGTCCAGACGTAAATCTGATTGAGATGCTATGGCATGACCTTAAACAGGCCGTTCATTCATGAAAACAATCCAGTGTGGCTGAATTAAAACAATCATGCAAAGAAGAATGGGCCAGAGTTCCTCCATAGCAACATGAAAGACTTATTGGCAGTTATCGCAAAGCCTTGATTGCAGTTATTGCCGACAAGGGTGGGAAAAACCTGTTTCGGGGCAGCGCCTTTTTCACATAGGGTCAGTCAGGTTTGGACGGCTTTTTTCCCTAAATATATTAAATCATCATTTAAAAACTGTATTTTTGTATTTACTCAGGTGTAATATTAAAATTTGTTTGATTATCTGAATCACTTAAATGTAACAAATATGCAAAAATAATAAATAAAAAATTCAGGAAGGGGACAAATACTTTTTCACTGCATTTAATACAAACTGGGGTTTTTCTTATTTTTTATTATATAAAGTAACAAAAAAACTCTGTATTGCTTACATTTACCTTTCATTATTTTATATAAAAAAAAAAAAAAAAAATATATATATATATATATATATATATATATATATATATATATATATATATATATATATATATATATATATATATATATATATATATATATATATATATATATATATATATATATATATATATATATATATATATATATATATATATATATATATATATATATATATATATATATATATATATATATATATATATATATATATATATATATATATATATATATATATATATATATATATTCTACAAAATATTGGAGATTACACCATTTACAAAAGCAATATCTTGCCATTGGAGATTCTTGTCAATGGGTCTTCCCCTTAAACATTCTGTTGCTTTCTGTGGATGTCGAACTGCATGCACCACTCCTTCATCAAGAACCCAATGATGGAAAATTGTTTCTGCTTGAAATCCATTATTTACCTGCAATGACAAATTAGAAGAAGAGTTACTATGGAGAAAAAAAAAAGTTACTCTACCAAAATGTGAAATTTGAATGACCTATATAAGATAAAGCAAAAAAAGTTATGCCTTTTTACATTAACTTTGGTATAATCCTTGAGTATATTTTCAATAAAAAAATAATAATTAATTTTAGTGCATGTAAACACTATAATAGCGTAAAAAAAGATAGGACTGAGCAGAGTAAATGGATACCAATGATGTCAAAAGAAAACTGCCTGGCGATGAAATTGCAAAATACTACGACATCCACAATTTTCCATAGGCTACACTTTAAAAACCCTTACAGGTCATCAGTTTAGAGTAAACCATTAATAATGGCCCTAGAATTAATCTTCCCACTCTGGTGTGAATGGCAATGCCTAACATGTATTGTTTATTTGATTTATTAAATCTTATTTCTTGATTGTACAGCACAGGACACAGGCATATTCTTACACGATGGGTTATATGTTGCTACTTTCAAGTGATTGGATACTGGGAAACAGAACTGTAAGGACCCATTATAACCCCTCCCACTAACAGCTGTCCTCAATTATTTGCTAGTGTTCCGTAGGTGATGGATGCTCCTTGTTTCTTATACTGATTTTATTTTTATGTTTTCTGCTCCAACTTGCTTTACCTACTATGTATTGTTTATGTGTATTGTTTATTTTTTCACCCCTTTATATTTTTTCACAGAAGTTCTCTTTATGGACATACTGTATTAGATCCATATTGCCTCCTCTGCCCTCCATTCAAGCCGATCAAGCTCTGACTGTGCTTTATCAACTGTTTTTCCAGCAGTATTGGCCAGGGTCTAATAACTCTGAACCTGGAATTGCTCAGAATTGAGCTCTTCCAAGTTTGTGCATCACTGGGAGGATTGAGAAATTAAAGATTAAAGAGAAATTAACCACTACAATACAGGGCACTTTCGCCAACTTCCTTCCCAGCCCAATTTTCAGCTTTCATCGCTCTCGCACTTTCAATGACAATAGCGCAGACATGCTACACTGTACCCAAATGAAATTTTTATCATTTTGTTCGCACAAATAGAGCTTTATTTTGGTGGTATTTAATCACAACTGGGTTTTTTAGTTTTTGTGATATAAGCGCAAAATAGTGGAAATTTGGAAAAAAAAAAAATATTTTATTTTTTCTATTTTAAAAGAAATCCAATAAAATCAAATTTTGTCATAGATTTAAGCCAAAATGTATTCTGCTACATGTGTTTTTTTTTTTTTTATTCTGTTAAGTGTATAATAATTGGTTTGTGTGATCACGGACATATGTACGCAAATGATCATGTACATATGTGTGCAGGTGATCAAGTACATATGTGTGCAGATAATCATTGGAACATGTGATTTTAGTGGGACATATGTGGGGGACGTGTTTTTTTATTTGGGGACATGTGTGTTTTGGGGATATGTATTGTGGTGACATGTGCGTTTACACTGTAGGTTTATACTAGACTAGTGATCAGTGAGTAAAAAGCTGTAAACACAGTTCATACTCACTGATCACCATCCGGCTGCAGCGATCTGCTCTCCTCTCCTCAGCGACGACTTCCGTGTTTGTTTACATCACATGACGGCCGTGATTCGACACGGCCGTCATGTGATCAGGAGGGCCAATCACAGAGCCCTCCTGCCGATCCGAGATGCGCTGTGTCCGGGTGACACGAGCGCATCGGGATCGCGCCGCTGCGTGGGCACACGCGCGCGCGATCCCCCTCCTTCTGACGGACGTTCCTGAATGTCCAGTCAGGAGGCGGCTCCCACCCGGCCGTATATGTACATTGGCCGGGTGGGAAGTGGTTAAAGATTTTCAATGAGTTTGATTGTATCTGTAAGACTAGATGTCCAGAGCGCCCGTACCCCATTACACCAGATATCAAGAGCCCCCTCCAACCATCAGAAGTGAAGAGTCCGGCATCCTCCCTTACAATACAGTGTGTGACAGACCCAACCAGGACAGGGGCATTTGGAGGGGACTGCAGGCTAGCCTCTTGTAAACTGACTATGGGCCCTGGCTCTATTCTATGGGAGGTGTGTGCCTGGGGGACCTTTGGAGTAGTTTTACTTCGGGTTCAAGTCCATGTCTCCCCGAAACACACAGATTGGAACTGGAGGACCCAGATACAGATTTGGGGCCTCTATGACCCAAACCAGCATTGACTGCTTTACCACCCCCTAGACTCAGAGCGGATGTTAATATAATCAGCTCAAAATAACTTGATGCTGGGGTCTCCTCCTATAAGCTGGTGTTATGTGTTTAATGTTAGGTGTGTCTCTCCCATTGTGTGTCTCCAATGTGTGACGTTAGATTGTTAATTGAGTCACCTACTGTTTCTGTCTATTGGATAATCCTCCTGGAGGTTCCTACATAATGGAAGTAGTCTTGTTTCAACTCTACCTCATTATCTAACCATTGTGTGATGTTTTGGGTAATATTTGGTGTTATTGTTCATGTTGTGACTGCCCTACTTTACTTTTGAAGTGTACAAAAATCTGTATTTCTGTTCAATAAACAGTCATTCTTTTTGGTTTTACCTCAACATCTTGTCTGTGTACAATGCTTGGGGTAAAAGGGCTTGTATTAGCTCTCAGTCTGCTGGATGGGTTTGGAGGACAGAAAGCACCCAAGCGGGGTGCCAAGTGGTCTATCAGACTGCTACGTACCTGACCAGTGAGGACCAGTGAGAACTTGGGCAGAGGGTGATCTCCCTTACGTATCCGACTCGCGGCCCCTGATAGAGAGGACAGAAAGCACGGGAGTACGGAGAAGTATGAGAGCCTGGTAATGTAGGTCCTGATGCAAGCGAACCAGTGCCCACAGGGACCCACGTGCCCACAGGAGCACGCACACCCGTGCACACAGGAACCCGCATGCCAACACGCATTGGCATGCACCACAGCGGCCAACCATTTGTCCAGCAAGGTAACCTCTCTGACATGGTCTGTCTCACAGTGCACCCCCCTTACCTTGTGCTGCTGCTGGGAATGTTGCTGGGCAGAAAGTGCAGGGTCTGGAGGAGGGCCAGGGGAGGGGTAGGGCTCTCCTGCAGCTTCCACATGAAATAGCCTGGAGGGCCAGATTCAGCCCACTGGCCTTGTCTTTGACACATGTGCTTTAAATCATACCTAAAGGCAAAGGAGGAGTGAGAAAACCTAAAATGACTGCATGATTGTTATTGTGAGAAAGATAATGTGAAGATAATTTTATCACGTGCCGTCACAAGGAGCAGGGCCTCATGGTGACATTACCAGATGGCCACGCCCTATGTCTATATAAGAGCTGGCAGACATCGGAGATGACACACCAGCGGAAGCCAGCGTCGGAGGATGACCAGGTCAGTGGCAGAAAAGGCAGACAGCAGCACCAGGGAAGAAAGCAGTGCTGGAGAAGACCAGAGGAAGAACAAATCAGTGGAGGAACTGGAGAAAGAAGACACGTTGGAGCTATGATGGGAGACATTCCTTATTTTTAATAAAGGATTTGCCAAAACCGTCTCTTGTTTTTATTTACACTACACTGCTTTTTTGGGGTGAATGGGTAGGGGTACAATTTACCCTATACTGATTCACATGAGGAGGCAGGATCTGGGGACCCCTTATTAAAGGGGGCTTCCAAATTCCAATAAGCCCCCTGCTGCAGACCCCCAGAACCACCGCCCAGGGTTGTCGGGAAGAGGCCCCTGTCCACATCAAAGGCACACACCACCCAATGTTGAGGGCATGTGGCCTGGTATGGTCCAGGTGGGGGGGGGAAGTTGCTCGCTTGTCACCCCCCCCTTTCCTGACCTGCTGCATGCTTGGATAAGGGTCTGGTAAGGATTTTGGGGGGACCCCATGCCGTTTTTTGTTTTTGCTGTGGGGTTCCCATCAAATCCATACCAGGCTGAAGGGCCTGGTGTGGTTAGATCAAAGTAGGTTCCCATTCATTGAAATCACATGGAAGTTGGACATGAAATTGCAGGGCAAAGTCGGATCAGAAGTCATACAACTTTCGTGTTGGATCATTGTGAACATACCATAGCCTTAGGTGTTTGGGCAAATCTTTGATAGACAACTCAGTGAGAGCAGCTGCCCATCCTATGCAGAATGATCATAGCAGTAGCCCGATTTCCCTTCATTACTCACGTTTCTAAGAAACACCCTGCATCCTTTCCTAGCCAAACTGATTTGCCCCGTGCTCCTCTCACACTAATAGAGTCTCCACAATCTGTCCAATCTGTACCCCTTTGTAAGGGCCAACGCTTACCAAGCACCCAGTTAGTTGCTTTACCTTATTATATGTTATTTTAAATAGTGTAGGTTTATCATAAATAATTTCTGAATGCATTCAATATTTTAAGGTATTTATACTTTAACATAACTAAAATATTATTTATGCTTTAGTGATTTTTTTTTAACTTTCAACTGCTAATGTGCAGCAGTGGTTTCTTCCCTTGAAGCACTGCAGCTCCTATTGTTCCTGAAGACTGAAGTCCTGAAGGCCCCATACCCAATTACACCTTCCATGCTTGGTACCATTAGAGCCTGGAAGGTTAGCCTTTGGTGTGAATGCTTTGCCGAGCATGCAATCTCACTTAATACCCGATCTGGCTGAGCCCCTCAATGCCCCATTTTTATATGCTGCCCGAACTGAGAGCATGGGCGAAATACAACATAAAGCATTGAAACCCCTGACACAATTATCGTCTGACTTTAATGTTCCCACTTCATATCTGTTTTGCTATCTGCAGCTCTCCCATGCCTTTGCAAGTCTCCCTTGTAGTGGCACAATCTGCCTTGGAATGAGTATTCAGACTGAATGTATGGAGAAACCCACCTCTCATTTATGTACCTACTTATTTCCAATATCCTTACCCACCCTAGTGTCTCTTTGAGCTAAGTGGCAGCATGAGATCCAACACCTGGACAATGATTATTAGGATGACATTTGGGACTTTCCCTTCCACACTCTAGTTCCTCTGTGAGGCAGGCTCATCCAATGTAAAGTAGTACATAGTACCTACTCTACTCTGTCTAGATTACACAAAATGGATCCCTCCCATCTTCCAGAGTGTTGGAGATGTGGTCATTCCCCAGGAGATTTTTCCCATATCTTTTGGTCTTTGGTCTTGCCCGGTCATTACTGGGTTCTGGACTGATGTGTTGTCTGTAATCAACTCTGTGTCATTAACTCAGATACCCTCAACCATGGAGATCTGTATATTAGGTTTGGTGAAGAGCCTGATTCCCACTGTGGCGTAAAGGACACTGGTCGGTCTTCTCCTTTTCTATGCCAGAAATACTATTTCACTACATTGGAAAAAACAAGCTCCTCCCACCTATCTCCTTTTGGAGAAGTACGAAAGAGAGTGGTTTAAATGGCTAGCTGACCCTACCACGGCATCACTTTGATTGGTTATTAAATTGCCATGGCGGATTTTTTCCCTTAACCTCCCGCTGCTATCGCTTGTATGGGGATCATTACGGAGCATCCTTGTATATCTCCTTACCACATTTATGATCTACAACTGCACATTCTTGCTCCAAGTGATACCTGTGCATACAAGATGTTATCACATTAGCACCCCTGCGTGGGTAGCACTTTCATATCATCTTTTTGTTGAGTATGTTTTGTTTGTCTTTATCTGCCCTTTTTTGTTTGTGATGAAAACTTTTCAATAAATTTTTTTTCGAAAAAAAAAAAAAAACTGTTCATGTGAGAAGCTATCTTCCAACATGCTTAAACTGTATTTAGGGACACATATATCACTTCCTAAATAAAATATGGGGCCACTATTGCTGAACGTCAAACGTGTCCTGGAACACGCATATAGCAAGTTAAAATAGAATTCAAGCTTACACCTAATTAGTCTTAAAAATGTTCTCTCCCACCCAGGGCTGGTGCAAAGATTTTTGACACCCTAGGCGAAACCTCATTTTGCCCCCCCCTTCCCCCCCCCCCCACAGCCTCATCAGCGCCCATAAAATACAAATTCACCAGCACCCATCAAATACAGCCTCGCAAGCGCCCATCAAATGCAGCCTCGCCAGTAACCATCAAATGCAGCCTCGCCAGTGACCATGAAATGCAGCCTCGCCAGTGCCCATTAAATTCAACCTCGCCAGCGACCATTAAATACAGCCCTGCCAGTGACCATTAAATACAGCCTCGCCAGCGCCCATCAAATGTAACCTCGTCAGCGCCCATTAAATACAGTCTCACCAGCGACCATCAAATACAGCCTCGCCAGCGACCATTAAATGCAGCCTCACCAGTGACCATCAAATGCAGCCTCGCCAGCGACCATCAAATACAGCCTCGCCAGCACCCATCTAATGCAGCCTCGCCAGCGACCATCAAATGCAGCCTCACCAGCGACCATCAAATGCAGCCTCACCAGCGACCATCAAATACAGCCTCGCCAGCAACCATCAAATACAGCCTTGCCAGCGACCATTAAATACAGCCTCCCCAGCGCCCATCAAATACAGCCAGTGCCCATCAAATACAGCCTCGCCAGTGACCATCAAATGCAGCCTGGGGGGGGGGACATTTGGCAGAGCAGATCAGTCAATATAACACATATACACACACATTTTAAAACTACATTTCATTGTCATCGCATATACAATCTCATTAAATCAACAGTTTTTACTTAGCACACAAGTAACACCTGTTCCTCGCTTGCAGTTGCACCAACTCTGCTGTACTGCCTGTGCACCTGCCTGCTGCTTCTGTTCTGTGTCGGTGCAGTGCCTGATGCCTCTTCCAGTTCCAGCCAGCCCAAGCTATATCTGTCCCCAAGCCCAGAGAGCCACTGCCACACCATACTATATCCAATTCCCATCATGCATCCTCCATCCATGTACTCCGCTCCAGTAGTGATGGCCAGGAGAGTGTGGGGGAGAGCCAAGGGGGGCTGTGCTGCTGGCCTGGACACACACACAGGAAATGGACAGTGTTGCTATGTGCTCTACGGTGGGACAGTCACATGATATGTCACAGACTGACAGTGTCAGAAGGAGAGCAGAGAGGGAGAGAGAGGGGGGAAGGGGGGCTGCTGCTGCCTGACAGTGACACTGTGATACACAACGACCAGAGAGCGCCCTGGGCACCGCCTTGCTGGACAGACATGTGACACTTGCTGGTCGCTCATATGATAGAAGAGCAGAGAGGAGGGATTACTGTGTGTTAACACTGTACTGTAGAGCGGAGAGCGGGGAGGAGGGGGGCGGGGGTTGGTGGCGCTGCTTGACATGGCTCTACGGAGGACAGACAGAGCAGGAGTAAAATAGCCAGCGGTTGGGCGCTCTAGGCGGCAGTGCGCCCTAGGCGTTTGCCTAATCCGCCTAGTGGTAGCAACGGCTCTGCTCCCACCTCCTAACACCAATGCTGACTAACCTGTGTAAATAAATTGTACTGTATATACTTACCTATTTTCAGCCCTCCCTGGACTAGTTACGTGATTGCCTGTAGGAGCCAGCGGCAGCTGTAGGGGAGAGGTGAGAGCACTCCGACAATGGTTGGGGTAGCTGGGAGCAGTGACGTCCCCCATAGACTCCCATGTCCCAACTGTTGTGTAATGCGTCCCTCCTTTCCCCTGCAGCCACCACTGGCTGACTAATGACCTGTACACACGGTCGGAAATTATGACAGAAAAGGTCCGGTCAGATTATATTGTCGGAAAAGCCAATCGTGTGTGGGCTCCATCGGAAAAAATCCAATCTGACTTTTTCCGATTGTTTGTAGAGAATTCCGACGGACAAAGTGCCACGCATGCTCAGATCCAATTACGAGACCAAAGCTATTGGCTACTAGCCTCTACGTAGTCCCGTCGTACGCAACTAACGTCACCTCATTCCGAAACGATCGGATTTTCCGACAACTTTCTCCGACTGTGTGTATGCAACACCAGTTTTGGACAAAATCCGTCAGAAAAAATCTGATGGATTTTGTGGTCGAAATGTCCGACCGTGTGTACAAGGCGTAGATGACTGGACCAGAAAGAGCTGTAAATAGGGAAGTATATACTTTCATACACAGGTTAGTAAGCTTTGGTGTTAGAAGGGCAGGGGTGGACTGACCATTGGGCCACTCGGGCACTGCCCTAGGGCCCCATGCCACTAGGTGGCCCCATCAGGGTTGCCAGCCTCAGTAAACCAGGGACAGTATGTAAAAATCTGTGTTTTTTTTACATCTGTCTCTGAAATGTCCCTTACCGACATCCCTTTGGTCTAAAAATCCTGAGATTATAGCTGCCTCACCTCTCCAGTACCTTCTCAGCCAATAGAAACATGTCTGTGTATACTGTGTATACTGTGTGATTGTATACTGTGTGGCCCCATAATCTCTGCTTGCCCGGGGGCCCCATAATCTCTGCTTGCCCGGGGGCCCCATGAGTTGTCAGTCCGCCCCTGTAGGAGGGGGAGAGAATATTTTGGTACAAATTGGGCTTAGGCTGGAATTACATTTAAATTGGTTCTAAAGCTAAAACACATATTTTACTTTAATGTATTCCCTGAATTACGGCAAAAAACATTTTACAACTTCCTGTACCCAACCCCCCTTCACCAACGTAAATACTTACCGGTGTCCTCAATCGATGAAGCGCTGTGCATGGCTGCATCTCTTCTCTCCTCTTTCCTTCCACTCACAGGGACCAAGGAAGCAGCCTTTGGCTGTGAAGAGGAAGCAGGAGACAGGGCAGAACTGCACTGTATTTGTCTATGGACGCACACACTCTGGCTTAGAATTGAGCCCTCATGTCTTTAGGGGCAGACAGGGAAGACAGAATAGAGGAGGAGTAGACGGCTTCCACGGGGGACCCCAGAAGAGAAGGTTCAGGGCAGCTCTGTGTAAAGATATGTATAAAATATTTATTTAAATTTTTAAAAATTGTCTTTAGAAATGCTTTAAATGAGAACTGCAAATGTGCATGCCGGTTCTGGGTCAGTAACTCAGAAAGTATTGATGCTAGAGGATCAGCATGATAGTCAAGCAACTCGCGTTTTTCGAGGGAGAAGTAAGCAATGGCAGTCCAAATATCTCTCATTTTCTTGTGGTATATTCAAGAGCTTTGGTGTTACACAATTGGGTTGATTTACTAAAACTGGAGCGTGCAAAATCTGGTGCAGCTGTGCATGGTAGCCAATCAGCTTGTAACTTCAGCTTGTTCAATTAAGCTTTGACAAAAAATACTGAAAGCTGATTGGCTTCTATGCAGAGTTGCACCAGATTATGCTCTCTCCAGTTCTAGTAAATCAACCTCACTGTGTACCATCATCATGATTCTTGCTGTCTACTTGCCCCTCAAATTTTTTTTTATAGGCTTTAAAATGAAATTTCACCCAAAAGGGGAGGATCTGCTTGTTTGCCTCCCCCCCTCTTTACCATTTGGCACTGGTTTTGACAGGTACCCACCAAGATCGCCCCTGCGATCCAAGCTGAAGTTCTGCCCCCTCCCGTCATCTGCAGACTTCTGGGACACATTCCAGGTCCCAGAAGACTATGGGGCCCAGAGTGCCTTTGTTAAGATATCGGCACTAGGGACCCAAAGCCCAATGAGGAACAGGCTTGGATAAGGACAGTGCTGGACCCCTGGACAGGTAAGTGTCTTTTTTATCTGCTGAGCTTTTTTGAGGTAGACTGAAGCTCCTCCTTAACCACTTGCTGACAAGCTCACATACATTTACTGCGGCAGGTTGGCAGCACTGTGTGAATTGCCGTACCTGTACAGTGACTCGCTTAGGAGCAGTTGCGGGCGGACACGCAATCTTGTTCCTGCTGCATGCTACGGGAGCGTGCCTGCAGGTCGGGCAGACTCGAAGCCCGCTGGTGACCCGTGATCGCCTAGTACGGGGATCTGCCAGTGTAAACAAGCGGATCCCCATTTTGACAGGGGACGTGTGAGAGATCTTCTGTTCCCAGTGATCAGGAACAGTGATCTGTCATGTCCCAGTGAGTCCATCCCCCCCTACACACAGGGAACACACTTAACCCCTTGATCGCCCCCTAGTGTTAACCCATTCCCTGCCAGTGTAATTTTTACATTTTTATAGCACGGGTGTAATAATGTCACTGGTTCCTAAAAAGTGTCATATGGGGTAAGATTTGTACGCCGCAATGTTGCAGTCCCGCTAAAAATTGCAAATTGACACCATTAGTAGTAAAAAAATAAAAAAATAAAAATAAAAGTCCCTAAATCTATTCCATAGTTTGTAGACGCAATAACTTTTGTGCAAACCAATCAATATACGCCTATTATGTTTTTTTTACCAAAAATATGTAGAAGAATATATATCGACCTAAACGAAATTAAATATTTTTTGGATATGTATTAGAGCAAAAAAAAAAAAGGTTATTTTTTTCAAAATTGACGCTCTTTGTTTATGGCGCGAAAAATTCAAATTGCAGAGGTGATCAAATACCACCAAGAGAAAACTCTGTTTGTGGGAAAAAAAGGATGTCAACGTCGCACAGCGTCACAGTTTAAGTGATGCAGTGCCGTATAACAAAAAATGGCCTGGTCATTAAGGGGGAAAATCTTTCAAGTCCTTAAGTGATTAAGTACCCTCTATGGAATACTTGCCATCTGCTAGGTTTTGAACGTACCTTCTAAAAATATTGATATAGGCCTTTACCCCATCTCTCCTCCTTGTTCCAACTGGTTTCTGCTGTGAACCCCTCATCTTCATGTACAGTTACCCTCTGAGAGATCCAGGATCTATTGTAATGGGGTAATGGTTGACAAATTAACCACCCCCCCACCCCTTTAGAAGCAGGTCACTACAAATGCCTATATATATATGTAGCACTGACCCCCGAAGGAACTGCTGGTTTGAATTGGGCCTGCACTCTACCAATAAACCCCACTCATTTGACTCAATCCCCTTGGCACAGCTGTGGTGCAATGTAATACAGTACAATATAAAACAATGTAAAGTACCTGTATAATACCTTCAGGATCCTCTGGCTCCACCTGGTGGGGAAAAACAGCACACCACACAACTGGGCACTTCACCAGAAATATTTTTACTGCAAGTATATTAAAGCAGGTGGTTACAGAGATTGCACTGCCATCCCAACATAGGGTGTCAGTACAATATAAATCAACAGACAAATACAATATGAAAGATGTATATATATTTCTATGTATCTAAACCTGGGAGCTCCCGCTACTTAAAAGTTATACGTGAGGCCTCACTTAAAGTACTCTCTCCCATATCTTCTTTTTTCGCTAGCCAGAGATGACTCCTCTGATATTTGTAATCCAAAAGGTAGGTAAGAGTTAGCTTAAGGTACTCCAGGTATAACTCCAAGAACTTATACACAACGCTTGGGCACTAAAGTGAAGTAGGCCTCAAGCCTGCTCAATGTCAGTTGCTCTGTTACGCCTCCGTGGAAAACAGGTTCCAGCGAGGCCTGTAAGTGAGTCTAACTGTGTGCATCAAATTAGCAAACGGCGGGACGTAACCCGCTCACCAACTGGATCGGAGTTCTGGGTGATGACTTTGATCTGGTAACTGTAGCTTGCTTCTGTATCAGCTGGGCAGATGCTCTGTGTCACTCCGCTGACTGTATCTGGTCCTCCGATACTCCGATAAGCGTCTCTCGGCCTCGTCAATCTGATCACCAGCTCTCAGGCTCCATCAAATCACCCTGCAAACAAGCAGGTTTGCAATTCACAAAGGCTGTGGGCCCTGTCTCCCAGGAGGCCCTTCACACAGATCCCCACAGGCTGGCCATGCGATCCCAAGAGAGCTAAAATGGCCGCTCAGGGTCCTTTTATGTCCTACCAAGCATGCACTGCCTGAGAAAGTGTTCATGGGTAGGTTAGCAAGCCACCTGGGTAAAAGGGTCAACCTTCTGATCAAAACAACAGGCACTTCCTCCTAAGCCATAGACTTTTGATTATTACATGGAAACACACATTAATAAACAAGCATGTCAGCGCTATATATATATATATATATATATAATATATATATATATATAATATACAATAAAGTCAATGGGTAAATTAGAAGGTACTTCTGAAACTATGGATGATTTACAGTAAATGCCAATATACTAAATATATAGTTCAACATGACTGTTAACAAACCACAAAATGCAGCTGACAAGTAATATAGGATTTGCATGCCTAACTTAGTAGAAGTAACACATATCTATTACGCCTTTCATGTTTTCAAGCTGCAACACTGCACAAATATGGATCACTGTAATTCTTTAATTGAGAAAGGCTTTCGTAAAGAAAAAGATGAAAGCAAAAAGATGCTGTCTCTGATTACAAATAGTACAAATATAAGAATCAAAACAAAAAAAAATCTAAAATCAAAAGAATCCATCACATAAAAAAAGTGTTTGCATCAATTTTACATAAATATTACTCTTTTAAAGTAAAGTCTCCGACTCTGATTCTTCTTTTCATTTAGCCCATTATAATAAGTAATTATCAAACTATAGCCACTGTAATCCAGCCCAAATCGCATATTACTTACTGTTTAAAGAAACTTTAGAAAACTTGTTTCCAGGGGTTAGGCAGCACCATCTTAAGTATTGTTTTCTAAATCCCCAGTGGAGTGTATTTCCGCCCTTACATTGAGCACTTCCTGTGCTGTTAACCAAGCCTCCTTCTCAATCCATTTCTATGGCAACCCTGCTTCCCTGCTCATAGCTGATTTGTTTTATTTCATAGTATTTACTTATGCCGATTATCTAGTGTTTGCCTTTGTCAGTCTTATCAGCTTCAGCTGATAAGACTGCAGTAATGCTGTCCGATGCCCTGGTTTACACTGAATGTGATGTCACATGGTCACATGGGGTGTAGGAGGAAGCTCTGAATGATTCTGCTGGCTCCTGGGATTTCAGTGCTGTGTGCTGTAGGAAGTCCCGATAATAGATAGATAAGCACACAGAATTTGCCGTAAATCAGGGGAGATCTGGGCATGCTCAGTGACGTCATTCTAAAGGAAAAAAGGATTACAACAATACTAAGCAAGTAAGGAGATTTCTACTAGCAGTGTTCATTCAGGTTTTTTATGCTGATTTACACGGGACAAAGTTATGGGGGATGGTTTATAACCACTTTAAAGAGTGATATAATGATTTTATACATTTAATTTGAATCATGCTATTCAAAATTGAATTTCGGCCTTCTCTTTTGCTCCCCAACCCTCTTTAACTTGTCTTTGGCATCAAAAATAATTATAATAAAAATGACAAAATGCCTCTTTAACTCAACTACTGTAAATCTATAGCCACAGGACATTCTTTTATGAGTCTTTTTTTTTCTGTGCACAGGAGGTAGGGTCCTTCTTTGGGTTTTGCCTTTACCATATGTTTAGCTTGGACAGCTCCTATCGACTGTTCAACGGCAGGGTCCTCTCAGTATCTGAAAGACGTACTGAAGTGGCTATTTGTCAGTGCAGGAGGCTTTACCGGGAATGGTTAGCACATGCACATCTAGACTGGATTACCAGTTCTCCACACTTGAAAGTGGACCCAGAGATTGGTTTTAAGATTATTACATTTTTTAAAGAGGAACTTAGCTTCTTTCCTATTTTGGCTTAAAGTGGTTGTAAACCCTTACAAAACCACTTTGACCTACAGGTAAGCCTAGATTAAGGCTTACCTGTAGGACAAAGAAATATCTCCTAAATCTACACGGTTTCGAAGATATTTGGCAAAAGACAGGCACCGCTGTCTATGGTGCGTAAGCTCACTGAGCGTGCTGCTGTTAATGGCTCCCGTGCACATGCGTGGGAGTGACGTCATCGTGGTTCCGTCGAATGACAGTGCCGGAGCAGCGAGACCCACCAAGAAGATGGACGCTCCGTACACAAGGGGACAGCGGTGACATCGCTGGCTCCTGTGTCAGGTAAGTGACACATAATGGACTACTATGCGATGCATAGTAGTCCATTATGCTTTACCTTTGCAGGGGATCAAAGAGGAGGTAAACCTTTCAGGGTGAACACTGAGGGTGAACACCCTCAGTGGGCTGGCTGCAAGCACTAGGAAGAGAAACAATCGGCTCTCTGTTGACATGCTGTGGTGCATGCATATGACCTGTAGATTGTAATGAAGCCTGCAGGCAGCTGGGGGCACAGCAAGCCTGTCTAGGCAAGAAATATAATGTGTAGGCATAGGTGTGCGCAGCCTATTGCATTAGGGTACAGTATGCACACCAAATCTCAAAAACATGTATGTATGTACAGTATCTCACAAAAATGAGTACAACCCTCACATTGTTTTAAATATATTATTATCTTTTCATGTGACAACACTGAAGAAATTACACTTTGTTACAATGTAAAGTAGTGAGTGTACAGCTTGTATATCAGTGTAAATTTTGCTGTCCCCTCAAAATAACTCAATGCACAGCCATTAATGTCTAAACTGCTGGCAACAAAGTGAGTACACCCCTAAGTGAAAATGTCCAAATTGGGTCCAAAGTGTCTTTGTACTCCTCACCTGGTTGCCAACACACACACTTGACACCATCTGAACCAAATAAGTTTATCTTGGTCTCATCAGACCACAGTAAATGGTTCCAGTAATCCATGTCCTTAGTCTGCTTGTCTTCAGCAAACTGTTTGCAGGTTTTCTTGTGCATCATCTTTAGAAGATGTTTCCTTCTGGGAGGATGGCCATGCAAACCAATGTTATTCAGTATATGGCGTTCTGTCTGAGCACTGACAGGCTGATCAACCACCACTTCAACCTCTGCAGCAATGCTGGCCGCACTCATACATCTATTTCCCAAGACAACCTCTGAGCATGTGCAATCAACTTCTTTGGTCGACCATGGCGAGGCCTGTTCTGAGTGGAACCTGGCCTGTTAAATCGCTGTATGGTCTTGGCCACCATGCTGCAGCTCAGTTTCAGGGTCTGGGCAATCTTCTCATAGCCTAGGCCATCTTTATGTAGAGCAACAATTCTTTTTGTTCAGATCCTCAGAGAGTTTTTTTGCCATGAGGTGCCATGTTGAACTTCCAGTGACCAGTATGAGAGAGTGAGAGCAATAACACCAAATTTAACACACCTGCTCCCCATTCACACCTGAGACCTTGTAACACTAACGAGTCACATGACACCAGGGAGGGAAAATAACTAATTGGGCCTAATTTGGACATTTTCACTTAGGGATGTACTCTCTATTGTTGCTAGCAGTTTAGACATTAATGGCTGTGTGTTGAGTAATTTTGAGCAGAAAGCAAACTTATACTGTTATACAAGCTGTACACTCACTACTTTACATTGTAGTAAAGTGTATTTTCTTCAGTGTTGTCACATGAAAATATAGAATAAAATATTTACAAAAATGTGAGGGGTGTACTCACTTTTGTGAGATAGTGTATGTATACAAACACACACACACACACACACACACACACACACACACACATACAGTCTTCCTTGCAGCATTCAGACCCGCAGTCACAGTGGGGATTATTTACTAAAGGAAAATCCACTTTGCACTGAAAGTGCACTTGGAAGTGAAGTCGCTGTAGATCAGAGGGGGACATGCAAGTAAAATAAAATACAGCATTTTAGCTTGCACACGATTGGATGATAAAATCAGCAGAGCATCCCCTCATTTCAGGACTACCCCTTAGATTGAGAGTGATTGCACTTCCAAGTG
Source organism: Lithobates pipiens (assembly GCF_037356315.1). Classification (NCBI taxonomy): domain Eukaryota; kingdom Metazoa; phylum Chordata; class Amphibia; order Anura; family Ranidae; genus Lithobates; species Lithobates pipiens. Next base: position 499,354,522 of record NW_027507718.1, on the reverse strand, counting down.
CACTTGCAGTGCAAAGTGTATTTGCCTTTTGTAAATAACCCCCATGATCTCCTTGCCTGCAGATTCAGAGAGAGGGAAATTCTTCCGCATTTCTCCTTAAGGCAGAGTCGCTCAGTGGGAGATCTCTCCCACCCTCCCACTGGCACACAGAGCAATAATGCTAATGCGAATGGAGTGATTAGGGTGTGCCTAGGCACACCCGGCACACCCTGTGCTCACGCCTATGAGTGTGGGTCGAATTTGACTAAAGAAAGGTATTTAAAAATATACATTTTCAAAATAAACATTTTTTACAGCATACATCCAAGCACATCGTAGGGCTTATTTACTAAAGAGTAAAGCATGTTCAATTTGCAAAATTGAGAATTTTAATTTCCCCAAAGGCTTGATGAAAATTGGGAGATTTTAGTGAAAATTTTCCATTTTAGTGAAATGCACTGGAGTCATTTTCAGTGGTTGTTAAGGATGCAATGGCCTTTAAACGGCTCCTGAGGGTTATGGAACTTTCTTTTAACTATCCTGGAACTATTCTTGTATTAAAACACATCTCCTCATTGTGTAACTAGGGTAAGTCTATGTCAAGGTTACAGTTAATTACTAAGTGGGGGTAGTATCATCCGAATATCAAATGAAGGATTTGGTAAGGAGGCCTCCTTCCCAACAGCCGCTCATTGGCCTCATTATTTTACAGTGAGAAAAAAAAAACAGACAATAAAGGAAAAAAAAAGTTAAAGCAGTAAAAGTAATAATCTAATCCATACACAAAAGGGGAAAAAAAAACACAATTACAATTCAATTAGTAAAATGTGCAAATTCTGGGTGAAAGTTAATTGAATCTTATGTGAAAATATTTATAAATCGTCTTTGGAAAAAAGCAAAAAAACATCTAAATAAAAAAAATAATAATAATATTTTTTATTTTATTTTTTGCCCAAGCAATTGCAATGAGAAATGTTTCTGTTTCAAGAGTAAATTTACTTTAGCATCACTCCAACTATTCCTGAAAACAAACCCAGTAAAGAAAAATAAAAACGTGTCCAATTTGAAAAATCCTTTGATTTCCTTGATAACTTAAAGAAGAATTTTAGGCATGGGTATTTCATATAGTTACATTGCTCTAGCTTGGGCTAATGTAACTATGTATAAACCATACCTGGCCAATGTCCCTGGAATCTGGTAGACACTGCTATTACAATGATCTCCACTTGATTCAGGCCAGGGCTGCTTTTAGAAAGCACAGGGCCCCATATAGCCAACCTGACACGACACCCCACCCACAAAAAAAACCACAGATTATTATGCTTGCGTTACGAATGAACACAGTGAATGATCTGTACAGATCACTAATTGTGTTTGTTCAGGAAAGGAAGTGACTGGTAACATATTTACTGAACCCTTTCCCTACTCTCCATCCTAAAGGAATCTATTGTAGAAAAAACTAAAAGAGGGCACACCAACCTTGCGCATTATCCAAGTATTGTTTATTGGAATAAAATAGGGTTGTGGAAATTAAAGATTAATTCCTTGATTAATCGATACATTTTTTTGATCGATCAAAATTCTTTTGATCGGTACTCACCTCTCCGCCAGCTTCCAGGTCTTCAGGGTGTTCCGTCTGAGATCTGTTGATGTCACGGACATCAACATCACTGGACTCCTCCCCTCTTCCCCTAGTGCCTCCATATGCTAACAAAGGGAAGGGGGAGGAGTCCAGTGATATTGAAGATCTGATTGAACGTAACGCATACGGGGGAGGAGCTACGCATGGCGTCACCTGCTGCTGCCCTACAGAACTAACAAGATTGTCCGCTTTACATGCTGTGTTTTTATCATCTTTATGTGAGTAGTTTGTGTTTGAACACAAAAATTAAATCTTATACTTAAGCGGTGAACACTTAGATCTTTTCTTTCTACCTTTGACCTGGTGTCCTTGCTGAGATCTAAGGAGACGTGAGAGACATTTCTGGTCCGCGTTAACCCCTTTGATACCCGCTTGCATGACCACCTGTTTGCACAGGGGTCCATGCCACAAGGTGAGAGTGATTAGTTAGACCGGAGGTGGAGGGATTGTCGCGTTACTGTGGAAAAAAATCACTTACCTCAGTGCTACCATTTGAATTTAAAATGTACTTGTGTGAACTGTGAAGTTAAGTCATGGATTATGGAAAATAACTAGTGTCGGGTGATTGTATATAGTGTATACCACATTTACCACTGACTGATGCAGAGTTGCAATGCAAGGAGATCAGCTAAAAGTAGTTGGATCTGTATGTGCGTTATAATTATTCGAAATTAGTCGATTCATCTATAAAAAAAAACAAAAAACGATTAATCGAACACAAACATTGTAATCAGTAACAGCCCTAGTATAAAAAGAAAGGAAGTATACTCACAAACAAGTCAATAATAAAAGCATTTCAAAGTCCACAATAGACACAAAGCGACCAGGTCACTGAGACCGTGTCCAGCATGCTGGAGGACCTTTCAGAAGGCTTATGGATTTTGAGGGCAATAGATTCTCAGAAGAATCTATTGTGTGTTTGCAGCTGCTGGTGAAAAGGAGAGGACAGAAGCCGGCAGCACTGCTGGAGTGGGGTTACACAGGGGGAAACATATTGTGCAAAGGGAGGGTGATGGGTGTGGTAGGGGGGCAAATTCTGGAACCAGTCTTGGGCCCAGGCCAGCAGAGGGGGCCCAAGCAGCTGGGTGAATCGGGTGGGGTAGGGAGGCTCATCGGCACAGCGGAGGGGCATTTACTGGATCCCCTCCCCTGTATGGCTCTCTCAGCAGCAGCTGAAAGCCAGCGGGAGGGAGAGAAGAAGAAGCCTGCTTTTAGCTACTGCAGAGAGAGTCATACAGGGGATGGATTCCAGTAAATGCCCCTCCGCTGTGCCGATATCCCATCCGATTCACCCAGCTGCTGGGGCCCCCCCTGCTAGCCTGGGCCCCATATAGGAGGACTGCTGGTACACCCTTATCCATGCCCCTGCTTCAGGGGCCCATGCCAAGCTGCTGAACTTTTGCTTACTGAACAGAGGAGATTGTCCTCTCATCACGCACATACCTGGAATTCTTCTTTAAGATCATAAGATCAAAAATACCATCTTTTAAACTGTGGAAGTCTGTGCTCCATCCAGACCTTCTTTCCATTGCACAGCTCATCCTGCAAGCCCAGATTGAGCATGTTACCCCAGGGGTATAATGCCAAGCTTTGGAAAACACTTTCCTACACTAAGCTTTAGTACAGCTCCTTAAATGATTCCAGATAAATGCACAAACCTGAACTGTTTGAATTATTATGCAAGCCATTATTAGTTTTAAAAATGATCAGAAGGAATATGTGCAGCTCTGTAATTAATTCTAAATCCTGACCTATCATTTAATCATTTTATAATACTTTACAGAAGCACAAAGTACTTTTTTTCGCTATTTTGTTGAAAACTTGCATTCATACTGATTACCTAAGCTTATTCCTTTTCTCCCATACTGAATTAATTTTCTTAATTAATTTTCTGTCTTTTCATTCCATGCTAATTCCCACTAATATGCTCTCTTCTATTATTCATCCCTAATACACACAACAGTATTTAAAATGCTAAAGCGTGTAGATGACAATCCAATTGATTTTAGGGACATGTTATGTATATTTAACATGACATGCGGTACATATGGTAATTTAATGCCCATTTGTGTTGACATGTAATAGTAAGCGATTGGTTAAAGAGAGATTGCAAAAACATAATACGAATTATATTAAAACTCACAAAAGCAGCGCTAAAAAAAGAAAAAAAATATATCAAATAGCAAGTGTGCATTGATGGATCAAAAAGTGCAATTAAGATAATAAAGTCCCAATGCCGCAATCCTGCATTGTATGACAACATCGTTGTAAGTAAAAATCAATCGGAAATGGGTTCAGTTGGAGGAAGGAAAACTGCCACCAACACCTCCATAAGTGAAAACTGCCCCCTCTATATTCAATTCTTAGGCCGCGTACACACGCGGGGACTGTTCGCTGAAACTTTGTTCGTCAAACAGTTGCCGCAACAGTCCGCTCAAAATTTGCATGAGCGGACTTGCCCACACACGAGCGGACTGTTTCAGTGAACTGTTTGCCAAACAGTTCGCTCAACTTTTGAAATGAACGGACTCGCCCACGTAAGGCGGAGGCAAGTCCGCCCATTTCGAGCACGTGTACAGGTAGGCGGGGCCCGCGAAGGAGACGTCGCGGGCACCGCCGCCTGGAATGGACTTAAAGGGACACCCAACGCCGAAAAAAATCGGCGTGGGGGTTCCCCCAAAGTCCACAACAGACCCTTGTCCGAGCACGCTACCCGGCCGGCCAGGAAAGGGGGGGCGAGCGAGCGCGCCCCCCCCCTGAGCCGTACCAGGCCGCGTGCCCTCAACATGGGGGGTGCCTTGGGGAAGGGGGGGCCGTGCGGCCCCCCCACCCCAAAGCACCTTGTCCCCATGTTGATGAGAACAAGGGCCTCTTCCCGACAACCCTGGCCGTTGGTTGTCGGGGTCTGCGGGCGGGGGGCTTATCGGAATCCGGGAGCCCCCTTTAAGAAGGGGGCCCCCGGATACCGGCCCCCCACCCTATGTGAATGAGTATGGGGTACAATGTACCCCTACCCATTCACCTGTAAAATAAAAGTACCCAAAAAAAAAACACAACACACGAGAAAAAATATTTTATTGCACAGCTCCGGGGGTCTTCCGTCTTCGGGGGTCTTCTCGCCGGACTCCTCCGCTATCTTCGTGTAGCTCTTTTGCTAGCGGAGGAGTCCGGCTTTCTTCCTCCCCGCCGCCGGCCTCTTCTCCCGACTTCGGGGGTCTTGTCCCCCTCTTCGGTTCTTCTGCCGGGCCACCGCGCCTTCTTGTAGCTCTTTTGCAGGCGGTGGCCCGGTCTTCTGTCGCCGCCGCCTTCCTTTCTTCTGCCGGGCCACCGCGCCTTCTTATAGCTCTTTTGCAGGCGGTGGCCCGTTCTTCTGTCGCCGCTGTCGCCGTCGCCGCCTTCCGTTCTTCTTCTTCTTCTTGTTGTTCTTCTTCTCCAGGAGATGTTGACACGACGCTCTCTCCGGCCGGAATGCCAGAGCCGCCCTGCGCTGCCACTTATATAGTGACAATGGGGCGGTGTCACATGGTATATGTCACATGGGTTGGTCACATGGGTTGATGTCACATGGGGACTATGACATCGTAAGGGGGCGGGGCGGACTGTCCGCTGAAACACTGTTCAGCGGACAAAGTTGGGCGAACAGTCCGCCCGTGTGAGAGGCATAAATGATAGATCTTAAATTGGACGATCTCTCTATGGATCAGACTGCAGTCAGGGGGGTGGATCACATGCTAATTGACTTGTCCCAAAGGAAAGAAATAAAACTCCATAGCGTAATCTCGTTAAAATTTTTATTGAGGTCAACCTCCCCCTTAAAACTGCACTTACAAACAAGTATAAATAACAAGCATAATCGTGTATCCAGTCAGTGTACCAGTAAGGATCCTGCAGGTGTCTCTTACCGTACACTTCACCGCTCTCTAGCGCTACAGGTATCCTAGTTCAACGCACTGACTTCAATGTTGGTTGTAGTATGGCCCCGCACTGACAGGTTTCGTCATCACAACATACAGTAATTTACAGATAAGGACCTGCAGGATCCTTACTGGTACACTCACTGGATGCACAATTATGCTTGTTATTTATACTTGTTTGTAAGTGCAGTTTTAAGGGGAGTGGTTGATCACAATAACATTTTTAAAGGAGATTACGCTATGGAGTTGTATTTCTTTCCTTTGGGATTAGTCCATTAGCGTGTGATCTATCCTGACTGCAGTCTGATCCGCGGAGAGATTGTCTGATTTGAGATCTATTGTGTATGCCTATGATCTAGCAAGATCTGGTAAGAATTTAATATAGAGGGGGCGGTTTTCGCTCATGGAGGTGTTGGTGACAGCTTTCCTTCATATGCGTGAAACTGAACCCATTTCGGACTGATTTTTACTCACAACGTTGTTGTGATACATTGCAGGACTGCGGCATTGGGACTTTATTATCTTAACTGCACCCTTTGTCCAATCAATGCACACTTGCTATTTTGTTTTTGTTTTTTAGTGCTGCTTTTGTGTGTTTCAATATGTGTTTAAGAATACTTACCTTTGGTAGGTTTATATAGTAGCTGCTTATTATCCTAACGGTCATTATTATTGATTATTAATCATTTAAGATATATCTGATTCCCATTTCGCCAATCCATAAGCGCTTGATATAGTTGGAAAGGGCTCGATATTTGTTGTTTATAATATGAATTATATTTTGAAACTGCAGTGGGATATGTGCTGGATAGCATGTATAGAACCTTAAGGCCCCTTTCACACTGACGTCCCGTTCAGGCCCGCCTGTCAGTTTTTCAGGCGGACCTGAACGGGTGCTCCATAGAGCTCTATGGAGCGTCGGATGTCAGCGGTGACATGTCCGCTGACATCCGACCCGCTCCGATCCGAAAAAGTGTAACGGAGGAAAAAGCTATTTTTCCATCCGTCTGCGGATCGGATCGGGTGACGACGGGCACTGTGGTCCGTCGTCACCCGATCTCCCATAGGGGAGAGCGGCGCTGTGACAGGTCCGTCCCTGCGCAGTATGCAGAGACGGACCTGTCATCTCCCTGCTCAGCGGGGATCGGCGGAGTGATCCCCGCTGAGCAAACGGATATCCACGGGGCGGATCAGAACTGATCTGCCCCGTGTGAAAGGACCCTAAGAGGAAGTAAACCCTGATGGGTTTACTTCCTCTTTGTCTCCCTGCAAAGGTAAAGCATAATGGGCTACTATTGCATCGCATAGTAGTCCATTATGTGTCACTTACCTGACACAGGAGCCAGCTATGTCACCGCTGTCCCCTGTAGTACGGAGCGTCCATCTTCTTCCGGGTATCGCTGCTCCGGCCACTCACAGCGCTGGAGCAACGATGACGTCACTGCCGCGCATGCATACGGGAGCTGCCACTAACGGCATATCGCGGCTGCGCGCTGCTGTCTACGACGCATGCGCCGTAGACAGCTGTGACGGTCTTTTAATAAATATCTCCTAAACCGTGTAGGTTTAGGAGATATTTCTTGGACCTATAGGTAAGCCTAAATATAGGCTTACCTGGAGGTCAAAGTGGTTTGTAAGGGTTTACAACCACTTTAAAGGGTATTCATTTAAGGGAAAAAATATTAATTTTGAGGCAATGTGGACTTTCATGGTACCACCATAGACATGACAGCATATGAAAGGTTAAAAGCAATATTCTTTATTACAATAAAGTAATTAATTGTATTGTAACTGTACTGCGCAAATAAAAGTGAAGTTACTCTTTGACTGACTGCACTGACCCTACTGTTGGCCTGTATGATTGTAGTAAGGAAGTTTGTTGTAAGCTCTTTAGAAGGAAGGAACAGTTATGAGCATCAAGCCCTGAAGGATGTATCAATCTATATATAAATGACCTAAAGCGCAACTTCGCCTAAAAGGGGAAGTTCCGCTGTTCCTCCTCATCCAGATTTTAGTAATGAGAATGGTATCATTAGCAGTAATCAGCATGGATTCATGAAGAATCGGTCTTGCCAAACTGATCTATTAACCTTCTATGAGGAGGTGAGTTGCCAGCTAGATAAAGGAAGACCCGTAGATGTGGTGTATCTGCATTTTGCAAAAGCATTTGGCACAGTTCCCCATAAACTATTACTGTACAAAATAAAGTCTGTTGGTATGGACCATAGGGTGAGTACATGGATTGAAAACTGGCTACAAGGGCGAGTTCAGAGGGTGGTGATAAATGGGGAGTACTTGGAATGGTCGGAGGTGGGTAGTGGGGTCCCCCAGGGTTCTGTGCTGGGACCAATCCTATTTAATTTGTTCATAAACGACCTGGAGGATGGGGTGAACAGCTCAATCTCTGTATTTGCGGACGATACTAAGCTAAGCTAAGCAGGGCAATAACTTCTCCGCAGGATGTGGAAACCTTGCAAAAAGATCTGAACAAATTAATGGGGTGGGCAACTACATGGTAAATAAGGTTTAATGTAGAAAAATGTAAAATAATGCATTTGGGTGGCAAAAATAGGAATGCAATCTATACACTGGGGGGTGAACCTCTGGGGGAATCTAGTAGATGATAGGCTCAGCAATGGCATGCAATGCCAAGCTGCTGCTAACAAAACAAACAGAATATTGGCATGCATTAAAAGAGGGATCAACTCCAGAGATAAAGCGATAATTCTCCCATTCTACAAGACTCTGGTCCGGCCGCACCTGGAGTATGCTGTCCAGTTCTGGGCACCGGTTCCCAGGAAGGATGTATTGCAAATGGAGCGAGTACAAAGAAGGGCAACAAAGCTAATTATTAGTTTTTATAATATTAGTTATGAGGAAAGGTTGTGAGCACTGAACTTATTCTCTCTGGAGAAGAGATGCTTGAGAGGGGAAATTATTTCAATTTACAAATACCGTACTGGTGACCCCACAATAAGGAGAAAACTTTTTCGCAGAAGGGAGTTTAACAAGACTCATGGCCACTCATTAAAATTAGAAGAAAATAGGTTTAACCTTAAACTGCGTAGAGGGTTCTTTACTGTAATGCCCCATACACACGGTCGGACATTCCAACAACAAAATCCGTTGGATTTTTTTCCTACAGTATTTGGCCCAAACTTGTGTAGCATACGCACGGTCACACAAAGTTGACGGAAAATCTGATTGTTCAGAACGAGGTGACGTACAACACGTATGTCGGGACTATAAACGGGCCAGTAGCCAATAGCTTTCGTCTCGTAATTTATTCTGAGCATGTGTGGCAATTTGTCCGTCGGCAATTGTCTACACACGATCGGAATTTAAAGGATCGGATTTTGTTGTCGGAAAATTTTAGATCCTGCTCTCAAACTTTGTGTGTCGGAAATTCTGACGGAAAAAGTCAGATGGAGCCCACACACGATCGGATTTTCCGACAACACAATCCGATCACACATTTCTCATTGGAAAGTTTGACCGTGTGTACGGGGCATAAGAGCGGCAAGGATGTGGAATTCAAGAAACTATTAGATAAGCACCTGAGCGACCGCGACATACAGGGATATACAATGTAATACTGACATATAATCACACACAGGATTGGACTTGATGGACTTGTGTCTTTTTTCAACCTCATGTACTATGTAACTATGTAACTATCCTCTTCTCCTATTTTTGGGGTGGAAGGGGGGGCAGGTACCTGGTTTTGACAGGTACCCGCTCCCACTGGTTTTGACAGGTATCCAGTTCGCCCCTGCCCTCTTCTCTCTGTAGCCTCTTGGGCACGTCACAGGTCCCAAGAGACTGTGGGACCATTCACAAGGTGCAGTAGGCGTCAAGCTGTGAAGCCACAAGCAGTCACAGTCGGCTGTCCACAATTATGTTGCTGGTGCCAGCATTAAAGCGGTGTTTCAGCCCTAAAAAATTTTTTTTAAAAGTCAGCAGCTGAAACAAAAGTAGCTGCTGACTTTTAATATGGAGACTTACCTTTCCAGGACACCCGCGATGTCGGCCACCAAGGTTGACATGTCCCTCGGCTCTCGGGTCCCAGCGCTGCCATTCAAACTAAGGGAAACAGGCAGTGGAGCCTTGCGGCTTCACTGCCCATTTGCTACTGCGCATGCGTGAGTCGCGCGGCGCTTTGTGAATGGGACGTGCTGTGTTAGGGAACACACAGTTCCCAGAACACAGCGCGCCCCATTACCCAGAAGACAGCGCGGAGGAAGAGAAGACCGAAGATCACCAAGGAGCAGGAAGAAGGCAGATTAGGAAGACTGCCTAGCAACAGGGATTTCTGGACAGGTAACATTTTTTTTTTTTTTCAAATGTTTTTTTTTTAATATTTTTTGAATATTAATGCTTTTTTTTTTTTTTTTTTTTTTTTTTTTTTTTAGGGTGGCCCTCCACTTTAAAGAGCAGTGGAAAAAACCCGGTCGGGAGAGCATGGCGCTGAATCCCTGGCAGGTACAGTTTTTGTAGCTGCTGATTTTCACACATGGGACTGAAGCGCCACTTTAAACAAATATACTTTCTAATGGCACACTATGGAGAAAAAAAAAAAAACTTCCTTTGATATAGTTTCCAACCAAAGAAAAAAAAACTCACTTCAAAGATCGTTTTTCATTCGTAGTTGAAATATTTTATCTTCATGCAGTTTCATGCTTGTTAGGCTCATCCCAAACTCTTTTGGGTCAGTTATACGGCCAGTCAGGGGCCTTTCGTCACTTCCACATTCATTACATTGACATCTTGTGAGCATTATGGCAGAGCAGGTATCTTCTGCTACATTTCCTTCCCATAAAATCATTAAATGTTCTCTTCAGCACTGGAGGGCATGTTTGACTTTCTTTGATCTGCTGAGAATGACTGAAGTGACAGGGAGAGGAATCTTATGATCTTCAGACACGGCGTCACATTCATCATCTGAAGATACCGACACAAGGTCATTGTAATACATCATTTTCAACGAAGCATGAAAGTTAACTAGTTAAGGACCGGAATGATTTGCCCCCTTTTATGACCAGGCCATTTTATTTGCGATACGGCACTGCGTCGCTTTAACTGAAAATTGAGCGGCTGTGCAACGCTGTACACAAACAAAATGTCCTTTTAATTTCCACAACTAGAGCTTTCTTTTGGTGGTAATTGATCACCTCTGCGGTTTTCATTTTTTGCGCTGTAAACAAAAAAATAGCGACAATTTTGAAAAAAAAAAAAAACAACAGTTTTTACTTTTTGCTATCCAAATAAAAAAATAAAAATTTCTTCATCAGTTTAGCCCAAAATATATTGTTCTACATATTTTTGGTAAAAAAAATAAAAATAAATCGTGTATATTGATTGGTTTGCGCAAAAAGTTATAGCCTCTACAAAATATGGGATAGATTTATAGCATTTTTATTATTTATTTTTTACTAGTAATGGCAGCAATCTGCAATTTTTTTTAGCGGGACTGCGACATTGCGCAGGACAGATCGGACACTTTTAGCACTTTTTTGGGGACGTTTATACAACGATCAGAGCTAAAAAATAGCCACTGATTACTGTATATAAATAAATAATAATATAATATAATATATGACACTAGCAGGGAAGGGGTTATCACTAGGGGGCGATCAAGGGGTTAAATGTGTCCCCTGGGAGGTGTTTCTAACTGTGGGGGGAGGGAACTGATTGGCAGTAGAGAGATCGCTGTTCCTGATCACTAGAAACAGACAATCTCTCTTTACTCCCCTGTCAGAATTGGGATCTGTCTGTTTACATACACAGATCTCCATTCGCTGCATTGGCTCTGCCGTCACGTTCCAGGTGTATGCCCCCTACGGCCCTTAAAATGGGTGCCGTACAGCTACGGCGATTTGCGCAGGGAAGGCAACCTGCCACCGTATGACTGCGGCTGGTCAGCAAGGGGTTAAATAAAGCGCATGATATTTATCTACGGTATCTATCTAGCTATCTTTATGTCGTTTTTTGTTTTTGGATCTGGTTATTTTTTCCCTTCAGTTTTTATGTACAAATAACGTTTGCCACATACACTATATTACCAAAAGTATTGGGACACCTGCCTTTACACATGAACTTTAATGGCATCCCAGTCCATAGGGTTCAATATTGAGTTAGCCCACCCTTTGCAGCTATAACAGCTTCAACTCTTCTGGGGAGGCTGTCCACAAGGTTTAGGAGTGTGTCTATGGGAATGTTTAACCATCCTTCTAAAAGCGCATTTGTGAGATCAGGCACTGATGTTGGACAAGAAGGCCTGGCTTGCAGTCTGTGCTCTAATTCATCCCAAAGGTGTTCTATCGGGTTGAGGTCAGGACTCTGTGCAGGCAGGCCAGTCAAGTTCCTCTACCCATCCCATGCTGCAGCTTCACCCCGCAGACTCTTTGCTGAGAACTGAGCATTCAAAGACTGCTGATCTCTCAGTTCTCGGGTCCACTCTGCAGAGAGCGATGATTGTCATTCACTTGACTTCTGCTCTGTCTCTCCAGCAGAAAGCAGGGGGTGGGAGGGGCTGGCTTAGTCTATCAGTGGCACAATGAGAGCCCGAGCCAGCTAAGGTCAGGCATCCGAGTGGATCCTTATTGTCGGTATCTTTGCATAGCCTGAACTGGCTCCGTGATATCAGCCAACAGCAGACATTAACCCACTGTCTGCTGAATCTGGGTAGTGCAGAAAGTAAATTCCTGTGACCCAAATAACTTTGTCCATACTTCTTTAAACCCAAAAACAAAAATGGAATACATTGAAGCGTATCACTACTTAACAGTGGCAGCTGCATTATATATCTATATATGGTTAATGAAGTCATCCAGGAGACCCTGCTGTGATTGATGGTGGATTTACTTCATGTGACATTATTTGTTTGTTTTTTTTTCATTTTAAATTTTTTTTTGGTGAATGAGTAGGAATACTATGTACCCCTTACTCATTCACATACAAATATGAGGGTACCCATTATTGGGTACCAAGGAGCCTATTGGTGCCCTGAAACATGTTACAGGCAACGGACTCTCCAGATCTTCACAGAGCAAAAAAATGGAGATTTCCACTGAGGATGGAAAATGCTTTTTGGCCTTTAAAATGTAAAATGTGGGTATTCCTGTTGGTCTTTCTACTGCCATTGATGGCGCACAAATCATTGTATTATGTAACAAACTCATCTCTTGTTTGGCCACCTTAAGAAAATATTCTAATCTGGTGGCAACATTCACCATACTATCTTTCCTCTCAGGTTTCATAAATGTAGCACATTGACTTACGTTGTATTTTAATTTGCCCCCCCAAAAAAAAGATGAACGCTAAAGCTAAATAAGTTTAATAATAATTTTTTTATTTTGTAAGTTAACAAAGAACATAAAAAAACGTTGGTTTAATTAAATTAGAATTCAAGACAGCAAGCACGGACCTCGCTTTAAGAGATTATAAATTTGATTGGAGTAGCATAATAATTTAATCATAGTTTAATATAAAATGAAATCATATGATTCAATCAGATTAATTACTGTATTATATAAGGGCACGGAAATAATTAAAAATGAGCAGCCTGCAATTCTTTTAAGTAAAAATCCCACTTCAATATGGGGAAAACAATTATTCATGGTTTGTTCGGTTCACGAACACCTAGATCAAGCTTGGTTCTTGAAGGACCGTTAAATGTTGATGCAGGGAATTGTCAGATTGGCTTTGGGAATCGGAAAGGAATATTTTATCTGTCGCAACAAATTAAAACACACTTTTAAAGTACTCCTTTGTCCTGACCATGGGCATTCAAATATTTACATGTTCTCTGAAGGAAATGTAGATTGTCTAAAGGTGATTTATTAACCCCTTCATGTCTGTCAAAGTGTGACGTTCAATCCCCACACAGGCCTGGGAGATTAGCCCATTGAGAAAATGACACAAAACAACAAAGTCTCTCCGAGCAAATCTAATCTTTATTTTTTGGTGTGAATATTTAAAGGGGGCTTTCAGAAAGTACCGCCCTTTGAACGTGTCATACAGATTATCCAATCATATACAAGTACAGCCTACAATAAAAGTGAAACTAGCAATTCCTCAAAATCATGTGCTTTCCAAGAAACGAAACAACTGAAAGAAGATAACAGTAACATGGGAAACGAAACTAGACTAGCAAAACTTGAGCATTCATTTTGTGAGGTGGATGTTAGAGAGAGACACAAAATGGAAACCAAATTTCTTAAATAATGAAAGCGGTTAAGCTAAATATCCCTTCAATCCCCTCTTAGATCATATAAGATGATCTCTACATTCTATGTTGTGTCTTAATACTTCTTTTGGGGTTGTGGCGTTGATTGCCTGATAACTCTTCATGTATGTCATGTAGGATAGAACCTTATCGGGAGATTGAAGGCGTGCAACTATGCAAGTGTAACACTTAAAGCAGAGGTAAAGAATCAGAGCAAGGATAAATATCATAACAATAACAAGGACAATGTCTTTTAACCATGAAAATATACCTCCAAGCCCAAATCCTGCATTGACAAATGGGCTCCATGTTTTAGCAATGTCCCTAGCTTCCTGCTGGAGCTGACCTCTAAGGGATGTCCCCTTTTATCATCCCCTACCACTCCCATGACAGGTACCAAGTATGCAAGGTAACACCATCCCTTAACATGAAGGGGCACCCAGGGATAACACACTTTCCCACAACATACATAAATACTTTGTCCTAGTGCAAAAAGTCTCTTAGCGACAATCTCATGAGTGTACTTGTCCTGTGTCACGATTATTGGTGCAATATTTCACCTACATTTTTAGGGAAAGAAGAAAAGTTATGCAAAGTTCAGTTTAGCCCTGGGTCAGATACTTGAAACAGTGAGCAGGCATTCCCACGTCTTGATGTTAAATATTGACCTGCTGCAGAAAGAAGGGTTAGTCTGTGTCTCATTCCCTAAATTAAAACACCAATCAGGGGAATGACTTCTACCTGCTATTGGAAAGGTAACAAAGTTGTTTATGTACAGAGTGGATATGTTAGTCAGGAATACCGGAGGAGGAGTCTCCTTGAGAAAGGAGGAAATATTTAAAGGTACAGACAAAAGGGAAATTCAGGCAGTGCTAGGATGTAATTTGTTACATATCCTACATTCTTCATACCCTGATTTTTTCCCGAGCATAAGCATACTTAAATTTTAGCAAAAGCATCTTATCAGTAAAACTATCTCCAGTCTCTCTCTTGATTCTAGCTTGTGTCACTGTAATGCTCTCTTGTGTGTATGTATGTGTGTGTGTGTGTGTGTGTGTGTGTGTGTGTGTGTGTGTGTGTGTGTGTGTGTGTGTGTGTGTGTGTGTTCCCACAGATACTTTTAATTGCACCCAAATCTTCAGGTGGGTAGGAACACTGCCAGAGAGATCAGGATCAGGAGGCAAAATGCCTTGCCAGAAGTCTGTGGTGAAATAAGCGAGGTCATCTTCTCTGGCCGGACCTGCTTTCCCAGGAACTCCTCCTTCCTCTGCTTGGACTTCGGCTTGAGGGTCTCCTGTATCCAAGATCTCCTTCCAGCTCTTGGGGCTTTGGGCAACCTTTTTCACTCTGTTGGCATGGATCCAGGACTGGCAATTTTCCACTGGGATGGCTGTTCTGGTCACTGCAACCACTGTGGTAGGAGGTCCATAGGGATACTCTTGCTTCTTACTTCTGTTCAGCTATTGGACCACCACGGTGTCTCCCACCTTAAAGAGGTGAGTAGCTTCCTGTGAAGAAAAAGGAGAGGTGCGAGCAACATTTCTCTCAACTGTATCCAATGTTTCAACCAATTTCCTTACATATTCTTCCTGTATTAAGGCCCCTTTCACACATGCTGATGGTATGTCCGTATTTCATCCATCCGTTTGCGGATGAAATACGGACATCCATTCATCCCTATGGGATAGCGGGTGTCTGCGGATGAGCATCCGCAGACACCCGCTATTGTCCGCCTCCGCAAATGTCCGATTCTGCAGACGGAGGAAAATCCTATTTTTCTTTCCGTCTGCAGAGCGGATCGGATGAACACGGACACACGGTCCATGCTCGTCCGATCCCCATAGAGGAGAGCGGAGAGCTGACAGGGCGGTCCCCGCACAGTGTGCGGGGACCGCCCTGTCCGCAGCCGGCTCAGCGGGGACAACAGAGCGATCCCCGCTGAGCAAGCGGATCATCACGGGGCGGATCATTACTGATCCGCCCCGTGTGAAAGAGGCCTAAGTCTAAATCTACCTTTTCCATCATTAAAGGTGCTCTGGCCTATGGGGTGGGGAAAGGTAGACCCATCAAGACTTCAAAAGGTGAAAACCCTGTTGTCTTGGAAGGGGTCATTCTTATTTCTGCCAGGACTGCTGAGAGGACCTTCTTCCAGTTGGCAAAGATTCCTCCTGTGGCCTTTCTTATTTTGTCTTTTTAATTGTTCTGTTCGTTCTTTCTATTATCCCTGAGCTTTGAGGGTGGTAGGGAATGTGAAACTACCATTCTATCTTGAGAGTTTTTACCAAGTCCTGGCAGACCCTTGATACAAATGCAGGTCCATTGTCTGAGTTTATTTGAAGTGGGCATCCCCATCAAGGAATGATTTCCTGAATGAGGATCCTCACTACTGTTTGTGCATCTTCTTTTGTGGTTACAAAAAGTTCAACTCATCTTAAGAAAATGTTCACAATTACCAAAAGATATTTCTGTCTTTTGCCTAGTTTGGGCATGTGTGTGAAGTCAGTCTGAAAATGTGTAAAAGGAGTGTTTGGCCTTGTGTGGGTTGCTCCTGATACATGTGATGCATCTTGATACATAATCTTTAACCCTCCAGGAAAGTTCTGAAAAATAAAAATATTTCTCCAATAGTTCACAAGTGGCCTTCCAGCCTCTGTGACCTATTCCATGGTACTGAGAAATAAAAAGTGATGCACTAGCTACTGGTATACATGGCTTCCCCTCTTTGCAGAGAAGTCCAGTCTTTGGATCTTTCTGCACACTTATTTTGTCCCAATCCCTGAGATCAGCTTCTACTGCACATCCCTGCAAATCTGAAAGAACCTGATCAAAGAAGGGCAATTCTGGGGCTAGCATGGGCATTTAGATCTGTGCATTTTGTGAAATATCAGCTTGTTTAGCAGCTAAACCAGCCAGAGCATTGCCCTTGGCTATCTGTTTGTTGGCCTGTGTGTGCTCTGCAGTGCTGTGAAAGATAAATCAGACCTGGGTGATGTGTCTTGGTGAATGAGGTTTATGCAATCATGTTGTGGCACAACCTCATCCTGCTCTCCTTTTAATTCTAAAGGGCATTTAAGATTGGTGCTAGTCCTGCAGTGGGAGAAGCATATTTGATGTGCAATTTTGGATTAGACAGCACGATCACCTCATAGCCACTCAACCTCTGAGCAGACGTGCTGTGTATGTACATTTTTCAATAGGATTGATGCATTGTTGGTGGTGTGAAGTGTCGTGTCGTGCCCCAGAGAGAGTGAAAGAAGTGGTCATCTGAACCATCATCGCACAGGACACGAGAGCTCCGAGACACACAGGCATGCCCTGAACCTGCATCAGAACCATCTTTGAGGAAAAAAAAAAATACGGCGCAACTTGCCTCCATGCTCCTGAGCGAGGACACCTGACAAAGTCTTACAATTTTCCCTTGCAAACAAATAAAACATTTTTCCATAATTAGGGAGGCCGAGCCCTGGAGCCATTACCATAGCATTTTTCAAATACACAAAAGCATTGCACATTTCATCTGACCATTTTATACAGTCTGGCATGTCTGAACCTATGGCTTGTCTCAGGAGATTGTCATAGTAGGAACAGTCAGGTATTCATTGGCGGCAGTAACCAATCATACCAAGAAAGGTAAGCATGTCTTTCTTAGTAAGTGGGCGGGGCAGACCCACAAGAACCATAGCTCTTTTGTGATTGACTTTCCTTTCTCCTTTTGAGAGTACACAACCAAGATATGCAACCATTTCCTGACACCATTGCAATAATTTCTTTGACACTTTGTGACCACTTTCAAAAAAACATTTCAAAAGATCCCTCCCATCCTCCAGGGCGGCCACCGAGTAGAACTGCAGATGAGGAGCCACATACTGCAGCAGGGATGAACAGTGTCCTGGTATCCAAGCTCTGAGAGTAGTTTGGAGGACAATGGAATAGACTGCAGAGGAGTCTACATAGCCCTGGGGCATTCTACACCATGTTAGTTAGAAAGCAAAGATTGGCTGTGTCTCCTCATCCACAGGGACGGAAATAAAAAAAGCATTCAATAAATTAATCACAGTAAAATACTCTGCATCCTGTGGTATGGCATTATTGATGACACATCAGGCACTATTGGGGCAATCGGTACCATTAGGCTATTGATGGCCCTTAGGTCTTGTACAAACCTATAGTCACCATTTGCCATCTTACTGGGTTAATGTTAATGTAGGGCGAGACAATTTCCCTCTTGGTTGTCTCTGTGTGTAACCCCCTCTTTGTCCTTGCCCCCTCCCTTTTATAAAAGTTACCCCTTTTATTTCCTGAGAAATCATTTTGATAATGTGTCTGCACTAGTTTGTTTAACCACTTCCCACCCGGCCAATGCATATATACGGCCGGGTGGGAGCCGTCTACTCCTGATAGGACGTTCAGGAACGTCATTCAGGAGTAGCGGGATCGTGCGAGCGCGCGCCCGCGCAGCGGCGCGATCCCGATGTGCTCGTGTCACCCGGACACGGCACATCTCAGATCGGCAGGAGGGCTCTGTGATTGGCCCTCCTGATCACATGACGGCCGTGTCCAATCACGGCCGTCATGTGATGTAAACAAACAGCCGGTTGCTAGGCAATCGGCTCTCCTCTCCTCACACGGAAGTCACCGCTGAGGAGAGGAGAGCAGAACGCTGCAGCCGGCTGATGATCAGTGAGTATGGGCTGCTTTTTACAGCTTTTTACTCACTGATCATCAGTGTAGTGTAAACACACAACACACCACACAGTACAAACACAGTCCCCACATATGTCCCCAAAACACACATGTCCCCAAAACATACATGTCCCCAAATAATAAAAACACATGTCCCTAATAATAAAAACATGTCCCCCACATATGTCCCACTAAAATCACATGTCCCAATGATTATCTGCACACATATGTACGTGATCACCTGCACACATATGTACATGATCATTTGCGTACATATGTCCGTGATCACACAAACCAATTATTATACACTTAACGGAATTTTTTTTACCAAAAACATGTAGCAGAATACATTTTGGCTTAAATTTATGACAAAATTTGATTTTATTGGATTTCTTTTCAAATAGAAAAAAGAAAATATTGTTTTTTTTCCAAATTTCCGCTATTTTTGCGCTTATATCGCAAAAAATAAAAAACGGAGTCGTGAATAAATAACACCAAAATAAAGCTCTATTTGTGCGAACAAGATGATAACAATTTCATTTGGGTACAGTGTAGTATGACCGCGCAATTTTCACTGAAAGCGCTAGAGCGCTGAAAGCTGAAAATTGGGCTGGGAAGGAAGGGGGCGAAAGTGCCCTTTATTGTAGTGGTTAAGGATGTCAAAACATCCTGCAGCATCCTTCGCTGTCAGAAATCAGTTATTGTGCTTGTAGCCCACTCTGATATTTACTGTGTGTCCTCATGTAATGAAGTCTTTCATGAAACTCTTATCTGGTTGTGGAATGTAAGGGGGAGGAGGGGGGTGCATGGTACATGCATAGAAAACATTGATTTAACCCTTAAATCCACCATCTCATGTCTCTGTTAAACCCATTGTGGACAATGTTGTGGCTAGGATGCTATAGGGAGCCTCGGTCCAGCCGGGGATCTCCACAGCATGTTTATTTTCATCCTTATTTTTCTTTCTAAACATTCTGACTTTTATTTCTTTGACTTTTTATTTATTTTTTATTTATTTATTTTTTTGGCAAAATTCCAACAAGCACTCCTTATGGCCGGAGGTTCCCCTGATCACAAGCAAGCTTTGTGCATTATTACTTTTCTTATTTTTATAACCAAACAATTTTTATTTATATTTCAAATTTTTTTTTTTTTTTGGCAGAGTGCCAACAGGTTCAAACAGTACTTTCAATTGCTGTAGTACCAATGCCGCAAACAATTCCTCACTATCTATTACGGTCAGTGAGATATTAGCACTTGAACCCTGTTGGCAAAAAGCCAAATGTCCAAATTTTGCACCTGACTTCCCCTGTGCAAGAGATGTCAGTAGCAAAAAGAATTATTCAAATAGCATGTTTTGATCAAAAGTTAGCCTCAGAGTATACTACCGTCTATGCCAATTTATGTATTACCTTAAGAGAGTGTTATAAACACTGCTACTATGCTCACTATCTCATACATTGGAGTCAAAGCATTCATATGTAAATCATTAAGAGAAAACATAAATACATCACCGGATACTGTAGCATCGCTCTACGTTTCGGTTGGGGAACTTCCATCAATCACAAAAAGGAGCCGGGAGTTCACGGCAAGACGCGTCTGTCGCCTTTTATTTACGTATCCTTATAACACAGTGCAGTGGAAAGCGTTGTCTTACCTTACAACGCTGACAAATTCCACACAAACAGTTAACAGATCATCTTATAAACTTCTACAGGCGATAGGAAGATAAGCAAAGAGAAGGGTTTTGTCCGTCACACTTTAGCAGACTTTTTTCTTATAATTACAGTACTGTATAAATCATTTTCCTACGAACTTCTCAGAGTCCGTGAAAGCCCCCCCAGAGCTTTCTCCTTGTTCACACGGGAACAAGTGCTGCTTCTTAAAGCAGTCTTATTAAATGAACTTCTCGGAGTCCATTAAAGCCCACCCAAGGCTTCTCTACCTGTTCACACGGGAACAGGTGCTGCTTCTTAAAGCAGTCTTATTAAATGAACTTCTCAGAGTCCATTAAAGCCCACCCAAGGCTTTATCACTGTTAACTCAGAACAGCTTTTTTTTACTGCTTCTCAGAGCAGTTAAACTTATCAACGAGGTCTGAAAACAACTTCTACATAAATCACAGGTTCAGAGAACGATTTCTGAATAATGTCACGGTGAGAGATACATATATCAATTCAACTCACCATATAGACATATATTATAATCGACCCCGGACGAGCCCCCAAACTGAAGGAAATGTAGATTGTCTAAAGGTGATTTCTTAACCCCTTCATGTCTGTCAAAGTGTGACGTTCAATCCCCACACAGGCCTGGGAGATTAGCCCATTGAGACAATGACACAAAACAACAAAGTCTCTCCGAGCAAATCTAATCTTTATTTTTTGGTGTGAATATTTAAAGGGGGCTTTCAGAAAGTACCGCCCTTTGAACGTGTCATACAGATTATCCAATCATATACAAGTACAGCCTACAATAAAAGTGAAACTAGCAATTCCTCAAAATCATGTGCTTTCCAAGAAACGAAACAACTGAAAGAAGATAACAGTAACATGGGAAACGAAACTAGACTAGCAAAACTTGAGCATTCATTTTGTGAGGTGGATGTTAGAGAAAGACACAAAATGGAAACCAAATTTCTTAAATAATGAAAGCGGTTAAGCTAAATATCCCTTCATTCTCAACAAGCAGTTGAAAGTTTTTCAACTTTTTCAACCGACCCCTTATGAGGGGTGCCGATCCCTCTTACAGATGTAACCATATTGACAAGCGCTCTAAACACGGCATTATGTGAGTGTACATTTGGCTTCTATATTAAAGAGGCGTTTCACACCCCCCCGCCCCCCAGCGAAAAATACAATTCAGCAGCTACACATGCTATAGCTGTTGACTTTTAAAGTGGTTGTAAACCCTTACAACCAACTTTGACCTACAGGTAAGCCTAGATTAAGGCTTACCTGTAGGTCCAAGAAATATCTCCTAAACCTACATGGTTTAGGAGATATTTGCCGAAAGACAGGTGGTGTAGACAGGTGGCGTAGACAGTGGCGCGCAGGCGCACTGAGCGCGCCATGGTCAACGGCAATATGCCGCAAGTGGTGGCTCCCGTGCGCATGCGCGGGAGTGACGGCTTCGCCGAATGACAACGGCAGAGCAGCGATACCCGGAAGAAGATGGACGCTCCGGACTACAGGGGACAGCAGTGACATCGCTGGCTCCTGTGTCAGGTAAGTGACACATAATGGACTACTATGGGATGCATAGTAGTCCATTATGCTTTACCTTTGTAGGGAATCAAAGAGGAAGTAAACTCATCAGGGTTTACTTCCTCTCTAATATTAGGACACTTATCTGTCCTGGAATCCAGCGATGTTGGCTGCCACCACCATTGCCTGTAAAGGAAACCTTGCGGCTTCTCTGCTGGTTCCCTACTGCGCATGCCCAAAGCGCATTGCACTTTTGAAATAGCCCGGTGTCGGGGGAAGGAGGAGGGGGGGGGGCAAACTTTCCAGTAATCTTGTTGTGGTGAGATCCCCTGTAAGTGGGGATGGGTACCTGTCAAAAACATGTACCCGCTCTCCCCTCTTCCCCAAAAGGTGGAAAATGTGGCACCGGAGGGGGGGGGGGGGGAGGAAGCAGATAAGCAGAGTTTTCACTTTTGGGTGGAACTCCACTTTGAAATTGTTTTAATACTGCATTTCCAGGCACCCCCTTGTGTTTTTCCACTGTATTCCAAAAATCGGTGAAGCTGCCTATCTTCATGCTGTGATTAGTTCTATTAACCTCCCTGGCGGTATTCCCGAGTCTGGCTCGGGGTGGAATTTCAGAACCAAAAGCGGTAACCAGACTCTGGATCACATCACAGGATCCAGGAAGAGCTTACTTACCTTGTCCCCTGGATCCTGCCATGTCTCCCCGCAGTGTGAGCGGCTCGTCCTCCGCTCGATCTATCACGGAGCCGGGCTCCGTTCCCTGCGAGCATTGCGACGTACGGGACGGAGAACAGCGCCAAATTTAAAAAGTGAAACACACAAAATAATACAGATTACATTGCTGTATGACATTTTTTCACATCCCTTTTGTCCCCAGTGGTCTGCCCTACATGTAGTTTTATATTATAAATACTGTTCTTTCTGCCTGGAAACTGGAGATTGTCCATAGCAACCAAAACTGTCCCTTTACATCAAAAGTGGATGTAGACCAGCTAGAAAACAGCGATAATAAATTAGAATCACTCGCAGAATTGAGCGATAGTGATTTGTGAGGATATCCGTCATCAAACACTGAAAGTAATGAGAGAGACAATTCGGCAACTGAGCAAATTTCAGTGTTTTTGATTTGATTACATTATTAAATAATTTTTATTATTATTATATTATTATTTGGTATAATCATCACGCCCCTGAAGACGCATGTTGATGACGAAACGTTGGGTGATGTCAGTGATGTGTAACGAATGACACGGAAGGACGGCGAGACGGCGGCCATTTTTATGGTTAGAAGCACTGTATGCTCTGCAATGTTTGCTTATTATCTATCAAATGTGAGTTTATTTTACTTTGTTTTAATACATATTGGCATAAAGATGTTTGCGCAATGAGCATTCTTCCTCTACCCTTTACATTTGCATGATCATTAAGCTACCGTGTGTATATTGGAATATACTTGGTGTATTTGGCTCGAGAGGAACAGCCCCTATCACTTGTTAGGCTAAATATCCAGCCAAATGGTAAGGGAGCAAAATCTCTAATCCACTATGAGAATAACAGACAGAATAGATATACTGTATATACTATAACGCCGCGTACACACGATCGGAAATTCGACCAGCAAAAGACCAATGAGAGCTTTTAGTCGGAAAATGTGACCGTGTGTATGCTCCATTGGAATTTTGCTGGCCGAATTTCCGCCAGCAAAAGTTTGAGAGCATGTTCTCAATTTTTCCGACAGAAAAAGTTTTGATTGGAAATTCTGATCGTCTGTAGCAATTCCGACGCACAAAATTCCTACGCATGCTCAGAAACAATTCGACGCATGCTTGGAAGCATTGAACTTACTGTAATTTTCTTGGCTCATTGTAGTGTTGTACGCCACCGCGTTCTTGATGGTCGAAAGTTCAGCGAACTTTTGTGTGACCGTGTGTATGCAAGCCAAGTTTGAGAGGAATTCTCAATTTTTTCCCATGAGAATTCCGATTGTGTGTGCATGGCATTAGAGGTTGAATATGGTAAATATGATCAGACTCAGAGATCAATTTTTCATTTAAAGAAAAAATAATTATTAAAACTGTTATGGTGCTTTTCAGACAGAACTGATACTACTATATTGTCATAGACAGGTGGCTTGAAAAAAGCTCCCTACGCCTGCTGTCACTTTTGCTAGCCATACAAAAAACAATGTCTTCTGTCAAAAAAAAACATTTGTTCAATTTTCTAATCTTTAGAGGGGTCAAATTGGCGTTCATTTCCCACCACAATAACGGGAAAATTTGAAGGAGCAGACATGGGCGTCCACAGAACTTTTTTCAAGGGGGGGCATAATTTTAGGGTCACCCATGCGCCGCCCCTTTTCGACAATGTCATTATCAGATTATCATGGTCAGAGACTGCAGACTTCAATCCCTAGGATAGGTAATGGAGAATGGCCAACAGGCCCTCTTACCAGACCCAGCGAAACAACACCAGTGATCCCTCCGGCTGGAAGATTGCTCACGCGCCACGGGGGCGACTCTAGTCAGTAGTGTAGCATGTATGTACCCTGGCAGTGACTCAGTCTTTCTCTCTGGTGGTGCTGGACAGCATGGCTCTCTCTGGTGGCATGGGGCAGTGTAGTTCTCTCTCTGGTGGCGCTGAGCAGCGTGGCTCTCTCTCTGGCTTCTGCCCAGCACAATCCTTGTTCTTTTTCCTGTAGCACCCTGTCCCTCAGCTTTTTTCCCAGGCTACAGTCTCTCAATCTCTCGATCAAGCTGTATCCTCCTCCCTGTGGAAAATGGGGCCACCAATCTTTGGGACTACATGTCCTATGATTCTCTCCTCTCCTAGTCTCTTTTGATTGGCCCTCAGTTATGGCCAATAGGGAAGGAACAGAGCGGGCAGGAACAGTTATGGCCAATAGGGAAGGAACAGAGCGGGCAGGAAGCTGGGCGAGGAACCTGGTGAGAGCCGTCGTCTCTTCTCCCTGACAGGAGAAAGGAGGGGGTGACCGGGGGTAAACCTGATAGCACCGCTGCCGAGTTCTCTGCTGGACTGAGCACGCAAAAGAGCCCGCAGTCACTCTACACTGATGGGGGGCTTGGCAGAACCTTGATGGTGTCACCCCACTGGCGGGTTGCACATGGGTGTGGGCTGCCCGCACCCCGATAGGGATGGAACTGTGTTGAATTAAAGATCTCATCCCTGATTCCAGGGGGGGGGGGCACTTGACCCCCCTTGCCCTTACCTGCGGACGCCCATGGGAGCAGAATAGAAAACGTCTTGCTCACAGGAATTTTCGTTGAGAAATTACATTTATTTTAAAACTGAATGTTAAAAGTGAAAATTTTTCAAACGACATTCTTTCATTCAGAAAATGTACAAAGATTTTTCGTATGAATATTCTCATCCAAAAATTGATACGTGTATGGCCAGCATAAGGTTAAGTTCATACCAATGCTTTTGATCCGTTTCTGCTGTGCTTTTTGCTGTTTGCATTTGCACATGCGAAATGCCACATGTGATTTGCATTTTTTTATGCTTTTTCTTGGGAAGATTAAAAATGCAAATCGTGGCAAAAAACGCACTACATGCTTTTCTGCAACCAATGAAGTCTATTGAAGTAAAAAAGCAAAAAAAAAAAAAAAGCATGAATTGAATAAAGTCCTTGACCCTTTCCAAATACACATCGGCTGAAAAAAGCATAAAAAACAATCGAAAAACATTAAATAAACTGTAAAGCGTTTCTGCAAAAAGCACAAAAAAGGCATAGGAGTGAAGAAGGCCTAGTAGCAGCAGCATGCTTTTTTCTGTATTACAGGTCATAATGGGGTTAAAAAACGAAAGTGAGCTCTTTATAGTACAAAAAGAGCAGATAATCAAGACAAAGAGTCCCAAAAGATCAAAAAAGACGTTAATTTATACTGCAAAACAGTGAAAGTAAAGCCCCGTACACACGAGCGGACTTTTCAACATCCAAAGTCCGACGGACTGATTCTGTCAGACTATTCGATCGTGTGTGGGCTGCAACGGACTTTTGACTCGCCAAAGTCCGAAGGACTTTAGAATATGGAACATGCTTCAAATTTTTCCGAAGGAACTCCGCCGGACCCGGTCCCTTCGAAAAATTTGCTCGTGTGTATGCTATTCCGACGGACTAAAACCGACGCTAGGGCAGCTATTGGCTACTGGCTATGAACTTCCTTATTCGAATCCAGTCGTACGTCATCACGTTCGAATCCGTCGGAGTTTAGTGTGATTGTGTGTGGCCAAGTCCGCTCAGCCGAAAAGTCCGTCAGAACTCTGTCGGAACTCCGGCAGAACTCCGACGGAACTCCTTCGGAAGTCTGTCGGACATAAGTCCTCTCGTGTGTACGGGGCTTAACAATATATATTACTTATAGCATATATATAAATATGTAATTGTATTGCCTTATATTACCTCCAGTCTATCAGCCTCCACCTTCTCTGGGTTCAGATGCTGATCTTCCCTGCACACAGTCTTTAAATTGATTTTTTTCTTCAAACAACAAATTTGTCATACTCAAAAAGTGTAGCTGCTGACTTTTAATAATCAGACACTTACCTATCCCAGGGTCCAGCAATGGGGGCATACGAAGCCCCGCTCCTCTCCCACTCCTCTCCGCGGCGCATCCTAACTGTGGGTGCCCCGGCTGTACCTTCATAGCCGGGTGCACATTACACATGTGAGAGCTGTGCTGCGCACTGTGAATGGCCGGGCAATCTTCTGGGGCCTGTGACATGTCCCAAAAGATTGCAGGGAGGGAGGGGCGATAGCTGAACTTCCTTCAGGCGTCACAGCGCCAAGGGAGGAAGTGGGAGCCTGTAAGAACAGGATACCCGCTCCCCCCCCTCAAAAAAAAGACATGCCAGATGTGGCATGTCAGGGGATCACCAACACTTAAAGCGGAAGTTTCATTTGTGGGTGGAACTCCGCTTTAACTTCTCTGTGTAATGGTTTTGCACAGAGCAGCCTTGATTCTCCTCTTCTGGGGTCCCTCACCTAAGCTTCTGAATCCTCCTGCCTTCAGATTGTCCCAATAGCAAGCTGCAAAGTATAATATAGAGTGCCCCTATAGCAAGGTAAGAAAAAACTTCTGCCTTTAGAACCACTCACTTCCTGCCCAGGACTACATGTCCCATGAGGCATTGCTCCTTTCACATTCACAAGTTCTCAGGCACTTACTGACATGTATGGATGGTGTACTGAGCTTTTTGTGTGCTGCACTGTATTTCCTGATATGTAAATAAATAATGCATTCTGTATGCAGGCCATCTAATCGGCTGACCAATTAATCAACAACTATTTTCATAATCAATTAGTTGGCGATTAATCGATTCGTTGTTTCGGCCCTACATAAGTCACGTACGCATATGTAAACGATGTACGCACCACACATATGAGGTATCGCCACAAACATTAGAGCGAGAGCAATAATTCTAGCATTAGACCTCCACTGTAACTCTAAACATGTAACCTGTGAAGGCATTTAAAGGGTCGTCCTTTGGAGATTTTTAAGTACTTTAGCTTGTTGCCATTCCCTGAACGTGTGCAATTTTAAAGTGTGACATGTTAGGTATCTATTTACTCGGCATAACATTATCTTTCACATTATACTAAAAATTGGGGTATATATTGTGTTTTTTTTTTTTTTTATTCATTTTAATGTATTTTTTTCCAAAAAAATGATTTTGTCTTTTTATGTAATTCCACTCAAAGATGATGAGATCAGGGCTCTGTGGGGGTTATTCAAATCTCTTCTAGGACTTCTTGTTCTTCTTTCCCCTGAAAATGGTTCTTTAACCCTTTCATGACTAAGCCTATTTTTGGAATTTGGTGTTTACAAGTTAAAATCCATATTTTCTACTAGAAAATTACTTGGAACCCCCAAACATTATATATATTTTTTTAACAGAGACTCTAGAGAATAAAACGGCGATTGTTGCAATATTTTATGTCACACGGTATTTGCGCAGCGGTGTTTTAAATGCAACTTTTTGGGAAAAGGGACACTTTCATGAATTAAAAAAAAAAAAAAAACAGTAAAATTATCCCATTTTTTTGCATAATGTGAAAGATAATGTTATGCCGAGTAAATAGATACCAAACATGTCACACTTTATAATTGCACGCACTTGTGGATTGACGACAAAGTACGGTACCTAAAAATCTCAATAGGCGACGCTTTAAACATTTTTTACGGTTACCAGGTTAGCGTTACAGAGGAGGTCTAGTGCTAGAATTATTGCTCTCGCTCTGCCGATCGCGGCGATACCTCACATGTGTGATTTGAACACCGTTTACATACGCGGGCGCGACTTCCGTATGCGTTTTCTTTGCTTTACGAGCTCGCGGGGACGGCGGGCGCTTTAAAAAATGTTTTTTTATTTTTTTATTTATTTTATTTATTTAAAAATGACTAAATTGTTTAAAATAAAAATAAAAAAATTTGATCACTTTTATTGCTGTCACAAGGAATGTAAACATCCCTTGTGACAGTAATAGGCGGTGACAGGTACTCTTTATGGAGGGATCGGGGGTCTAAAAGACCTCCCACCTCTCCTTTACACTTCAATGTATTCAGATCGCCGAAAACGGCGATTCTGAATACCGGATATTTTTTTTAAACCGGCGCCATTGGCAGCCGAGTAAAGGGGAAGTGACGTCATGACGTCGCTTCCGTGTTCACTATGAGGAGACTGGAACAAAGCCGATTACGGCTTCGTTCCAGTTCCTCCCCAGCGGCCGGAGGCATCGCAGCAGGAATCGGTGCTCCCGATTGAGCGGGAGCACTGGTAACAGCGGCGGGAGGGGGGGACGTCCCCTCCCGCTCCTCCGGCATAACAGCCGAGCGGCTTTTAGCAGGTGCCGGCATCATCCCGGTATACCCCCCGGAAGCCGAGTACGCACATCTGCATACGCTCGGCGGGAAAGGGTTAATAACTTTGGCTGTATGTTTGGACTCATTGGGGTTTATTTACTAAAGGAAAATCCACTTTGCACTGCAAGTGCACTTGGAAGTAAAGTCGCTGTAGATCCGAGGGGGACATGCAAGTAAAATAAAAAACAGCATTTTAGCTTGCACATGATTGGAGGATAAAATCAGCAGAGCTTCCACTCATTTCAGATCTACCCCTTAGATTTAGAGCGACTGCACTTTCAAGTACACTTGCAGTGCAAAGAACGCCCATTGTCTTGCTAAATGCATTTGGGACTTATCAGATACCTCCCTGTTGGAATTGCATGGTAGATATGTAGTGCTACCTACTGGATTTTGGGCCTATTGCCCCACACAGCACCCACAGCCAGGCCACAAGAATTTTCCACACTCCAATTGGCTCAAGAAAACTGTCTAGGAGTTTTAGTTTAGGTTGTTTATTTAGGGAACGTTGAACTCTGGTACAATGGAATGCCCAGAACTGAAGAAATTTGCAAACTCCAAACAAACGGTTGAGGAACTACTAAGGTCAATGGCTGCTGAAATCCAACTAAACTATGCTGCATACTAGTGGGGGTGATGCTGGATCTGAACAAAATGATAAAGGTTCTGAAAAACACATCAATGTTCAAGAGACAGCACTTGATTGTATTGCACAGCACTTGGCTGTATTAGGCCCAAAGTAAAGATATATTCTGGCTGTCTTGCACTTTACTCAAGCTGTCTCCTAAGGTCCCAGACGTGCAGTATTGCACTACACTTTCCTCTTTGTTGAATCGGGTGTTATGCTGGTTTGTACTTACTCAGTCCCTTTAAGTAGTTTCTTAAATCTAGAAAGCTGCTGCACTGGCCTCTCTACTGGGCAGGCTCTTCCTGACTTGGCTTGGAGTCTGCAGCTAAGCCTAGTTGAGACTGTGTTGAGTGACGACTTTAAGCTTTTCCAATTCTCGCTCTATTTCTCTCTCTTTATTCTACTCCAGGGGCAGAGCCCCCAGCACAGGGGCCTCCTCCAGATGGCTGGACCCTGAACTCTGCTCCTAGATTGCCAGGCTAGTATTTATGGGTTGTGTTGTCTCCCCACCTGAGCCCACCTTCCCAGGGATTGAGGGGAACTCATTAAATATTCAGGCTGCAATCACTGTCCTTCCACCCACTATTCTCTGAAAATCTGCAGTCTCTTAAACACAATTACCCATTTCTCCTCTGCCTACAGTGGAACCAAACTAAATGTACCTACACTAGTAACAGTGAGGGTGCTACAGATACATATCTGCCTGTATTTTTCAGCATTGAGAACACCAATGATCCTGACCATATCCCCATATCGGAATATATGGTATTGCCTCAATCTAAGTAATTCAATGGAATAGGGGCAGGTACCATCATCCTTTGTATTAGGATTGTGGAAAAGGGTGTATCAGGGGCTACTTCAAAATGCTGCCCCACTACAAGAAAAGTTATATTGGAAACCCACGGCGGGCAATACGTTGCTCTATGGCTCCAGTTCCTAGCCCGTCCTCTGATATGCAGGATCCCGTATGCCCAGTATCTGAGTCTGTGTCGCAATTGCACAGAGGACAGGGACTTCTACATCCAAACGGATGCTCTACGTGAGTGTCTATTAGCACAGGGCTATACTCATACTAATCTTAGAAAGGCCTACAATAGGGTACTTGCACGGACCAGATCCTCATTCTTATATGGCTCCCCTCATATAGAACCATCCCAAACAGTGAAAATAGTCACTAAATTTTACACCCACCACAATCAATTACGTACATTGTTGTCAGAACACTGGCATCTCTTAACAGATCACCATGTTTTGGGCAAATATGTAAGGCCCAATCTGGAACTAGTGTTTCGTAGAGCAACCACACTTAGGGACAGGTTTACCAGCAGCCACTATCGGGTATGTCCCCGGGTGATGGGGGGTCCCCAGGGTACTTTCTGGTGTGGTCATTGTCCACGCTGTCCTTGGATTCAGGAAGGTAAAACCTTTATTCTTCCCAATGGGGACATCCCCCCACCCCCCAACATGCCAATTGTGGCACGAGGGGAGTTGCTTACCTAATGGTCTGTACCTGCAATGCATTCTATGTAGACAAGACCATTAGATAATTAAGGCAGAGAGGGGGACCACTTATTCTGCTCATTTAATGGTAAGCTCACCGTAGTGGGCCCCCGTATAGGCCTACACTACAGATTCCAACCTGAAGTTGTTAAATTCTTGGTTCTGAAGGTGATGGGGGCCATACCTCAGACAGGTCCCTACACCATACCTTTTAAGTGCCCACATGACCTAAAAGAACCTTGCAATCCACCAAGTGCACTAACAGGAAAAATACCACAACATGTAGGTTGCTCCGCTCTCTCCTGTTCGTGCCATGTCACTTCCCCTTCCAAGGCTACCTCCCCTCTCCGTCCCCCTCTCCATCCCCCCACCGCACTCCTCCTTCTCCTCCTTGGTTCCTGACACCGTTAACCCCTGTCATGCCCGGACCTCCGTTATGTCTTTTGGGCTGACTCCAGGCCTCTCTTTTTTTAGGAGTTGCCCCCTTAATAACCAGGTCATTTTTTGCGATTTGGCACTGCGCCGATTTATCTGACAATTGAGCGGTCTTGCAACGCTGTACCCAAACCAAATTGACATCCTTTTTACCCACAAATTTTGGTGCTATTTGATCACCCCTGCATTTTTTATTTTTTGTGCTACAAACAAAAAAAGATCAACAGTTAAAAAAAATATTTTTTTTTTTACTTTCTGCTGTAATACATATCTAATAAAAAATATTATTGGTATACAAAATTGCAATAGGAGTATATTGATTGGTTTGCGCAAACGTTATCACATCTACAAACTATGGGATAGTTTTAGGGACTTTTTTTTTTAAATATTTTTTACTGGTAATGGCGTGGATCTGCGATTTTTAGCTGGACTGCGACATTGCGGCGGACAAATCTGACCCCAAATGACACTTTGACCAGTGACATTATTACATTGATCAGTGCTATAAAAATGCACTGATCAATGTAAAAATTACACTGGCAGGGGAAGGGTTAATACTAGGGGGTGACCAAGGGGTTAAGTGTGTTCTCTGGGTGTGTTCTAATTGTAGGGGGATGGGCTCACTGGAACATGACAGAGATCACGTTTCCCGATTACTGGGAACAGTAGATCTCTGTCATGTCACCTGGCAGAATGGGGAATTGCCTTGTTTACATAGGCAGTTCTCTGTTCTGCCTCTCCTAACCGGGTCACTGGTGGACATTGAGTCAGTGGGACCCGTGGGCACGCAGAACTCGTGTGCCCGATATCCTCCTTGCACAGACTGATGTACGGGTACGTTGATTTGCACAGGAGAGCTAATCTGCTGCAGTATATCTGCGTGAGTTGGTCGACTAATGGTTTTAACGCTTTTATTTTATTTTTTATACTTCTTCAGTTGCTTCCTGGTTTCTGGCCTAAGCCAAAATGATGTCATATATGCCAGGAGTCTTCATGGGCATACACTTACATTTTTCTCTTCCTTCTTCTAATTCTTTAAATTGAAACTAAACTCTCTTAACATGAACTATTTGTTATCCTTATGCTGCTAGCATTAGTAAATTTCTAGGAAGGTATATTATATTTATTTGTTTTAACCTTTTGTTTTACATTTCTTCAGTTGGTTTCTGGTTCCTGGTTTCTGGCCTAGGCCACAATGATGTCATGCATCCTGGAAGTCTAAATGGGAGTTTTTTTTTATGTGGAGGAGGGACTTTCTTAGCTAGGTGTGCCCTCTTGCTTGCTGTTAAGGAAATTGCATATGTCATATTCCATATTAAGGTTGACCTCACATATATCTAATAAAGCCTTTAAAGCGGGAGTCCGCAGTTTTTTTTTTTTTTTTTAAAGACAGCAGCTACAAATACTGCAGCTGCTGACTTTTAAAATAATGACACTTACCCGCCCAGCGCACCCGCGATGTCGGCACCCGAAGCCGATCTCTCGATCGTCTCTCGGGTGCTGCCGCCGCCATCTTGGGTATGGGAATCAGGAAGTGGAGCCTTGCGGCTTCATTTCCCGGTTCCCTACTGCGCATGCTCGAGTCGCGCTGCGCAATAAGGATGGTCCCCGCTGTCTCTGGGATCCGTGTGTTTCCCAGCAGACAGCGGGGGACTTTCGGAAAGGGGCGTAGATTCTGCGGAAAGGGGCGTACCTTCTGCAGATATCTATGCCGGAAGTGGGTGCAGATACCTGTACTGTACAGGTATCTGCACCCCCCTCCCCCCTGAAAGGTGCCAATTGTGGCGCCGGAGGGGGGGAGGATTCCAATGAGCGGAAGCTCCACTTTAGGGTGGACCTCCGCTTTGATATCCTGGTTATTCTGGTTATCTTGGATGACTCATCTTATTGAAATGTGAACTGCCTATATGGACACGCCAGTCCCCTCTCCTTCAGGAATTTGCTATTTTCCTTAGTAAGGTAAGTTTGCTCTGAGGGTGGACTTGACCATTTCCTACACACAAGACCTATATACCCTAGCTAGAACTTGTAGGGTTAGTCTCATCCAGCGCTGCATCATGCAACATGGAAGTGGCTGGTCTGATTACCTTGCCACGCCTTTATGGGAGGGGGCTCCGTAGCAAAACAGAATCTTTAGTTAAGTATTTTTGTCATATTTTCTTTATTTTTATCTGTACCTGTCATTATCTTTAATAAATATTACACTTAAGAGGAGGTCACCTGGACAAAAAAAAATTAAAGTCGGCAGCTACAAATTCTGCAGCTGTTGACTTTTAATATTAGGGAACTTACCTGTACTGTGATGTCGGTACTCCAGCCGATCTCTGGATCGACTCCCGGGTGCTGCCGCCACCATTCCTGACCTTTCGGCATCACTGGTGGTTCCCTACTGGGCATGTGTTTTAATTGGCCCGGCGGCGGGGGAAAAAGGAGGGAAGCTGAATTTCTGGGAGGTCGGGCCGCGACCCATCTCCCGGAAGTTGGGAAGGGGACCTGTCGCAAACAGGTCCCCGTTCCCCCCTTGAAAGTTGCCAAATGTGACCCCAAAGGGGGGAGGAAGCGTATAAGCAGGAGTTTGCTTTGAATATTAAAAATATATTAAATACCCCTCCTCTGAAAAGCGTTTCACGATTTAAATACTTAGGAATCCAAGTCCAACATAAATTGGAGCACTACCTAATATTTACCTTATCCTGCAACAGTTCACTCAACGTGCTGCTTGGTGTGGAAAACACTTCCACTGACCCCGGTGGGAAGGGTACATCTAATTAAAATGTCCTTCCTTCCTAAGTTTTTATATGCCTTTTGCCATACCCCAGTCCCCATTCCAAAT
The DNA here is from genome assembly GCF_037356315.1 of Lithobates pipiens. Classification (NCBI taxonomy): domain Eukaryota; kingdom Metazoa; phylum Chordata; class Amphibia; order Anura; family Ranidae; genus Lithobates; species Lithobates pipiens. Next base: position 499,320,588 of record NW_027507718.1, on the reverse strand, counting down.
TCCTTTTTTGCTAAACTAGATCATCACCTCGTTTGTCTGGGTGGGAGCAACACCTACAGTAGCTAGGCACACGTTGCAGCTGTCGCTTGCAGAAGGAGGCCTCTCTTTACCAAATTTTAGGAAATACTACTGGGCGACGGTGTTGGTTTCGGTGCGTTGGTGGTTTTCCCAAGACAAAAACAACCCACCGGTCAATTTAGAAGCAGCAATCCTAGACTCGTATTCTGAACTTAGTAATTTAGTGTATAGAGGCCCGAGATATAGCCCCCAGGTCACCATACCTATGAAAGTGACGGTAAAGTTATGGAAACAAGTATCCCTATATTTCCACAAAGGATACGCTGTCTCTCCATATACTCCGCTATGGGGTAACCCCACAATGCCGCACTTCCAATCTGTTCCTGACCCTCAGGTCTGGGTCAGGTACGAAGTCTGGACATTGCGCCACATATTTACTGAGGGACGTCTTCTCTCGTTTGCTGATTTAAAACGTAAGTATAAACCCGTGGATGTTCTTCCGGTACATGCAGCTTAGGCATGCTGCCCGAGCACAATTTCCTGACGGGATAGAACTGGTGGTCCACTCGGTTGAATCCCTGCTTGTGGCTGCTAATATAGACCGCACGCTGTCCTTGATCTGCTTTAGACTTACATGTAAAGACTCCTCTAAAATTATTCCACTATTCACTAAATGGCAAATGGACATACCAGCCTTAACCGAGGAGAACTGGTCGGAGGGTCTGCAGCAATGCATTCCACTTATGATCTCAGCCAGAGATAGATTTGTGCAGTTGAAGTTTCTTCATAGAGTCTACTATACCCCGCATAGGTTGTCCATCATTTACCCTGGAGTAGAGGACATGTGCCATAAATGCAGGCAGTCGGTGGGAACCTTTTTTCACGTGGTCTGGTCATGCCCAGTCCTTCAGACCTACTGGAGCGCAGTGGTGGCCAATATAAATATGGTGACAGGATTACACCTGACTATTGACCCACTTGTCTTCCTCTTGGGCATCACGGACAACCTGGCCACTGCTTAACATGCAAAGCTGTTCGTATTTTATGCAGCATACTTATGCCAGGAAAGAAGTTTTGCTCAGGGGGACGCTCCCGGACCCCCCCCCCCCCCTTACAGTGACAGCATGGCGTGCCTTAATAAATTATCATTGTATAAACTTACCTATATGGGCCGTAACTGCCCTCAAAAGTTTGACAAGATATGGACGAATTGGATAGAGGCTAGACACCTTACGATATTAATAGAGGGGGAGGCCTCCTCCTAAAACGTTAGCTGCTTAATGAATGTTATGTAGACTATATCCCTCCCTATGGTATGGGAGCTATAGAAATATGGAGCTGGCTCGGATTCCAGTGTGCTAAACAGGCTAGCCCCCTTTTCCCCTCCGGACCCCGTCCCACCTGCTCTCCCTTTCCCTCCTTCTGCTCGGGGCCTCAGCTGGTGTCCGCCTAATTGCTCCCCTGCAGGATTGGCACCCACCCCCCTCCCTATCCCCCTTCATCCCCTTACCCCACCTGTCCCTGCCCCCTTCCCCTTCCTACCGTTCATCTCTGAATGGATCCTAGTTACGAAAGTTGGTCTTTTTAGGTATGGGCTACATTGACCTATGGGTTATATGTTGACAGACTTAGCCTAGGAAAATGGTCCTGAAATTGATAGATCATATTAGCCAGGACGCTTCTCTTACCTAACGTATGCTTATGTGACTATACCAACATAAACTGTATAACTTGTTCCATTGTGTTCCTGTTTATGTTATACGTTTTGTATTCTCAAGTGCAATGTTCAATTGACTTGATAAACATTCCTTATGTTAAAAGAAATATATTAAATAGCATTTTGTGGTGCTCAGCTATAGCTGAGTTCCATTTTAAATCGGTAGTAGACCGTGCCAAGTAAAAAATAAATAAAATTGCAATGGCACAATGTGCTAGTATGCATGACATACTAGCACATTATGAAATACTTACCTTAGAAAGAAGCCCTTCAGCGGCGCGCTGTCACCGCTGACAGGGCTTCTATCTTTCCCCTGTCTTCCTTCCGGGTTCCAGAGCTCCGGCTGTGTGAATGGTCAGGACCGCGAAGACGTCACACCCACGGTATGCCGGACCTTCAGAGCACATTGGCCAGTGATGTCACTGGCTGCATGCAGTGTGAATATCTCCTAAACACCACAAGTTTATGAGATATTCACTGTGCCTACAGGTAAGTCTTATGATAGGCTTACCTGTAGGTACAATTTAGAAAAAAGAGTTTACTACCGCTTTAAACGAGCCAATATACAATGCTATACAATGATTTACAAAATGACAGATTTCTGATTTAGTGATCAGTATGTGACCCTTCAGTACCACCTACATCAACCTGTATTGTATACTTACACCTCTGCAATTACTATATACACAGGTGCAAGGATTGCATAAAAGTAAAAAAAAAATAAAAATACAAGAAGCAACTTGGGATAATATATTCAAGCAAGTGTCTGCAATTAAAAACTCTCATAAATATTCATTTACATGTTCCTAATTTTAGAGAACAGAAGTGAATGAACTGATTAATCAATTGATTGTATTTGATTGAGCTTAAAGTAAAAAAAGAAAAAAAGAAAAAAAAGTAGTTCACTGAGGCGGCATGTAAATTTTTTTTATTTGCATTCAACTTTTTTCAAAGTACTGGAAAAGAGCAATAGTACAGTAGGAACTAATTTCTTTACTGTACCGAATGTTGGTGATGCCATTGGAGCTAGACCAGGAGGAGTAAGGCCTCATGTATACTGGGCTTAAAGTGCTTGTAAACCCATTACAACCACTTTAACCTACAGATAAGCCTAGATTAAATTGGTTGTAAACCCTTACAACCAACGTTGACCTACAGGTAAGCCTAGATTAAGGCTTACCTGTAGGTCCAAGAAATATCTCCTAAACCTACACGGTTTAGGAGATATTTCCCGAAAGACAGGCACCGATGTCTACGGCGCACTGAGCGAGCCGCAGTCAACGGCGATATGGCGCGAGTGGCGGCTCCCGTGCGCATGTGCGGGAGTGACATCATCGCGGCTCCGCCGAATGACAGCGGCGGAGCAGCGAGACCCACCGAGAAGATGGATGCGCCGGACTACAGGGGACAGCGGTGACTTTGCTGGCTCCTGTGTCAGGTAAGTGACTATGCGATGCATAGTAGTACATTATGCTTTACCTTTGCAGGGAATGAAAGAGGAAGTAAACTCATCAGGGTTTACTTCCTCTTTAAGGCTTACCTGTAAGTGCAAGAAATATCTCCCAAAGGTTTAGGAGATATTTGCGGAACTAACTGCACCGATGTCTACGGCGTATGCGCCGTAGACATCGGGTGCAGGCGCACTGTGTGCCGTTTCTAACGGCGATCATGCCGTTAGTGGCGGCACCAGCGCGCATGTGCAGGAGTGACGCCATGGCGGCTCCTGTCAGTCACAGAGCTTGAGCCGCGCTACCTGGAAATCACTCTGGGATAGATGGCGGCGTCGGAGGAGGGGAACGAGGGGATCTCAGGTAAGTAATTCATAATGAGCTAGTATGCGATGCCTTTGTCTTGCAGGGGTTATTTTTTTTTTCTGATGCTTTACTTCCTCTTTAAAAAAAATGCCACTTTTAGACTGGGTTCACACTAGTGTGAATTGGATGTGGCTTTCCCCACATCCAATTCGCACAGCAGGAGATTGTCACCGGCTCTCTATGGAGCCGGTTCACATATCTCCACAGTGGCTCCGGTGTGATTTGCACAGGAGGTAAAATGATAAAGTGCAGCGCTAATGATAGTAAATAATTAATTTGCAATCAATGAAATATAGTACTGGGCAGATGATGCCTTATTAAGTTGAAACGCGTCGGGAAGGGCTTTTGCTGATGCCACTGCGTTGCCAGATTTTATCTACATGCTATTATGTCTTCCCACATGAGTGACCATTTTTATGATTTTCAATAAATGTTTTATACAAACGGTATCACACTACGTGGCCCTATCTTTTCTCCTTTGCCATATGTAACACTGGGAAGAACCACAGTACATATCGGCCATTAAACCTTCGGTGGATACTCACAAAGCTAACCTAGTGACGGATTTTGCCTGCTTGATACATACTGGGAGCTGGAGTTGCTGTACATCTCCCTGGGTGTGATTACACCACTAAGCCTTTCAGACTCATTAGGCATAAGCCTATTTGGGTCCATTATATCCGGTAAGCCTCTTTCCTTATGGTGGTGGATATCTGCAGACAACTCACATAGTCACCTTATTTATTCCAGCACTTTATGGACTTTATTTGGATATAATTTGGTTTCACTTCTAGAATTATTTGTTATGATTATATTGACACAAGGTTTCGTATTTTGTTTCACTTTTTTGACACTGATTATGCTCAGTACTATATTTCATTTGATTGTATATTAATTATTTACTATCATTAGCGCTGTACTTTTTCATTTTACGTTTTGTTTAACATATCACAGAATTTCTGTTGTGCTAGCAGCTATTATTTATAGTTTGGACAGCGCGTTTTTTTCCTTTAAAAACGTGATTTTGCACAGGAGCCTTGTGCGTCTTTTGGTTCTTTTCAGGTCTGAAAAATTCGGGCTGAATTTGGACTTGAAATGGTGAACGGAGCCGCACTGGACTCCTACTGTAAGCCGCTGCTTGCTCATACAGTATGTAAACCCAGCCTTACAGGCATTTGTCAAAGTACAGGCTTGTAAACATCATATTAGAAGAAGAGTATTTACAGGCTGAAAAGACCCTATCAAAATTACCGTCAGGAGAGGAGTTTCTGAGCAGAAAAAAAAAAGCTTGAAGCCCCTAAAAGCATGTAAAAAATTCTAAACGTGTAAACGCTAGATGCAGTTAGATGTGTTTGAGCGTTAATGCATCCCAAAAGGTCAGAATAAATGAAAGGGGTTGTAAAGGTAAATGTTTTTTCACCTTAATGCATTCTATGCATTAAGGTGAAAAAACATCTGACAGTCCCGGAGCCCCCAGCCCCCCCGTTTTACTTACCTGACCCCTCGAAAGTCCCGCACTCGTCCCCTGACGTCCTTTCCACCATTCAGCCTGGCCGCTGATTGGCTGGAGTGGATGGATGGAAAGCAGCGCAGCCATTGGCTCGCGCTGCTGTCAATCACATCCACTGACGCGGAGCGCCGGGGTCGGGGCCGTGTGATACAGTGAGCGGCTATAGCCGCCGGCTGTATCACGGGAGCGCGCCCGCAGATGCTTCTCACCATGCGAGGGAGCTTGCATGAACGTGAGAAGCACCTGCAGGAGGAAGCCGAGACAGCCGCCGAGGGACCCCAGAAGAGTAGGTTCGGGGTCACTCTGTGCAAAACGAGCTGCACAGTGGAGGTAAGTATAACATGTTTGTTATTTTAAAAAAAATAATAATTCACTTTACAATCCCTTTAATTATCTGGCCAATGGAATCCACAAACTCTCAAATGATTGATACACCTGTAGCCAAATGCTGGCTATATCGCTTTTGCCATCATAGGGACATTCCTTAACAGAGGTTACATGGAGCTTTGTTCCCTCTAGTTCCCAGCATGGGGATTGTTTCGGAATCTTTGTCCTCAGTCCCTTTCTCTTTCTCAAAAAGGAGACAAAGAATAAATGAAATAATTAAATAATTAAAATAGTAATAAAAATGAAAAACTACTGGCATCGAAATAATTAAATAATTAAAATAGTAATAAAAATGAAAAACTACTGGCATCGTCCACTGCCCTACTGACACCAATTTCTGCCCTACTGACACCGTCCTCTGCCCCACTGACAAAGTCCTCTGCCCTACTGGCACTCTCCACTGCCCCACTAATTCCATCCTCTGCCCTACTGACACCAATCTCTGTCCTGCTGACACATTCCTCTGCCCTACTAACAGAGGTTACATGGAGCTTTGTTCCCTCTAGTTCCCAGCATGGGGATTGTTTCATCATTTCCTGATTGCAGAGAGGGAGACACTACTGAAAGCAAAGGATTGTGGGATATGTATCCAGGAAGGTCGGAATTTCAGCAGTGATACCATTTATATAAAACATTTATTGAAAATCATAAAAATGGTCACTCACACGTGGGAAGACATATAAAAGCATGTAGATAAAATCTGGCGACGCAGTAGCATCAGAAAAAGTCCTTCCAAACGCGTTTCATCCGATTAAGGCATCATCTGCCGGAGTTACTGCAGAACTACAAGTTCCAGCTAGCTGGAGAGGGGAGGAATTCAGTGTGAGGAGATAAATAGAATGTTCCGGGGAGGGACTCGCTTTCTTGGGACCCTGGCCTAAGGCTGCAGAGCAGGGACCAGGCCGCTCCGGGGGGTGCCACGGTCTGGACATTGACGAGTGCTTTCCACGAGTGAGCCTTATCCCTGAAGGCAGACTCTCAGCTGCTCAGCTTCTCAGGTCAGGTGCATGCTTTGGCCAATCATCAGACGCTAATGCACTGCGATCTCGCAGTGCATTATGGGGCAATCCGCGGCACTAGAATTTCCCTCTAACACCCCGTAATGTTCACTGTTGTTTGGCGAACGGGCGAACAACTGATGTTCGAACTCATCCCTACTGATTACTAGAACCTGCTTGGAGACACCTACTGTTGGACACTGGAACTATGACTTTCCACCCAGGCAATCCCAGTGCCACCAGCAGGTGATTCAGGTCCTGACAGCAATCTAATGGCCATAATGCGTTATTTTCCCAAGTCACACATTCGATCTTCAGAGAATATATGGAAACATTTGATTTTGCCCCATTTGCACAGAACTAATTTCTTTGCAGTTACAACCATTTTTTTTTTAATTAGAATTATACCCCTATATTCTTTTTTACATTTTCAACAGAAAATGTTGCTGTTTTTCATAAGACTACTTTGGGTTTTCTTATTAAGCTTGATGAAGTTTATCTTCAATAAAAAAAAAAAATAAATAGCGCTGCCTTGTGCGAGATCCCTGATTAGCTTCTGTGCGCATAATTTGAATTATTCAGGTTAATTAAAAGAAATTTCTACCCTGTTACTATGGCAATATTTCATTAATGTATAGATTTAATTAAACAAAGAAGAGTGCGATGCAAAAATCTCTCTTTTCTGTACCATTTACCTGGGCCAGCTGGATAAGCAGCGATGATGAAAAGAAACAAGTTCAAGTCTACTGATGAAGGGAACTTGCCATGGAAGAAATAGATGCAATGACTGGTTTTAAAAGTCAGTGACAGTACAGTTGCAGATCTTGTCTGCAATTAGGGCTCATTCGCATTAGCATTTGAGGTAGTGTAATAAAACCCTGTGGTTGAGCCAGGTTTTTATTGCCCCCACCGGGGGGCGTATTTATAGAGATGCAAACATGGCGTTTGCCTGGGGCGTCATTTTATTTTTTTGGGGGGGGGGGGGGGGGGCTTCTGTTAGGGGATGATGTATCATCCAGTATCTAGGGTGAATATATGACAACAAAATAAAGCAGCCAGCACCGAAGATCAATACAAAAAACTTAAATGAAATAAATAGCAAAGTGAGTGCAGCGCTAGATACAGTGTGACATTGATTATTATACCAATACGTGATAAAGAATTAAATGATCAATATATTAATAAATTCATTGAAAAAAAGTTATTAGACAAAAAAAAATCTGAAAAAATATTTAAAAAAAGAAAACTAAAGTAACGTCCCGTTCAAATAATCAGTGAAAAAGTTTGTGCAAAGTTAACCTCCAAAGGGGAGAAGATGAATTGCAGGAAAGGTTGCAACACCAATCTTCCCAAAGATAAACGTGTATTCAGGTCAACACCCAAGTGTGAGGTATGCGAGTGTTTTTGTCTAATAACTTTTTAAATGAATTTATTGTTTATTAATATATTGATCATTTAATTCTTTATGATAATGCACAAGTGTTGGTGTAAATGGACCCATTCACTATGTTTCAGTTTGTGAATGAACAGGAAACTGCTTGGCACAGAGTACTTCCCATTCATTCACTGTGAAATGCAGCTGAGGCTGCAGAGAAAGGGACTGAGGAATCTTTGTCCTCAGTCCCTTTCTCAAAAAGAAGACAAAGAATAAATGAAATAATTAAATAATTAAAATAATAATAAAAATGAAAAACTACTGGCATCGTTCACTGCCCTACTGACACCAATCTTTGCCCTACTGACACCAACCTTGCCCTACTGACAAAGTCCTCTGCCCTACTGACACCAATCTCTACCCTACTGACACCATCCACTGCCCTACTGACACCTAGGGATGAGCTTCGAGTTCGGGTCAAACTCATGTTCGACTCGAACATTGCCTGTTCGCCTGTTCACCGAACAGCAAACAATTTGTTCGCGGCAAATTCGAAAAGCCGCGGAACAGCCTGTACAATTCTATAGGAGAAATCTAAAGTGCTAATTTTAAAGGCTTATATGCAAGTTATTGTCATAAAAAGTGTTTGGGGACCTAGGTCCTGCCCCAGGGGACATGTATCAATGCAAAAAAAAGTTCTTTAAGGAGTTCTTTAAGGATTTTAAGAGGAACTCTACGCAAAATAAAAAAAAAAAAATGGCGTGAAGTCCCCCCTAAAAATCCATACCAGACCCTTTATCCGAGCATGCAACCTGGCAGGCCGCAGGAAAAGAGGGGGAGATGAGAGAGCGCCACCCCCTCCTGAATCGTACCAGGCCACATGCCCTCAACATTGGGAAGATGCTTTGGGGTCCTCCCCCCAAAGCACCATGTCCCCATGTTGATGAGGACAAGGGCCTCATCCCCACAACACTGGCCGGTGGTTGTGGGGGTCTGCGGGCCCCCAGATCCCGGCCCCCCATTTGAAATGTTAAGGGGGTACAAAAATAAAAAAATAAATAAAAAAAAGATTCCAGCGGTGGTTATCCACTCTTGCTATCCAGCGACGGATGATCATCTCTCTGTGGTCTAGCGATGGCTGATCTGATCCAGCGATGGGCGATCTCTCCCTCCAGCGCAGCGCATTCATCCTTCACCGGCGGAGACACTGCGGGGATCCCGGCAGCCTGACATTTCTTATATGAGGAGGGTGGGGCCACCTGTCACCTGACCCCACCCCCCTCTGATGCAAGGGGAAAGCCCGGCTTCCCCAATGACGTTCTTTCCCCTTGCACGATGTAACGGAAACCTGCGTTTGTAACGGCACTGAGCATGGCACTGCTAACGGTCGATATGCCGTTCATGGCGGCTCCCGTGCACATGTGCGGGAGTGACATCATCGCTGCTCCGGTGCTGTGAGTGGCCGGAGCAACGATACCCAGAAGAAGATGGACGCTCCTCGCTACAGGGGACAGCGGTGACATCGCTGGCTCCTGTGTCAGTAGATGCATAGTAGCCCATTATACTTTACCTTTGCAGGGAGACAAAGAGGAAGTAAACCCATTAGGGTTTACTTCCTCTTTAAGGCTGGGTTCACACTAGTCCGGTGCGAATTGCAGCTCAATTTTCTTTGCAAAGAGAAAATCTATTCATTCATTGGTTCCTCTGCATTGTAGCTGCGGATCAGCTGACCAGGGAGAGGGGGAAGGTATCGCAGGAAGGGAAGAGAATTCCTCTTCAGAACAGAACATATTCACAAATCAGATGCGTTCTCCACTGAAGATTATGTGCCTGCAATTCGCACCGCACTGCCTAGAAAACACACAAGATTTTTGTGCAATGCAGAGTGCGGATGCAATGCACATATGTGATCTGGCGCATCCCACCCCAGATAAAGTGATCTTGCGGCAAATCTGCCGCAGAGACCACTTTTATCTGAAAGAGGACTGTCTATTGTTAAAGAGCATACTGGGGTTATGGTAGCTATCTGCTGCCATAACAACAGTATTCCACTTCAAACAGCTGCCATATAATGACGGCAGGCAGTCCGCAAGTAGTTAATCCCCTCAAATAAAAAAAACAAAACAAAACTACGGACTGTTTGTGCCTCTGAGTGACTGAGAGATGGATATCTGGCTGGGCAGGGTGACAGGTGAACCACTACATATAACAACCCCTATGGGGGTATGGCTGCATTTAGCTATAAAGCATATCTACAGATACAAATAACAAGAAAAAAATCAAATAAAATTAAAGTGAATGGTAAACAATACTTAATAGACTTAATCAGGTAGTTGGCATTAAAACACTGTACAAATCACACAATTGCTGTTATTACGGAATTATTGGATAGATCATATGTAAGCAATGATGTGATTAGTGCTGTCACCTCTGCATACATACATGTGAAATCCTGGCCGGGTGACATTTGTAGCTGCGTCTCTTTGTCTCGCGCTGACATCCTGTCACAAGAAAATTAAGCAAATACAACGGCACTCCTACCAGGAAATTAAGTACGCTTTCTGGAGCAATCAGAATCACAATGTGCAATATCTGAGGCTTTGTGAGCGGAATACAATGTCAATAATTTTCCATAATTATTCACTAATAGAGATCAATAACTGTCAGTAAGTAACAACGAAATCTATTGCCGTTTTTGGAGTAGCAGTGCTGATTATTTAACAGTGAACTGGTAAATGTGAATTTGTAAATCTGCATTCCGGGTCGGTTCAGACTGGGATTTCTGCCCGTTCAAATGAATCACACAGGAATCCGACACTCATGCAGTGCGATTTTACAGCCCGTTCATTTGAATGGGCTGAAATAGCGCTAAAAAAGCGATAACGCAGAAAGAAATGCATGCAATAACTCAGAAAGAAATGCTTACAATAATGCAGAAAGAAATGCATAAAATAACACAGAAAGAAATGCATAAAATAACGCAGAAAGAAATGCATATAATAACACAGAAAGAAATGCATAAAATAACGCAGAAAGAAATGCTTACAATAATGCAGAAAGAAATGCATATAATAACACAGAAAGAAACGCATAAAATAACGCAGAAAGAAATATGCATAAAATAACACAGAAAGAAATGTATACAATAACGTAGAAAGAAATGCATAAAATAACACAGAAAGAAATGCATAAAATAACGCAGAAAGAAATATATATAAAATAATGCAGAAAGAAAGGCATAAAATATCGCAGAAAGAAATGTATACAATAACGCAGAAAGAAATATGCATACAATAACGCAGAAAGAAATGCATAAAATAACGCAGAAAGAAATGCATACAATAACGCAGAAAGTTATGCAAGCAATAACACAGAAAGAAATGTATACAATAACGCAGAAAGAAATGCATAAAATAACGCAGAAAGTTATGCAAGCAATAACGCAGAAAGAAATGTATACAATAACGCAGAAAGAAATAGGGCATACAATATTTTTTTTTTTAAATGCATACGATAACACAGAAAGAAATGCATACAATAATGCAGAAAGAAATGCATTCAATAACACAGAAAGAAATGCATACAATAATGCAGAAAGAAATGCATTCAATAACACAGAAAGAAATGCATACAATAATGCAGAAAGAAATGCATACAATAACAAAGAAAGAAATGCATACAATAACAAAGAAAGAAATGCATACAATAATGCAGAAAGAAATGCATTCAATAACACAGAAAGAATGCATAAAATAACGCAGAAAGAAATAATGCATACAATATTTTTTTTTTAAATGCACCGCAACAAATCTCATGGTACTGCGGCACCATGCGAGATGGTACCTGCAAATGCACTGTGTTTGTTATCTGCCTTTGGGGTGCCATTAAATTTACATTGACACCGCATGCAGATCGCAGGGACAGTGCATTTGATCGCGGTGTGGGAAACGTTCTTTGCCTGCACCATGCTCTGGTGTGAACCAGCCCTCACAGCGGCGCGACATGTCAGGTTTTGCATGGTGCATGATTTGGCATTGACTTGAATGGGCTGCCTGCTGCGCAACAAGTGCACCAAAGAAGCTCAAGTGGCAATTTTTGCCACTGAACTAAGCGCAATTGATGACACATTGGCAGGAAACGCGTGACAAAATGCACAAATACCACCTGTGTTTAGACTGCAGTTTGAGAAATAATAACACTGCAAGCTTAATGTACCTTTTACCTATTTTTTTGTGCATATCCAGAAACTTGGACATGTCCACCTTTCCAAGACTCTTAAAAGAGTTGTAAAGGCAGAAGGTTTTTTTTTATCTTAATGTAGAGTTCCACCCAAAAATGGAACTTCCGCTTTAAGGGAAGGTGACCCCCTGTCATGCCACATTTGGCATGTCATTGGGGGGGCAGAAACTGTCTTTTTAGAGAATTCCAGCGCCCACTTCCACCCAGGGCTCCCCGGTGCCGGAAGGAAGATCACCTCTACCCCCTCCCTCTTGACAATCATCTGGGACACATCACAGGTTGCAGATTATTGCCTGGCCAGTCACAGCGTGCAGCGCGGCTTGTGCATGCGCAGTGCATGTCAGGCTGTGAAGCCACAGCCGGGTGCCCACAGTAGCAATGTAGGCGCCGCAGAGAGGAGGGGGGGATGAGCGCGGCTTCATTCCCCTGCATCGCTGGACCCTGGGACACTTACCGTATATACTCGAGTATAGGTCGATCCGAATATAAGCCGAGGCCCCTAATTTACCACAAAAAAAATGGGAAAACGTATTGACACGTGTATAAGCCGAGGGTGAGACATGCCTGTCCATCCCTGTGTGTCCGTCCATCCCTGTGTGTCCGTCCATCCCTGTGTGTCCGTCCATCCCTGTGTGTCCGTTCAGCCCTGTGTGTCCAGCCCTGTGTGTCCGTCCATCCCTGTGTGTCCGTCCATCCCTGTGTGTCCGTCCATCCCTGTGTGTCCGTCCATCCCTGTGTGTCCGTCCATCCCTGTGTGTCCAGCCTTGTGTGTGCAGCCTTGTGTGTCCAGCCTACCTGTGTCCCGAGCCTGTGTCCCGAGCTTGTCTCCCGAGCCTGTGTCCCGAGCCTGTGTGCTTCTGCACATACGGCGGCCATGCCAGGATCGGCGCACCTCTTCTCGTCTGACAGACGGCGGCCATTCCACTGTTTAAAAGCCGCGCCTCCGTCTGTGATAGGCGGAACACTCAATTTCCCAGCAGTCTGTGTTCCGCCTATCACGGACATCCTCTCATCCTCGTCCGTAGTATGAGGATGAGCGGATGTCCGTGATAGGCGGACCACTGACTGCTGGGAAATTGAGTGTTCCGCCTATCACAGACAGGGAGGCGCGGCTTCTGAATAGTTGAATGGCCGCCGTCTGTCTGCTCGACACGCTGATCGGGTAGACAGACGGCGGTGACTCGAGTATAAGCCGAGGGGGGCACTTTCAGCCTAAAAAAAGAGGCTGAAAATCTCGGCTTATACTCGAGTATATACGGTAAGTGTCCAATTATCAAAAGTCAGCAGTTACAGTATTTGTAGCTACTGACTTTTTTTTTTTTTTTTAGCGGAACTCTGCTTTAATGCATTCTGTGCATTAAGATAAAAAACCTTCTGTGTGCAGCAGCCTCCCTAGCCCCCCAAATACTTACCTGAGCCACATCTCAATCCAGCGATGTCCACGAGTCCCACGGCCTTCCGGGACTCTCCCTCCTGACTGGCTGAGACACAGGAACGGTGCCATTGGCTCCCACTGCTGTCTATCAAAATCAGTTAGTCAATCAGGAGAGAGAGGGGATGGGACCAAACGGCAGCTCCATGTCTGAATGGACAGACAGAGCTGCAGCTCAGCTCAGGTGCTCCCATTGCAAGCTGCATACTAGCATACTAGCCATGCATACTAGCCCATTATGCTTTTACTTTGCAGGGAACAAAAAGGAAGTAAAACCCATCAGGATTTACTTCCTCTTTAAGTGCAAATGCCGCCTTATGAGCTGCCTGCCGTGCAACAAATGTGCCAAAGAAGCTCAAGTGTAAACTTTTGGCGAGTCAAGCAAGTTTGGCATAAAATGCATGGAAAAACAGGTGACTTCTACCCGTGTTTGGGGTGAAATTAACCCCTTCCCACCTATGGGTAAAGCAAATCTTAATGCCTAAGCACAATTTTGCAACTTTGACATTAGGCCCCTTTCACGCTGAGGTGCTTTGCAGGCGCTTAAGTGCTAAAAATAGCGCCTGCAAAGCGCTCTGAAAGAGTGCACTCCAATGTGAAAGCCCTGAGGGGGACCTATAGCCATACAGGACAGTCAGAGGAGAGTGAAAACTCCTCCTACAAGCTTTAACCAGACACTAATACAAGTCATTAGACTGCTATATACTGCTGATGAGAAAAGGTGTTTCGCAGTTTATATTTACTAAAATAATTGCAGATCCATGTTCTATGTACTGTGGGAGACCAGATATAGTGAATGCTGGGTCCTGGGTTTAGCAACAACTTTAAGGTAGTATTAAACCCAAAACCAAAATTGTAATATATTGCAGCTTACTAATCATTAGATGCGGTGGCTGCATCAGTTTTCTTTTTTTTCGGTTTCTTCCCCTCTGTTTTCACCTGTTGATCTGGCCAGTAACACACCTCCTGTATTACAGTGCCCCCAGTCTGGATTATGGAGCAACAGAGAAACATAGCTCCCAACTGTCCCTGATTTCGAGAGACTGACCGTCATTTGGAACAAAGTCCCTCTGTCCCTCTTTCCTCCTCATTTGTCCTTTATTTTGATCTGATCTATATATTTGTATATAAAATACACTTTTTATGTATCAAAAAGTGTTTCCCAGTGCTCCTAAGGCTTGGCAAACATCCCTCCGAGCTCCCCGCAAATTTGGGTGTTCGCCGAACAAAGTTCAGAGTCTGAAGAAGTACCGGAGAAGGGCTAAAGTCAGCTGCCAGAGTCTGCTGAATGCTAAGACACGGGGATGCAGAGATGAGAGGGTGCTGCAGCTCCACAGAGAAGTGCAGATCTGTAGGAGGAGTTCTGTCCTCCTCTGACTGCTGAGACAGGGTTGCAGAGACGAGCTTCTCTGTGGCTACATGGAGAAGTGGAGGATCTGGCAGAGGAGTTTTGTCCATCTCTCTGCAGCTGGCTGCTGAGACAAGGTTGGGTGGAGACAAGGGCGGTGCCGCAGCTGCAATAGAGGTGCGAGGGCCCCATGAAATGGCCTGGCGGGCCAGATTTGGCCTTGTGTTTGACACGTGTACTAAAGTGTGCACCCATTCACTCTATCTAACTCTTGCCGTATGTTGGCTATGACAGCACTCTTAGCCCTTGTACACACGGTCGGAGAATCCGTCGGAATGTGTGCTATCGGACCGTGTTGTCGGATAATCCGACTGTGTGTGGTATGCATCGGACTGATTCCGTCGGAATATCCGTCGGACCCAATTTTCCAACTTGTTGGAAATATTTTCCGACCAACTGGTTCGATCGGACATACTCCGATCATGTGTAGAGAATTTTGATCAGACCAAGTGCCACGCATGCTCAGATCAAATTCCTACATCAAAGCTATTGGCTACTAGCCTGAATGTAGTCCCATCGTAACGAATTTACGTCATCACGTTCTGAATGATCGGATTTTTCGACAACTTAGTCCGACCGTGTGTATGCAACAGTTTCGGACAAGATCCGACGGACAAAATCCGACGGACAAAGTCCGACGGATTTGGTTGTCGAAATCTCCGACCGTGTGTACAGGGGCTTAAAAGGATGAATGCGTAGTGTGGTATCTCTGGCCATGAAAATAAAATATTTTCCCTTCCTGTCCGTTCTGCCTTTAGATAAGGTCTTTATAACTGTTCGATGTCTTACCAGAACCCATGATCACTTGACAAGCCAGGTCCCAATTATCCTTTCTTCTGATCTGTAATTTAGGAGGGTATTAACATTGCTTCCTGATGACATAGATACTGCTAATTGGCTCTTAAAAAATGTCCATCAAAGCTCTTTAAGGGTCTTCTAGTCTTAAAGTACTGTCGTCATGAAGTCAGAAAAACAGCAAGACCAACTAGCTCAACAGAGCCAGCAATCACTGGTCTCCATTATTGGAAGACATGCCATGGATGGTCACACTACAGCAGATTTAGGTAAGTAATTCAGAGTCACAGAATTTTTTTTTAATACAGCAAGTCTGAGTTGACGAACCTACCTATCGAATAGTACTGCTGTTCACCATGCTTATAAAAGAAAGTAGCACCCAACTAACCTAGTTGGATTGGACTTTCCTAACTTCCTCCTTCATGAGCAGAGATAGTAGTCCTGATATCTTCTGCCCATCATCATTGATTGTGTTTCTATACAACTTTTTGATGTGTACAGTTTTTCATTTTTGAAGACTTGATCCTTCCACCTTTGTACCTTTCTGCTCTTTTCAAATCTTGCTTATGAAAACTTTACTAGTAAAAGTAAGATTGAATCAAAATACAGAAGGCTTAAGAGCAAGTTGGTGGGAAACGTATGTAGCGCTACCCCTGTAGGAGCCGTAGCAATACTGTCCAGGTCTTCCCAAACCTTTGCCCCCGCAGCCAGGCACACAACAGGCTCAGTCACTCTTTCTTCAAGGACCAGTCTAGGGGAAGTTGTTTTTGCGTTTATTTTTTATTTTTGGAGAACTTGAATAGGGTTGAGGGAGGTGGTGGGATACTCCAAACAGAGAACTGTGTATAACTGAGGACTTGGTTTTCCTTTAGGACAAGCTATGATGAAGTCTGGGCTCGAAACAAACAGTAGATTTCAGCTTAAAGTGGAGGGCCACCTTGAAAAAAAAAAAAAGACATTAAAAATTAGAAAAAAATCTGGAAAAAAAAATGAAATTTTTTTTTTTACTTACCAGAAATGCCTGTTGCTAGGCACATCATCCTAATCTGCCTCTTCCTCCTCCGCAGAGATCTTCTTTCTTCTCTCCTCGTCGCGTTGTCTTCTGGGTAATGGGTCACGCTGTGTTCTGGGAACTGTGTGTCCCAGAACACAGCGTGTCCTATTCACAAAGCGTTGCGTGACTCGGGCATGCGCAGTAGGAAACGGGCAGTGAAGCCGCAAGGCTCCACTACCTGTTTCCCTTACATAGAATGGCGGCACCGGGACCCGAGAGCCGAGGGACGGGTCGGCCTCGGGCGGCCGACATCGCGGGCGCCCTGGACGGGTAAGTGCTTATTAAAAGTCAGCAGCTACAGTGTTTGCAGCTGCTGACTTTTAATTTTTTTTTTTTTTAAATCGGCCCTCCTCTTTAAGTAGTAATTAGAGCCAAAAGGGAAAAGTCCATTTAAATAGGAAAATGCCTGGACAGAGCTATTTAGCACACCAACCAATGTTTCCTTTAACAGACACACAGCTGACTATAACAAGGCACCAGATGGGTAGCTAAAGCACAAGGTCCTCAAGATTTTGCAATGTCTGTACTCACAAAGCCCAAGGGCAGATGACGCCTCCTTCCAATCTTCCAAAAGGTGCCCTCAAATAATACCAGACAGATCTATGGTAGTCAACTTCTTCCAAGTACCTGAGTCTCAGCATTCCTCCCTCAAGTCACCTACCTAAGGCCTCCTCGCTGAAGTTTGTGCCTGAGAGGACAGTGTGCCCCCCTCAGGCTGGACTCCTCCACTCTGGGACAAAACTCAGAGCTCTGTGTGTTCTCAGAATAAATACAGCCTCCCAGCATGCCTTCAGAGCCTCTCTCTGGTATAGGCTGGGGCTGTATCATTATTCATGCTGCCATCTGCATAGCTCAACACCTATCATCCAGAAACTTCTCAAATTACCAGGATACAGAGGGAGCTATCCAGACCGGCAGCAGTAGAGCAGACAGATTAGGCCTAACTAAACAATCACAGCTTACTGGGTACAATGAGCCAAACTATGCTTTTATTTTACCCATAATTATAGCCACATTGCCTACAGAGTGACAACTATATTTACCCAACAAAAACATACACTAATACTTATCTAACTTTCCTAGCACCTACCTAGGAGGGTGCTACACATAGTTTTCTTATTTTGCCCAGAGTTCGGGGTCCTTTTTTTCAGGGTGCAGGGGGTAAGAATTTTTTTCTACAGAAAGTAATCCTGCCCTTTCCATAATCACATCTTACCTTTATATCAAGAAGGTGGCTGCCTTTATTTGGGCAACAAATTCCCCCATTATAGATGCACGCCATACTAAATATCCACTCATGTGTAAATGTCAGTGCCGCCACATAATTGGATTTGAAAATTGGTCGTAAAAAAAAATATATATCTATATATGCAAAATGTTTTTCACAAAATGGATCACCCAATTTTCCAGACAGCCATATATAATGGTAACGTTGCACCTGTATATGTGAGTTATGTAGCATTGCTTTCTGATTACTGCAACATCAACAGTCATAAGATTGGCTTAAGTTACAGCAAGGGTCAAGGAATGACTCAGTGACCTTTAATTGTAAACGCTGTCAAAGTAGCGATCAATCACTCTTTACTGTAATCAAAGCCAGCATCTAAAAGATTAAAAGAAAAAAACGTCTTTCTCATCCGTAAGATATATTGATTTTTTTTTTTTTTGTTTCATAAAATTGATTTCTATGATCATAATGTCACAGTGAAATATAACGGGGTAAAGACATGTTTTTGTGTAGCATACCAAATTAAAAGAAACAAGATACACCGTACACATTTATCTTTTCAAGTAGGTGCTGTCTGCTCGGTTTAACGCTTTTTAAACACAGTGACTTTTAATGATTCTTATGACTTGGAGACACAACTTGCTTCTTGTAGGGTCGAGTGTAGGACCAATTTTCAGTAATTCCGCGTACACACGACCGGACTTTCCGGCAGAATAGGTCAGACAGAGTCATTCCATCGGATAGTCTGATCGTGTGTGGGATAGTCCTATCATTTTTCTTTAAAAAAATCCGACGGACCTATAAATAGAATATGTTTCAAATCTGTCCGACGGACTCAATTCCTATTGGGAAAACCGTTTGTCTGTATGTTGGTCCAATGGACCAAATACGATGCAAGGGCAGCTATTGGCTACTGGCTATTGAGCTTCCTTTTCTAGTCCTGTCGTACGTCATCACGTTCAAAACGAATGGACTTTCGAACGACTTTAGTCCATTCGTGCATGGGCAAGTCCATTCGGAAGTCCATCGTAACTCAGTCGAAAGTCTGTCGGGAAGACCGTCGGACCTTTTCAGCTGGAAAGTTTGGTCGTGTGTATGCAGCATTTGTTTTAGGTGATAAATGGAGGATAATGCGCTATGGTATTTAAAACTATACTTGTTTTTATTTGCATTTTTTCTATATTTGTTGTTAGATACTAAACCACCTGTCGCATGAAAACTCAGTTTTCAGTTGGGTCTCTCTCTTTTTTTTTTTTTATCCATTGCTTTACCTCTGTAGTTTGACTGTAAACCATGTAAAAACAAATAACCAAGCTGCAATGATTTGAGCTTTGGCCAATTTATAAAGTCTACCATGCTGGATCACCCACTACTGAGTTGTTACACATGCATCCATCGTCTTTGGTCATGTGATGTGAAGTCACACGATGAAGCACTGGAAAAATGTTACTGGCCCAGTAGCGTTAAAACACAGCTTTACCATGGGGAATCCAGAACATCTTCTCTATGCACTTCAAGACATTAAAGTGGCCATCAAACACAAAAGTTGTGCAGCTCCAAGTGAAGGTACCATTCCCCATGTTGGATAATATGAAGAAAGCTGGTGGCACACCACTCTGTAGAGATGCCAAATCGTTATTCCATATGATAATCAAGGACAACACAAAGACAGAGTGACCGGAGCTGAGGTATATAAACCAT
This sequence comes from Lithobates pipiens, assembly GCF_037356315.1. Taxonomy (NCBI): domain Eukaryota; kingdom Metazoa; phylum Chordata; class Amphibia; order Anura; family Ranidae; genus Lithobates; species Lithobates pipiens. Next base: position 499,300,912 of record NW_027507718.1, on the reverse strand, counting down.
CTCAGAATTTATCAGAGATTGGTTGGGTGAGGTTACCCAATTCACACACAGAGCACTGCTTGGCCCCACTCAATCCTCATTGGCTCACTGGCTGTGCTTGACAGTAACAGAAGCCAATGGCTCTCATTGATGTGTGAGCCAATGAGGAAGGAGAGATCTGGGGGAGCCACTGCTCTCATGTACATTGCTGGATCGAGATGGGGCTTCTGTAAGTATAAGGGGGGGGTGGGCTGTGTGGGGGGGGGGGGAGCTGCACCCAGAAGGTTTTTTACCTTAATGCATAGAAGGCAAAAAAATGCATTCATATAAAAAGCACTGTACAAAAGTTTTAGGCACTTGTAAAAAAAAAAGGTGTAAAATGGGAATGTCTTCAAATATAATGACATGAATAGTCAGTATTTGGTGTGTCTGTGGAGGGAGATTTACTAAAACTGGTGCACACAGAATCTGGTGCAGCTCTGCATAGAAACCAGTCAGCTTCTAGGTTTTATTGTCAAAGCTTAATTGAACAGACTGAAGTTAGAAGCTAATTGGTTAATATGCACAGCTGCACCAGATTCTGTGTGCTCCAGTTTTAGTAAACCAACCCCTGTGTGTCCATGCTCATCTAACAAGTTGAGGTCGCTGAAGACCATTCACTGTACAAATCCTTACACTCAGTGGCAAGACTGAGCATAGCAACAAGACACAGGATGGTACTACTGCATTAACAAGGTCTCTCAAAGATAGGAAGGGAGGATCCCTCACCATGCCAACATCTCAGATATATATATATAAAAGGATTGAGAAACTCAAAAAGTAGGTGGACTTTGTGTGCACATGAGAGGAGAACTGGTTACAAAATTATACATTTTATTAAAACATGATGAAAAAACATAGAAAACATACAATCAACACCCTATATGAACACAGTTACCAGTTACCCAATGTAATGGAAATTTGTAGGTTCTGTATATAATTGTATTCTATTTTATATGTATTGCACGATGCCCTCACTGTGCACACGGCACTAACAATGTTTTCAGTACATGTTTTGCATTCTTTCAAGTCCTGATTAGAATTAGCCTGCCTATGTAATGTCCCTTGTTACCATAAACGTACAATTGTAATATTAATGTGATACCTACATAATCATGTGTATAAAAACCTTCAAATGCGTCATAATAAAATAGAACGGTTATTTGGAAAGATGCTGAGCATATCTTTTGTGTCTGTTCCCTACTGCAGTAGTTATTAATTTGGAGCCACTAATCAATATGAGGATAGGAGTTGCCTATCATCAAAATATCCATTTCACCCAATAAGAATGCAGTTATGAAGGTTGGATCTAAATTAGAAAAAAAATTACTCTAATAGAGAAGGTTTGATCCAATATCACCTCCCAAACTTGCTCGTCAACGCGTTTCGCTATATATTGGCTTCCTCAGGACAGATACTGGGTAGGTGCTGGTATATTTAAAAACAGAGCAAAAAAGAAGTGTATATAATTTTTCCATATTGTATACAGCTGTATAGGCACAACAATAATTACTTCAACACATATCCAGGAGAGATACATCTAGACATTACAACACATATGGAAAACAGCAACCAAACTAAAACAGAAAACATATATATATTTGCTTGGTGAACCTGTATCCAGGGGTATAGGGGCAACCCACAAGACTAGACAAACGTAGACAGAGCCAGAGCCTCCAATCTAATATAAGTATATATCAAAGAAATGCAAATACGTAACCCATTGCCTATAATACATCCACTGGCTAAAGAAGAAAAGCTATGAACTGCTAGTGAAGCAGGATTCAGTCATACAAAATCCTAAAAGTAAATATAGATAAACAAGAAGTTTGTATAAACCTGATCTTCAAAACATTCAGGGGGGCCGTATAAAAATGTAGGGTCCCTATCGAATCAAGATGATACTAAGATGGTTCTTACCTGATATATAGTAAAAGCCAACCAACAATAAAGATAAATTCTCATAAATTGCAATATAGATCATCAAAGTTCAAGGTATCTAAAAATACAGACAGTGTCAACAATTAGCCAGGCACATAGTTAGCTAAAGGTTAAAACACTATTGGTAAGTAGCACTTACCGAAAACGTAAGTTTATTGAACCTGAGATACTTTAACTTAAGTGTCAGATAAATAGAAAGAGATCTCCAAACTCAAGAGGACAGATCAGCATCTGGGAGGGGGAAATAATATAAAGAACTACTAAACACAGGTGTAAGCCATAAAGAGAACATACGATCTAATTAATGAATAGGTTAGATAAAGAGGACCCACCTATATCATATAAGTATGGCAGATATCGCCATTTGGGGGGCCTGTTATTAAGGCCCTGGCAGTTAACACAGAGAAACTAATGGTAAGTCTGAAATATATAAATTAATGGAGAAATCAGAGCAAATCAAATTGTTTAGTTCACTAAGTTATTCCATATAAATAGCATCCCAAGGCTTCAACTTACCCCTAAGAGCTGCTCGACAATGTGTGGTTGTCCTCCCAGAGTGTGAACCAGGCATTTGTGCCCGGAAGCTTAAATACAGGATGTAATGTGTTTGGGGGGCGTGAGTTTGGCTCCAAAGTACATTATCATGTGATGTATCGTGACGTAACGTGACGAAAAAGCGTGTCCCTAATAGTAAGCAGCCCGCAAGTGGTAGGCTACAAAAGGGGAAAAAAATAAAAATAAAAAAATAATCAGAACATCAAAGTGGACCAAAGACATGACAAATTGAGTATAAAATAAAGCCATTGTAGAAAGCCTACATCTACTAAATACAAGTAGCACCATTTACTGGGAAAGAATTAGAGATGTACCTTCCATTATAAGAATGATTTGTAACTCATGGCATCATTAAGGCTGGGAGATGCAGTGGCAGATAAGGAGTGAATCCCACGCATTTCCCTCTATAAGATCTTTTTGTCATGGTCACCACCTCGAGGGTTCGTTGGAATGTGTTCTAATGCTTCAAACTTGACTATACTATTATCACCAGGGTGCATTTGACATTACATGGTGTCCTATTGGAGTTAACAGTTGATTGCTATTGATGTAGTATATACAGTATCTCACAAAAGTGAGTACACCGCTCAGATTTATGTAAATATCTTTTCATGTGACAACACTGAAGAAATTACACTTTGCTACAATGTAAAGTAGTGAGTGTACAGCTTGTATAACAGTGTGAATTTGCTGTCCCCTCAAAATAACTCAACACACAGCCATTAATGTCTAAACCACTGCCAACAAAAGTGAGTAGACCCCTAAGTAAAAATATCCAAATTGGGCCCAAAGTGTCAATATTTTGTATGGCCACCATTATTTTCCAGCACTGCCTTAACCCTCTTGGGCATGGAGATCCCCAGAGATTCACAGGTTGCCACTGGAGTCCTCTTCCACTCCTCCATGAAGACATCATGGAGCTGGTGGATATTAGAGACCTTGCGCTCCTCCATCTTCCATTTGTGGATGCCCCACAGATGCTCAACAGGGTTTAGGTCTAGAGACATGCTTGGTCAGTCCATCACCTTTACCCTCAGGTTCTTTAGCAAGGAAGTGGTCATCTTGGAGGTGTGTTTGGGGTCGTTATCATGTTGGAATACTGCCCTGTGGCCCAGTCCCTGAATGGAGGGGATCATGCTCTGCTTCAGTTTGTCACAGTACATGTTGGCATTCATGGTTCTCTCAATAAATTGGTGCTCCCCAGTGCTGCAAGCACTCCTACAGCCCCAGACCATGACACTCCCACCACCATGCTTGACTGTAGGCAAGACAAACTTGTCTTTGTACTCCTCACCTGGTTGCCACATTACATGCTTGACACCATCTGAACCAAATAAGTTTATCGTGGTCTCATAAGACAACAGGACATGGTTCCAGTAATCCAAATCCTTATGCCGCGTACACACAACCGTTTTTCCCGTCGGAATAAACTCTGAAGGTTTTTCCGATGGAGTTCCGCTGAAACTGTCTTGTGTACACAAGATCACACCAAAGTCCAATCATCAAGAACGCGGTGACGTACAACACGTACGAAGGGACTAGAAAAAGGAAGTTCAATAGCCAGTAGCCAATAGCCTCCGTCTCGTACTTGCTTCAGAGCATGTGCCGTTTTTGGTCCGTCGGAACAGCATACAGACGAGCGGTTTTCCCAATAGGAATTGGAAATATTTAAAACATGGTCTATTTCTAGGTCCATCAGAATAAAAAAAAAAAAAAAAAGTCAGATGAGGCATACACACGATCAGAATATACGATGAAAACCTTCTGTCTGACTTTTTCTGGTGGACATTCCGCTTGTGTGTATATGGCATTAGTCTGCTTGTCTTCAGCAAACTGTTTGCTGGTTTTCTTCTGCATTATCTTTAGAAGAGGCTTCCTTCTGGTATGACAGCCATGCAGACAAATTTGATGCAGTGTGCGACGTATGGTCTGAGTACTTACAGGCATACCCTCCACCCCTTCACCCTCTGCAGCGATGCTGGCAGCACTCATACGTCCATTTCCTAAAGACAATCTCTGGATATGAAGCTGAGCATATGCACTCAACTTCTTTGTCGACCATGGTAAGGCCTGTTCTGAGTGGAACCTGTCATAAGTGGAACCTGTCCTGTCTTAGCCACCGCACTGCACCTCAGTTTCACGGTCTTGGCTATCTTCTTATAGCCTAGGCCATCTTTATGTAGATCAACAATTCTTTTTTTCAGATCCTCAGAGAGTTCTTTGCCATGAGGTGCCATGCTGAACTTCCAGTAACCAGTATGAGAGAGTGAGAGCAATAACATAACATTTAACACACCTGCTCCCCATTCACACCTGAGGCCTGAGACCTGAGACCTTACACCTAACACTAACGAGTCACATGACAGGGAAAATGGCTAAATGGACCCAATTTGGACATTTTCACTTAGGGGTGTACTCACTTTTGTTGCCAGCGGTTTAGACATTAATGACTGTTTGTTGAGTTATTTTGAGGGGACAGCAAATTTACACTTTTATACAAGCTGTACACTCACTAATTTAGATTGTAACAAAGTGACATTTCTTCAGTGTTGATGAACGGATATAATACATTTTTTATAAAAATGTGAGGGGTGTACTCAGTTTTGTGAGATCCTGTATTATCTTTTATTCGGTGCAAAAATGCACATTTCGTTTTCCCCATGTAGAAGCTGGCGTATTTGCAGAGCATGATGTACACCACGCCCATCGTCTGGCAGTTGACAATGTGTACCACAGAATGCAATCTGCCATTGAACAAATACATTGCATGATTCTCATATAGCCATGGACAAAAAGTGCATGAGTCACATTGCCAAGTCCCTCTCAAGATGGTATCCTCACTTGCTGCATTTACAAAATGACTTTGTGTTAATCTGTCCCTGAGTGACCTTACCTGCCTATAAGTGATGTTAGGTCGAGCACCTGTATATTTACAAAGAATATAATTATTGGTAAGAAGATACCCGTGTTTCTTTACAATTTCCCATGCACATGAGTGTTGACGATTGTAAGTGATGATAACACGGGTGATATCATCCTCATTTTTGCGAGATCTCTTACATAAGGCTTCCTGTCTAGTGTGCTTTTGTGTTCTTTTAAAGACTTTTTTAACCACTTACTCACTGGGCGCTTAAACCCCCTTCCTAACCAGATCAATTTTCAGCTTTCGGTGCTCTCATATTTTGAATGACAATTACTCAGTCATGCAACACTGTACCTATATGAAATATTTGTCCTTTTTTCACACAGGAGGGGGACCCTCCTGTAGTGTGATAAAGCAACCACAACCAAGTGATAACACCCCCTATTGTGATGAGATTCCTATAATATGACCAAATATTATCATAATAATATTTGGTCATAAGCTAAAAAACTTTGGGGCGCATGTGCAGAGCCAAGTGGATCGGACATGCCCACCTGAAGCGCCGCTATCTGGAGAACGGTGAAGCCATATAACAGTGGGTGTCCGCTAAATACCCACACCTAAATAATACCTACCTCTGCCCACAGCATTCCTGACCTAGGAAGTTTCATCCCCGGTGGTCTCAGGCTAAAAATGAAGCCCCAACTAACAAGGCAGCACCCCAAGGCAGCCCTAATCCAACAAGGATGCTTACACAACATTGTTCTAAAAACAACAATCCGTTCCTTTCCAAATTTATGTTAATCTTTCGGGCTCCCTCGATCTGAACTATTTCGTTACCATCGAGTCAAGAATTTTTACACCTATCTTTTTAACAATAATGATACTTTAGACAATTTCTCTAAATGTGAATACATATGCATGAAAGACCCTCATGCTAAAGTCCTATACTCTCAAATGCTTATTAAATCAGATGCTAATTTACCATCTTATGTAGTTAAATTGTAAAAGGACCTTGATTGCACTATAGATAACTCAGAATGGTCTGCACTGTGGTCTAATATCAAATCTTTTTTTACCTAATGTAATAGATATTGAAACAGTTTTTAAGGTACTTTCACACTGGTATTTGGATCCTTCTAGAATAGCTAAATTTGCACCTGATCACTAAGGCTTCTTCTTTCGTAGCTGCTTCAAACAAGGAACCTATATGCACATACAGTATGGTGGAATTGTTCTATTATACAAAACTTTTGTAAAAACTTTTTCCTACTTGCCTCAGAAATATTTGAAAATGTTATTACACCAGATCCAGTAATAGACCTTTTAAATCTAAAAACTGATTTCATGACTCATAAACAATTCAAACTGTTCACACAACTCTTGACAGTCGCAAAACAGACAATAGATAAAACTTGGAAAACACCTTTATTGAATATGGGAGAAACCAAACACAGAATAAATTGATCATTATTACATGCAAAAATGGCGGCTTTGGATAAAGATAATTCAACAGAGTTCGAGGTTATGTGAAGACCATGGGTCATGCACTGTCTACCTTCTAACTTTGAACATCAAGTACTCTTTGTATGGGAACAAACACTTTTCCATACAACTACGACCATATTTTGTGAAAAGGGTTCTGCCTCCGCAATCCCCATGCCCCCTTTACCTTTCCTCCTTAATATTAATGCATATAATATTTGACAATAGATGCTTCTGAATATGTTTAGAAGATATCAATATCATCACATTCATTGGTTCTGTAGTAGTACTTTAATCAACAGTTTGACACCCATCCTACTTCAGACACAAATGACATACAGTGCCTTGTAAAAGTATTCACTTTCCTTGGCTTTTTACCTATTTTGTTACATTACAGCCTTTAGTTAAATTTTTCTTTAATCTGAATTATATGTGATGGATCAGAACACAATAGTCTAAGTTGGTGAAGTAAAATTAGAAAACTATATACATAAAACAATTTTTCATAAATAAAAAACTGATAATTGGCATGTGTGTATGTATTTACCCCCTTTGTTATACAGCCCATAAAAAGCTCTGGTGCAACCAATTACCTTCAGAAGTCACATAATTAGTAAAATGATGTCCACCTGTGTGCAATTTAAGGGTCACGTGATCTGTCATTACATATACAAACCTTTTTGAAAGGCCCCAGAGGCTGCAACACCTAAGCAAGAGGCACCACTAACCAAACACTGCCATGAAGACCAAGGAACTCTCCAAACAAGTAAGGGACAATGTTGTTGAGTAGTACAAGTCAGGGTTAGGTTATAAATAAAAATATCCAAGTCTTTGATGATCAATAGGAGCCACCATCAAATCTACCATAACCAAATTGAAAGAACCTGGCACAACAGCAAACCTGCCAAGAGACAGCCGCTCACCAAAACTCATGGACCGGGCAAGAAGGGCATTAATCAGAGAGGCAGCACAGAGACCTAAGGTAACCCTGGAGGAGTTGCAGAGTTCCACAGCAGAGACTGGAGTATCTGTACATAGGACGACAATAAGCCGTACACTCCATAGAGTTGGGATTTATGGCAGAGTGGCCAGAAGAAAGTCATATAAACAATTGGATAATATGGTGCACTCTGGATATGACAATGTCATAACAACTGGGTAGAAGAGTACACAATAAAACAGTTCTTATTTGGGGATTAGTCCATGTGAGGATAAAAAATAAACAAACAAATAACTGTCCATGTGTTAGGACCTGGGCTTGAACCTGGGACCTCTGGTGTGTCTGGCAGTGACTCTGCTTGCTGAGCCACCTGGAAAGCTGGACAGCTCCTTGGACAATTCCTTTAGTGATCATGTCTTGAATCTTGTTTGCCTTGAACCTTGAACCCTTTGCTCCTCCCATGAACTTCCTATATAAACCATGTCTCTGCACTTCCTCCTTGCCAGAATATTGTGCCTTTACCAGCCAATATCTTGCTTCTATCTCTCCTGCTGCCGACCGTATCCTTGCTACCTTTCGTTACCGACATTTGGCTTGCTCCTGGACTACGCTTCTGCTGAATCCCAACCTGCAACTATTGGTTACCGACTTTTGGCTTGTTTCTCAACTACGCTTCTGCTTGATCTCTACCTGCTATATCTGCTACCAGACCCCCGGCTTGCTCACCTCCTGGTGGGGCTATCCTGAGGACCGCGACCTGGCACTAACACGCAGCCAAGCCCATCTCCACCTTTGGGAGCTCTGGTGAATACCGGTTAGTGCTTAGACCCCGCACCTCAGGTGAACCCGTGCCATCAGCCAGGGTGACCTGTGTGAATATCTGCTCTGCTGCTATAGCTATTGGTCTCTGAGCCTGACTCCAGATCGTGACAGAATATTCTGGCCAAAAACATGGAGGCCGTTGTAGCAGCTGCCGTGGCTCCTCTCAGGGTTCAAATCGCTGAGTTACAGGCATTTGGTGTTGACTACCAGGAAAAATTTTCTGAGTTACAAATTGAAATGAAAGGTCTACAAGAGGAAATCCTTGATCTACACAAACAATTGCGGGATTTTCATGCCCGAGATACTGCTGCCATAGAAATTAATGCACGAATGCCCCTACCACTCAAGTTTAGCGGAGACCGCCGCCATTATAGAGGATTCCTTAATCAATGTCGTATATACTTTCAGATGCAACCTGCTGCATTCACTTTTGACAGGAAAAAGGTGCTGTTTATTATCAACCTCCTGACTGAGGAAGCCTTAGCCTGGGCCTCCCCTTATGTGGAGAAAGATGATGTCATCCTGGATAATTTTGATTCTTTTGTGACTGCGATGAACCAAGTTTTCGATGATCCTAACCGCTGTGCTACTGCTGAGGCAAAATTGCACAATTTACGTCAGGGAAGACGCTCTGTTGCAGAGTACACAACTGAATTCCGACGTTGGATCTCAGATACCAATTGGAATCCAGCAGCACAGAAGAGTCAGTTCCGTCAAGGACTCTCGGAACAAGTAAAAGATGAGCTTGCCAGAGTAGAAAGTCCTGATGACCTTGAAGCTTTTATTAAATTATGTATTCGAATTGATCAGAGACTTACTGAAAGGAGAAAGGAGAGACTGGGAATCCTAGGCAGTAATGGTGGCATGCGTTTTTCTACTACTCAGTATCCTCCTAAGGTTCCAAGAGTTTTTCCTGATTCTGACACTCCTGAACCTATGCAGGTGGATGCTATTAAAAGATCTATTACTACTCAGGAGAAAGAAAGACGACGTTCAGAAAACTTATGTCTTTATTGTGGAGACTCTGGACATTACGCAGTTAATTGTCCCAATAAATTTAAAAGAAAAATTGCAGCAATGGATGTTACAGTATCTGAACAAATAAACTCAATTTCTCAGTCCATCTCTCCTTTGATTCAGGAAGCAAATAAAGTTAATTCTTTATCAACTCATTTTGTCATCCCTATAAAGCTTATTGTTGAAAGCAATGAAATACCTTGCTCTGCTATGCTGGACTCAGGGGCTGGAGGAAACTTCATCGACATCGAATTTGCCCAAAGTAATAACATTCAAATAAGAAATAAACTTGCCCCAATTGATATGGAAACTGTGGATGGCTCACCTTTGACTTCAGGCCCTGTTACCCACGAGACAATCCCACTTAAACTCCTAATTGAAACTGACCATCAGGAGACTATCAGCTTTGAGCTGATTACATCACCCAAGTTCCCTATTATCCTGGGCATTCCTTGGTTCTCTATCCATAATCCCTCCATCAACTGGGAGACACGTTCTTTAAGCTTTACATCTGACCATTGCAAGAAACATTGCAAAGAATCTTATCAAATAAGCCCTCCACCAACCCAAGATTTACAAGCAGTTTTGGCAACTATCCAGTCATATGACAAGCTACCTCCACAATATCTTGAGTTTCGGGACGTTTGTGATAAAAAGAACGCAGATCAGCTGCCTCCTCATCGCTCTTATGATTGTCCCATTGAATTGCTTCCAGGGGCAGAAATACCATTTGGTCGCCTTTATTCTTTATCAGAACCTGAACTGAAAGTGCTCAGGGAGTGGATTAATGAGAATCTTGAGAAGGGTTTTATCAGACACTCAACCTCTCCTGCTGGCGCAGCCTTATTCTTCGTGACGGAAAAGGACTCCACCCTGCGTCCGTGTATTGACTACAGAGATTTAAATAAGATCACAATTAAGAATCGCTATCCACTCCCACTGATTCCAGAAATGCTTGAGAGACTCCGCTCTGCCAAGCTCTTTACCAAATTAGATTTACGGGGGGCATACAACCTTGTCCGCATTCGTTCCAGTGATGAATGGAAAACTGCTTTCAGAACCAGATATGGACATTTTGAGTCTTTGGTCATGCCCTTTGGGCTTTGCAATGCTCCTGCAACTTTTCAACATTTTATTAATGATGTCTTTCGAGATTTGCTTGATCAGTTTGTAATAGCATATTTGGATGACATTCTCATTTTCTCTGATACTTTGGAAGAACACCGCAAGCATGTCTGTATTGTTTTCGAGAGATTAAGGCGAAATCAACTTTACATAAAATTAGAGAAATGCGAGTTTGAACAAACTCAGATTCAGTTCTTGGGATACATAATCTCTTCTGAAGGGGTAAGCATGGATCCCGATAAGATCAAAGCTGTGGTGGATTGGCCCGCCCCTAAGAATGTTAAAGAGATACAGCGATTTGTTGGTTTTGCCAACTTTTACAGAAGATTTATAAGGAATTTCTCTAGGGTAATTGCTCCAATCACACAGTTGACAAAGAAAGGGGTGCCCTTTTTGTGGTCTCCTGAGGCACAGGCTGCCTTTAGTAAACTGAAAACTCTCTTCACTTCTGCACCAATCCTGGTACATCCAGATCCAGAACTACCTTTCATCGTAGAAGTTGATGCTTCTAATTCTGCTGTAGGAGCTATCCTTTCTCAGCGAATGGGAGAAAAAATGCAGCTTCATCCTTGTGCTTATTTCTCTCGACTGATGTCTTCAGCCGAGATGAATTATGACATTGGAAACAAGGAGCTGCTGGCAATTAAGGAAGCATTTTCTGAGTGGAGGCATCTGCTGGAAGGAGCTAAGCACCCTGTAACCGTTCTCACCGATCATAAAAATTTAGAATTTATTAGGTCTGCTAAAAGGTTGTCATCTAGACAAGCACGTTGGACCCTTTTCTTTTCCAGGTTTAATTTTGTTATTTCATACCGCCCTGGGTCAAGGAATGGTAAGGCTGATGCCCTATCACGGATGTTGTCTGGGCCTCTCCAGGAAAGCACCTCTGAATGTACAATCCTGCCTCAAAAGAACTTTCTAGGGGCCATGAGTTCAAAGACATTTCTTAATCTTCTCAAGGAGGGGTATGAGAATGACCCACTTCTTAATAATCCTCCTAAGGACATTAACCTCAAGTACAACAATGGTTTTTGGACTCAAGCGCATTGCCTCTATGTACCTGAATCAGTTCGGGTAGAAGCCCTCAGGTTGGTACATGACTCTAAGCTTGCTGGTCATTTTGGGGTTTCTAAAACAGAAGAACTCTTATCACGTTCCTTTTGGTGGCCTGGGTACAAGAAAGATGTTAAGAGTTATGTGGCTTCATGTCTAACCTGTGCTCGCAATAAGACACCTCGATCTTCTCCTCTGGGGTTACTTCTACCACTACCTGTTCCATCAAGACCATGGGGGTCAATTTCTATGGACTTTGTGGTTGACCTTCCTCTTTCAAAAGGGATGACCACCATTCTGGTAGTCGTTGACCGTCTCACTAAGATGGCTCATTTTATTCCAGTTAAAGGGGTACCCTCCGCCGAACATACTGCTGAGGTAATGGTTAGAGAAGTTTTTAAACTTCATGGAATTCCTGATGATGTGGTGTCTGACAGAGGGGTACAGTTTACCTCAAAATTTTGGAGAAGTTTTTGCTCAGCTTTGGGTGTAACAGTTAATCTGTCCTCGGCTTTTCATCCGCAGTCTAATGGTCAGACCGAGAGGACCAATCAAACTCTGGAGCAATACCTTCGATGCTTCGTGAGTTATCTTCAGGATGACTGGGTGGACTACCTTCCTACGGCAGAGTTTGCTTATAATAACTCTAAACATAGTTCCACATCCCAAAGCCCATTTTTCTTAAACACGGGGTATCATCCAGTTTTTATTCCTGATCTCCCCATCTCAACTTCAATTCCTGCTGTTACCAACAGACTAACTTCATTACATGAGATCCAGGAGAAATTGACTGATACATTGAAGGAGGCGCAGGAATTTTACAAGAGGGCTGCTGACAGACATCGTAGGTCAATTCCCACTTTTCAAGTAGGTGAGAAAGTTTGGTTATCTACCAAAAATTTAAAAGTTCAAGTTCCATGTGCTAAGTTGGGTCAAAAGTTTATGGGACCTTTTGAGATTTCTGCTCAAATCAACCCGGTCACTTTTCGCCTAAAACTTCCTGACAATATGAAGATTCACCCTGTGTTTCATATATCACTACTCAAACCATTTCATGAAAATACTTTTTCTGGAAGAATTCATCCTCCTCCCCCACCTGTCGAGGTACAGGGTGAAGAAGAATTTGTGGTGGGAAAAATTCTTGACTCCAGGATCTCTAGGAACAAATTGCAATATTTGGTTCAATGGGAAGGATATGGGCCAGAAGAAAATTCTTGGGAGCCTGAGGAGAATGTTCATGCCCCTAGATTAACAAGGGAATTCCACCAGAGGTTTCCTCAGAAACCTGGCCCTAAGACGTCCAGGGGATGTCCTGGGAGGAGGGGAGTACTGTTAGGACCTGGGCTTGAACCTGGGACCTCTGGTGTGTCTGGCAGTGACTCTGCTTGCTGAGCCACCTGGAATGCTGGACAGCTCCTTGGACAATTCCTTTAGTGATCATGTCTTGAATCTTGTTTGCCTTGAACCTTGAACCCTTTGCTCCTCCCATGAACTTCCTATATAAACCATGTCTCTGCACTTCCTCCTTGCCAGAATATTGTGCCTTTACCAGCCAATATCTTGCTTCTATCTCTCCTGCTGCCGACCGTATCCTTGCTACCTTTCGTTACCGACATTTGGCTTGCTCCTGGACTACGCTTCTGCTGAATCCCAACCTGCAACTATTGGTTACCGACTTTTGGCTTGTTTCTCAACTACGCTTCTGCTTGATCTCTACCTGCTATATCTGCTACCAGACCCCCGGCTTGCTCACCTCCTGGTGGGGCTATCCTGAGGACCGCGACCTGGCACTAACACGCAGCCAAGCCCATCTCCACCTTTGGAAGCTCTGGTGAATACCGGTTAGTGCTTAGACCCCGCACCTCAGGTGAACCCGTGCCATCAGCCAGGGTGACCTGTGTGAATATCTGCTCTGCTGCTATAGCTATTGGTCTCTGAGCCTGACTCCAGATCGTGACACCATGGCAGGCTGCCAGTTCAGAAGTTTAAAAAGCAGAAAAAACTCTGGAATGCAGAAAGGACATGAGAACAGCGCCCTCTAAGTGCAGTATGCAAGTATTTTAATGTAAAATAAAGGTATCTTAAAATACACTCACAAAGGTGTAGTGGGAATGGGCATATAACATGGTGCCATCTGCTCCAACTACAGGGGAAAGAGAAGGTCCAATGCTGTTGTTGTGGACGTGTGCCCACGATCCTGTCGTTTCTCTCGCCACACTGTTCGGGTACAGAGCTTCCGGATGGCGGGGACAGCGTTCAGCGGCATGCACAGACGAACGTCACTTCTGACACTTCCGGGTCGGGTCAGCAGGCTTCAAAATCAATACCTCTTGTGTGCAGGTTCTGGGGAAAGGGCAGAAACACCATGAGAAAAAAACTCAGGATCAGATCATGCAACACTCAGTGGTGTCCCATGGATGCCATTTTTGCCCCGTCTCTTTCTTATTGTTGAATCATGAAAACTGATCTTACCTGAGGCAAGTGAGGTCTGCAGTACTTTAGATGTTGTTCTTGGTTCTTTTATGACCTCCTGGATGAGTCGTCATCATGCTCTTGGAGTATTTTTTTTAGGCCAGCCACTCTGGGAAGGTTCGCCGCTGTTCCAAGTTATCTCCATTTGTGGATAATGGCTCTCCCCATGGTTCACTGGAGTTCCAAAGCCTTTGGCTTTGAAATCCTTTCTAGACCGATACATGTACATTATTTTGTTTCTAATCTGTTCTTGAATTTTTTTTAGATTATGATGTGTGGCTTTTTGTGATCAGTTAGCATGCTTCACTTTGTCAGACAGCTTCTATTTATGTGATTTCTTGATTCAACAGGTCTGGAAGTGACCAGGCCTCGGTGTGGCAAGTGAAATCGAACTCAGCTTTCCAAAAATTGCGGTTAATCACAGTTCATTCATGATTCAGCATGGGAGGGGGCAATTACTTTTTCGCATAGGTCCAGGCAGGTTTGAACAGCTTTTTTTCCCTTAATAAACAAAATAATAATTTTAAAAAAAGCCTCTTGGATTTACTTGGGTTATTTTTTATGTAATATTAAAATTTGTTTGATGATCTGAATCATCTAAGTGTGAGAAATAGGCAAAAAAAATAAAAAAATCAGGAAGGGGGCAAATACTTTTTTCACACAACTGTATGTTACTCGTACTGAAAAGTTTGGAGACCCCTGATTTAAGATCACAGCATTGTTAGCTTCCAAATATTCCTTCTTTGCCTATATACTTTCCAGCTATCTCTAGCAGTGCTTGAATTAGTCACTTCACTAGAAGAGAAGCATGTAGTTTATGGCTCCTATTCATTTTATCAGACTGAGTAAATCCCTGCGCAGTCCTTTTATGCCAGAAAACAGAGATTGTTTTTCCATTTTATTTCAGGGACCTCTCTAAAAGTATTTTTTTTTCCCCCTCTCGGCCAGTGTAAGCAGCTCTATGACTTATAAAGCTGAAAACTATATTAGATAAATAAAGTCATTTTAAGGACATACTATTATCACCAAAAATCTGAAAGTCGATATTTATTATCTCACTTCCAGAAGCGTTCTTTTGAAGACAATCCTCATGATAATCTTAAATGAAGCCATTTGCACTTTCCCTGGGATCATGGTTTGATAAGAATTGCGTATTACTTTGCTTTTTTCTTCCCAGACATTTTATTTTAGGCGGCTTCTCGTCACACCTGTACAGAAAAGTGGTTGCCTTTGATTAGAGTCCACACCAAAGGATATTTCAATTAAGGGTTGCAGAAGTAAGATTAATCACTGATTGGTTTTGTTGCGCTGCGGTCTGGCTTTTGGTACCTAAGACAAGAACAAAAAACAAATGTTCGTTAAGTGTCTCTGTCCCTGAGCCATCCATAACTGGAAAGCAGAAGCTTTTACTAAAGTATATGTAAACCTAATCACTGAACCCTCATTAATAATATTATAAATATACATGATTTGGTATATAGCACTGACAGTGCTTTCAACCTGTCACTGGCAGAGGCGTTTTTGCGCTTTTTATGTTTAACCACTTACAGACCGGACCATTTTGCTGGTCAAAGACCAGACCACTTTTTGCGATTCGGCACTGCGTCGCTTTAGCTGACAATTGCGCGGTCGTGCGACGTGGCTCCAACAAATAGAGCTTTCTTTTGGTGGTATTTGATCACCCCTGCAGTTTTTATTTTTTGCACTATAAACAAAAATAGAGCGACAATTTTGAAAAAAACACATTATTTTTAAATTTTTGTTATAATAATTATCCCCCAAAAATATATAAAAAAACATTTTTTCCCTCAGTTTAGGCCGATACGTATTCTTCTACATATTTTTGGTTAAAAAAAATCGCAAAAAGCGATTCTTGATTGGTTTGCGCAAAAGTTATAGCGTTTACAAAATAGGTGATATTTTTATGGCATTTTTATTAATATTTTTTTTTTACTAGTAATGGTGGCAATCAGCGATTTTTATTGTGACTGCGACATTATGGCGGACACATCGGACATTTTTGACACATTTTTGGGACCATTGTCATTTATACAGTAATCACTGCTATATAAATGCAGTGATTCCTGTGTAAATGACACTGGCAGTGAAGGGGTTAACCAGTGGGTGGCAGTGTAGGGGTTAAGTGTTCCTAGGGGTGTGTTACTAACTGTGGGGGGGCTGGGCTTTCATTTAGTGAACACTGATCTCTGCTCCAATCACATGGAGCAGAGATCAGCGTCACTTGTTGCTAGGCAGAACGGGAAAATGCTGTTTACAACGGCATTTCTCTGTCCAGCCACCCCATGAGACGATCACGGGTATGCCCGCTGCGATCGAGTCCGCGGGGACCCGCGACCGGACTCACGGGGGTCCAGACCGGCACACGCGTGTGCCGGTGGCGGCGTGCTCGAGATGGCTGGGCGGCATTAAAGATTGGATGTACCTGTATGCCAATATGCCTGCCCGTGCCATTCTGCTGACGTACATCGGTGTGCGCCGGTCGGGAACCGGTTAAAAAATTATTTTAGGCCTAAAGATAAGTTAACCCCCCCCCCCCCCCCAAACATATATTTTCTGAAAGTAGAAACCATGGAGAATAAACTGGTGGTAGTTGCAATTTTCTGTGTCATACGATATTAGTGCAACAGTTTATCAAGCGCAAAATTTCATTAGAAAATACATTTAAAATAGTTTTAGGGCTGAAACGAACGAATGTTTTCATAATTGATTAGTTGGCCGATTATTGTTTTGATTAACCACTTGCTTACTGGGCAATTAAACCCCCCTCCTGTCCAGACCAATTTTCTGCTTTCAGCGCCGATGCATTTTGAATGACAGTTGCGTGGTCATACAACACTGTACCCAAATGTATTTATTATTTTCCCCACAAATAGAGCTTTCTTTTGGTGGTATTTGATCACCTCTGCAGTTTTTATTTTTTGTTAAAAAAAATTAATAAGACCAAATTGAAAAAAAATAATAAATATTTTTTTATATTTTGTTAAAAAAATTTGCAAACAGGTAATTAAAAAAAAAAAATTTCATTCATATCACAAAGGGGACAAAAAGCTACCGCCGCCCCCCCCCCCCCCCCCCCCTGTGTTGTATATTATTTTTATGATAGGCTCTCTGGGATCTTTCATACCCCTGTTGTGTTACTTGGCCCTCATTTGAAGCCAATGGAGTGCAGTTTGTGCTCGACAATACAATAACAAAACAATTCAATACAGGAGGATTAGGGGGGCCCTACTCATGAGGGCTTGCAATGTAAACGCCAGAGACAGAGAGATATAATAGGATTTCCTCAGTATAGGAACGGTATTGAAAGCCATGCAAAGTTATCAATAAGTTGGTAAAAAAGAGGGCTTTACGGATTTTGTTTTTAATCACTTAAGGTCTGCCCTATAGCAGTAATACAGCTACAGGGTGGTACCTCTACGGCGGATTACGTACAGTACCTTGCAAAAGTATTTACCCCCCTTGGCATTTTTCGTGTTTTGTTGCCAAACAACCTGAAATTAACATGGATTGTTGGAGGATTTCCATCATTTAATTTACAGAACATGCCAACATCTTTGAAGTCGTTTTTTTTTTTTTTTTTTTTATTGTGAAGCAAACAACAAATAGGATAAAATAGCAGAAAAAGTCAATGTGCATAACTATTCTTTTGCGTCTATCACAGCTCCAAGTCTCTTTGGATAAGTCTCTATGAGCTTGCACATCTTACCACTGGGATTTTTGCCCATTCCTCCTTGCAAAACTGCTCTAGCTCCTTCAAGTTGGATGGTTTGCGCTTGTGAACAGCATCTTTAAGTTTGACCACAGATTTTCTATTAGATTAAGGTCTGGGCTTTGACTAGGATATTCCAACACATTTACATGTTTCCCCTTAAACCACTCAAGTGTTGCTTTAGCAGTGTGTTTGGGGTCATTGTCCTGCTGGAAGGTCAACCTCCATCCTAGCCTCAAATCACGCACAGAGTGGTACAGGTTTTGCTCAAGAATATCCCTGTATTTAGCACCATCCATCTTTCCCTCAACTCTGACCAGTTTCTCAGTCCTGACTGCTGAAAAACAGCCCCACAGCATGATGCTGCCACCACTGTGGGGATGGTGTTCTTTGGGTGATGTGATGTGTTGGGTTTACACCCATGGGTGTCCGCAGAACATTTTTCAGGGGGGGCATAACTTTATGGACACCCATGCTCAGCCCCTTTTCGACAATGTCATGAAGGGGAGGGGCTTAGTCATTATCACATAAAGCTCAGGCAGGCAGGCACAGGTTTGAGAAACCTGATGCAAAAGCTTAATAGAAGGCTCAAGCTGCCATTGTCTGATTAGCAATTTCTAGTCTGTTTTTATGTTTACACTATTGAATGCACAAAATTATTCATACACACATGATCAAGGCACTACAAGTGATTTATAAAAAGAAAACACATGTAGAATCTGCATTTGGTGTTAACAAAGGACAAATAAAATATATGATAAATGTATTTATTTTGGGTATGTATTAACTTAAATATATACACATATATATATATATATTTAGAACTAAATAACTGTTATTATCCAAATCGGAAAATAAAACATATAAACTTCAACTGAAAACATCTGCACTCTTGCTTAAATTTAACAATCACATTTTTTAACCACTTGAGATCGGCGCTATAGCCAAATGACGGCTACAGCGCGGATCTCCTTTTCCGGGACGACGTCAATAGACGTGGTCCCGTGCACGAGCGCCCTGCGCGCCCCCTGAGGGGCGCGCGCGGAGCGCTCTGTGATCGGCGAGTCTACGAGACTCGCCTGATCACCAATCCATGCAAGGGGTCGATCCCGACCCCTTATCACGTGATCAGCTGTCAGCCAATGACAGCTGATCATGTGATATAACGGAGCCGGTAATCGGCTATTATTCCTCCTCGCGCTGTCAGCGCGAGGAGAAAAAAAAAAGCCGATCACCGGCGGCCGTGATCGGGACATTAGTCCCGATCATGGCCAGCCCTGCTAGTGCCCACCTGCCCCCTGCCAGTGCCCACCTGCCCCCTGCCAGTGCCACATTAAAAAAAGTAAGTGCCCCCTGTCAGTGCCACCCAGCAGTGCCCATAGTGCCACCCAGCAGTGCCCACAGTGCCACCCAGCAGTGCCCACAATCTGCCTCAACAAAGGTGCTGCACCCCAGTGCCACATATCCGTGCCCATCAGTGTCATCTACCAGTGCCCAGCAGTGCCACCCATCAGTGCCCAGCAGTGCCACCTATCAGAGCCACCTATCAGTGCCACCTATCAGTGCCCATCAGTCCCATCTATCAGTGGTACCTATCAGTGCCCATCTGTGCCACCCATCCATGCCACCTTATCTGTGCCCATCTTTGCCCATCAGTGCTGCCTTATCTGTGCCCATCGGTGCCGCCTTATCTGTGCCTATTAGTGCCGCCTTAACTATGCCTATCAGTGCCCACCAGTGCAGCCTATCAGTGCCCACCAATGCAGCCTATCAGTGCCCACCAATGCAGCCCATCAGTGCCCACCAATGCAGCCCATCAGTGCCCACCAGTGCAGCCTATCAGTGCCGCCTCATCAGCGCACTTCAATGAAGGAGAAAAATGACCCGTTTGCAAAATTTCATAACAAACTATTAAACATGATTTTTTTTTTTTTTTTGCATCTTTTTTTGTTTGTTTAGCAAAAAATAAAACTCCGAGCTGTAATTAAATACCACCAAAAGAAAGCTCTATTTGTGGGAAAAAAATTTCATTTGGGTACAGTGTTGTATGCCCGCGCAATTGTCATTCAAAGTGCATCAGCGCTGAAAGCTGAAAATTGGTCTGGGACTGAGGGGGGTTTAAGTGCCCAGTAAGCAAGTGGTTAAAGAGTATTTTTTTTTTTTTGTACAATTTTTGTTCACTGGTTAGTGATCTCGTAAAAGAAACTGTAAACGTCTGTGGTCCTGTGCAAATTTATCAATTACTTTGTCAATCAACTGTTGTTTGTTTTCAGCAGTTTTTGCTCTATGTATACTCGTGCACAAACCAGATAAGCAATCATCTGCCATTGTTGATCTCAGCCAGGTTTTCACCCTTCTCATTGTGCTGAAAGACCTTTCCACTGTACAAGTGGTCACTGGTAATGTGAGAGTAATGAGAATTGCTTGCTGGACTGACGGAAAAAAATCTGTGTGGTTTAGCAAATCCAGAAATCCATTGTCAAACTGCTCATCCTTCGTTGACCAGATCTCAAACCATGCGACTGCTTCGGCTTCCAGGTTTTCAATGCCGTAAATTTCTTTGATGTCTGCAATATGGCATTTGTATTGCTCAAGTGTCATTTTTGCCATTTGTTTGGGGTAAAGTGAGAACAGACTGAAATTTTTCTTGTTTTCATTGCCAAACCGGCTTTCTAATGATGTGATGATTGAGTCCATATATGGCACATAGATAGACTGGCGATAGTATTCTTCCACAGAAGAGGAACCAAAATTAGAATGAAATACTTGCCTGCCACACTGTCTGGGAATGCAAAGTTTGATGTTCAATTTTTCTGCCATAGGTTGAACATTTGAAAAAATTTCCTTAAATTGTTCTTCTGCATTTCCTCTGTGATCGCGGAACGCAGTCAGAAGTTCTTGCACGTGATTACACACTTTGAGGATATCAAGCTGAACAGCTTGGAGAGCTAGGCTTACTGATTCCAATCTTGATGAGTAATGCCTCCTACACACGATCAAACAATCCGGTGGAAAAGTCAATCTGCCCGTGTGTAGGCTACGGCGGACTTTTTTTACCCAAAAGTCTGGCGGACTAAGAAAGTATTTTTGCACTCCAATCTGTCCGCTGAACTCGCATTTCGGCGGACAGTATGGCCATGTGTGTGTCAGTCCACCATACTTTTGAAATGAGCAGACTTTTCCCGCCCGGAGAAAAGTCCACTCATTTTGAGCGTGGCTCCAGGTAGCCGGGGCCAGCGAAGGAGGTGTCGCTGGCCCCGTCACCTGGTATGGACTTAAAGAGGAATCCCTATGCCGAAAAATTGGCGTGGGGTTCCCCCCAGGTCCATATCAGACCCTTATCCGAGCACGCTACCCAGCTGGCCAGGAAAGGGGGTGGGGACGAGCGAGCGCCCCCCCCCTCCTGAGCCGTACCAGACCGCGTGCCCTCAACATGGTGGGGTGCCTTGGGGAAGGGGGGCCACGCGCCCCCCCACCTCAAGGCACCTTGTCCCCATGTTGATGAGGACAAGGGCCTCTTCCCGACAACCCTGGCCATTGGTTGTCGGGGTCTGCGGGTGGAGGGCAGGTAGCTCGCTCGGAAAGTCTGACAGGCAGTAGATAGATTGTGATTGCTGATTGTGTCTACAAAATGTACCCCAAGTGACATCTGTTCTTTTCCAAAAATGTCAGCACTTTCATCAGCAATGATGAAATGTTTCCCGTAATGTTTCTTCACATAATCGAATCAATTCATTTTTAACATGAACTGATGTATACCGTGCATTAACTGGTGCATTTTCAAGATGGTTCTTTAGGATCACATCTCCTGCTTCAATGGGAAATTGGTACAGACTTTGCACGTTTCCAGTTGTACTTTGTTTCCCACGTAAAGCAATGTCATGTGTTCCACAAAATAAGATAGTAGACAAAATCACAAATAGCTTTTTCCGATTTTCTTCAACTTGCCTTTTAACAGCGCTGTCTATTTGGCAAACAATACTTGTTTTAGGTTTCTTTATGATCTCCAAAAAATTTGTTGCATCCACTTGTGTATTTCTATGCCAAGACGTTGAAACATGGTTCCCTGCACCTTCATGGAAATCTTTATATTTTGTGAAAGGCCTAGTTATGAATGCTCCTGGTATCCCACGATGAACTGGCTGTGGAAAAACAGTACAATCCTTGCAAATTCGCACCTTTCAGTTTTGAAGAGTAGCTAAGCCAAGGTGAATATTGATTAATCCACACCTGATGGAAAAAACGTGGTGCGGTTTAATATTTTTTGAAGTCATAATTTTCTAGTGGGTTATATGTATTTATTAGCAGATTGTATTTAAGATCATCTGTTAGTTTTTTTGATGAATTAAAATACAATCCAATGACAGGAGCATCAACAGGAGCATCAATATGGCTACATTCTGTTGGAGCTGGAACTAAAACTGCTTGTGCTTGATTCTGCCTCTTGTTCGCCATGTCTAGATTCTTGTGTTGCTCCCTTATCAGATTCTACATCATCCAATTTGCGTTTTTGAAAAAAATTGGTGGATATTCATTTCTAAAAAGAAATGGGGATCATTAAGTACTCCGCTCATTACCTGGCTACATCACTAGATTGCACCCAAAAGACTTGCCACAGCACCAGCTCTATAGATATAACCCCATGGCACCAGATACACAGCACTTAAAATAACCCCACAGCACCAGATATAGATTCACTGCACCAGATATAGATCCACTGCACAAGATAAAGATCCAGAGCACTAGAAAAACAGAACCACCAGCTATAAAACCACAGCACAAGATATAAACTCAGAATGCAGGGTTCAGGAGTGCGTTTTGCTTAGAATGCAGCGATTACGAGTGTATTGTGCTCAGAATGCAGGAATCAAGACTGCATTGCACTCAGAATGCAGGGATCATGAGTGCATTGAGCTCAGAATGCAGGAATCAGTCTACATTGCGCTCAGAATGCAGGGATCAGGAGTGTGTTGCGCTCAGAATGCAGGGATCAGGAGTGTGTTGCGCTCAGAATGCAGGGATCAGGAGTGCGTTGCGCTCAGAATGCAGGGATCAGGGGTGTGTTACGCTCAGTTTGCAGAGTTTAGGAGTGTGTTGCACTCAGAATGCAGGGATCGGAGGGGAGGAGGGGGGTGATAGGAAGGGTGCTACAGGACACTGCTATGGGGGTGACCCTGCCCATAACAGTGTCCTCTGCCCCGTTCACATCACCCCCCCCCCCCCCCGCACACAGTGGTGTCTTCTGTCCCTCCTTTACCCTATAGCAATAACCTCCCCCCCTTCCCTCCCCTCCCATAGCACAGTGTCCTACCTGTTTCCACAGCAGAGACTGGGAGGCAGCACAGTTATGGACAGAGGGCGGGAGCTGGCAGAGTGATTTTTCAAATTAGCATGCTGGGGATTGTTTGCTTAGAACCACCCTGTGTGCTAGAACCAATCACCAGCGGTTTAACATAAAAAGTTTGTTTTGCCAGCTCCTCTTCTCACCCTCCGTTCTGAGCTGTGCTTCCTCCCGGTTTCCGCTGTTCACTTATGACAGTGATGGAGGAGGATAGAGGCGGGAGGGCGAGAGAGAGACCGTGACATAGATGGCATGGTGGAGCCACCCATGGAGGAGGCTGGGATGGGAGACAAGGACTGGCACATAGAAAGTGGGGTCGGCGGTGCAGAAACCTGTTCGCGGAGGACAGGTGGACTAAGATCGTCAGGTTGCCGACCCCCATTATAGTAAGTACGGAAATGTCCACCCTCGTTTATCTTCATCATCCTGGTAGATGTATAAATATATTTAAAAAAAAAAAAAAACAGAACAGAATGGGACTCTGATTGTGTCGGAGTATGAAAAAAACAAAAAAACAGATATTTATACAAAAGTAAACATGTTTTTAATAAACTAAAAGACAAAGTTTAAAATACATTACAGTCTTTAGTGGTTCAAATTTTGAAATCAGAGATGTGCAGGTTCCCAACAGGTTTATAAGAAGAATGGCCTACTCGTTTCACGGGTGAAACCTCTTTGTCAGGGCCTTGAGAATAGCACAGATGAAAACGTCATATAAATTCTACAAAGAAAACGTTAATTAATATATCATACATCATATAATTAATATAAATAGGTAATGATGCAAATGGCATAGAGGCGTTGACTAATGGTCTATACATACATTTATGACAAATAAATATATATGTTACAGTAAATGTTGATAAACTACACATACTGCAATAGAAAATGACAAAAAAATTTAAATTAAAAAAATAACAGCAGTCATATTAACTGTATATATTCCCTAGTGTGCAGTCATATTTTTTGCGCCTGTTGTGTCTAAATGTGGAAAAACCACAAGTAAATGGAATTAATTGTCTAGGTAACATTATCAAATGTCCCAGTGAGCCGACGTTTTTCCATTACCAGTACCAGCTGAGAGATATGTTGTTGAAATCTATTTTTTTTAACATCATTTGATAATGTTACCTGTCAATATTTTGTGTGGCCACCATTATTTTCCAGCACTGCGTTAACCCTCTTGGGCATGGAGTTCACCAGAGCTTCACAGTTTGGAGTCCTCTTCCACTCCTCCATGACCACATCACAGAGCTGGTGGATGTTGGAGACCTTGCGTTCCTCCACCTTCCATTTGAGGATGCCCCACAGGTGCGCAATAGGGTTTAGGACTGGAGACATGCTTGGCCAGTCCATCGGCCTTTACTCTCAGCTTCTTAAGCAAGACAGTTGTCGTCTTGGAGGTATGTTTGGGGTCGTTATCATGTTGGAATACTGCCCTGCGGTCCAGTCTCCGAAGGGAGGGGATCATGCTCTGCTTCAGTATGTCACAGTACATGTTGGCATTCATGGTTCCCTCAATGATCTGTAGCTCCCCAGTGCTGGCAGCACTCATGCAGCCCCAGACCATGACACTCCCACCACCATGCTTGACTGTAGGCAAGACACACTTGTCTTTGTACTCCTCACCTGGTTGCCGCCACACATGCTTAACACCATCTGAACCATGTCCTTAGTCTGCTTGTCTTCAGCAAACTGTTTGCAGGTTTTCTTGTGCATCATCTTTAAAAGAGGCTTCCTTCTGCGACGACAGCCATGCAGACCAATTTGATGCAGTGTGCGGCGTATGGTCTGAGCACTGACAGGCTGACCCCCCACCCCTTCAACCTCTGCAGCAACGCTGGCAGCACTCATACGTCTATTTCCCAAAGACAACCTCTGGATATGACACTGAGCACATGCACTCAACTTCTTTGGTTGACCATGATGAGGCCTGTTCTTAGAGGAACCTGTCCTGTCAAACCGCTGTATGGTCTTGACCACCTTGCTGCAGCTCGGTCTCAGGGTCTTGGCAATCTTCTTATAGCCTAGGCCAGTGATGGTGAACCTTGGCACTCCAGATGTTTTGGAACTACATTTCCCATGATGCTCATGCACTCTGCGGTGTAGTGGAGCATCATGGGAAATGTAGTTCCAAAACATCTGGGGTGCCAAGGTTCGCCATCACTGGCCTAGGCCATCTTTATGTAGAGCAACAATAATTTTTTTTCCGATCCTCAGAGAGTTCTTTGCCATGAGGTGCCATGTTGAACTTCCAATGACCAGTATGAGAGTGTAAGAGCGATGACATCAAATTTAATACACCTGCTCCCCATGCACACCTGAGACCTTGTAACACTAACAAGTCACATGACACCGGGAGGGAAAATAGCTAATTGGGCCCAATTTGGACATTTTCACTTAGGGGTGTACTCACTTTTGTGACCAGCGGTTTAGACATTAATGGCTGTCTGCTGAGTTATTTTGAGGGGACAGCAAATTTACACTGTTATACAAGCTGCACACTCACTCCTTACATAATATATTATTTACAAAAATGTGAGGGGTGTACTCACTTTGTGGGATACTGTATATACACACACACACACACACACACACACACACACACATACATACATACATATATATATATATATATATATTTATTTTTACATTTTTTTTTTTTATTTACTTATTTTCATGATCTTTTTAAAATGTTCACCATTACAAGCCTTGAATCTGAATGATTTTTTTCCTGCACAAAGCTTTGCAAGCTGTTAGCGGAGTGGCTACAAGGAAGATGTACAATAAATACTTACAGTGGATACTCTGTGCTCCAGCATTTGTTTTGATGGCTAAAGTACAAAAAGTCCTTTAGAACAGAAAGCTCTTTATAAAAAAAAAAAAAAAGAATTGCAGGCAGACTGGCGCCAGCACAGCCTGATCCGGCACTGACTGAAGCATATCGGTTAGCTCACCCCTATTAAGCTCTGCCAGTTTCTCGCTAATTTTGACAAAAATACACTCGAATCTGCCCTCATGTGGAATTGTTTTGACTCTTATCTACAATACTCCATAAATACTTCTGTGTTTTTGATGCCTTCAGATCATTAATTCTTTTTTGTATTGCATCCTATGTCCTTTTCCCATAAAAAAAAAAAAAAAAATCTCCATTAACCACCAGCCAATTTATAGGAAATAAACAACATATTGAAAGTTTGTGATGATAAACTTTAATGACTTACACAATCACTGAAATGAGATTTGCTTTTAGTACCCAATTTAAGGGCATTAGTGATTACAGAAGTAGTGCAGAATAGTCTCACAAGGTTCACTTGTAATGTTGGCTTCAAGATACAGTGAGTGGATTATTAGCTTTGTATAAGCACATTTTTGATCGCTTCCATTCCATTATAATTTGTAGCGCATCAAAAAAAAAAAAAAAACGCTGAAGTTTTTAAATGTCTGGCTTTTTCCAGTCCTGAGATCCGGATTTCTTGCTATCATCACAGAGGTTGGATAAGGTGAGCATTCAGTACAATAGGAGGTTGGCTTAGGGGCTAGGTTAAAGCCTCTCACCTTTTTATCTCTTTTCAGGTTTTGTGACAGATATTTATTTGGAATTGGTTTAAAATACCTTTTTCCTCTAAGTGAATATTGTTTCCTGTTTTCACACTCCAGTGCTCTATGCTGGCAGAGCTGAGTGATAGCCACACCCCCTCAGTTCAGGTTTCTCACACTGAACTTGTATTGCCAGGAAGAGGAGGGGGTGTCCCAGTCCCGGGACACAATCCTAGGCACACTCTGGGACACATCTTGCACTGTTACATACCTCTCAACTTTTTGAGATGGGAGTGAGGGACACCTATCAGAAAAAGTATGCAGGCATAAGACACACCCCTTGCCACGCCCCCTTAACTGCTTCCCGACCGCCTCACGCTGATATACTGCAGCAGAAGGGCTTGTACAGGCAGATTAACGTAACTGTACGTTGCCCTTTAAGAGGCGGCTTGCGTTCGCACGCCTCTGCCAGGAGCTCCGTGACCGTGATCGCGGTTTCTGCAGACTCGATGTCCGCGCGGATACCCGCAATCGTCTCACGGTGAGGAAGAATGAGGAGATGCTGATGTAAACAAGCATTTCCCCGCTCTGCCTAATGACACTGTCACTGTTCACCGCTCCCTGTAATCGGGAGCATGATCAGTGTTGTGTTACACACGGCTCCTCCCCCCCACAGTTAGAATCACTCCCTAGGACACACTTAACCCCTACAGCACCACCTAGTGGTTAATTCCTTCACTGACAGTCACATTTACACAGTAATAAATGCATTTTTTTTTTTTTTTTTTTTTTTTAAACTTAATGTTTATTGCAATTACTGAGAGAGAAAAAAAAGAAGAAGTACATAGACATCACCAATTGGGCATATCCCGGTGTGAATATAAACAGAAATAATAATAAATGCAAGGTATTCAAACGATCATAATGGAATGAGAAAAGAAAAGTAAAGATAGGGGGGGGGGGAAAGGTAGAGGGGCACAGTTACATACGCGACTAGGGTTAGTCAGTTATCGCCGAACATAAAGAGCAAATAAGTCCTTAATAAGATATAAACGATGGGTATGATCATAGTATAGGAGTACTCCTTGGATTAGTAATCCAGAGCTCCCAGGATTTGCGAAAACGACTTGTGGAATGGTTAGCTTTGGCAAAATAATGTTCCA
The DNA here is from genome assembly GCF_037356315.1 of Lithobates pipiens. Classification (NCBI taxonomy): domain Eukaryota; kingdom Metazoa; phylum Chordata; class Amphibia; order Anura; family Ranidae; genus Lithobates; species Lithobates pipiens. The sequence goes on along the minus strand of NW_027507718.1, from coordinate 499,272,847 downwards.
TCTGAAAGTTCTGGTTAAGGATTTGAATGACTTCTTCCAATGTGGGGGGGAGGGCTGTTTTCCATCTTCTCGCAATGGCAAGTCTGGCTGCAATAAGTATGTGGGTAACCGGAGTGCGAAGGTGGTTAGGCCAGGCAGGGATGTGAAGTACTAGTAGAAGATCCAATGGGGATAGAGGAAGGGTTACTCCAGAGAGTGAGAGAATAAAGTTCTTGACTTTGTTCCAGTAGTTTCTCAATAGAGGGCATTCCCACCAGACATGTAGTAAAGAGCCGATCTGGTCGCAGTTCCTCCAACACTTGGGCGAGGTGTTCAAGTATATTTTGGCAAGTCTTTCAGGGGTAAAATACCATTTGTGAAATAGTTTCTGCGTGGATTCCCAGTGATTGATGCAGCGGGATAAACGTAGTGGAAGTAGAAGGGCTTTCTGCCATTGTAGCTGCGTCGGTGGCTGGTCTGTAAGGGGAGACCAGTATTGCATGCTGGAGGAAAGAAGATCCGAGTGAGGTTCGGTAAGGAGTTTGTATATCACCGAAATCCCTTTGCTTTTGGGAGATTCAAGATTGTAATGCGTGAGTAGGGGAAGCGTCAGAGTGTCCAAGGATGAGTAACGCATTTTGGAGAGCATAGACCTGATCCTTAGGTAGAGGAAGAAGGTTTGTTTGGGCAGCTCGTATTGTTCCATGAGACGTGTAAAGGTTTTCAAGGTGGAGCCTTCAAAAAGCGATCCAAGGTAAGTTAGGCCTCGGTTTGTCCATTCTGAAAGGGGTAGATCCGGGGAGAGAAGTTGAAGTGCATCAAGGGGTAGCTTAGGCAAGGTCTCCACCGAGATCCCATTCGTTGATTGTATTAACGCTGACCATGTTTTCCTGGAGGCCGTGATGGTATCAAGTGGGTAGCGCAGGGGAGGGAGCTCAAGCCAGGTGGCTGCAAGCAGAAGCTTAGTGCTCGTGTCCAGTATGGTTGATTCTATCTGTTTCCAGTTTGAATGACGATTATCCGACCACCAGGTTTTCAGTTGGTCTAGAATGGAGGCTCGGTAGTAGGCCTGGACATTGGGTGCCCCTAGCCCTCCAGAATGAACTGGAGTCAGGACTATAGACTTTTTAACTCTAGGACGTCTCTGTTGCCAGATGAAACCGTTTATAATCCCTTGAAGTTTCTTGAGTTGGTGTTGCGTCATAGGGAGGGGTATGGTTCGAAAAAAAAAAGGGTATGAGGCAGCAGATACATTTTAGCCTGAGCTATCCTTCCAGCCCAGGAGGCCGGAATTCGGCTCAGGTCTTTGATGAGGCTAGTAAGTTTGCCCACGAGGTCTTCGAGATTGGTTCTAAGTAGTAGATAACTAGGGGATGTCAAATGAATTCCCAAGTAGGGGAGAAAAGAGTTCGGGGCCCAGGCAAAGGGGAAGGTGGAGGAGATTGATTTTGACGTATGCGGGTCTAAACCAAGGTTCAGCATGAGGGATTTGCTATGATTCAGTTTATACATGGATATTCTGCTGAATTGATCTAGGACCGCGTGTACCGCAGGAAGCGAGGAGAGGGGGTCAGTCAGGGCTATGATTACATCATCGGCGTAAAGGCCAATTTTGTGGTCAGTATCTCCGATTTTTATTCCAGATATCTTTGGGTCAGATCTTATCTTCTGTGCTAACGGCTCCATCACTAGGGCGAAAATCAGTGGGGATAGTGGACACCCTTGTCTGGTGCCGTTGGTGATTTGGAAAGGTTGGGAGACTACTCCCGATGTCCAGATGCGTGCCGAGGGGTGGGAGTATAAGCCCATTATCGCTTTATGAAATGTGCCAGACACTCCAAATTTGTGGAGGACTGCCTCCATATAGGGCCAGTACACCCTGTCGAACGCCTTCTCTGCGTCTAGTGCCAGAAGCAGAGAAGGCGTTCCAGTATGCTCCGTCCACTGTATCAAGTCGATAAACCGTCTAGTACCGTCGGATGTCTACCTGCCAGGCACAAATCCGACTTGATCAGGATGTATGAGTTGGGGAATAACAGAAGATAGTCGTTGTGCGAGTAATTTAGCATACAGTTTTGTGTCTGTGTTGAGAAGGGAGATAGGGCGGTAGTTACCTGGATTGTCCGGGGGTTTACCTGGTTTGGGGATGGTGACTATCAAGGCATCAAGGGATTCTTTCGGCAGTGTTCCTGTGGTGGCAAACTGATTGTACATATCACATAAATGGGGGACTAATAGTTGGGAAAACCGCTTGTAATATTCACTAGGAAGTCCGTCGGGACCTGGAGCCTTATGTAATGGGAGGTTTTGGATCAATTTGTGGATCTCGGAGTGTGTAAAAGGAACTTCCAATTGTTTGAGTTGTGTCGGGGATAGAGAAGGGAGGGAGATAGAGGATAAAAAATTGGCAATATCGTGTTGGGAGGGGGGTGGAAGCGGGTCTGAGCCTGACAGATTGTACAGTTTCGTGTAAAAATGTCCAAATTCATTTGCAATATCTAGCGGGTTAGTCATGCGTCTGCCCTGGGAGTTAGTGAGGTGTGTGATTTTTTTGTTAGCTAGTTGCTTTTTAAAGTGTCTAGCCATATAGGCCCCTGGTTTATTGGCTGCTGAGTATGTCAGCAGGCGTAGTCTTTTAATGTAGTAGTCGAAGTTTTTACGAAGGTGGTCACTAAGCTGGAGTCGGAGGTTTTTGAGTTCCGAGGAGACGGCCTTCGATGGGGATTTCTTGTTGGTGGATTCTAGGGACCTGATTTTAGTCAGGAGGGACTCTGTAATGCGTGAGTGCTTTTTCTTTGCCTGGGAGCCAAGTTTAATAAAAAGACCTCGTAGGCAAGCCTTATGTGCATTCCATACTATGGAGTGATCAGAAACTGAGTTGACATTTTGCTGGAAATAAGTCTCAATCTCGGATCGTATTGCAGTTTCAGAGTTAGGATCGTTAAGGAGGGAGGTGTTGAGCCTCCATACTGTGTGTTTGGGTGTTTGAGAAGGGGAAGCCAATTTAATCGTGACCGGAGCATGGTCGGACCACGATATCGTGCCTATGTGGGAGGATTCAATAGACTGGAGTAAATGTTTGTCTGCGATAAATAAATCGATACGAGAGTAAGACTGGTGGGGGGGGGGGAAAGAAGGTGTAATCTCTCTCCAAATCATGCATGCATCTCCAAGCGTCATATAAGTCCTCTCGTTGGAGGAGAGAGGCCAAGGCTGAGGGCCTGCATCTTGAGAGACTGGTAGTGTCTAGCGTATGGTCAATAATTTCATTAAAGTCCCCGCAGATTAGCAGAGGGGAAGATCTGTAGGGTTCTAATTTGGAGAGGAGGGTGGAATAAAACTTTCTTTGGGCGCCATTAGGGGCATAGATATTGACCAGAGTGAGAGGGCGACCGTCAAAGGTGGCTGAGAGGATGATGAACCTGCCATCTTCATCGCATTCACAGTGGTGTAGCGTGAAGTTAATGCTAGCGCTCACAGCAATCATAACTCCTCTCTTTTTTTTCGGGGCGTTAGCAAAGAAGCAGTGGGGGTATTTCTTGTTGCTACACTGGGGTGGTTTGGATTTAGAGAAGTGTGTCTCTTGGACGCAAAGGATATCTGCATGCTGACCCAGTGCTTCCTTCCATAGTAGATTACGCTTAAAAGGAGAATTGAGGCCTTTAACATTTAGTGAGGTGATCGTGAGAGACATGATAAGCGTTTGGCCAGGGAGATGCAAGCAAGCGGAGAAAGACCACACCAACCAATGAATACCAAGCAGAAAGAACAGAGAGGTTGAGTAGGCAAAAAAAGAAAACAGTCACAAATACAAAGAATAAAAATGTCAATGAACTGGTATATAACAAGATATAACAACGTATAACAGTGATAAATATCACAAAAAATATGTGCGCAGCACACTAATAACCTGGGGGTTGGAGGGAAGAAACAGAAGGTATAGTGCCCAGGCTGGATATGACAGCTCTAGGGGAACTGGGGTATTAGCATAGTCAGGTCTTTTCCGCCATTTTGGTCGCGGCACGTCTGGTGGGTCCAGAGGGTGGGCCGGAGGAGTTAGACTGATCCGTGCCTCCCGGGGGAAGAGGGAGGAAGCCCCAATTGGTCAATTTTTTATATCCATCTTTCGGGTTAAGGATTGGGACAATTTTCTGCTGATGGGTGACCAGTAGTTTGGTAGGGAAGCCCCATTTGTATGTTATATTTTTCTGTTGGAGGATGGAGGTTACCGGGGAGAAGGCCCTACGCATCTCCATTGTGGCCGGTGACAGGTCAGTGAAGAGCTTAATGGAAGTGTAAGGGGCCGGTAAGGACTTCAGGTTTCGCGCGGAAGAGATTATTTGTTCCTTGACCTGGAAGAAATGTATACGGGCCAGAACATCTCTGGGGACGTCATCTGGGAGACGTGATGGTTTTGCAATTCTATGGGCCCGATCTATGATCATGTCTCGTGCGGTCAGGCGAGGAAGTAAGGACTAGATGAGTTGTTGCAAGTATGGGGTCAGGTCGCATGGCATGACCGATTCAGGAATACCTCTAAATTTGATATTATTTCGTCTGGATCGGTCTTCCAAATCGGCCAGTTTCATTTTTATGTGTCGGAGTTCTTCCGTATGGTGGTCCTGCACATCTAGCATTTCGTTGTGTGCTTTAGAGTAATCCTGAAGATTTTCTTCAAGAGCGTCAGTGCGTTCCTCAATGCAATCAATGCGGTCATGCATCTGGGAAATGGAGATCTGTAGCTCCCTGTGCAGGTCTTGTTGCAATGTAAGAAGCATATTCTTCAATGTGGATTCAGACACTGTGCTGTCTGAGGCAGGCATGGCCGCCAATGAGGGGGTAGAGTGAGAGGTGTGTGTCCCGGCCACAACTGCAGACCAAAGCTGCTTTTTGGCATGTGGAGCTTTGTTTGGGGAATGTGCTGGGGAGGTAGCCAGTCTCTTACCTCTGTCCGCCATGGGGTCACCCGGGGGCTCCACCGGGGGAGGAAGAGTGTCCATGACATCCCTGCAAGCATCCGGAGCGTCCTCCTGTGCTGAGTGCAGTGCAGTGTGATGGCCCAGCGAGGTCGCGGAGGCAGCGTGCTGCGTGTTGAGGAGGTCGGCGCCATCTTGGGCCTTCTGCATGGCGGCGGCTGTCGGATAAAAATCCGTTAAGCGGCGGGGTTTGGGCGGATTATACCGCGATTTCGACATGCCCCGTTCGTCCCTGCTCCTTCCCCGCTCCGGTGGTGTGGGCTGGGGAGAGGAGAGTCACTTCGTGTTGCCGGTATCCAGGCCGTGGAGCGGAGCTCGGATCTCAGGCAGCCATCCCGGTCCGCAGCAGGCCACGCCCCCCAATAAATGCATTTTTAATCACACTGATCATAGTATAAATTTGAATGGTCCCAAAATTGCGCCAAAAGTGTCTGATGTGTCCGCCATAATGTCACAGTCATGATAAAAATCGCTGATTGCCGCTATTACTAGTAAAAAAATGCCATAAAACTATCCCCTATTTTCTAGACGCCAGGGCTTTTTTTCTCAAACAATAGGTGCTAGAACTTAACCACGACCCCCCAAAACCCCTCCACCCATACACACCCTCCAAATCACATAAAATAGTGTGTGTGGTCAGTCAAATTTCACAAACAGTAGGAGGGTCTTAAAGGGGCATTAAATACCAGGATTGCATTACATACAGAGTTGAGGGGGGTTACACACAGAGTGCAGAGCTGTCATTTGTAAACACATTTATATATTTTGGGTATATTTATTATAGCAAAAAGTAAAAAAATAATGTGTTTTTTCAAAATTGGCGCTATTTTGTTGTTTATAGCACAAAAAAACCCGCAGAGGTGATCAAATACCACCAAAAGAAAGCTCTGTTTGTGGGGAAAAAAGGACCTCAATTTTGTTTGGGAGCCACGTTGCAGGACCGTGCAATTGTTAGTTAAAAGACGCAGTGCCAAATCGCAAAAAGTGCTCTGGTCTTTGGCCAGCAAAATGGTCCAGGGCTGAAGTGGTTAAAGGAGAATTATACAAAAAAACAAGATTTAGTAAACCCACAAGTGCTTTTTTTTACCACTGCTATTCCTTTGTATTGGCTTTTTGAATTTACAAATGCAGCAATTTAGAAATCAGATAAAAGGTTTAGCACTGGAAAACACTTTTTTTGATAGATAAAAAGTGCATTTTATATACAACTATATAGATCAGACCAAAATGAGGGACAAATGAGGAGGAAAGAGGAACAGAGGGACATTGCTCCAAATCAGGGACAGTTGGGAGCTATGCAGCTATGCTGTTGTCCCACCTGGCAACTGCCCCCCCTGCAAAAAATGCATTTTTGGGGCTAACCAAGTGATTAACCAATAGACATTTGCGGTTCGCTTTGTTCCAAATAAATATTCAGATGAATGTTTCGTTATTATGAGATTCAGATATATCCGAATTACCATATAAACAAAGGGGGTTATTTACTAAAGGAAAATCCACTTTGCACTGCAAGTGCACTTTGAAGTAAAGCCGCTGTAGATCCGAGGGGGACATGCAAGGAAAATAAAAAAACTGCGTTTTAGCTTGCACATGATTGGATGATAAAATCAGCAGAGCTTCCCCTCATTTCAGATCTACCCCTTAGATTTAGAGCGACTGCACTTCCAAGTGCACTTGCAGTGCAAAGTGGATTTCCCTTTTGTAAATAAACCCCAAAGTTTATTTCAAGAAAGTGCATAAGTGTAGCGCTAAAGTGTTTGAGTTATTGGCATAGCCAAACTAATGCCATTAAATGTAAATACCATAATTAACATGCATAAGATCTGTAAACCGTAGTGAATAGTGACACAAATTATAACAGAAATGATATATTACACCAAATTTCACATGTAAATAGTGCCACGTGAATAACTAAATAATACAAAGAAAATTAAGTGCAAGACTTAAATATATATGTCCATGAAATTTTTAATCAGAAAGCAGCTACACTGTGGTTTTCTTGGAGCTGTAGTCCATATGAGAGCCCTGTGATTGGCCGAACAGGGTCATGTGCGGGCGGCTGATATGGGTGTCTGTGATTGGCCCGGCAGAGCTGGTCTATGGGTGATCGCGACCACTTACTGCAGGAGTCCCGCCTCTCTGCCTGTCATGCTGTGTGTCTTCTGAGGTCTCTCTCCTCTACCCCCTCACAGTCAGTGTACCCCCTCTGTTAGCGCCTGCCCTCTCTGTCAGTGTACCCCCTCTCTGTCAGCCCACTACACTCTGTCAGCCCACCCCTCTCTATCAGTCTCCTTCTCTGTCAGCCCACCTCTCTCTGTCAATGCCGCCCCTCTGTCAGCTCGCCCCTCTCTGTCAGCTCGCCCGCCCCTCTCTGTCAGCCTGCACCTCTCTATCAGTCCACCCCTCTCTATCAGCCTGCCCCTCTCTATCAGCCTGCCCCTCTCTATCAGCCCGCTCCTCTCTGTCAGCTCGCCCATCTCTGTCAGTGCTCCCCTTTCTGTCAGCCCACCCCTCTCTCTGTCAGCCCACCCATCTCTGTCTGCCCGTTCCTCTGTCAGCCCACCCCTCTCTCAGTCCCCCTCTCTGCCAGCCACAGCAGGGTACACTGTGCCAGCCAGCCACCCACCCACCCACTGACCCACATCAGGGAGCCAGACAAGCCACCCGCAGCAGTGTGCACCGTGCCAGCCACCCACCCGCCCCCTGACCCACAGCAGGGAGCCAAGCCAGCCACCCACAGCAAGGTGCCAGGCAGCCACCCACAGAAGCCAGCCACCCACCCACAGCAGGGTCAGGGTGATAGCCAGTCACCCATGGTTACCCACCCACACCAGGAAAACAGCCACACCAGGAGCCAGCCAGCCACAGTGACCCACCCACAGCAAGGAGCCAGCCAACCACAGCAGCGTGCCAACCAGTCACCCACAGAAGCCAACCAGTCACATGTAATCATCCACAGCAGAATGCCAGCCAGCCACCCACGGTCACCAACCCAGACCAGGGAGCCAGACAGCCATAGCAGGGTGCTGACTAGCCACCCACAGGAGCCAGTCAACCAGCCACAGGAACCAGCCACAGAGGACGCAGGAGCCAGCCACCAACAGGAGCCAGACGGCCACCCACAGGAGCCAGCCACAGAGGACGTGGGATCCAGCCAGCCACCAACAGAAGCTAGCCACAAAAGGACACAGGAGCCAGCCAGCCACCAACAGGAGCCAGCCAGCCACCAACAGGAGCCAGCCACCCACCCACAGGAGCCAGCCACAGAGGACACGGAAGACAACCAGCCACCAACAGGAGCCAACCACAGAGGATGCGGGAGCCAGCCAACAACAGGAGCCAGCCAGCCACCCACAGGAGCCAGCCATAGAGGTCACGGGAGCCAGCCAGCCACCAACAAGAGCCAGCCACAGAGGATGCCGGAGACAGCCGCAGCTGCGGTACCCATAGTTAAGGTAAGAGGAGTGCTACACAGTGCCAATTTTATTTTTACTTTGTGAGAGGTTGGGGCAGGGGTGAGAGTCATGGCACAAGGAGGGGGTCCCATGAGGACCAGAGTGAATGAAGGTGTTCACTGTACACTCTGTTAGAAAGATGCCCACTCCAGGTTCCATTATACTTCTTTTCAGTCTCTAATGGGACCTGGAGGGGACTCTTTCCAACAGATTCTATAATGGACACTGAATGGGCCTCTGTTAGAGAGACCCCTTCCAGGTCCCATTAGACTCCTTTGAAGTCTCCAATGGGTCCTGGAGGGGGGGTCTCTCTCTAACAGAGACTTTCTAATAGAAACTGTTAGAGAGAGACCCCCCTCCAGGTCCCATTAGACTCTGTTGTAGTCTCTAATTGGGCCTGGAGGGGACACTTTCTAACAGCAGGGAGCAAGGCCAGCCACCTGCAGCAGGGTGCACTGTGCCAGCCAGCCACCTACCCACCCACTGACCCACAACAGGGAGCCTGCTGGCCGCTGGCCATAGCCTGTGCATTCCGCTGGCCTGTGGGTCCTGCTGGCCATGGCAAGCTCTCACCAGGACCAACAGGCTATGGCCAGCTCCCAGCAGGACCCACAGTGTTGAGGGCTATTTTTAGGCTACTGGGTGGACACTGGCCTGTGGCAGGGTAAATAGGAAATAGGGTGTATGGGGGGATAGATTGGATGTGGGGTTCAGCTGCAGGTGTCAGGGTCTCTTACCTCAGCGATGGCAGCTGCCCCTTCCAGCTCAGCAAGTCCTTGCATGGCCTCCTCTGATCCTGGGGGTGTGATGCTCCTGTTTAGGGGTCAAGTAAACTTGCAGCCTGTGCCAGTCACGTTGGTCCCGACTCCCTGGCATGCCCTGTTGTCCAGGGGCGAACTGACAACACCCAAGGCCCCCGGATCAAATAAAGCAAGGGACCCCTGTCAGGACCTGCCCATTAGGGATGAGCCGAACACCCCCCAGTTCGGTTTGCACCAGAACCTGCGAACGGACCGAAAGTTTGCACGAACATTAGAACCCTATTAATTACAATGGCCGCGAACGTTCGAAATCTAAAGTGCTAATTATAACGGCCAATATGCATGTTATTGTCCTAAAAAGGGTTTGGGGACCCGGATCCTGCCCCAGGGGACATGTATCAATGCAATTTTTTCTGGAGCAGTCATTTTAATGATGCATAAAGTGAAAAAAATAAAGTGAAATATTCCTTTAAATATCATACCTGGGGATTGTCTAAAGTATGCCTGTGAAGTGGCATGTGTTTCCCATTTTTAGAACAGTCTCTGCACAAAATGACATTTGTAAAGGAAAAAAAGCCATTTAAAACTGCTTGCGGCTTTAATGTAATGTCTTGTCCTTGCAATATGGTTGAAAATCTTTGAGAAAAATGCCATGGGTACCCCATCACCCCCCCCCCCCACCCCAGCCCATTACCAGCCCCTTTGGGTCTTGTATGGATATTAAGGGGAACTCCGAACCAAAAATATGTTATGTTAATGTTAGGCAGATGCCTGTGTTGCACAAATGAACTACACAACACCAGCAACGAGGGGGTAGATTCAGGTGTATGCTGTGAAGGAGGCACACTACACTGACTGAATATTAGGCAGATGCCTGTGTTGCACAAATCAACTACACAACACCAGCAATGGGGGGGGGGGGGTAGATTCAGGTGTATGCTGTGCAGGAGGCACACTACACCCACTGTAACAGCGCTAGGTTAGGAAGCAAAGCAAATCTGACACTGTCCCTGCCTATCCTGCTCTCTCCCTGAACACTACACTCACTATAACAGCGCTATCTAAAGAAGTAAAGCACAGCTGACACTGTCCCTGCCTATCCTTCTCTCTATGAACGCCGCAACACACTACACAAGGTGGCCGCGCTGGCGGCCTTATATAGTGTGGGTCGTGTACTAAACCCCCTGAGCTATAATTGGCCACAGGCATCCAACCTGTGGCCAATTATGGCTCTCCTCGCTGCCGGCGCTGTGATTGGCCAAGCATGCGGGGTTACAGTGCATGCTTGGCCAATCATCAGCCAGCAATGCACTGCGACTGGTGCAGTGCATTGTGGGCCGTTCATATCACACGAATTTGATGCGAACGGCCCACAAAGTTCTGGTTTCGATGAACGGGCTAACGGCCGATGTTCGATTCGAACATGGGTTCGAATCGAACACTGGGCTCATCCCTACTGCCCATGACCCACCCCTGGCCCTGCCCATTCATTTTGCACAAAGTACATCTTCTGCCTTTAAAAAAAAAAAAAAAAACACTGTTTAACAACAGAGTCTAATGGGACCTGGAGGGAGGCCTTTCTCGAACAGTGCCCATTGGACAATCTGTTTCTAATCTAGTGGCTCTCCTCTCTATTTCCCAGGCACTGAATCAACTGAATTGATGGGCACTGATGAGATTGAACTGATGGGCACTGGTGAGGCTGCACTGATGGACACTGGTGAGGCTGTGCTGATGGGTACTGGTGAGGCTGCGCTGATGGGCACTGGTGAGGCTGCGCTGATGAGCACTGGCGAGGCTGTGCTGATTGATGGACACTGGTGAGGCTGTGCTGATGGGCACTGGTGAGGCTGCATTGATGGGCACTGATCAGGCTGCATTGATGGGCACTAATCAGGCTGCGCTGATGAGCACTGGTGAGGCTGTGCTGATTGATGGACACTGGTGAGGCTATGCTGATGGGCACTGGTGAGGCTGCATTGATGGGCACTAATCAGGCTGCGCTGATGGGCACTGGTGAGGCTGCACTGATTGATGGACACTGGTGAGGCTGCGCTGATGGGCACTGGCGAGGCTACGCTGATGGGCACTGATGATGGTGAGCTGATTCAGTGGTTCAATGGGCCACTTGACTGGACTTGCCCCCCAGGCCTAAGGCTGCCAGCCCTGCCCTGATCACCCGCCTACTCAGCGGGGATCAGCGGAGAGATCCCCCCTTTGAGCAACCAGATCTCGCTTTAAGGAGACGCCCGTGGGAAAGGGGCCAAATACTAACTAGCACTAAACCTGAGAGTAAATAATTTGTAGTGGCCCAAAACCTCCACTAGATGTCAGCATACTACTGAATAATAATAACCCAATACAGTTCAATATAACACAGACAAAACAAATAAATGTAAGTGAGACGGAACATTCAGAGAAAAGTTTTGGCTGGAGTTGTTGTTTCTAATATAATTCCTTTGAAACCATGGGTCCGTCTTTATTTGACAATTTGCTTTCATGCCATCTATTTCGTTACATAGAGCTGAGCTGCTAATCCAGGATTTGCAGTTTCTCTCTACAATCAGACGTAACTTATGAAGAAACTGCAGACAAAAGTATTTATGGAGCAGCAGAAATCCATGGACACGAGGAACACGGTTGACAGTGAAATAACTTATTATGGAAATAATCCCCAAAATCTATAGATATCGACTAACACTGAACAGGCAGCAAAACTTTACTTGGCCTTTAAATGTAGTGTTGTCAGCAATCAAAAGAAGATGGATCTTCTGGTAGGCGAACCATCTGCAATACTTTATTTTGTAATTGATTCCCTGGCATCACTAAGTGCATGTGTATTGGGGTTAAGGATGTGACTGGCTCGAGACAAATTGGGAAATGTCATTAAAACAGTGAATGATGATGCAGGATGTACATATACTCAGTCATGCTAAATTACATTACCTACTTGCATTATAATTGTAATGCATGCACTCAGCAAAATGTAATATTACAGTCAAAAAGATAGTCAATAGTTTTAGTCAATAGAATGCATTTCCAAAGGGAAACAGCTGTCCAGATGATTTCATCTCTATGTACATTTATATAAAACAAAGAAGGACAACCATATGTATGAATATAGACTCAGACTGCATACCCAGCAAACTCATTTCACACCACTAGGGGGCAAAAATGCAAATCTACTGCAGGAATATTTGAGACACCAACAATATAGATAATGGCAATTTGCTCAAACAGTTTTTAAAGCGGAGTTCCACCCACTTTTAGAACTTTGTCTTAAAGGAAAGATGACCCCCCACCACTCTTTTTTTATCTATTTTTTATTTATTTTCGCCTAAATCACCTTTTCTGAAGCACTATGTGTACTTCTGTTCCAGCTGGGCTGCGGCACAGGACGTCATGTCCTCTTGTGTGGTGAGCTCCCTGCTAAGATCAAGTGTAGTATCTGGTCTTATAAGTTGTCAGAGGAGGTGTTGTGCTGCTCCCAATGGGGAGGGCTATGCAAATCCTCTGGTGTAATTGTACCTGGATGGTCTGTTTCGGTAGGGGCCACGTTAGCGCTCTTAGGTTATAGAGGCCAATGCATGGTTGTGTCTGAGCAGGCCTGAAGGGTGCTCCTGGTGAGGATGGGTGCTGCACTGGGTCTGGCCGAAGGTGTGGGTCATCCTGGCCTTCTGCCTAGGATTGGTGTGGTCGCTGTTCCTGTCAGTGTCCGGTGGAGGAGCTGTCACCCAGACCACGAGATCAGGGTGTTGCCATGCAAATCCACTGGACCATGATGGGGGCCTGGAAAGGTTAGTATCGATGGAGGCTGTGTTTGGCATCCACGGGTCTCCCCGGGAAAACCTAGAAGGGATCACTATCTGGCAGGGATGGAGGGCCGTACTGGTCTGGCTGAGAGTCGGGCCTGAAAAGAAGTCCATGGTGTATGTGCCCCTGGAGTGGCAGTCCAGGGGTACCGAAAAATCACTGTGAGTGAGAGTCACTGTTATTTATGGCACCACGTTCACTGCACCATACCACACATGTTTTTTCCACCTGCCTCCTAGGCCGGGCCTTTTGGCTGGGATCGGATGAATTTTTGATTCCTGGCCAGAGGGCCTGGTCATTGTTTCACACAATGACCACTTTTCACTCTCCCCTCCACATCCTTCTTCCTCCATTTTCTTTTATGTAAGCCCTTTGTTTGTCACTTTTTGTATTTTTATGTTTGTACATGATTTGCACCTGTGACTGGTAGGGAATAGGTCCTTGGGCCTGCCCTGAAAGTCTTGTGAGGGGGTGGACATGGCCTTCTGGCTTAGTTCGCCCTGTCTCATGGGGTCTTTCTTCGGGGGAGCCCCACCTAGTAGGGCTTGTGTAACCGTTGCACATTTTTGTGTTTCACTCTTTATGTGTGTGCACATTTTGGCACCGGGTGAAGTTTTTGAGTGTGATTCACACACCATGGGCTTTCGAAAAAGAAAAAAAAAAACCTATGTGTGTCCCAGAAGACAAGCTGGCCATTAACAAAGCCCATGCGACTCACATATGCGCAGTAGGAAACCAGGAGTGAAGCCGCAAGGCTCCACTGCCGGTTTCCCTTACTTAGAATGGCGGCGCCTGTACCCGATCCGATGGATGGAAAAAGGGGGAGAGGAAAGGGAGACATTCTAATGACTGCAGAGAAGCTCAGGGACGTGTGTGCAGAGGAGCGGAGGGGCGGGCGGCAAGATGTCTGTATGGGTGAGTGAGTCTGAGTGCAGTGCAGGAGATGTCTGAGCCAGAGGCCTGCGGCGCTGGCACTTACCGTTACTCACAGGCGCCCGCATAGCTCAGGCGTTCCTCCCACATGCACAATCGACTCCACAGCACAGTGACTGAGTGACTCACTGAGTGATGGCCGGGAAACCGTAAGTGACATCGCGGTTGCCGCGAAAAGCACCATCAACTATCTTCCTGTCCCCACCAATCAAACTCAGACAAAGTACAAATTAGTAGAGTGGGGAGTGTTTGGGGCGCATCACCTGCACCCTGAACCCTCCCTAAACACTGGCAAATCAGCAGATTGCAAGCTGGGAAGCTTCCCATAGACCGCTGTGTGTCCGGCGCCTGGTCACTGTTAAAGTGACCCATTTTCTTTGAGACTAGCTTGGGGGGGGGGGGGTTGCCCATGCTAGGTGCAAGTATACCTCACCTTTACTGCACCTTTCTGCACTTACTGCACTTATACCGCATGCTGGTTTACTAAATATGTCATTAAGTGCACAAACACTTCTTAAAGGGTCACAACGGCAGCCGGCAGAGGAACAACATAACAGACTATCTCTCCCGTAAATCCATCCAGTAAGTCCCCTTGTTCTCCTTTTTCCATTTCCTTAATTGGTATGGACAGTGCCTATCCAGTCAGTTTAGGCTTAGCATAGTTGCCATTAGTGGACCCTGCAAGTATAGTCCCATCAGTTTGTTAGATCAAGCTTCATTGTTGCTCACTGTTGCTCCCAATAAGCGTATATTGATTGGTTTCTGTGATAATTTTTTTTTTTTTTACTAGTTTTTTTTATATACACGTGATCCAGCACACCGGTTCTGCCCTGTAACAATTTTACTTTAAATGATCAATGAAGCTCTACTCCAGCAGGAGCCACTGAATAAGATGGCTCCTCTGTTCTTTGCCTCGACCTTCCCAAGGGTCTTAGCCTCTCTAACACTAATAACAACAATTTTGCTGCTACTACTACCACTAATACTAATAATCATAATAACAAAAGTAAAACAATAAAAAAAAAAAACAACTTGGAACATTCATGATGGCAAGTAAACAGAATGAAGAACTCACAGAACTCAAGCATGGTTCCCGAAAGATTGAAGAACCTGTTGGGTAGATTAAAGATAAACCCCATCCAACAGCTAAATATACAGATGAGATGCATATATGGGAGCTGTTTTATCTATCAACGGTATTGTATTTCTGTACGTCAAGTCCTAAGATTTACATTTCCAGAATCCCACATAGCACAGCCAGCCAGGAGCACTACAGTGGTTGTAAAGTCAGAAGGTTTTTTTAACTTAGTACATGCTTAATGCAACCTATAATAACCTTCTGTGTGCAGCAGCTCCCCTAATACTTACCTGAGCCTTATCTTGATCCAGTGATGTTGAAGGAGTGTCTCGGCTGCCTGGGACTCACCCTCCTCATTGGCTGAGACGGCAGTGTGGTGCCATTGGCTCCTGCTGCTGTCAATCAAAGTCAGTGAGCTAATGAGTAAAGAGAGTTGGGCGGGGATGAACCATGGCTCCGTGTCTAAATGGACACGTGGAGCTGCGGCTCTTCTCGGGTGCTCCCATAGTAAGCTGCTTGCTGTGCAGGCACTCAACAGGAGGGAGGGGCCAGGAGTGCCAACGAGGGACCCCAAGAAGAGGAGGATCTGAGCTGCTCTGTGCAAGACCACTGCACAGAGGAGGTAAATATAACATGTTTGTTATTTGAAAAAAAAAGAGACTTTAACCCCTTTGCTCCGACTGTACTCAAATTTGCGTTCATGGCTTGAAGGGGTTAAACCGGGGTGATGCTTGCAGGTACTGTTTTTTAAAGCCAGTGGTTGGCTTTTTAGTGATAACAACAGATGCAGCTAAAATGGGGAGGGGATGTCCTCCACTCCCGCCACCTTCCCCGCTGTTCCCAGACCTCCCGTCCCACCGGGAGACCAGGGCCACCAGCCGGCATGTCCGCCTCCTAGTCTGGAATCGGCTTTGATCGGGTCTCTGATGTAAAATCCCGGAAGATAAGTCTCGACTTCACTTCCGGTTTACTCAGGGGAGTTCTAAGTAATTTTCTAGCAAAACAAATACAGATTTTAACTTGTAAGCAACAAATGCCAGAAATAGGCTTAGGCACGAAAGAGTTAATATCACTTTAACTTTGCTCTCAGTTTAGGTACCTCTGCAGCTGACAATCAAAAAAAAAAAAAAAGAATTAAATAAAAAAATACAGAGTTTATATATTTGAACCTTCAATTTTTTTATTATGGCATTCTCCTTTAAAAACTTTACCGTCAACTTGATTTTTCTTTTTTATCAAGAAAGGCATTTTGTTTATGATTTGTACAGCGCTGGGCAAAACTGTACGCTCCGTATAAAAATAGTAAATAACGGATGTTTTCTTCTCCCCTTTGCTGAAGTAATGTATCCAGGCAGCAATAATTCACTGCTATAACTGGTCCCCTATCTGTACGCGTCAACCTCCACTGTGGCTAAATACATAGCACTGCAGAAGCTCTGCAATTGAATCATAGAGCAGCGAGCGCGGAAACCATATATTCACTATGATTTTGGAAAACCTTCGCGTTCCGTACCAGCTTGTATTTACTTTGTGCATGAAACAATTACATCAAATTAGCATATATCCTCTAAATATTTTTACTGTTTGGGTCTTTTAATCGGTTTCGGTATAGAAGAACTGATTATTCTGTACGGTGTTTGATGTAAACCAAATGAAAAAGATAGAGGGGGGGGGGGGGGGAAATGTCATCCCAAAGCGAAAGGTTAAAATAAATGCCTAATTATGGATGTTCATGTTAATGCTGATCTTTGATTTTTTTCTTTTTTTTTTTTTCTTCATAAAGGTTAGCCTGCCAATGAGTTAACAAAGGAGACAGCTATGCTGTGTAGCAGTTTGTGCCGGGATTCTAAATGGCCTAATTAAGCAATGAGAAGACTTATAGAACACAGCTCTGGAGGAAACAGGAAAATCCATAAGCCACTGCCTTGCGGTACTTTGCAAGACTTCACGGGTTCATCTGTTGGATGAAGCAAATGTTGTTAAAGGGATCCTCCACCCAAAACTGATAATGTCCCCCCCCCCCCCCTTTATTTCATGGAGCACCATCCCTTTCTCTAGAAATCAGTATGACAGCAAAATAGTATTTTAAAGTGACTCTAAAGGTAATTTTTTTTAAAAATGTTATTTTATTTTAAATAACAAACATGTTCTACTTATGTGCTCTGTGCAATGGTTTTGCACAGAGCAGCCTCAAACCTCCTCTTCTTGAGTCCCCCGCTCGCACTCCTGGCTCTTCCTCCCTGCTGCTTGCTCTGGGGGCACTCATGCAGGCTCACTCCCAAGCTCCATGTGTCCATTGACACACAATGTGTAGCTTGGCCCCACCCTATGCTCCCTCCTCAGCGTCTTTAATTGACGGCAGCAGGAGCCTGCTTTTTTGCACAGCGCTGGATTGAGATCGGGCTCAGGTATGCATAATGGGGGACTGAGGGGGCTGTTTCAATGCATTAAAGGGGTGTTCCAGCCATATTTTTTAAAAACACTGTAGCTGCTGACTTTTAATAAGGACACTTACCTGTGCAGGGTGCCCACGATGTCAGCCCCCCGAGGCCGATGTGTCCCTCGTATCGCGTGCTGGCACCGACATCTTCACTAAGGGAAACAGGCAGTGGAGCCTTGCGGCTTCACTGCCCCTTTCCTACTGCGCATGCACAAGTCCCCCGGCCATTTGTGCATGGGCGGCTGTCTTCTGTGACACACGCAGGTCCCTAGAGACACCGCCCCCAAATTTCCCAGAAAACAACGCGAGGAGGAGAAGACTGAAGATCACCGCGGAATAGCAAGTGGCAGATTAGGACGATCTGCCTAGCAACAGGCATTTCTGGTATGCATATATTTTTTTCAAATGTTTGTTAATGTATTTAACCACTTCCCGACCAGCGCACGACGATGTACGTCGACAGAATGGCACGGGCAGGCATATTGGCGTACAGGTACGTCCAATATTCGATGCCGCCCTGCCATCGGGAGTGCGCCGCCGGGGGCGCGCTCCCGCGCTGGTCGGGACCCCCGTGAGTCCGGTCGCGGGACCCACGGAATCGATCGCCGCGGGCATCCCCGCGATCGTCTCACGGAGCGGCCGAATAGAGCAAATGCTGTGTAAACAACATTTGTCTATTCTGCCTAGCAACTAGTGACGCTGATCTCTGCTCCATGTGATTGGAGCAGAGATCAGTGTACACTAAATGAAAGCCCAACCCCCCCACAGTTAGTAACACTCCCCTAGGAACACTTAACCCCTACACTGCCACCCACTGGTTAACCCTTTTACTGCCAGTGTCATTTACACAGGAATCACTGCATTTATATAGCAGTGATTACTGTATAAATGACAATGGTCCCAAAAATGTGTCAAAAATGTCCGATGGGTCCCCCACAATGTCGCAGTCACAATAAAAATCGCTGATCGCCGCCATTACTAGTAAAAAAAAAAATAATAAAAAATTATTAATAAAAATGCTATAAAACTATCCCTATTTTGTAAACGCTATAACTTTTGCGCAAACCAATCAATAATCGCTTATTGCGATTTTTTTTACCAAAAATATGTAGAAGAATACGTATCGGCCTAAACTGAGGGAAAAAAATGTTTTTTTATATATTTTTGGGGGATATTTATTATAACAAAAAGTAAAAAATAATGCGTTTTTTTCAAAATTGTCGCTCTATTTTTGTTTATAGCGCAAAAAATTAAAACCGCAGGGGTGATCAAATACCACCAAAAGAAAGCTCTATTTGTGGGAAAAAAAGGACGTCAATTTTGTTTGGGAGCCACGTCGCACGACCGCACAATTGTCAGTTAAAGCGACGCAGTGCCGAATCGCAAAAAGTGGTCTGGTCTTTGACCAGCAAATTGGTCCGGTCTGAAAGTGGTTAAAGGAGCGTTATTATGTATTTTTCTTTTTTTGTTAGGATGGACCACCGCTTTAAGGAAAAAAACACCTTGTACCGCTTTAAACAGAAACTACAATAGCCTAGTTCATCAAACTACAATGGCATCCTAAAATGTGAACCTGCAGCCAGGCTGTGATCATTTACCATTTCATGTACTCTAAACCTGTAGCAAATATGCTTTAAAACAAGACTATACTGATCTCTGTAGCTGCAAGTATTGTGGAGGAACTCATTCTCAAAGTACAAATCAGAAGCACTGAGCACTGAAGTATTTCATGCTGGATCTCTTACCAGCTCAGATCAACATGCTTCCCCCTCCTAGTGCTCCTGCTCTGGATTTAAATGAGATTTGGATGAAGAAAGGTTGACATTAATGGGATGGGCATGTCCCCGAACTCACACTCTCTGCATTTGGGATCAAGCACCCATGCCAAATTGGGAGCCCCAATCTACATCAATGAGGGCAGCCTGCACGGGGATCCATAGAACACCTGTGCTGTGGTGTTCAGACCTGCTTCTAAGGATTGCATAGTAAAGTTTTCAGTCCATGGTCCCATACCAGGGTCCCACTGGGGCATTAGCCCACTCTTGAGTATGGTTACATAGTCCTCCCAACTTCCCATCAGCTAGAATTTGGGTTGCCACCCTATCCCTTTAAAACCGAACACATATTAATTACACAGGTTCTGTGGCTGATTAAGGTGGTAATTAAACTCACTTGGTGCCTTATATGCATTAAATTAGCCTCAGAACCCATGTAATTCATATGTGTTTGGGTTTAAAGGGATGAGATGGCAACCCTAGCTAGAAGACCACAAGGTCTCACCTCCTCCTGCCTACACTATATATCCTTTCTAAACAGGAAGTGACACAACAGAACATATGATGCTCATTAGTTGTGGTCAAGTTACGTTCATGGACAATGGTTAATACACATTACAAATCCCATGGTCCATAGTCTATCTCAGGAGGTAGCAAGAGAGGGTTCCAACATATAATGGGACCATGGAAAACAAACCTAGCCACTCTAACAGGAAGTCTGATCCCAGCTGGAAAAAAGGAATTTGGAGAATTAGAGGAGGCTGAGGTATTTTTTTGAGTTAGGAATTAATACTTGAAAAGCCTTTTAGTTTTTAAAACCAGAGTTTAGTGTCATTTTAATGCACCTAGTACAACATTACCAAGTTCCATATTTAAACCCCCTCAATACCAGCATGTTTCCTTATTTCCAAAAAATCCAATCGTTTTGGGTTGGCTACTTTCTAAAAAGGGTTAATTTGGGGTTTTTCTACTGTCTTCTTGACATTTTAGTTGACTATGCTAAACAGAAAATAAAGGATTTTTTTTTTATTTTTTTGGCCGTTTCTTCTTTTTTTGCAGTTAAAGTGCTTGTAAACCATATAAAGAAACAAAAATTGGACCCCAGGCATTTTAAGTCATAATGTGCTAGTATGCATTGCATACTAGCACATTATGACCGACTTACCTGAAAACGAAGCCCTCCAGTGGCGTGTAGTCACAACTGAAGGTACTCCCATCTTCACCTGATCTTCTTTCCGGGTTTGTGGGCTTCGGTGATATGAATGGCCAAGCCAGCAATGACTAATGCACGCGGGAGTCACTGTTTGCGGCACAGCTCAGGAGGTACGGCACAGGTATTTCATTCCTACAGAATTTATGAGCCGGTGACGTCACCAGCTGCATCTAAAGTAAATATCTCCTAGGTGGCGCACATTTAGGAAATATTTACTGTACCTATAGGTAAGCCTTATAAAAATTATACAAAGGCGTTTACCTCCACTTTAAAAAAACAAACAAATACACAAACAGTGATTAAAGTATAAAACTTTTTTTTTGTTGTTGAGTGGAGACGGATTACAACACTTGTCAGTTTTTATTGCTGTCTGGGCTACTTTTTTTACCCCCTTCCTACCCAGGCCAGTTTCCAGCTTTCAGCGCTGTTAGAAAATAATCCCAACATTTTTAATAGTTTGTTATAAAAATTAGCAAACAGGTAATTTTTCTCCTTCACTAATGTGCACTAATGAGGCTGCACTGATAGGCACTGATAGGCTTCACTGGTGGGCATTGATTGGCTGATTGGCTGCACTGATAGGTGGCACTGATGTGCACTTATAGGTGGCACTGATAGGCAGCAGTGTTGGGCACTGATAGGTGGCACTAATGGGCTCTGATAGGCTGCACTGAAAGGTGACACTGATGAAGAGGCACTGATGGGCACTGATTGGCAGCACTGATGAGTACTGATTTACAAGAATGGTGGGCACGGATTGGCAGCATTGGTGGGCACTGTTGGGACTGCACTGATAATCAGGACACTGGTAATCAGTTCCATGATTATCAGTGTCGATGTCCCTTTAACAAAAGCTGGTTAACCAGCTTGTGTTGACATCTGTGGTCAGTTTTCATTGGGCACAGCTGATCACGCGGTAAAGGGCCACTATGATTGGCCCTTTACTCCAATATGTGATCAGCTGAGCCTGAAGGCCTGAACACAGAGCGCAGTGCCCGCACCCTGCAGGTGGGCATGTGTCAGTCAAGGTATAACAGCCCTAAAGAGTGTAAATCGGCCTGATAATAAAGCGGGTGAAACATGTTGGTGCTGAGGTGGTTAAAATGCAAAGGCTTTCTCTTCAGCGTGTCTGTAAAAAAACAATTCTTATTTGTTTAGTCTCTGTGGGCACTCAGGTGACATAGTTAATGAGCTCTGGTAAAGTTTAATACTCTTTGCTGTTATTTTCTTTCTAGAACTGCAGAATAAAATGTATTCATCTTAAAAGGTTACGTACTTTGCTGGAACTTATTTAAAATGTTCTACTTCAGTAGTGTTCATTGTGTTTGGGATTAAACTCCACCGCTTAAAGAAACTTACTTTTTGGAGACTTAATGCGTGGCTTATTACCCCTTTGCCATGACTAAATGAATATAGGAGTTTAAAGTGTAACTAAACCCAAAAAAACAAAAATGTAATATATTGAAGCTTATAGGTCCTTAAAGGTGGCGGCTGCATCAGTTTTCTTTTTTTAGGCTTTTATTTCTTTTAAAGTGGTTGTAAACCCTTATAGACCACTTTGACCTACAGGTAAGCCTAGATTAAGTATGCATAGTAGCCCATTATGCTTTACCTTTGCAGGGAAACAAAGAGGAAGTAAACCCATCAGGGTTTACCTCCTCTTTAAAGTGTAACTAAAGAAACAATTTTTGTTTTTCATTTTGGATAGAGAAGGAGGGGTATTACCCTGTCAGTTTTTTTTTCTTTTGGTCATCTGTGTCCCATTGGGTATTTTCCCTTCACTTCCTGTCTCTTAGAAAAATAAGGACGTTAGAGGAAATCTCTCCAAAGTGAGGGAGTCCCTCTTTCTGGTGACCTGACCACTCAAGCTTTGGGATTTTCCTTAATTTTCAGTCTTGAGGATAATGGACATCAGTACAAATAGGGTGGGGGAATCTCTCCTACTAGGGTTCCAGCCCATTGAATTTAGTTATACTTTAATGCCCCAAACACACGGTCAGATTTTCCGACAGAAAATGTTCGATGGGAGCTTTCTGTCAGAAATTCCAACTGTGCGTAGGCTCCATTGGACATTTTCCACTGGAATTTCCGTTGCACAAAATTTGAGATCTGGTTCTCAAATTTTCAGACAACAAAATCCGTTGTCGGAAATTCCGATCGTGTGTACACAATTCCGACGCACAAAGTTCCATGCATGCTCGGAATCAAGCAGAAGAGCCGCACTGGCTATTGAACTTCATTTTTCTCAGCTTTTTGTACATGTTGTATGTCACCGTGTTCTTGAAGTTCGCAATATCCGACCAACTTTGTGTGATCGTGTGTATGCAAGACAAGTTTGAGCCAACATCCGTCTGAGAAAATCCATTGATTTTGTTGTCGGAATGTCCGATCATTGTCCGATCGTGTGTACAGGTCATAAGGGGTCGACTTAAAAAACATGTCAGAAGCATTCATGCAAGCTGAATGAAATGTCTCAGTAATTTAAGACCCCTGTTGCACTGCAGGTGTTTTTCAGACGATACAGCGCTAAAAATAGCGCCTGCATAGCGCCTGAAAAAAGCGGCTCCATTTACTCCCGTGTGAAAGCCAGAGGGCTTTCACATTGGAGCAGTGCACTGGCAGGGCATCACAAAAAGTCCTGCCAGCAGCTTTTTTGGAGCGGTGAAGGAGTGATGAACTCACTGCTCCTCCACCGCTGCTCCCCATTGAGATCAATGGGGCAGCGCTGCGATACCGCTGGCAAAATGCCGATTCGGCTGCGTTTTGCGGGCAGATTTAACCCCTTTTCGGCCGCTAGCGTGGGATTAAAATGGCCCCACTAGTGGCCGAATGGTGCCACTAAAACGATGGTAAAGCAGCACTAAAAATAGTACCGCTGACGCCCTAGGCGGCTCGGTGTGAAAGGGGTCTAAGAGATTCATTCCTGAACCATCAGCTCCATCTAGTAGCCAAAATTGTGTAGTCTTCTCACGTATGCACAAATGGTATATTTAACAGGCCATAAGGGAATATCAAAATAAGTCGTGGTTTACATTTAACACATTTAACAACACCTTAGGACGTACCCATACTTCCTCAGGTTGAAGTGGCTGTACCAGGATCCCAGTACCAACATTTTCAGCTTTTTTTGTATAAGTGATCCGAGCAACTCTACAGCCACTCTATCGTTACTATAGGGTGCTAAAGTACCCGAACCCTGTAGACATTTACATTTCACTTTAACTGCTTCAACCTCTTAGGATGTACTCATATGTCCTCAGGTTGAAATGGCTGTACAAGGATCTCAGTACCAAAATGTTCGACTTTTTGGTAGAAGTGATCTGAGCGACTCTATAGCCGCTTTATTGCTTATACAGGGTGCAGAAGCCCCTCTCCTGCACTCTGCAGACATTTACATTTCACTTTAATCACTTCAACCCTTTAGTACATACCCATATGTCCTTGGGCTGAAGTAGCTGTACCAGGATCCCAGTATCAACATCTTCTGCTTTTTTATAGAAGTGATCCGAGTGACTCTACAGCCGCTTGATCTCGCTTCAACAGGGCATGGAAGGGGACCCCCCTCCAACCACTGCCTGTCACGTTTGCCAGGCTCTCCTGTGCTTTTGGGGAGCCTGGGACCACTGCCTCTTGGTGTAAATGTGCGCTGAGAGGTGTAGTAGAATTTCATATTAACCAATATATATTTTATGTAATTCATATTATTCATTATATTATTATTATTATTATTATTATTGTTATTATATAGTAGTGATATTAGCAATATTATTATTCAATATGTAAAGCAACAATTATTATTCTTTAATAACGTATACTGTGTTTTCCATAGATTTAGAAAGATTTAATTTTAAATGTTGAACTTTAGATGACCTCTGCTTCTTTCTGATATTTTTTATAAGATAGTTTACTGGGTGAAAGTTCATTAGGATACTTCATAGTTTATAAATTCACTGATTAGAAGAAGAGAGAACTTGACAGCAGATAAATCAAGAGCAATAAGATAAGAGCATCTTAAACAGGTGGTTAAAATAATTAGGTGGAATACGGGAAAGTTATGTACAGAACATTAAATTAAGTTTGACAGGGTCAAACAAAGGTCTGTTTGTGCCCTCATTAAAACTGTTAAAATACATACATATAGTGAGACATATAACACATCTGGTGGGGTTATTGAAAGTTCATTCTCCCAAAAGTCGTAAATCTGTAATTCTTGAACTTGGTTAAATCTTATCAAGATAAGGAGAGTTTGATAACACAGCTGGGTGCCAGACAGTCTCTACACAGGTGTCTTTAATTGGACAAAAGCAGTTATAAATCATTTTTAATGAACATATAGGAATTCTGGGAGTAATTAAGTTTATCTGGTTGTAGAACAGGTGTCAGATTTATGGTTAGTTACATTGACGTAGATCTTAGTGACCAATCACCTGTAGGAGAGATAATTAAGATAAGGCTTGTAAAATGGTATATAAATGCTAGCTCTACAATTGTTAGTCAGACAAGTCAGATAGGGGTCTATCAGGCTGTTTGTCTATGCAGCCCCATTGCAAGGGTGGCAGACAGTCAGAACCTATAGGCAAATATCTGTCCGTAACTTGTCTCCTCGTACCAGTCAGAGAAGACTTCTTAACTTGTTCCAGAGTGTGGTCTCAGGTGAATTTCCCTCATGAACTTGGTCGAGCTGGAACACAGAACTCTGAGGGGACCGGACCACTGGTCGATCGACTGGTCCCTATCAAGTGACTGGTTCCCAAGAATTGTCAGAAAAGACACATTCTGGTTCAAGGTGAGAACAATTCACAATTGTTTCAATTTGGTTAGGGAATAAGAATACCTATATCTAATATGCTTGCATTATAAGAAACTGTATACATTAGACCTGTATGTTGTAATACTTTGAACATAAACCTGTATGTTATCAGCTGTTAAACCTGCATTGCTGAAGTTCTGCCTGGTTCGATACTTTACTATTCTACGTCAGAGGGGAGGAAGGAATATTCATACCCACCACCCCTCTGTGATGTAGGAAACTGGAAGCAACAAGGATTTTGTCACTTCCGGTTTGTTGTTTAAAAACCGGTTTGTTGTAAAGGATCTGATCTCTGTTTGATCAGATTCTTTGGAAGGCAGAGGACAGATCTGGGGTCTATTAGACCCCAGATCTCTTCATAAAGAGGACCTGTCACAGCACATGCTATTACAGGGGATGTCGTTCCACAGAAAAAAAAATTATAGGGACAATTAAAAAAAGGTTTTAAATAAAATAAAGAAAAAATAAAGAAATAAAGTACCATTTAAAAATGTATATAATCACCTTTCCAGTACACATTGCTGCCGTACACTGCTCCAATCCAGAAATCTTTTGCTGAAGTCCTCACTGAAACAGACCACTGTACTTGAATACATTTTGGCCAACATTTATGAAAAAATGAAAAAAAAAAAATTCAATTATTGGCTATGTTTTATAGCAGAAAGTACAAAATAATGTTTTTTTTTTTTTTCAAAATTGTAATTTTGTCTCCCAGTTCCTACCACTGAAAAACATCCCCACAGCATGATGCTGCCACCACCATGCTCCACTGCTTCACTGGGATGGTATGAGCTAGGTAATGAGCAGTGCCTGGTTTCCTCCAGACATGATGCTTGCCATTCAGGCCAAAGAGTTCAATCTTCACCAGACCATATAATTTTGTCTCTCATGGTCTGAGAGTCCTTCTGGTGCCTTTTGGCAAATTACAGGTGGAGTGTCATGTGCCTGTTACTGAGGAGGGGCTTCCATCTGACCACTCTATTATACAGGCCTGATTAGTGGATTGCTGCAGAGATTGTTGTTCTTCTGGAAGGTTCTCCTCTCTCCACAGAGAAACACTAGAGCTCCGTCAGAGTGACCCCGATCACTGAGTTTGGCTGGGCGGCCTGCTCTAGGAAGAGTTCTGGTGGTTCCAAACTTCCATTTATGGATGATGGAGGCCCCTGTGCTCATTGGGGTCACCAATGCTGCATGCAGAGATCTTTCTGTTCCCTTCCCCAGATCTGTGCCTCAATACAATCCTGTCTCGGAGGTCTACAGACAATTCCTTGGACTTCATGACTTGGTTTTTGCTCTGACATACACCGTTAACTGTGGGACCTTATATAGACAGGTGTGTGCCTTTCCAAATCATATACAATCAACTGAATTTACCACAAGTGGTCTCCAATCAAGTTGTAGAAACATCTCAAGGATGATCAATGGAAACAGGATGCACCTGAGTTCAATTTTGAGTGTTATGGCAAAAGCTGTGAATACTTATGTAAATTTTTTCGTGTTTTATTTTTAATACATTTGCAAAGATTTCATACAAACGTCATTTATGTTGTCATTATGGGGTATTGTTTGTAGAATTTTGAGGAAAATAAAATATTTAACTAGTTAAGGACCGGAAGGATTTGCCCCCTTAATGACCAGGCAGGCCATTTTTTGCGATAAGGCACTGAAGCCGCGTACACACGGGCGGACTGTCTGGCCAACTAAGTCCGTCAGACAATCCGACAGACAGTCCGTCCTACTTTTGAATGAACGGACTTGACCACACACGATGAACAGACAGTCCGCTGAAAGCTTGTGCGATGACGTGTACAGCACGTGCGACGGGACTAGAAATACGACGTCCAATACACTGCAATGCAACCTTCGGCCGTGTAAATCCTTTCTGAGCATGCGCCATACTTAGTCCGTCCAACTTGCCTACTCACGAGCGGACTGTCCGCTGAAACCAAAGTTGGACGGACAATATTACGGAAATTCCGAAAGTCTGCCAGACTTTCCGCTGAAAAAGTCAGCTGAAGCCCACACATGAGCGGACTGTCCGCTGAAACACATTTCAGCGGACTAAGTTGGACGGACAGTCCTCTCGTGTGTAC
This sequence comes from Lithobates pipiens, assembly GCF_037356315.1. Taxonomy (NCBI): domain Eukaryota; kingdom Metazoa; phylum Chordata; class Amphibia; order Anura; family Ranidae; genus Lithobates; species Lithobates pipiens. The sequence goes on along the minus strand of NW_027507718.1, from coordinate 499,245,521 downwards.
GCGGCCTAAGTCGATTTAACTAACAATTGCGCGGTTGTGCAAAGCTGTACCCAAGCAAAATTAATGTTCTTTTTTTCCCCACAAATAGAGATTTCTTTTAGTGGTATTTGGTCATCTCTACTTTTTTTTATGTTTTTTTTTTGTGTTATAAACAAAAAAAGACCAACAATTTAGAAAAAAAAAAAAAAACAATATTTCCTGACAGACTCCATGGCAGCAACGTGTGGGTTAAGTCCCGCCTCCACTACCCTATAGGACACTACTCCCATAAATCTTTGCTCCCTGCCCATGGCCGTGTTCTTTTTTTGTCCTCCTCCGTAGGACCCATTACGGTCTTTCTACCTGAAGATTGCTCCCACATGATTCCGTTGTTGGTTTGGCCGAAGAGCGACTGTGGATGGAATTGACGCATAACTCCGTTAAGCCCTAGCTACTAGCAGGGTATGGAGTGGGCATTTGGATATAAGCGCTGGAGGAAAGCCAGGAGCCTAGCCACTGGCAGGCAGGCAGGCTGCGCATTCGGTCGGATAGCCCAGCTAAATAGCAGGTGACCTATTTTGCCCTGAGAAGTCCGGTATGTATTGTGCTTACCTTCGGCCTGGAGACGATCGTGTAAGATTGTCCCTCTTTTTCATGGCAGCAGTTTGTGTTTGTTCCTTGCCTTTTCTCCTTCATTTTCCGTTCGTTTTTCTGTGTCTATGTATGTGGGTATAGGCATGGCGGTCGGATTAGCCTGCGTTCCAGCCGCCGCTCACTTCCTGGTTTTCGTTGATACGTTCGTTCTGCGCATGCGCGAGTACGGCACAGGATCGAGGCTTGGTTCGCGCATGCGCGATAGCGTCAAAATGACGCTATTCGCTCATGCGCAGTAGCGGTGCACAGGACGCGGTGTTGACGTCATTAAGGCGCCTTATTTAAACATAGAAAATAGCCTGCAAGCTTTGGGAATGCTTGCAGGTTATTACGTGACTTCCCCTTGTCCAGGTTTTCTGCTGTGGAGGTAGGTGGCCTTCTGGGAAGAAGGGGGTGGGCGTGTGTGTGTGTGTATGGTGCCCTCAGCCTTACTTATATGTCTTTGCAGCATTTATGGAAACCCCTAGAGATATGGACTCACCTCCACCTGTATGTGGCCAGCCCTCTCATAATAGGTACTGTCTGGGGGGGAAGTAAGGGGGGGGGGAGGGGTCCGGTATTAGTCAGTGTGTTATCTTTCCTTATCTGTATGTCTCTTCTATCTCTGTCTTAGCCCATCTAGATCAGAACAGCAACGCAGCTCAACGCACAGAGGAAGCGATTCTTCTAAGTCTTACCACCGGCACTCATATTCTAAGTCTAAACATCACGGCTCACCCTCAAGATCTGGGCGCCGTAGCGAGGATCGATCTCGCTCCTCCAGGGCTCATTCCAGCCACTCAGTTATTAATACTTGCTGGGGATGCAGATCGCAAGTTCCTATTGGGAAATCCCTGTGTGACCTCTGCTTTTCCAAAGCCTCTAGTGAGAGAGGGGGTACGGACCAGCAACTAAGATCCCTTGTGGAAAAAGTGGTGAAAGAATCCCTCAAGGGGATCGGGGCCAATCAGACCCCTGTGCCTCAGTCAGAATCACCTCAGTCACCAGTCAGGGAGTCGCATGCTCAAGAGCTCTGGGAGTCCTCTTTAACAAGCCACCATTCAGCTGCTGCTTCAGACAGTGAATCTGAGGGAGATAGTCCCTGTGTGGGGTTTGACTTTGCCTTACTTTCCCCCTTGGTGAAGGCCATCAGAGAGGCTTTGAACTGGGAAGATGAGGTGGCTAATCCTTCCAAACAAAGGAAGTATTTCAAGCAACTTAAAAGGGAGCGTCTTAACTTTCCATTCCTGTCTGAACTTGGTGAGGTCATCACGGATGAATGGAGTAAAGTTGAGAAAAAGAATAGTATGCTCTCAAAAGTCCTAAGGTTATATCCCTTTAAGGAGGATGAGGTCAAGTATCTGGAATCAGCTCCACTCGTGGATGCAGCGGTGATGAGACTAGTAAAACATGTGACCCTTCCATTGGAGGATACAGTTTCATACAAGGATGCCTTAGATAGGCGGATTGATTCCGATTTAAAGAGAGTCTACCTCACTGCTGGTATGGCATGCAAGCCAGCATTGGCTTTAGCGGCAATGTCCAAAGCCATGGAAGTCTGGACGGACGGTGTGGATGATACCCTCAGAAACATTTCAGATGAAGTCGCTAAAAACTCTCCTATCCAGGAGTTACGGCTTGCTTCGGCTTTTCTGGGGGAGGCTTCGATTGACATCATCCGCCTAGTGTCCCGGGTCATGCTTTCAGCTGTAACCGCCAAACGGGCCCTTTGGCTCCGTCCCTGGCTGGCTGATCCAGCATCTAAACAGGTGTGGTGCCGTATCCCTTTTCGAGGGTTCTTCCCTTTTTGGGAATAAATTGGATAATGCCATAACCCGGGCCACTGGTGGTAAGTCAGGGTTTCTTCCTCAGGATAGACGTTTAAAAAGCCAGAGGAGATTTTTTCCTAAAAAGCAGTATCAAGAGCAGGCCAGGGAGGCCCGTAGCTATAGACCGGGTCGGGAATATTCCAGATCATGGAAATCAAGGCAGTCATCCTTCAAGAAATCCGCCAAGAGCAGTGCGACAGGAGAGAGGGAACCAACCAAATCTTTTTGAGATTGGGCCCGCTCAGATAGGCCAGGTGGGGGCTCGTCTTCTACATTTTCGGCATGTCTGGGCGGCCTCAATCCAGGACTTCTGGACCGTCAGAACGGTCTCTTCAGGCCATTCTTGGACCTTCAGCAGGTCCCCAAGACTAAAGTATGTTCCCACTTCATTTCCAGCCACAGAAGAAAAAAGGCAGATCTTGTTGGCCTACGTGAAATCTTTATTGGCTCAAGGCGCTGCCGTACCCGTGCCAGACGATCAACGAGGGAGAGGAATTTATTCTCCTCTTTTTATGGTCTAAAAGAAAAACGGTTCTTGGAGACCAGTCATAGACCTTACACATCTGAATCGTTTTATCAAAAAAGGAAAGGTTCAGGAAAGGTTCAAGATGGAAACCTTGTCAACAATACAACAGTCAGTCCAGTCAGGCGACTGGATGATTTCAATAGACCTAAAGGACGCTTACTTTCATGTCCCTGTGGCAGAAGATTTTCAGCAGTTTCTGCAATTTTCAGTAGGAAAACTACATCTCCAGTTCGTATGTCTCCCGTTCGGACTTTCAACGTCCCCCCGAGTGTTCTCAAAGGTGTTGTTGGCCGTAGTGGCTCTATTGAGAACCAAGGAAATTCGTCTTCACCACTATTTGGACGATCTTCTGCTGCTAGCCCAGGACAGAGACCGTCTGTTATTGCACAAGGGTCAGGTTATTTCCACTCTTCAAGAGTTCGGTTGGATCCTGAATCTAGAAAAGAGTCAGTTAATTCCTTCCCAGTCTCTTGTGTTCCTAGGCGCACTCTTCAACACAGTGAAGGGTACCATCTCATTACCCGAAGAGAAAGTAGTGGTAATTCGGGACAGAATTCGTCCGGCCCTCTCAGCCTCCCATCTTCCGGCTCTTCAGTGCCTGAGAATTATTGGCACCATGGTGGCCACGATTCCAATGGTGAAGTGGGCCCAATGGAAGATGAGACCGTTCCAAAAAGGGTTTCTTCACCAATGGCTAGGCGACAAGACTCAACCTATCCGGATCACATCTTCAATGAGAATCTCTCTGCTCTGGTGGCTTCGGAAGGAGAACCTATTCAATTGTCATTCCATTCTCCCCATCTCATGGGTAAAAATAACTTCGGATGCCTGCAACAGGGGCTGGGGCGCCCACTGTTTGACGGAAGTAGCACAAGGCACCTGGGACTTTCCTTCCAGGAGGATGCTGTTGAATATTCTAGAATTGAGGGCAGCCTTCCAGGCGCTCCTAGCCTTTCGTCATCTGGTCTCAGGAACCTCGGTCCTACTCAGACTAGACAACACAACAGCAGTGGCATATATAAGGAGACAAGGAGGTACTCGGAGTCTGTCCCTTCTTCAGGAGGTAGAGTCAATCATGTCTTGGGCTCAGAAGAACCTGGTCAACATTACAGCAACTTATGTTCCAGGAACGCAGAACGCCCAAATGGATTTTCTGTCTCGGGTCAGTCTGGACAACAACGAATGATCCCTTCACGAAGAAGTTTTCAGGTGGATTCTAACGTTGTGGTTCTCCCCAGAGGTCGACCTATTTGCCTCCCCTTGCAACAAGAAACTGGCAAGGTATTATTCCAGGTTTCGGGATCCTCAGGCCTACGGAGTGGATGCTCTGACGGATCGATGGTGGTTCAACAAAGCTTACGCCTTTCCTCCAACTCCTATTATTCTACAGTTCCTGCGGAGACTCAAAACAGAAGCAGTAGAGGTGATAGCTGTAATACCTTATTGGCCCAACAGGCCATGGTTTCCGCTTCTAATGCTCCTCAGTGTCAGAGATCCGATTCCCTTACCTCTCAGACCCGATCTTCTATCCCAGGGCTCGAAGCTCCATCCCTGCCCGGCCCATCTATGTCTGAGGGTCTGGTTTTTGAGAGGGGAAGGTTAGAGGCTCTGGGTTGTCCAAAGGAGGCCATTCCTACTCTCATGAGTGCAAGGAGGAAAAGTACCAACCAGGTGTATGAGAGGATTTGGTCTAGATTCACAAGTCACTTGTCTTCCAGGTCTTGCTCCAGTAGTAACTTGACGGTTCAGGATGTTCTGGGTTTCTTACAGTCCGGACTAGACATTCCCCTATCTGTCAGCGCTCTTCGTGTGCAAGTCTCGGCAATTTCGGCCTTTTCTGGAGTATCCTGGGCTAAACATCCCTTGGTTCAGCAATTTTTTAAAGGAGCAATTAGACTTAGACCACAGAGGAAACCTAGGTTCCCCAAGTGGGATTTACCACTAGTTCTCGACTTCTTCTCTCATCTGGACAGAACACTTTCAGTCAAAGAATTGTCCCTAATGACATCTTTTTTGGTAGCCATATCCTCAGCAAAAAGAGTCTCTGAGATTCAGTCTTTAGGATCAAAGGAACCTTTCCTCACATTCTTCCCTGACAGAGTGGTCCTAGTGCCAATGCTGGGTTCGAACCCAAAGGTTACCTCAGTCTTTCACGAAAATCAGGACATTACCCTTCCTACCTTTAATTCTGCTGGGAGTCAGGATCTTCATCCTCTCGTCATGGGAGTTATCCTGAAACGATACCTGGAGGCGACAGCTTCTTTCCGGCAATCAGATTATCTTTTTGTTCTTTTTCATGGTAAAAGCAAAGGCCTTAGGGCTTCGGTCAGATCCATCTCCACGTGGGTGGTTCAGGCGATCCAGTGGGCTTATAATGAGAAGGGCTTGGCTCCTCCTGAGGCGGTTACGGCACATTCCACGAGAAGTCTCTCTACTTCTTGGGCAGCTTCACGTCATGTGGCTCCTGAGGTTATCTGCAAGGCTGCCTCTTGGTCATCCATTCATACATTTATGGCTCACTATTGTGTTGAACCTGCCAGTTTATCTTCTGTTGATTTTGGTTTAAAGGTGCTGTCGGTGGACAGTGTTAAATAAATTTTTGTTCAGCATTTTTTGCCCACCCGAGTGTGTTTGGCGAGTTATTTCCCACACGTTGCTGCCATGGAGTCTGTCAGGAAAACGGAAAATTCCTATCAAAATACTTACCGTAATTTTCCTTTCCTGATGGACTCCATGGCAGCAGGAGTTCCCTCCCAAAATGGCTGGAGTAGGCTAGTTATCGAACACGGCCATGGGCAGGGAGCAAAGATTTATGGGAGTAGTGTCCTATAGGGTAGTGGAGGCGGGACTTAACCCACACGTTGCTGCCATGGAGTCCATCAGGAAAGGAAAATTACGGTAAGTATTTTGATAGGAATTTTCCGTTTTTTTACTTTGTGGTATAATAAATACGCAACAAAAAGTAAAAAAACGATTTCTTCATCAGTTTAGGCCGATATGTATTCTTCTACATATTTTTAGTAAAAAAAAATTGCAATAAGCGTATATTGATTGATTTGCGCAAAAGTTATAGCATCTAAAAAATAGGATATAGATTTATGAAATTTTTATTATACATTTTTGTTTACTAGTAATGGTTGATCAGTGATTCTTAGCGGGATTACGACACTGTGGCGGACACATCGGATACGTTTGACTTTTTTTGGGGACCATTGACCATGAATTAGAGCGGAGACTGCGAGCCAGGCCGACCTTCATATCCAACAACAGTGCCTGACCTCACAAATGCACTTCTGGAAGAATGGTCAAACATTCACATAGAAACACTCCTAAACCTTGTGGGCAGCCTTCCCAGAAGAGTTGAAGCTGTTATAGCTGCAAAGGGTGGGCCAACGCAATATTTAACCCTACGGACTAAGACTGGGATGCCATTAAAGTTCATGTGTGTGTAAAGGTAGGTGTCCCAATACTTTTGATAATATAGCGTATGTACTAAAGTGGAGTCTCTTTTTTTAACTTTTTTTTCCATTTAGAATTCAGCAAGCATCAGATTTCAACTTCTAATCAGCAGTAGCGGAAGTATAAAAGCAATGCAAATACAACTTTTATTGGTCTCTGCAACACAACAGCTTAACAGGAGGATCGAGTAATGCCTGAGCAGATGATTTAAGTGTTGGAGGGTAGACTGTTCATCGCAGGGGGTGTGAAGAATGACACTGAAGAGACATATGGAATCCAGAAGCATTTCCAGACCACCGGGAAGCAGAATTGGTATTTTCTCCCATAAATTTGAGGGAAAGTGTTAGGATGTGAATAAATTATACAATATTGCTCCATTTTCTATGGCTGGCATCTTTTGTACAGTAATACAAAGCATAGGTAGGAGCCAGCAAATAGACTCGGCTGAAAAACAAATTAGGAAACCTGCAGGAATAGTTAGCCTAAATTGGAAGACTTTTTATACAAAACGGCTTAAAAATAGACACGATGAGGAACCTGAGTATTCATCAAATTTAATAGAAGGATTCAAATCATTAAGCAAGAACTGTAGTTGCCAAAGTATCTAAAATTTATCATAGCAGCTTCCTGCAAAAAAAGAGGAGATATTATACTCACCATTTCAGTGGTTTGTGTTGCTGATCTTAAAGGGTAGCGCCAACCTTCACAAGTGCTGCTGATTTGTGTCCCGGGTTCTCTTCCCATTAGTGCAGCAACAGCCAGGCAAACAGCAGCTTTCATTTCTTTGTCTCAGAAACGGTCTAGGGGGGTTGCCTTTTCAAAAGGTTTATTGCAAATTTACTTGGATAGGGTTAAGGCAGCTGTAGGATACTCCAGACCACTAAACAGGAATGCAAGGGCGCTTCTTAACAGAGTCCTCCAAGCAATAGGACATAAAATGGGAAGCACTGATACACCATTAGCAATGCTCCAGGCCAGGCAAGCCTTAAACACAGTGTAGCACCTTCTAGCTAGTGTGCTAGGTGTATATAGGTTTTGTAGTGTAGGAAAATTGGTTTGGCTGAGAGCCAGGCTTGGGTTGAATCTGGGTCAGAGTTGAGTGACTCAGGGAGGCTACATGACTCTGCAAGCAGCATCTCTGGTGCCTCCCCCTGTTTTCTGGAACCTCGGAGAAGCTTCTAGATGCAGTGGGTGGAGGTTAGGAGGGGCTGTTTGGAATATTTATGAGGGCCCCAGCCAACCCCCATCAGAAAGGGGCTGGAGGGGGGCAGGCCACTTCATAAATATCCTTGAGTCTTGCCAGCAGGGGCAGTTGGATGGAAGATGGAGTGCTGTGGAGGCTGTTGGTGGCCCTTGAGGGCGCCCCCTAGTCTAGGGAAGGGGGGTTGACCATGGGCCTAGAATGATCCCCCACAACACATGGAGGAACCCCTTCCTGGAGGCATGGGAGCAAGGAAAGGACAGTGGGAGCAGGTCAGCATGTCCTGGAGAATTGCATAACTCTAAATTAAAAAAAAAGTCCAAAAAAGACACTCCACTTTAGTACATACACTATATTACCAAAAGTATTGGGGCGTCTGCCTTTACATGCACATGAACGTTAATAGCATCCCAGTTTTAGTCCATAGGGTTCAATATTGAGAAGTCAGCCAGTTGAGTTGGTGAGTGATCAGTCTAGGAGGTCTGTAGAGAAGTTAGCCAGGAGGGCTAGTGAAAGGGGCAGCTGTAGTCAGGCGAGTTGGCAGTGCCTGGAGAGGTGGTGCTGGGATCAGTAGCCACATTGATGTATGCTGGACATATATCTTTTTTTGCTACACACCTAGGGGCCTCAGGTTACTACCTACAACAGGCTTTTTTTCTAAATCGGAGTGCTGTGTCAGACTATCAGTTTGCCAGAGTACTGCAAGCAAGTGAGCTTGGGAGGATGCAGAAGTGTATATAGACTGTATACAGGAAAAGTAGTCCCTGGAATTGTTCTGAAGTGAAGTGGGCATCCCATAATTCCCAATCCCCATCCAAGGTCTATGCCCTCAAATAAATAACAAATTCTCTGTTCTCTGACTCTGAGTGCCTGTGGAAATTCGGTGTGCCTTGCTGTGAAGGGTGGGGGATCCCATTCGACTTGTGGCTCCTTAGATGGTGTCCTACACTCAGTGTAGCAGGGGTTAGCAACAGCGACAGTCACTGAGATCCTTCCTCCCTTAGGTCTGTAATCACAGGCTTAGATGTCTCCCTCAGGTTCAGGCAGGCAGACTCCTCTGTAAAGTTTCCAGATCAGATCCTCAGTGGCACCACTGTTGTGGCAGGACAGGCCCCCAGCTAACCACTGCTGAGACCTCGATGAGACAACCCTTTGGCTGGGAATCTCTCCTCCTGGGAAAAGAACCCCTCTCTCTGTAGTTCCAAACTATTTATGCTCTCCCTAACTACCATCTGGGCACACCTCCCCAGGGATTGACTGGAAATGCATAAACATTCAGGCTGCTTGTTTGACTCTCCCCACCATTAGACATGGGTGCCGTCAATAAATTGGTTTCATTCTGTTCCGTTACGGTTCGTATTAAAATGAATTCGTACTTCATATTTCGTGTCCGAAATTCAATTTCAATTCATACGAAATACTAATTGCCGTTAGGTTCGTTAACTTGTACGAACGTTCGTTACGATGAATTTAAAGGCAAAAATATACCTCAATATGACAGTCGATGCTGATGAAAGTTTGGTTTTTATCCGAAATACGAAATTTCGTTGAAGAATTTCCTATCTGAAAATATGAATTTTCGTTAGATGAGGGTCTCCCACCATCCCTGGGCTGTGCTGACTCCCTCCTGGGGATTCGTAAACAAAAGTTTGTATTTCGTACAAAATTCGGACGCATGGCAATTTGTATTTCGGATCCTCCCAAACGTACGAATTTAGGGACATTCGTACGAATTTGAGATTCGTACGAAACTAATCGCACATGTCTACCCACCATTATATTCTTGAAGTCTCCAGAAAACAGGGGGAAGCAACCAAACCTGCAGCTTGCAGGACCCAGAGTAGCCTAAGGCAATCACACCCTGCTCTCTCTCTCTCTCTCTTACAGGAGAGCCTAAAAACTAAATTTGCCTGACAAAACCTAGTAGTCTAACCAGGAGGGTGCTACAGAAGGCCTGAAGCTTCCATCAGTCTCTGCAGCATTCGGCACTACTGAGAGTATTGGGTACTTGTGTTTCCCATTGCACATTGTGGTTCCATCTCTCAACCCCTACGTCATTACAGGAGTGAACCCATTGGTACCTCTTGGCTAGACAAAAGTGACATTTGCCAAAGTTGCTAGGCAGAAAATCCTTGACTGGACAAAGACTAAATCCAACCAGACATAGCCACAGGTGCCAGCTGCCAAAATACAATAGCCAGCACTGCAAATTCATCCATCCACGCTGTTTAGGGCAGATTTAGAAATGCATCTAAATCTGCCTTTACTCTAAAGCATGATCAGCATTCGGATCGTGATTCAGAGGCAACTGACATTACTTTTATTGGAAAGCACTTCGCCAGCTGTTAAAGCGACACTAACCACTTGCCTACTGGGCCCTTTTACCCCCTTCCTCCCCTTGCCAATTTTTAACTTTCAGTTATGTCATACTTTGAATGACAATTATGTGGTCATGCAACACTGTACCCATATGAAACTAGTTATAGTTTTTTATTTTTTTTATTTTTTTAACAAATAGAGCTTTCTTTTGGTGGTATTTAATAACTATTGTTTTTTTTTGCTAAGCAAACAAAAAAAAAAACAGTTTGAAAAAAATAACATATAAAGTTTGTTATAAAATTTTGCAAACAGGTAATTTTTCTCCTTCACTGATGTGCGCTGATGAGGAGACACTCATGGGCACTGATAGGCACTGATGAGACGGCAATGATATTTGGCATTGATGGGCACTGATAGGTGGCACTGATAAGCACTGATGAGGTGGCACTGGTAGACACTGATGAGGAGACACTGATGGGCACTGATAGGTGGCACTGATAGGCACTGGTAGACAGCACTGATAGGTGACACTGATGATAAGGCTGTGGTTGGCACTGATTGGCAGCACTGATGGGCACTGATAGGTGGAACTGGTGCACACTGATTGGCAGCACTGATGGGCACTGATAGGCGGCACTGATAGGCACTGGTAGACAGCACTGATATGTGACACTGATTATAAGGCTGTGGTTGGCACTGATTGGCAGCACTGATGGGCACTGATAGGTGGAACTGGTGCACACTGATTGGTAGCACTGGTGGGCCCTGTTGGAGCTGATAACAGAAGCTGGTTATCGACTTTCTTCTTCTCTCTTCACAGACAGCGTGGGGACAGAAAAGCAGATAACTGGCTTGTGTATACATCCTGTGATCAGCTGTCATTGGCTGACAGAGGATCACGTAGTAAAGGGCCACTGTGATTGGCCCTTTACCCTAATCTGTGATCAGCCGAGTCCAAAGGCAGCAGGCAGCGTGAACACAGGAGGACATCCATAGACGCCCTTCCTGGTATTGGAAGCGTACGCTGTAGCCATCTTTCGGTTAAAGTGCAGGTGAGTGGTAGTTAAACCCAAACCCAAAAAATTAATTTATTGCAGCTTACCAATCATTAGATGTGGTGGCTGCATTTGTATTCTAACTCTGGATGAAGGAGCACATTTTTGGTCAGCAGCATTGTCAGTTTGTCGGTGATGTTAGATGGACTAGCAGATTTAGATAAACTAGCAAATTAAAGCGATATTCCAGCTAATACTTTATAATCAGTTACAGAAAATGTTTTTTTTTTCCTTTTGGGATAAAGGTTTTGCATAAATAAATGAACGCAGATCATTTTAATTAGCTCTGGGTATAATACTGCTTTAAAGCCAATAAATGTACCTTATAAACAAGTGGTAAAATAAGGGGGTGATTTACTAAAAACAAACAGGCTGTTCACTTTGCAAGAGAACTTGCACTTTGCTAGGACATTTGCCCCAGATTGAAGTGAATGAAGTGAATGAGGTGAAGCTCTGCTGACTGCTGACTTCCACCATCCAATTACGTGCAACCAATAATGATGCTTTTTTATATAAAATATCTTGTATATGGTTGGGTATTCTTTGCAAAGTGAAAATTCACCATATCCAAAGTGCAACTTCCCTTGCAACTTCCCTTGTTAAATAAACCCCAATGTCTTGTCAATATAATCTTTAAATACAAAATTAATTTCATGCAGTATATGGGCAAATGGCAAACAAGAGTTGGTAGAGGGAATGCCATTTGTGATACTTCTCAGGGTTAAATAAAGTTTTGCCCATTGCAGAAGCCAGGCATGTCTGAAGTTTTGTCAGACTGTGCCGAGTCCAGTCTATGCTGTCAGAGGACGGCAAGCACAGTTTAGCAGATTGATTCTGCCAGCCGACACTATTTCAGAAAATTGTGTTTCCTATCAAGAATTTTTTTTTTGATAAATATACACTAGAGCTTACATTTACTGAAAATAAATGGCCAATGGACTTGTAAAGTATACACCTCCAGGAAATTACATTTTTCTGGCTTAAAAACATATGGAATATGCTGTTAAACTGCAGTTCTGAATAATGTGGAAAAGGCAAAGGTAACCTTTTTTCTAGGATGGCTGTTATGTATTTCTGATTTAATACTGTAAAGTTTATCTGAAAATCATTTTCACTCAGTTTTTATATTTTTTCTTGCTTGTTGTGCCATATTTTTATGATCATATTTTATATAGTGATTGTGGGTGCCCTCTAGTGACTAAATGTATATTAACAGTATATTATATTATAGTGGGGTGCTTGTTCAACCATGGCTACTCTTGCAAAAAAAAAAAAAGGATTTTTATATACAGCTTACCTGTAAAATCCTTTTCTTGAGAGTACATCACGGGACACAGGAGCTCATTACATAGTGGGTTATATAGGCACCTCTGGTGATTGGACACTGGTTAACCCCAATTAAGGAGAATTCCTCCCCTATATAACCCCTCCCATATGGGAGGCACCTCAGTTTTGTAGCAAAGCAATAAGAAACCACGTAAAACCCAAGAGGGGCGGGAGCCCTGTGTCCTGTGATGTACTCTCAAGAAAAGGATTTTACAGGTAAGCTGTATATAAAAATTATAATTATAATTATAGTGGGGTGCTTGTTCAACCATGGCTACTCTTGCAAAAAAAAATGGGATTTTTATATACAGCTTACCTGTAAAATCCTTTTCTTGAGAGTACATCACGGGACACAGGAGCTCATTACATAGTGGGTTATATAGGCACCTCTGGTGATTGGACACTGGTTAACCCCAATTAAGGAGAATTCCTCCCCTATATAACCCCTCCCATATGGGAGGCACCTCAGTTTTGTAGCAAAGCAATAAGAAACCACGTAAAACCCAAGAGGGGCGGGAGCCCTGTGTCCCGTGATGTACTCTCAAGAAAAGGATTTTACAGGTAAGCTGTATATAAAAATTATATTTTCTTGATCATACATCACGGGACACATGAGCTCATTACATAGTGGGATGTCCCAAAGCAATGCTCAGATTGAGGGGATGGAGACACAGATCATAATTATAGACCGCCAGGGACCGGAGGACCTAAACTGCAGCCTGCAGTACACTGCGCCCGAAGGCGATATCCTCTTGCCCTCTGACATCCACCTGATAGAATCTGGTGAATGTGTGGACTGATGACCAAGTTGCAGCCTTACAGATCTGAGCCAGGGAGGCCTGGTGATGCACTGCCCAAGAAGCACTTACAGCCCTAGTTGAGTGCACTTTCACTTGAAAAGGAGGGATTTTCCCTTTAACACTATAGGTCTGAGAAATAACCTGTCTGATCCACCTTGAGAGAGTGGACTTTGACACCGCCTCTCCCTTCCTAGGGCCTTCCGGCAAAATAATTAAGCAATCAGTTTTCCTTATCTGAGCAGTTGCTTGAAGATATATACTGATTGCCCTAACCACATCCAAAGTGTGCAAAGATTCTTCTTCTGCGGACTGTGGGTCCGGAAAAGAGGATGATAGGATTACGTCTTGATTCAAATGGAATCCCGAAACCACCTTAGGTAGAAAGGACCTGTTGGGACGCATGACCACCCGGTCCTTATGAACAATTAGATACGGATCTTTGCTGGAAAGAGCTGCTAGCTCTGATACTCTTCTAGCCGTGGATATGGCTACCAAGAAAACCAATTTTTTAGTCAGGAGAACTAATGAAGCCTGATGCAAAGGTTCAAAAGGTTGCCCCTGCAAAGCCGAGAGAACCAAATTCAGATCCCATGGGCATACCGGAGGTTTGACTGGCGGTCTTATCCACATGGCCCCCTGGATGAAAGCCCGTACCAGGAAATGCGATGCAAGTGGCTTCTGAAAAAACACTGACAAGGCCGAAATCTGCACCTTGATAGTGCTTATGGCCAAATTCATTTCTAGGCCTGACTGGAGAAAGGCCAAGATCCTGCTAATGACATACTTTCTAGGATGCCATTCAATGAGTTCACAACAGGAAACATATGCCCTCCAGATTTTGTAATAAATAAGCCTGGAGGCCGGCTTTCTGGCATTGACCAGAGTAGAAAGGACTGGCCCTGAAAGCCCACAGTCTCTCAGAATGTGGGTCTCAGCAGCCAAACCGTCAAATTCAGACTGTGTAAAGCAGGATGGTAAATTGGACCCTGTGAGAGCAGATCTGGCCGGAGAGGGAGGATCCATGGCCTGCCTACTGCCAACTTCATGATCTCTTCATACCACGCTCGCCTGGGCCAAGCCGGGGCTACCAAAAGGACCGATTTTGTCTCCCTCTTGACTCTTCCCAGGAACCGCGACAGAAGCGGGCACGGGGGAAAGGCATAAATCAGATTGTACTGATCCCAGGGAACTGTCAGAGCATCTGACCCCTAAGCAAGTGCATCTCTTGTCCTTGACACTAAATTGTCCAGTTTCCTGTTGAACCTGGACGCAAACAGAACTACGTCTGGAGTACCCCACCTGTGACATATGTTCTGAAACACGTTGGGGTGCAGAGCCCATTCTCCTGGGCACAACTGCTGGCGGCTCAGAAAATCCATTTGCCAATTTTCCACTCCTGTAATGAAGACTGCAGAAAGACACGGAACATGCTTTTCTGCCCAGACAAGTATGCGATTCACCTCTTTTTGCGCAACCAGACTCCTGGTACCGCCCTGGTGATTGATATAAGCCACTGCTGTGGCATTGTCGGACTGAACCCGAACAGGTAGACCCCGTAGTCTGTAAGACCACTTTATGAGAGCCATATAAACTGCCCGGATCTCCAAGACATTTATGGGCAATAGCTTCTCGATCGCAGACTATTTCCCCTGCGAGCACGTCTCCTCCAATACTGCTCCCCAGCCTGTCAGGCTGGCATCTTTCGTGATAATCTTCCATGGAAGAGGAAGAAAAGTTTTGCCCTTCAGCAAATTCTTGGTTTGTAACCACCAGACGAGACTCTTGCGTGTCCCTGGGGATAGACGCATAGGAAGATCCAAGGATTGGGGCTTCCTGTTCCAAGCCGCAAGGATGAATCTTTGCAGAGGCCTTGAGTGGAACTGGGCGAATGGGACGGCCTCGAAGGAGGCGACCATTTTCCCTAACAGTCTCATGCAAAATCGAATGGGGGAAGATCTCCTGCCCAGAATTAGGCGCACCAGATCCCCAATGGCCAAGGCTTTTGGCCTTGGAAGAAACACCTTGCCATGAGCGGTGTCGATGATCATACCCAGGTATTTCAACCTGGTGGCAGGCTGTAGGGACGACTTTTCTAGGTTTATAATCCAACCTAGGCGTTCCAGGTGTTCTAGCGTTCTGGTAACGCTGTGGTTCAGGAACGCTACTGTTTTCTCCATGAGAAGCAAATCGTCTAGATAAGCCATGACGGCTATACCCTGAGCTCTTAGGTTTGCCAAGAGAGGGTCCAGAATCTTTGTGAAGACTCGAGGGGCCGTAGCAAGCCCGAACGGCAAGGCCACAAATTGAAAATGGCACCGCTCTACCGCGAACCTTAGATATTTTTGGTGTGCGGGAAAAATTGGCATATGGAGATATGCATCCTTGATGTCTATTGATGCCATAAACTCTCCCCCTTGCAGGGAGGAGACCACAGTGCGAATTGACTGCATTCGGAAGGACCAGATGCGTAAAAAACAGTACAGATCCTTCAGATCCAGGATAGGTCTGACACTTCCATTTGGCTTCGGAACGGTGAAGAGATTCGAGTAAAACCCTGAACCCTGTTCTTTTGGGTCCACTTCTACTATCACCCCCTGGGATAGTAAGTGATCTAAGGCCAGACGTAGCGGCTTTTGCTTTACTGGATCCCTGGGGATCCTTGACCTTAGAAAGCGAGAAGGTGGAATCTCCTGAAACTCTAGCCTGTAGCCCAGAGATACCGAAGAGATCACCCACTTGTCCCGGATCTCTTCCCGCCAGGCTCCTGCAAACTGCAGGAGCCTTCCCCCCACTCGGCCGAGCGGGGGCGACCCTTCACAAGGAAGCTTTTGGGCTCTGCTTGGCAGGCTTTCGCCCCCAAGTCTTTTTCTGCCCTTGGGCCCGGCCCTGAGCCTTTCCTGTAGAGGAGGGCTGAGAAGGCCGTCGCTTGATGCTCCGGGAGAGAGAGAACGCCTAAATGATGGACGTTTGCTACTTTTGACTGGAAGGAGAGTAGATTTACTTCCTGAGATTTTTTGGACGAATTTGTCTAATTCTTCTCCAAACAAACGTTCCCCTTTAAACGGGAACCCAATCAAATGCTTCTTGCATGACAGCTCAGCTGCCCAATTCTTTAGCCATAGGGTCCTTCGCATTTGTACCAACAGGAGAGACAAACGAGATGCTTGTTGGACAGAATCCAAAATCGCATCAATCATGAAACACAGAATTTGAGGTATTTCTGCATAATTCTCCACTTCCTCACTGGGAAGGAGGCCAAGCATCTGCTTAACCTGTTCCTTGAGGAACTGACACAACCCCACGGCTGCGACTGTAGGTTGAACTACAGCGCCAGTCATGGAAAAGGAGGCTTTTAATAAGGTTTCCAGCTTCTTATCAGTTGGATCTTTAAATACCTGAGCATTATCCAACGGACAAGTCAGGTTTTTATTCACGCAAGAAACAGCCGCATCGACAGATGGGACCCCCCATTTCTTGGTGAAACTTTCCTCCAGAGGATAATGCATAGAAAACCTTTTAGGAGGAGCAAACAGTTTATCGGGATGTCCCCAATCCTCATACAACAATTTATCCATTAAGGGATGGATTGGAAAGGAATAGGCAGTCTGTGGGACTTTCCTGACTCCCAGGGAAGAAACAGAGGATGTAGCGACCTCAGCAGCAGGCATTCTGAATGTGGTACACACCAATTCAGTATAATACTGCACCTGTTTTCTGAGCGCCTGGGAGGAGGGGACTCTCTCCTCTTCCTCTGATTCATCCGACTGCTCATGATCCCTGTCCCAAGATAGGGATCTCTCCTCATTGTCAGAAGAGTCATCTGAAAGAGGAATCTCAGCAGAGGGAGGGGATCTACCCCTTTTCCTGCTATCTTTCAGGGAAGCAGAAATAAAATTCATTATTCTCCCTTCAAAACCCTCCAATGTAGCCCTAAGGGAGTCCTCAGTGACGTAAACCGGGGCTGACACATTAGGAGAGGCTGCAAAACCTGACAGGGGCACTGACTCGTCTTGAGAGGCTGGCTCCAGTCTTGCAGGGGGGGATGGTAACTTACAGGCATTTTTAGAACCCCTGGACCTAGGCGGTGATTTACCAGTGCCTTTGCTACCTCCCCCTGAGACCCTCTTATGAGGAGACATAGTCCTAAGCTACAAAGCAGAGGCACTAGTACAAGTGCAATCACTGTTGTGCTTAAAGTCTCACAATAAACATATATGCTTAAACTGCACAACTTGATGCTGAGTAGGTGTCTAAGGTTTGCCTGGATCCAATCCCCCGGGATGCTTACTGCCCACAGCTCCTGTGTCTCCACTTACAGCCCCCTGACGCTCTGGGCTTTTTAAATCTGCCGCCTGGCGCCTGCGCAGTACAGCGCCGTGCACACTGATGTGTACGGCTCACAACCACACTCGCCCCTCCTCCATTAGGCCGGGAGCGCGCCCGGTGCACGTGCACACGCGAGCGCGCATGCACGAGGACCGTGGAATCCAGGGGGGAAAGGGAAACTCCATCGGAGCTGCGTGGGACCCCCAGACTACGTGGGACCCCTGTATTACCTCTATTGTGGCAGGGATTGCAGTGGAGACCTGAGACAGCTGGAGAACCAGGCTTCACTGAGCGTGTGTACTGAAAAGGCATGTAAGTATGCATCAGGCTGCTCTTACTCCCTCTAGTGGTGGATACCAGGTAAGACATACTACTACTTAATGAAGAAATCCATAATATATATAGGAATAACTTCCCTTACCTGTCCTCGCCGCAGGAATTGCTGAAAACAGACAGATTCCAGCTTTCACCCATCACGGCGGGCAGTGTTGTGCCAGCCTTCAGGTTTTTATTTTTTTTGGGGTTCTTAACCACTTGCTTACTGGGCACTTAAACACCCTTCCTGCCCAGACCAATTTTCAGCTTTCGGTGCTCTCACAATTTGAATGACAATTACTCAGTCATGCAACACTGTACCCAAATGAATTTTTTGTCCTTTTTTTCCCACAAATAGAGCTTTCTTTTGGTGGTATTTGATCACCTTTGGGGTTTTTATTTTTTGCGCTATAAATGAAAAAAGAC
This sequence comes from Lithobates pipiens, assembly GCF_037356315.1. NCBI lineage: Eukaryota > Metazoa > Chordata > Amphibia > Anura > Ranidae > Lithobates > Lithobates pipiens. Next base: position 499,227,327 of record NW_027507718.1, on the reverse strand, counting down.
CGAAAAGTTTGAAAAAAAAACGCATATTTCTTTGTTTCTGTGACAGAATTATGCAAATTATAAATTTTTCTTCATAAATTTTGGCCACAATTTATACTGCTACATATCTCTGGTAAAAATAACCCAAATTAGTGGATATTATTTGGTCTTTGTGAAAGTTAGAGAGTCTACAAGGTGTGGTGCGAATCGCACAAAATTGATCACATCTGATGAACTGGTGGCCTATCTCACTTCTTGTGACCCGAACAAGTCAGGAAAGTACAAATACCCCCCAAATGACCCCTTTTTGGAAAGTAGACATTCCAAGGTATTTAGTAAGAGGCATAGTGAGCTTTTTGATGTTGTCATTTTTTCCCACAATTCTTTGCAAAATTAAGATTTTTCATTTTTTTTTTCTCCACAAAATTGTCATTGTAATAGGTTATTTCTCTCACGTGGCATGTGTATACCACAAATGACACCCCCAAAAAATTCTGCTACTCCTCCTGAGTATTACAATACCACATGTGTGTGACTTTTTCACAGCCTGGCCACATAGAGAGGCCCAACATGCAGGTAGCGCCATCATGTGTTCTAGGAACATAAATTACACATCTAAAGCCCCGTACACACGAGAGGACTTATGTCCGACAGACTTCCAAAGGAGTTCCGTCGGAGTTCTGCTGGAATTCCGACGGAGTTCTGACAGACTTTTCGGCCAAACGGACTTGGCCACACACGATCACACTAAACTCCGACGGATTCGAACGTGATGACGTACGACCCGACTCGAATAAGGAAGTTCATAGCCAGTAGCCAATAGCTGCCCTAGCGTCGGTTTTAGTCCGTCGGAGTAGCATACACACGAGCGGATTTTTCGAAGGGGACCGGGTCCGGCGGAGTTCCTTCGGAAAAATTTGAAGCATGTTCCATATTCTAAAGTTTCGGACTTTGGTGAGTCAAAAGTCCGTTGCAGCCCACACACGATCGGATAGTCTGACGGACTCAGTCCTTCGGACTTTGGATGTTGAAAAGTCCGCTCGTGTGTACGCGGCATAACTTGTTGACTATTTATTACACTTTTGAAGCACCAGGACAATGACACTGATGACAGATGGCACTGATACGTGGCAATGATGACACTTATACGTGGCACTGATGGCAGGTGGCACTGATGACAGATGGCACTAATATGTGGCACTGATGACAGATGGCACTAATATGTGGCACTGATGACACGTGGCACTAATACGTGGCACTGAAGACACGTGGCACTAATACGTGGCACTGAAGACACGTGGCACTAATACGTGGCACTGAAGACATGTGGCACTAATACGTGGCACTGATGACAGATGGCACTAATACGTGGCGCTAATACGTGCCACCGATGACAGATGGCACTAATACATGGCACCGATGACGCGTGACACTGATGACAGATGGCACTGATAAGTGGCATTGATGACACGTGACACTGACAACAGATGGCACGTGACACTGACAGGTGGCACTGATGACAAATGGCACTGATACGTGGCACTGATGACAGATGGCACTATGTGGCACTGATGACACGTGGCACTGATGACAGATGGCACTGACGACAGGTGGCACTGGGGGCAGGTAGCACTGGGGGCAGGTAGCACTGGGGGCAGGTAGCACTGGGGGCAGGTAGCACTGGGGTGGATGGCACTGGGGGCAGGTAGCACTGGGGTGGATGGCACTGGGGGCAGGTAGCACTGGGGTGGATGGCACTGGGGTGGATGGCACTGAGGCAGATGGCACTGGGGCGGATGGCACTGGGGAGGATGGCACTGGGGCAGATGGCACTGCTGGGGGCGGATGACACTGCTGGGGGAGGATGGCACTGCTGGGGGAGGATGGCACTTTTTATTTAATTTTTTTACTTTTTTTTTTTTTTTTTTTACTACAGACAGAACGGCTGCCGCTGCAGCCGTTCATCTCTCCCCTCTCACACTGTCTGTGCGAGGAGGGAGAGCAGCGCTGAGAGATGATCTCATATGTTTACATATGAGATCATCTCCCATTGGACACGCCGATCACGCTGTAAACGGCCGCTGTGATTGGCCGTTTACAGCGATCTGTGTTTGCCTGTCCCCGGGGGACACGGCGAACACAGAACTTCCGCGATGCGTGCCCGCGGCGGCGCGCATTGCGGAAGTAAACATCAGGACGTCCAGGGACGACCACCCGGACGAACGCGCCTGCTCTACGGCCGTCATTCGGCCATAGGGCGGGCGCGAGGTGGTTAAAGACTCTGCCAGAAACTTTCGTGCCACTATGTAAATAGTACACCAAGTCTGGATTTCCCAGAGCCCAGTGTTCCAATAGGAGAGGACTTACAGGCCAAACCTCGTTTCTTCGGATGACAAGGCCCGGGTACCATACCATCTTGGGAGTCAAATATCAGCCCAAGATATGGATCCGGTTTGTTGTAGCCCTTAGGCCCCCGCAGAGACCTGCACAGAGCTTTCTTCATAGCACATGTTTTACGTGACCAACCACCATAGACACTGGCGAAAAAACTGAGGTGCCTCTAGGGTTGCCACCTGTCCGGGATTCACCCGGACAGTACGGGTTTTGAAACATGTGCCCGGGTCTCTGACCACCTGAGACCCGGGCACATTATTCATTTCAGACCCGTCAGTTGCTCCCTTCCTGCGCGGCCGTGTCTCCTCAATTTCGGGGTCCGCAGCGGCGTAGCACTTATTAATTTCTGCTCCTGTTTAGCTGTCTGAGACTCTGAGTACAGGATGGGAGTAGGGACACAGAGGCAGAGGCGGAGCCTCCATGGTGCTCTCCTCCAATCCCCTGGCTGGCTGCAGAAGGGACAAGGAGGTGGGCGGAGCCTCCATGGTGCTCTCCTTCAATCCTCTGGCTGGCTGTAGAAGGGACAAGGAGGTGGGCGGAGCCTCTCCATTCCCTGCTGCTCTGGAATGTGTGCAGAGATCGCGCTGGAACTGCAGCCAAGCTTGTAAGTTTTTTCATTGTCAGGTTTTCAAAGTACTCTCACCTCTCCTCCCCCCCACCATACACCCCCCTCCCCCCACCATACACTATACATACACCCCTCCCCCCAACATACACTATACATACACCCCTCCCCCACCATACACCCCCCTCCCCCCACCATACATTATACATACACCCCCCTCCCCCACCATACACCCCCCTCCCCCCACCATACATTACACATACACCCCCCTCCCCCACCATACACCCCCTCCCCCCACCATACATTATACATACACCCCCTCCCCCCACCATACACTATACACACACCCCTCTGCCCTACTAACACCGTCCTCTGCTCTCCACTGCCCTACTGACACCGTCCACTGCTCTACTGACACCGTCCACTGCCCTACTGACACCGTCCACTGCCCTACTGACACCGTCCTCTGCCCT